>NC_089811.1:8303868-8961151 GCF_029633855.1 Hoplias malabaricus
TGGGGCATAATCCCACTCATTACCTCAAAACTGACACAAAGTGCACTTCACACAGCAGCGCCGCTGGGTTCTCCGCCTCACAGAGCGGCTCACGTACACCACCAGGGCGTCGCTTTAATACAGAACATGGCCAGAAGTGTGCAGACATCTGCAGACAATGCTCTAGGTGTTGGAACATTGCTGTGAGGAGTTGATGGCATTCACACAAACAGGGGTGAGGTCAGGTGCTGATGTTGGACCCAAAGCTACTGGATGGAGCTGCAGTCCCACTGTTCCACAGCTTGGTGTTGAGGGGATTTATGCCCCTCTGGTGGACTCTTGGCATTGGGCTTGGTGACTTTAGGCTTATGCAGCTGCTCCAGAGTGTCTTATGTTTTCCCATAGGAAAATGTTATTGCTCATAGGATGCTCTGTAATGGCTCACGAGACAGTGGTGATTCTCCTAGAACTCATTAGGAGAAAACGAGTGAGACAAAAAGGAGATGTGAGGCAGAGATGAAGGGGAGAGAGTAGGGTCCAGTTCATGGGGCAAATCTGAGCACAGTTTATGACTTCACTGAGATCTCCACTAAAATTCTACAGGAGACGTGTGAGATCAGTTTGAGACACATTTGAGCAGCAGGAGATACACTAAAATCTCAGATGTTTCTCCATCTGATCTCACCTTTGTCTGGAAGAAACTACTGAGTCATTAAGGAGATCATTTATTTTATATATGTTTACATTTCCACCTTAAAGTAACAGTATGTTAGATTTGGGACAGTTGCTCCAGGGGTTTTGCTGCAGGCTCAGTCACAGAGGGTTTCCCAGGGATTCCCGCAGGGATCACAACCACCACAACCCCCCACCCCCCACCCCCGCTGGTCAACACAGGTAACACCACGACTAACCGATTTAAACCTGCAATTCATTCACGTTTACAGCACCTTCCTGAAATCAAGGGGAAGAGGGAGAGGCAGGGGCAGGGAATGTGGGTGCTTTCCTGCCCTCCACCAAAAGTTACATAGCGCAGTTTCCGCAGTGCTAAGCTCAGAGTAGCAATGACAGAGGCCCTGTTTCCCTCAATGCATCACGATGATTTTGAAGCTGTTAGTTTATCACATACTGTTGCTTTAAAGTGGCTGAGGTCACTCATTATAAAAGATGTCTACAAACGCTTGTACACCGAGCGTGTGTGTGTGTGTGTGTGTGTGTGTAGCTGAGGCTGGTTGTGGAAAAAAAAGGAGTGAGGTGTTTCCAGAGCGTTCCTCTGGCAGATGCTTTGTTGTCGTTGGTTTATTTTGCGCCCCCTCTGACTCACTTTGTTCTCGCCGTCTCTCACGTGTTTGTGCAGCGAGTTTCTGTGAAAAGTGCCGATGTTTATTAGATGAACAAACCAAGCATGAGTCCAGACAAATTGAGTTTATTTGTGGATTTGGCTCCAGTTCGCCTGCTTTCCCTCTGCAAACAAACACTCACACACACACACACACACACACACACACACACACACACACACACAGTGACACAGACACACAGAGAGAGTGACACACACACACAGAGTGACACAAACACACAGAGAGAATGACACACACACACAGAGAGAATGACACACACACAAACAAAGATACACACAAAAAGAGTGACACACAAAGAAATAGAGAGTGAGACACACACAACACACACATGGACACACACACACTGAGAGAGATAAACACAGACACACTCTTGAATACACAGAGAGAGAGAGAAGAATTTGGGCAGTAATTAAACCACACACAAACCGGAATGTAATTAAAGCAGTGGGCGGAGATAAATGTTGATTGATTGGCTGTGAGTGACACGTCTTGTGGTCTGTAGTTTTGGCTTTGTGTGTGTGTGTGTGTGTGTGTGTGTGTGTAGGTTGAAGGAGAGAATCATGGACCCTGCTCCTGCCCATGTCCAAATATTTATGATCAGTGGACGCTCCCGGAGTCGTCTGTGGTCAGTCGTGTCAGAAAAGTGCACAGCTGCGTTTGCGTCTCAGGGTCACGTGTGAAACCTAACGCACACTTGTTTTCCTGCTGTTGTGTTCTCAGATTTCTGACAGGAGCAGAGAGCCCTTTTATAATACCCAGGAAATTCTCAGAAATACTGTATTAATAAACAAAAGGAATATGTCAAAATAAAGTAATATTTTTAAAGTCTTTGTTAAACGTTACGTTTTCTATAAAGTGCAACTCACGCAAGATGAAGGACAAACTTCCCTGTCGTCCATGAATGAAACAGTTTACGCTCCACAGAGGGGGTCCTTGATGTGGGGGCTTCCATTTACAGAGTCTCCGACACATTCAGGCCAATAGGTGTCAGTGTAAACGCTGTTTCAGAACGTAAAGAAGAATCAGTGCCGAAAATTATTTATTGCTGGTTTTGATTGTATTTTTTTATGTAAGTTTATTAAAATGGTGTGTGTGTGTGTGTGTGTGTGTGTGTGTTTACAGGTGTCCAGTGTGTGTGGGTTGAGGGCAGAATATTCCAGCTGTGGAGAGAATGAGTTTTATAACCAAACCACCAGCAGCTGCCAGCCGTGCCCTCCCTGTCAACCAGGATACGAACCGTACATGGTAAAACACACACACACACACACACACCAAAAACACACAATCATTCAAAAATTAGCAATTACCAATACATACTTTCCAATACACACACACACACACACACACACACACACACACAAACCACCACACAAATACACTACCATACATGTACACACACTTACACCTATGTGCAAAAACACACACAGAGATACATACAAACACATAAACTTAGACTTAAAAATAATCACATATATACATACAAAACACACACACACACACACACACACACAGGAGCCTGGTGTTAGTGGAGGTAGCTGTTGGTGGGCGGAGCTGAGATGGACAGATTGGAACCAGAGGGCAGTGTTAATGTAGCAGAACAACACCGTCCTCAGTAATGAGTCCAAAACTACAGCATTTACCAGCACACACACACACACACACACACACACACACACACTCACACACACACACACTCTCACACATAAACACATACACACACACATTCACTCACACACTTCTAAACTTTTTCTGTACACCTTCTATTCACTCTCACTTTGTCTCTCTCTCTCTCTCTCTCTCTCTCTCTCTCTCACACACACACACTCTCTCTTCACTGTCTCTCAAACTCTCAATCTCTCTTCCGCATCTTTCTGTCTTTCTTCTTTCTCTCGCCCCTCTCTCTCTCTCTCTCCTTCCTTTGATCTCCTCGTTCTTCTCTGTCTGTAATGAACGACTCTTCTCCTGTAATCGACGAGACTTGTGATCTTCTCCTGACTGTCTCTCATTTTTAAACTGATACCGTCAGTCGTTTCAGAGAAGATCAGAGACTTTCTGGTGGTTTGTGAAGGTCGCCCACCACAGATAAACAAGGGAGTGAAAGAGAGCGTTTCTCCGTTGGAGGACTCTGGTTCAGGCTCATCCTCTCTCTCTCTCTCTCACTCTCGCTCTCTCTCTCTCATTCACCCTTTTCCTCCCCCTCTTCCTATATCTCTCCATCTTCCTTGTCTTTCTCTCTCTTCCACTCTCTCACTCGTTCTCTTCTATCGATCTTTCCCTCACCTCACCTCTCTTTCTGTCTCTTTCTCCCCTCATCATTGACTCTCTCCTTCTTCTCGCTCTCTTCAACTCTCACTCTTTCTTTCCTATAGACTATCCTCCCTCTCTCAATCTTTCTCTCTGCCTTTCTCCTGTCTTCCTCTTCCACTCTCACTCACTCACGCTCTCTCTCTCTCTCTCTCTCTCTCTCTCTCTCTCTCTCTCTCTTTCCCCATCTTTCTCTGTCTCTTTCCCCTTCCTCTCTCTCCATCTTTCTCTCCTCTGTCTTCCACTCTCTCACTCTTTCTCTCCTCTCTCAATACCTGATAATTCTATTGATTTTAAAGTAAGTTAAATGATCGATATGTGATCGTTGCATCGTTTCTAAAGTATCAGAAGGTTGTTCTCTCCTAAAACTCAGTATGAACCTCGAGGACAGTTGGTTAAACTTAGGGAAATATTTGCCGATGCGGCTGAGCCGTTTAACCAAAGCCAAAAGTTTTCATGCTAATGCTTTTTTAATAATAATCAAAAAGACAAGAGGGCGCTGCAGATGGATTCTGATGAAAAGTAAAAGCCTCTGAACATGGCATTCCAGTGCAATCCAATAAAGCGTGGGGCGTTCGGACGATCTTGTTTCAATAAAGGCCTTGAAAAGCTTGAGAGCCCGTCGTTCTGGTGTTCTCCTCATGTTTCTGATGAGGAAGAATGGAGGAGAGGTGGAGGGACGCCCTCAGAACTCAGTAAAGGAGAGAAGGCGATTTGAGAGAAGGTTTGGATGAAGAGTCGATGGTTAAACAAGTTCAGATGCGCGGTGCCAGTCAGGTTCCTATGCCCTGGGTTTGGGTTCAAGGCTCTGGGGGAGACGGTGGTGTTTGATTGATTCAGCCTTTAACTGGAGGGCTCTTTTCCTCACAACAAAGACACCTCACCCACCAAAGCGCAGCCTGATAATCGGAGTCATTACCTTAATTACGCCGGCTTGTTTTGACGAGTGGAAGAAGGGATGAACACATCTGCCGCATTAAAAAACAGACACTACCTGTGGGAAGTCTTGCTGTGGAGGGGTCACGCACGGGTCAGGAGACGTTGCTTTAAGTGCTTTCCCTGACATTTAAAATTAATACCTCACTTTAAAAAGCTTTAAAATGAGTTTAAATAATAATGCCTTTGGTTTAAGGCCTTCGGTTTAGCTCCTGAAGTCCTGAAGATGTATTTGTTTTTGCCAAAATACTACGCAGAACCTACAACTACAATTCCAAAAAAGTTAAGACACTGTGTAAAATGTAAATAAATGTGAATTTAAACAGAATGCAATGCTTTGCAGATCTCATAAACCCATATTTTATACACAATACAACAGACATTCAATTCCATTTCATGAAAATTATTAATACCATTTAGAAATTGATGGCAGCAATGAATCAGCAGCAAAATGTTGGAAAAGAACGTGGTTCTAATAAAAAAACAGCTGGAGGTCATTTTGATGTTGGGGTTGTAGTTTATTGAATACATTTGTAATTATATATTTTAATAATTTTTTATTTAAAATCTCCTCTTCTACTTAAAAACAAGTTTAATAGTTTAAACATGCAGCTGCCAGACAGCTTCTAAATCAGAAATTTTACAAGAAATATACTCATGTAGAAATAGTTCGTATAAAATAAGTTTTAATTTTGTAGTTCTAGTGAAAGCTGTGGTCTGTAAAGGTTAGGAATTTTAATCTGTAATTGTTATTAATACATGCACATATTGTGTGTGTGTTATTTTCAGAACTGTGGTTATGGCAGCAGAGATGAGGACTATGCCTGTGTGCCATGTCCCTCGGGGAAGTTCTCCAGGGGAAAGTATGAGATCTGTCGGAGACACAAAGACTGCGATTCTCTGTATCGAGCGACGGTGCTGATCCCGGGGACGATCCAGAGTGACGCGGAGTGTGGGCCCTGTCTGCCCGGGTGAGTGGACGATCCTGTCTCTGTAGATACCGCTGACGCTGTAGAAAATGGATGCCCCTGAAAAAGATGTCATAAAGAAGGCAGAATGTGTTCCCCACAGCATTAACAGAGTCTTCACAGATGTGCAGCTCACCCCTGGCACTGACATTTAACAAACTGCAAAACTATTACACACTGGCTTTTCAACTTCATGCTGGAAAAAAAAAATTAAAATCCTTGTTTTCATTGGCTTACCACTTTTAGAATTAGCATATATATGTTTACAAAATCGTTAACGTTGGTAAGATATAGTATTTACGTTTTTTAGTTTACGAATAAAAATACAAAATCTAAATTTTCAAATCTCTTTATTTCCATTCTTAGTTTTTTATATTAAATATTTGTTTTTTTATATTAACTAACTATAACTAACTAACTATTCTTAATTATAAGAATTTCTGTTTTAGAGAATATTTGGCTTTTTTGTTTGTTCAATTGCTTCTTTCAAATTATGCCAAAAATAATAATAACAAAAATAAAAAATATAAAATGCAGATGTTTTTTAAATAGCAAGCCGTATACCACCCCCTACCAAAGAGCACAGTGGGTACAATGAGGCAGATAAACTCTTACAGAGTAGTGATTTTGCAGATACTCACACACACACACACACACACTTTCCCAGAGTGTGTATGCGGTCCTGGGCTGTACCCACTTAAAGAACAAAGTCTGGTTCCAATCCCTTTTAATGTAAATATACAAAGTGCTGCTTTTTAAAGGAACATTATTGAGTGAATTTAATAAACTCTCCACACACTGTACTCTTTTCTTTTTAATGTTTTTGTTTTTTTTATCTCAGGCCTGTGGGTAGAGGGCTAAAAAAAAACCTAATATATACTTGCAGTCACCAAGTAAAACATCTAACATCTTTGATCAAGAAAAATGCAGGGGTTTTGCTGATGCTGATTTTATTATATATTTATTAGATTTGAATTATTTTGATCTGTTTGACAGCTGAGTTTGAAGTAATTTTCCGTTCTTTATGGAGGTCAGGACTTTGATTTATTTCCTTTAGTTTTGACATTATTCGCCTTAAACGACACTATCTTGCAACAGATTTCATTAAATTTAAAGAAAAAAAATGTAATATCCCCTCTGCACATAATTTTCCTTCTTGTTTTAATGCGCTGGGCCAGAAAAAAAACATACAATTACAAAAAAATATGAATGGAATGGCAGAAGTTAATTTGTAAATATTTCTGACCTCAGAATGGAGTTTATACACACTAATTAAATCTGTCATTTATTTACACTAGAAAACCCCATTCAGCAAAACTCTGCAGCAGGAAAAATAACCAAAATTAAAATGTATCTGTCCATGTTTACAGATAATGAGGAATTAAATTTATTAAACAAGAGCATGTCATCATTGTTCAGAGAGGGGAAACATCTGTGTTAATTAGATATGTTGCTCTACATAAACTATAAATAAAATATATCTATGTTTTAAATATTTTATGCTCCACAGGTACTACATCCTGGACAGTCGACCTCGCAATCTTTACGGAATGGTCTGTCACTCCTGTCAAAACGCTCCCCGCAACACTAAAGAGTGTAAGAAAACTTAAATAAGTCTGTGTGTGTGTGTGAGTGTGTGTGTGTGTCAGGAAAATACTAATCCTTATTTATTGTAATTAATTACATGCACGCTAGAAAATGTTACTGTTTACTACATGCTACTTCTCTCTCGCTCTCTCTCTCTCTCTCTCTCTATTCCTTTTCTCTCCTTCACCTCTCCATCTCTCCTGCCAGTTCATAAATACTCAATTACGCTAAATGCTTCCAGTTGCGCTAGGCTAGCTCAATGCATATTCTTTTAAAAAGAGTTTAGTGCAGGGGCCACACACACACACACACACTCACACACACTCACACACACACTCAACCACAGCCCTTTTTTAATGCTACAAATAGCAGGTCATCTGTAAAGCTGCGGCTAGTGAGCGTCTGGAGTGCGTTAGCCGCTAAACGCTGCGTATATTAACAGATTCATTCGCCCTGTCTTGGCTGTTTTTTTTTCTTTTTTTCTTTTTTTTTTTAGAAAAATCGATGCTAACTTTGCGATTGAAAGCGAATACCTGAAGCCTGAGTTAACCACACACTCACTGTGACACACACCAGAGCCCCACGTTAGCTGCTAATCGCAGCACTAGCAGCTAGTGCCAGTGTTTGGGAACAAGAAATAAAACAGGAGCAATTTCTACTGAAGTAAGCCCTTAAGATTTTCAGGGTTTTTTATACAGTAACGAGGTGGAAAACAATGAGCTACTGTTAAGTTATAAAACTGAAAAATGCCAGGAGCTCATCAAAGGTTAAAAGATCCCAGGGTAAAGAGAAATCAAAACGGAGCTCTTCTTAACGTCTTGGTACGTTTCTCCCAGACAACAATAAGATCAGATGGAAAGATAAAGGAGACTTAAGCATTAGTCTCCTCTCGCTCAAATGTGTCTTCTGAGATAAATATAAAGACCTCAGTGATCTCCATTTGAGTTTCAGTGGGGATCTCCGAAAAGATACAAACTGTGCTTGGATTTACCAGCTGAACTAAACTACACTCTCTCATTTATCTGCGTTATCTCTCTCTCTCACTCTCATGTGTCCTACGGTGTTTTAGGGGAATCACAGTCAACTGAGCCATTATAGAGAAACCCATGAGCAATAACATTTTTACTTTTACTTACTGAGTCTACTTGTTTCATACAAAATGGCAAATAAATGAGTTCAGTTCATAATTTCAGAGTTAAAAATCAGGGATTAATGTGAATTAAATCTTCTAAACTCTTTAAATGTTCAGTAGATCACTGAACATCCATAACAATAATAAGAAGAACAACACTCCCATTCTAAATTCTTAAATCAAACGTATACAGATATTAAATGGGTTAAACACTGTAATTTAGCACAAGACAAATGAGTAATTTTTCACTCCAAGAATTCAACGTAAGATTTTATAATGTCATTTTAGAGTGTTTCTGTTCACACATAAATTACGTAAAAATAAATTGAATGAATATCATTAATTTTGACCAAATATTCAACATATCTTTGTTTTTTTAACTGAAGGTATGAATCCCGTCAGTTCAATAAAGATCCTGTGCCCCAGATCAGACTGAAATAGAAGCACAGAAACAGCCATATATCGTTAAAATAAAATAAAATCCCCTGAAACGCTGCATTCTGTGAAAAAGGCATGGTTCGGTGGAGCCCACTGTGGACGGAGTGGATTAAAAGACGATGGCAGAGAACGACAAGCAGCTGTTGGCAGGCGTTCCTCCTTTTAGTTGCTCCATAAACATGATGCACTACCTCAAGAATTGTTTTTAAAGTTGCTCATTATATCAGCGGGAGATCAGAAACTCTGACCGAGATGGTAATTTAGTTTGAGTGATTTGTTGCATATGCAAATTACATGCAATCCTTGTCTAAACATTAGTGGACGCCCCTCAAACTGAGTTTGGCTACTTTAACCCAGAGGAAATAACAACGGCAAAGACGACCTTCCTAGTGTCACTGTAGTTTCTCTTCTTCCTGCTGCTCAAATTTGTCTCCTGAGTTAAAGACCTCAATAATCTCACACATCTCTCCTCTGGAGTTATGTCTCCTGAGCCATTACAGAGCAACCTATGAGCACTAATTTGTTCCTCTGAGAAAGTGCAGCCACTGTGGATGGGTATTTATTAAAATAGATGCTTTCTCAGGAGTGATGGAGCTGCACTGAATACCACTGGGATGATTTATGACACTGAGCTAATTATTAAACAACAGCATCTGACTTCTCCAACGTTCATGCAAAGGCTGAATGCCATCAAATTCTCACAGCAGTGTTCCAACATCTAGAGTAAAGCCTTCCCAGAAGAGCTGAGACTCTTACAGTGGTGACACCTTATCAATGCCCTTCATTTCACAAAGAATACACACACAATTGTCTTTCACTCAAAGCGGGCGTTTTCCCGAGTCTCTAATTGTTTCTCTTGAGACGAGACGAGACGAGACGAGCAAGAGAGGGGAGAGAGAATCCTGGTGTAAGTGGAAGAAGAGGTGGAGGTGTATTTTAATGAAAGGTCTCTAACCACTGCGTCTAATGTAAAACTATGTGGAGGGAAAGCGCAGTTTCGAGGCGTGCTCACACTCGCCAGGTAATCTGCAAATTGCGCTCAGTTTGCGTATAATAATTAAAAGTTTGGAGGGCATAAAAAGATTATTAACCTGCTTCTGCTTGCAGTGAAAGCTCGAAAAAATGTCTCCTGTCTCCTTCCACTGTCCACACTCTGTGTAATGTGCCTCGCAGGCCTCGAACACTGTGGTCGGAACCAGAGATGAGCTCAGAGAGGGATAGCATTGTGTGTTCCTGATCAGTGTGACCCTAGGGGTTTGTATTATCACTGTTAGAAACAAAAGATGCTTTGAAGTCACTGTTTAAGGATTTCCACTTTCCCTAAACACTCCATGGTGAATGGACCAATAGAAATGTTCAGCTGAGACTCACTTAGTCTCAGGTCTAACTTAGTCCTAGCTCAGTTTTGGCTCAGTCTTTGCTTATCTCATTATTAGCTCAGCCTTGCCTCTATCTCATTCAGTCTTCGCTGAATCTTGATTCAGTCTTTGCTCAATCCTGGATCAGTCTTGTCTCACTTTTAGCTCATTCTTAGCTCAGTTCTAGCTCACACTTAGCTCCATTTTACCTTAGTTCTGCTTCAATCTTATTGTCTTATCTCTGGTCTAGCTCAGTCTTAACTCTAAATCAGCCTTAGCTCAGTCTTGGCTCCTTCTTTCTCAGATCAAGCCTCTTGTATCAGAACAGAACGACGTCTCCTGACTGACAGGACGTAGGGAAATACAGGAGGAAACCTGACGCTAGTTCAGATTAATAATCAGTCATAATTAGCCGCCCAAGGCATTCCACATCCCGGCTCTGCTCCTTTTTTCCTCGGGATGGCTTCCTGAAGTCTCTCCAAATGTGAGATCGGGTTCCACTTAGCAGTTTGTGCATCACTGATTTTTCTCGAAAGTGAGCTTTGAACTACCCTGCCTTGAAGCTCTAGCTGAAAACCAAGCGTCCAGTGGCTGGAAAGTGTTTCATAAGGGCGCCAGTCCTTCACAGGGCGACACACACTCACACATTCAGTGGAATTACAATTATACACAAGAAACACTTTAAAATGTATTTATACAACTAGAGTCAACTGGGAGTCAGAGTCAAAGAGTCGACTGTTTTATTTGACTCCTCATCACTGCATCAAACTAACAACCACCCCGTCACATTTTTTACGAGTCAAAGTTTAGATCCGGTTTCTGTGTTCAGTGTGTATCAGGGTTTTGTTGCAGAATTAGGGTCACGGGGTCAAACCACTGACTCTGGAGCTTCACCTTTAAATTTCAGCTCTTTTTCCCGGACACCCAGCCTGGCCTTGCTTGGTGATAGGAGAACCAGTTTCCAGAGTTCTTTAGCCGATGTCTGCTGGTCTTTCTTGCAGTTTCCGGAGGTGGATAGTATTAGCTTGATTTAGCTGTTCCTCCCGAGCTGTTTACCACTGAGATCATGTCACTGTTAATCTGTGGGAGCGAGACTCTATTCCAAACAACATTCCAGCAGCCGAACCTATGTCCTCGAACCCGCCACCGCAATTAAAGAGGAGCTAGGAGCAATAATGTTTATTACAGCGGGGTGGAGGGGGGTCCCGGCAGTAGGAAGTGGTTTCAGTGGGTTTTAAAGGGGTTTACGCTAAGGGTTTTTTCGTTTTCATTTCAAATGAAGGGTCCATGAGTGGATTCCTGCGCCGTTTCATAAACAGTGGCTTCAGTGCGGCACAAGGTTGAGTGGAAACGTAATGTTTTGCTTCGGCCGCGGGTTTAGGCTGCGGTCAGGCTGCTGTTGGGTAATGACCCACTGCTGCTGTCACTGCTCTGTGTTGGGGCAGGATTCACTGATGACGGTTAACCCTCTAAACCCTGCAAATCCCACACACTCTTCATTCTCACAGCCGCATGATGCTCTGGTTCCACCAGGAAAACCTCCAGTGACTGAATATGAATCACAAGGAACTGACACATAAATCTTGAGCTTAATAACTAGCTCTAATTCCTTTTCTTTCGTTCGAATGCTAACATCTCCAACTTATTTTGGAGCATTTCTATTGGGTGGATCATGACAGTTTTACTCAGAGCAGGTTTGTTGTTCTCAGATACATTTAAATAAAAAATCAACAGGAGATATGTGGTTTTTAGGGAGGTTATGATACAGGAGTCAAAGCCAGAAGTGTTTTACTGTGTAGAATTCTTGGAGAGACACACACACACACACACACACATTTGACTGTAACACACAAATTAAACAACACACATTTACAGCAACCAAGAAAATATAGATGTGAACCAAAGGAAAATAAAATCAAACACAGCTTTAGGAGCTTTTATAAGTAAATTTTTACCCGAATGCTGAGAGTATCACTCCATTTTTCAGGCATGAAAACAACAGCTGTTGCGTCAGGACGAGTTCCTGGGGTCTCCTCCGCCAGCACCACCATCTTCCCTCATGCAGAGAAAGGTGGGACACCTTCAGTATTCATGGGCTGAGCTGTAAACACAGTGATGAGAGACTCGGGTTTCTACACAGCAGTGGTGAATGGAACCAGACGTCTCCATGTCTACAAACCCATTCTCAGACTTGTTTGAGGAGCTTTTAGAGGAGGACGTCTGGTTCCATTCATCACCACTGTCCACTGCTCTGACTCCATCACTGTCTATACATCTCCACAGTTTAGTAACGCATCGGTTTGGGGGAATTGGTGAAATTAACCTTGTAATCTTGTTTTTCATAGATCCAACAGGACAGGGTCACCTAGCAACCGCCCTCATCATCGCCATGTCAACCATCTTCATCATGGCCATCGCCATCGTGATGATCATCATGTTCTACATCCTCAAGGCCAAGCCGAGCGGACAAGGTGCGTAAACAGCTCATACCCACACATTTCACTAAAAACAACTCAACACTGTCGAGAAAAGACTTAAATAATTGAATAATATCCATGCAACAATCTCAAACCTGAAATGAGATTAGCATTAGCTCCGAGAACTATATTTCTAATCATTTCTTGAATCCCAGACATTTTTGGAAGGAGGAATAAGTCATATTCACCATGTAATTTCTGAAACAATCTGCGGAGTCGGAATGAACCATTCATTCATTCATTATCTGTAACCCTTATCCAGTTCAGGGTCGCGGTGGGTCCAGAGCCTACCTGGAATCATTGGGCACAAGGCGGGAACACACCCTGGAGGGGGCGCCAGTCCTTCACAGGGCAACACACACACTCACACATTCACTCACACACTCACACCTACGGACACTTTTGAGTCGCCAATCCACCTACCAACATGTGTATTTGGACTGTGGGAGTAAACCGGAGCATCCGGAGGAAACCCACGCAGACACAGGGAGAACACACCAACTCCTCACAGACAGTCACCCGGAGCGGGAATCGAACCCACAACCTCCAGGCCCCTGGAGCTGTGTGACTGCGACACAATGCTGCACCACCGTGCCGCCCGGATTGAACCAGTTTATGTGTAATTCAAAATTCAAACATTCTCCACTCTTTTGTCATTTTACAGTAACTTTCTCTCACAATTCACCTTTTAATCAACAAAAAAACAACCTAAAAATGAAGTATAAATGCACTATGTTCCCAGTCTCTGACACTGAAATCCCCATCTTTAAATCGACTAAACCCAAACTCACACGTACTTTTGGATACAATATTATCCCCAAGAACAGAACAAATCCATCACATGCTTTTCCTGATGGAGCTTATAACGAATGCAGCGCCCAATAAATTCTTCACTCGCCGTTTTTCACACTACTTCATTTTTACGTTATTTTTAATGCTACGCAACGTACGCGACAAACATAAAATGACAGAAGAGCCGACGAATGTTTGAACTTAGAATTACAGCTACAGCTACAGAATCTTTTAAAACTTAATTGAACACCTTGTTAAACAGGTTTAACACAGAGTCCCTGGTACCCCCAGGCCACCAGGTGTCAGTGTAGCTGCTGTTTCAGAACGTGAAGAACTCGGAGTGGAGAAGATAACTGATTGCTCCTGTAAAGCTTGTTTTATGCTGCTAACTGTAGCGAGCGATTAGCATCAGGTTACATTAGCTCCAGCCTTGGGCCGCTGCGTTAGTCACGTCTCAGAACTCCCGCATTAATGTGCCGTAAGTATTCACACATGAGCGGCTCATGGTGGTCCTGCAACTCGAGAAGCTTTGCGAAGTGTATGAGTAAGAACACACACACACACACACACACACACACACACACACACACACTGGCATTCCTGCATCATTCCCAATTCCACAGACATTAAATAAAACCATCAGTGCTTTAAAGAGACAGTGTTTTCTTTAAGAAGCACAAAGTGAATGTCTCTGTCTGATTTCAGCGTGCTGCTCTGGACAGATCGTCAAGACCATGGAGCCCCCCACCAGCAAACAGGAGGAGAAGAAGGAGGTCAAAGGTAGGACCAAACTGCACGCTACTTTTAACCCGTTTTAGAGTTTTCTTTATTCTAGTTCTTGTAAATCAGATGTTTATTTATTTATTTGTTTTATTATTGATTTATTTACTTAGTTTATTTGTTTATTTATTTATTTGATATGTGTATTTTTATGTATTATAAAATATTCGTTTTTTATTTATATTTATTACATTATTAATTGTGTTTTATGTTAATGTGTCTATATAGTTTTCATATTTATTTTTAATTAATTTATTTATTTGTTAGGTTCATTTATTTTTTTAATCAAACTCTTTTGAAATACTTAGAATTTTTGCTCGTTTTTTACTTTTTAAAATGTTTTTATTTAAATAAAAAATAAAATATCTTCCTTCCTCATTTATGTTCTTTGCCTTCATGTTGTTTCTGTGAAGCCCTTTCAGCTGCATTTTGACATTTGATAAGAGCAGTTTAATAAGTCTGTTATTATTATTATTATTATTAAAATAGGCAAGAGAAGAGAGGTGTCTCTTGGTGGTGATCTAAAGACGTCACTTACTGAATACAGCTGCACATTTATTGCTCATCGTTCCTGTCGTGGGTCTGGCTCTAGTTCCCGTTATCTCTGGGGAGGTCTGTGGTCACCACACGCCTTCTGTCGTGATGAAAGGCTGTGGGATGCGGGGAGGGAAACAGCAGGTGGCGCTGTGGGAATAATCCATTGACCCATGCTTTCGGTTAGTGACGAACCTCTGAGCAATCAATCATCGGTTTTTCAATCTAAAGAATTCGCCTGAACGTTTTATACTGTACATACTGTAGCACGACTTGATGTCAGATGCTGTCTAGACTCTCCTGTGAACACTCTCTAAAGTTTGCTGTGAGGATTTGATGGCAACGAGCCACATAAAAAGCAGTGAGATCAGAGGCTCAGGAGTCACACATTCATTCACATACATTATCTCATGTATTTAGTTATACTCTCACATTTCTTCACTCACATATTCACTTTTTCACTGACACACTCAGTTCACACATATTCACTTACTCACAAACACACATCACGTCATTCATTCACATAGTCATTTATTCACACACTTCTAGAACACTCGCACACACACTTCTAGAACACTCGCACACACACTCATGGTTGGAAACTTTCAGATATACTCACTCATTTAGGGGCTGCTACACAATGATATATGATGTGTGTCAGTGACACTGAGGTATCGAGGCGAGGTATTGGGCAGTGCAATGTATTGTGTCGGCAATCGGCAGAGCAAGTCATCGAGTCCTATCGGGCAGAGCGAGGTTTCAAGTTGGCATCAGACAGAGTGAGGTCTCGGGCCAGTATCTGGCAGAGTGAAGTATCAGGTCGGTTTTAGGCAGAGCAAGGTATCTGGTTGGTATCGGGCAGAACGAGGTATGGGGTCAGTATTGGTATCAGGCAAAGCAAGGTATTGGGTTGGTATCGGGCAGAGCGAGGTATCAGGTCGTATTGGGCAGAGCAAGGTATCGGGTCGGTATCAGGCAGAGCAAAGAAACAGGTCGATATCGAGCAGAGCAAGGTATCGGGTCGGTATCGTGCAGATCAAAGTATGGGGTCAGTATCGGTATCAGTCTGAGCAAGGCATTGGGTTGGTATTGGGCAGAATGACGTATTGGGACAGTATCGGGCAGAGTGAAGTATGGGGTCAATGTCGGTATCAGGCCAAGCAATGTATTGGGTTCGTATTGGGCAGAGTGAGGTACAGGGTCGGTATCGAGCAGAGAAAAGTATGGGGTCAGCATCAATATCGGGCAGAGCAAGGTATCGGGTCGGTATCGGGCAGAGCAAAGTATGGGGTCAGTATTGGTATAAGGCCAAGCAAAGTATCCGGTCGGTATCCTGTAGAGTGAAGTTTGGGGTCAATGTCGGTATCAGGCCAAGCCAAGTATTGGGTTCGTATTGGGCAGAACAAGGTATCAGGTCGGTATCAGGCAGAACAAGGTATCAGGTCCATATCGGGCAGAGCATGGTTTTGGGTCGGTATCGGGCATAGCAAGTTATTAAGTTGGTATCAGACTGAGCAAGGTATCAGATAGGTATCGAGCAGAGCAAGGTATCGGGTCGGTATCAGGCAGAGCACAGTATGGGGTCAGTATCGGTATCAAGCTGAGAAAGGTATATGGTTAGTATAGGGCAGAGTGAAGTACAGGGTCGGTATCGAGCAGAGCAAATATGAAGTCAGCATCGATATTAGGCAGAGTGAGGGTTGGGGTTGCCCCTGAGGGTCAGTCCTCCATCAAGGCTGAAATTACTCAGTCCTGCTCTGCGTGACTAGAGCCTTCATCTGTCAGTTTGAGGCGAGGGGGTTAAAGAACAGATCAACGCTGAGAGGCAAAAGCACAGACGGATCACTTTGGAGCTTGGAGCCACACACACACACACACACACACACAGGAGAAGAAAAGCAAAGTCTAGCTGAAATGAAACGATAAACAGAAACATGTGAGGCACCTGCTGTGAACAGTGTCAGATCCAGATGTTTACAGATGTCAAACCATGGACCAAGGCTTTTCCTCGAGCAAAGGGCTAGTGTCAATCATCTCTCTCTTTCTCTCTCTCTCTCTTTCACTCTGTGCCCCTCAGCTCTCAGCGGGTGGTCTGTCATATGAAAAGCTCTTATCTCCCCGAGGCCTTGCTGTCATTTTAAAACATGTGGCCGCTTTATCAGAAACACCTGCACAGTGTGCACGGTTGTACAGTTTTTAGAGACCAACCGGCATCTACAGTGCCCACCAATGGCCAAAAGTGTGTGGACACTCGCTTTTCTCATTCCATGCTGCTCTGTAGAGGTTTACAGGACGACCCTTCAAGATCCTGATACATCATCAGGACACAAATAAAAAAAGAGCAGTGCTTCATTCCCAGGCGACTAGCGCGACTCTGTAGCAGCTCTGCCCCAGTCTGCAGTGATATCAGAGGAGCTGCTGGACTTCCACAATCAGAAAAGAGTTATTCACTAATGAAATCTTGTTGTGTGTTGTTTTTCAGAGAGCGTGGTGATATTTGCGGAAAAAGACGAATTCGACAAACTCAAGCCGCCGCCGCCAAAAACAGTGAAAAGGTGAGGCAAAAAAGCACGACTCTCAGCTCATACTGGATGTGTATAATGAAGAGGTGGGTCCAGCAGGGGGCACTATCCCTGTTCTCTTTGTGGATCACAATGCCTGGGTGCAGTGAGGGGGACGCTACACTGAATAAACAGCGCCGTCCTTCAGATGAAACTTAAAACCGAGGTCTTGAGGTCAGTAAAGACCTCGGGGCAGAACCTGGAACAGGGCTCAGTGTGACCCCGATGTCCTAAATCTGCTCCGGTGGCCTCCGTCTTCAATAAACTGCTCTGTCCCTCCCTCTCGTCTCCTCTAATAGCTGACGTGTGGTGAGGGACTGGAGCAAATTGGCTGCGGGAGCATCGTCCAGGAAGAGGCTGCATCACGTTGGTGGAGGTGTAGGAGACTCCCTAATGTCCCAGAGAATGTAAAGCACACTGGGGATCTATAAAAGCATTCCATCTTTAAATCGTCTAAACCCAAACAATATTATCCCCAAGAACAGAACAAATCAATTCTTCACTCGCTGTTTTCTCACTACTTCATTTTTAGGTTATTTTCTGTTAAATAAAATGACAACTGTGATATTTAATATGACACACAGTAACAGTAAAGTGACTAAAGAGGCAGAGAAATTCTGAATTACAATTATACGCTACACAAAAGCACTTTAAAATGTATTGTACACCTAATAAATCAATTACAATCTGTGAACCATGGAGAAGAGCTCCTCGTCCGTGTCGAAGGATGTAAGCCTGCTATAAATGCAACAGGAAGAAGAAAGCAATTGTAATCTTCTGTAACTTGAAGCGAGGCTGTGTTTTCTTTCTTTATCTGATCCTCAGCGCGAGACTCTACCGGTAATTAAGTCACCACAGGACAAGTTCCAGCAGCGGAGTTTAGCTGCCAGCTCTTCCAGCGGGATGGGAATCTTTTGCTCTGTGTGTGTGTGTGTGTTAACGAGTGTGTGTTTGTGCCCTTTGTTTAGACACGATGTGGAAAAACCAAATTCACCCCATCACTAAAGACCCTCTCACTGCAAGTGAGATCACTCAGATTCCTCATGATGAGGTTATTGAAAGACGAATATTAAAATATTTAACCTGTTTTCAGTCACTGAGCTTTAAGAATTAATGCTATGAAGAAGGTAAATGATCTGCCAGTGCAGTTAGACACTTGCTTGGAAAAGATAACTCCACGAACGGGAAAGGACATTCAGAAATCGGAAACATCCTCACAGCACTCAGAGTGTTATGTGGAATATTAGAGATAGCAATTAGATTTAAGATGATTTGACGTTCTCTTGACTTTAAAGGAACACTAGGTAAGAATTGGTATATTTGCTCCTTGACCAGGTCAAACAGGTGAAAACAGCCAGAATAAGATGAGAACAATGTGGCCTGACCGGAAAGAAGCACTGCAAAACACACACACACACACACAGAGTCGTCACTCTACACCACTCAGTGCAGACAACCAGCACTAACTTTCCATCTGTAAAATCTCCAGTTACAGCAGAGATCCATTTGTTTTTTATTCAACTCACAACAGCAGCTCGTAAAATTACACCCTGGTCTTTGAAGGGGTTCAAACACTCCTTGGATCAGTGGCCAATGAAAGAATTCAGCCAGAGCTGGACACTGAAACAAGGAAGGAACAAACTCTACTGATCTGTCTGAACTGATGGTGGAGCTGTGTTCAGTCCCAAACAAGAACAACCAGCCAATACACGATGAGTAAACAACGCTTAACATTACCGCCACCGTTGTTGTGGTTTCCAAAGCCTGCCAGGGGGGGGGGGGGGGGGAGTGGTACTAAACAGAGAGTACAGCCAAGGCGTGTAGGTACCATGCAGTGGAAACGTGTACTCACTAATCTGCTCTGTGTAATAGAGGGGCGCACAATTGATAGACAGATATAAAGAGCACATTTTTTATTGAGACAGAGGTGAGACATTGAATATTGGACAATTTTAACGTTTCACTGCTTTTTCTGTGCATCATAAATATCAGATATTGATGGTGTATTCTGATAGTGTCTCTGAGCATCACAATGTGGTATTTTCACCCGCTCCTTCCACCTTAACTTCAGTGTAGGCCCCAAAAAACACAATATGTTGCTATAATACCCCAGTATCTACTCTGTTAGATTCATACATCCTGCAAAAACAACACAGACACAATGCTGCCGTATGAGCAGACAGTGTTTGTAAGCAGGGGCCCTACCTCACACACTCACACACAGACATTGCATAGTGTGGCCTAGCAGAGCATGCCAGGCGATGTGCTAATGCGCTAGCGGCTGCCAGCCTGGCGCAGGTATTGAGTGTCTGGAAACAAAGGCTTTCTGTTGCTTCTCTTCGACAACAAGCTGCTTGTGGTTCAGGAGGAAGATTACAGCTGTGACTCTTCAGTGCAGAGATTAGCCTACAGCTACGAGCTAAAAACAAGGCGCTAGTCACAGCGTTCGCATTCACAGGGCACTTTAAACCCATCACAGGTGGCAGTGAATGCAGTGTTAGCTCTGTAGTGTTCACATTAGAAGGCAACAAATCATTCAGAGGGGTGGAGGGGGTTTGCACATCCCCTTTACAAAGTCAAACACACTCGTGAGCGCTTACATCGTTAACCCCTGTGTTGTTTGTGCTTTCAGTGAAAATGACGCGTCGTCAGAGAACGAGCAGCTGCTGAGTCGCAGCATCGACAGCGACGAGGAGGCGGCGCAAGAGAAACAGGACACTGCCGACCTCTGTCTACTGTCCCTCGTCCACATCACGCGAGACAAAGCCCCATCCATCGGCTCCATCATCAACAACAACAACAACAGCAGCTGTAGCAGCAAAGCCACAGGGGTCAGAGTCCCACACACACTCTCTACATCCCTTACACACACTCTCCAGAGAACTAGACAACAGTGACACTCTGGATCAGACACAGCATTGCTTCTGGAGTTTTTAAACCTCTCAGTGTCACTGCTGGACTGGTCCTGTGTCCACTGATGAAGGACCAGAGGACATCTAGGAGGTAGGAGTGTCTCACAGAGTGGACAGTGAGTGGACATAGGATTTAAAAACTCCAGCCGCAACTGCTGAGTCTGATCCATTCATACCAGCACAACAGACACTAGAGAATGATTCACCGGCAAAATCATGCCTGCTCTGAAGGGGTTCTGAGCCTTAGAGAGCAGGGGGAAAGTATGCAGAGTAACAGACGGCTACAGATAGAAGACGGGGTGGACAGTGGAGCTGAGAGGGTGGGCAGTGAGTGTAGGAACAGGGAGGTGGTTTCACTGTTCTGGATGAAGTTCTGAAGAAAGACTTGATTTATAAAGTAACTCTGTTTGACCTGGGAGTGCATTAACACTAACACAGCACTGAAATGAGAGGAAGACGAGATGAAAGGAGCACAGTGAGGATGAGGAGGATGATGATGTGATGATGGCTCAGGTTTCCACAGCGTGACTCACTCTGATCTCTCTCTCTCTCTGTGTCTTTGTTTTTTCCATTTCTTTTCTCTCCCTTCCTCTGTCATCTCTTGCCTTCTGTCTGTGTTTTCTCCCTGTCTCTCCATCTGTCTTTCTCTTTTCTCTGAATTCTGTTTTATTTCTGTCTCCCACACTGCTCTTTCCTGTTCTTTTGTCCTCTTCCTCTGTGCTCTCTCACTTTATGTTCTCTTTCTTCTCTCTTCTTTTTCTCTGATTTCTCTAAAACTGATTTTTTCCCTTTCTCTTTTCTCATCTATTTCTCTGTGTTGACTCTCTTACGTTTTCGGTTTTACTTCTGTCTCTCGCACTCTGTTTTTACCCTTTTCCTCACTGTTCTCTCTCTCTCTCTCTCTCTCTACAGATTCACAGTCGGAGGAAAAAGATCCTGGATCTTTACACTAAAGCCTGCAGTGTGGCAGAGGGTGAGGACTATGTTGTCTTTTTATAACTCCACAAACTAATTTATTCATCATTCATTCAGTCATTCATTCATTCGTTTATTCATTGTCTGTAAGCACTTCCGGGTCATGGTGGGTCCGGAGCCTACCTGAAATCTTTGGGCACAAGGCAGGAACAGGACAACACACACTCATACATTCACACCTACAGACACTTTTGAGTCACCAAACCACCTACCAACGGAGGAAACCCACACAGACACAGGGAGAACACACCACACTCCTCACAGACAGTCACCTGGAGGAAACCCACGCAGACACAGGGAGAACACACCAAACTCCTCACAGACAGTCACCCGGAGTCAACTGTGGGTGACTTTGACACTACCTGCTGCACTACCATGTCGCCCTTCCATTAAACCTTCAGCACAATATTCTCCAAACTCCTTACATTGAGGACATTGTTACAGACATCGTAATGTCTACGAATGAGATTCCATTCGCTGTGTTACACTGGACACCCACTGGACTCTGTGCTTCACAGCCTTAGAGGAGGAAACACAACAGAACAAAAATGAAGACACCCATTCAGCAGCCGTTGTACACATGGACGTTCAGATGTGCACTCACAGCCTGCATAATCTGCATAGATCTCTATAGAGCAGCTGCACATGAACCTAAAGTCTCCATGTCCAGCAGAGCTCTGTCCTGATGAGCTGGAGCAGTGTGTGTGATCCAGAAACTCACTGACACTCATGTGGCTGAATGCCATCAGATCCTCACAGAAAGGGCCCAGTATGCAGTGTACATCAGGCACAGTCCTCTTAGAACACCAGGTCAGAACCAGGGCTAGATCCAGAGATGGCACGGATTCGGGTTTCGGACCCAGTGCCAGAACGTCGTGTCGAATCTGTGCCACCCTTTTCCTCCCTGCCTCGATTTTCTGGGAGAACTTCTCAGAAAACTTTAAAAACTCTATTTTAAGTTGTTTTTTGAGAAGTGCGCTATAAATGTGTGGTTTTTCGGGTCACTGAGCGTCTTCTCCTCCGGCATCTGGAGCGAGGGAACGCTCTTGTTGTTCGTTTGCTTTTCTCAGGACATCTGTCACGCATCTTGTTTCTTGAATACATTAAAACTGAGCAAACAAAAGCAGGACATTTGGAACCGGGCTTTTCCATGGAGATGTACGTGTGTGTGTTTTCTTGATGTTTTGACAGCGAAATGAATGCCACCTGGAGTGGCACTGTGCAGAATTAAACACTGACCTTTTCCCAGTTTAAGAAAATATGTTCCAGAGGAAGTCAAACCAGTTTTTAATGTTTTTTTATTCAGACCACCTCCACTTCATGGGTACGACCCAAATTGTATTGGTCTCCAGGGAGGGAATATATGAAAATGGTGTGCAGAACCAGTACAAAACAGACTCTAAGACTCTGAGACTTACCTGGCCTTGTGTTTACACCCAATTTACCTGAGAAAATACCTGGAGATTCTCAGACTCACTGAGGACCACCGAATTCATGTCCCACACCCTTACGCCTGGCCCACTCACAGGGTTTAAAAAATCTTGACCGATGTCGAAAACATGAGGCGCCACACACATGATGCCATTTTTCCACAGATTTTTCTGTGCTTAATCCTTGTTAGCGCCACACACTCCACCCTGAATACACACCACACACTTTCAGACTGCTCACACCCGACAGACAGCTCCACTCCTCGGAACTTTGAGGGAGTTTCCCATGAATTTCTACCAACGTAAGAGCGGAGGCGGGAGGCTCTCGTGAATGGAAACAACACGGTGGTGTTTTCAAACCATGGCCCTCGCTCGTCTCTGAGTGATTTACACACGTTAACGTGACGTTTCACACCCGAGAGTCAGGTCTACCCACACTACGGGATTCTGAGTCGTGAATATTCAGCATGTTTCCTGTTTATGATTCACACTCGGGGTCCCAGTTACACGGGGAGAGGGGAGGAGTAAAAACTATGGACTCCTTACAATCACTCTAAAACCGAGACATTTCTCGATTGTCAGGAAGAGCTGTACTGTGGGCCAGGCTTTAGAAAACAATTGATATGTAAATGAGGTGGTTGCTCTGTGATTGGCTGGTTTGCTGTGTTTGGAATTTATTGAAATTATTTGATGCAAAATATTATTTTTCACAACTCCCTCTGAAATCCTTTTCCCACAGATGGGAGCTACTGCTGGTGCAGTTTTAAAAAGAAAATATATGAGGTAGTGCATGTTACATTTTTGTGTTGGACATTAGTCTCCATAGATATCCCTCCTCTTCCCCACGGCTCACAGACCACCCATGGCACAACCCGGGGCTAAGACCTGCAGAGGGAGGCTCTGCTAGTGGATTGTAGTGGTTTGGACCAACCTTAGAAGCTGTCAGTGTGATTGTTTTTGCTGTAGCAGCTACTTCTTTAAGCTTGTCAGGAGACCACAAACTTGCCTGGACTTCTGACAAACCCTGCAGCTGCCTCAAGCAGCTTCTTCCACATTTCCCTTCAAGGTCTCTCCAAGGTCTCTGCTGTCTTTCGCAGCTTTGTGCCACATAATAGTGTTGTGTGTATCAGATGTTCTCTGGGAATGAACAGATGCGTTGGAAAATATACTTCTGCACCACATTCAGACTGTGGCCCTCGTTCCTCAAAGTAGCATCTGGAACTATCAGAACTATCACCATCACGTCCTGGTCCTGGAAGCAGTTACTTTTCTCTCGTGGTTCAGAGCGAGCTGAGTTGGGACTAAACCGTGGCGTGTAAACTTTGCAGAGAGCTGATTGTCCAGAGGGAGTCATCACTTAATGTCACGCAACGCAGACGACCAGCACTAACTTTCCAGCTACATCAGAGATCACATTTGTTTTTATCCGACTCACAACGGCAGCTTGTAAAATTGTGCAGTGATCTTTTAAAGAGGTTCAAACGCTCCTTGGATTCGTGGCTGACGAAGAATCCAGTGAGACCGCTTTACAGTGTGGTCTGCAGGGGGCGCACTACTCCACATCAAACTGCCTATAAATGCAACCATGAGCCTCTATATCATTACTGGCTCACAACCAAAACATCTGAATTAATGAGTGTGTGTGCTTAATGGAAATGGAATGCAAATGAGGCACCGGTACATGGTGGTAGTTGATTCATCTGTTTTTTCTACATCATATGACTTTTTCAAGAGATGAGTTGTGGTCACATGACCAGTAGGGGACATCGTTTCCAAAGCTTTACAGTGAACAGTGTTTGCGGTGCTGATTTGTACTGATTGTACGACCGTATCTCCGCAGGCCTGAGCCCCATCGAGCTGCCGTTCGACTGCCTGGAGCGTACGAGCCGGATGCTGAGTGCCACCTACAGCACAGACCGAGCAGTGGTAAAGACGTGGCGACACCTGGCAGAGAGCTTCGGGTTGAGAAGGGATGAGATCGGGGGGATGACCGACGGCCTCCAGCTGTTCGACAGGGTCAGCACCGCTGGATACAGCATCCCAGACCTGCTGACCCGCCTTGTCCACATCGAGAGGCTGGACGTGGTGGAGGCCCTGTGCTCAGATATCCTCGAGGAACCCGCCAACGGTGCTCCACCTCCACGCCAGCATCCCCCACTGTCCTCGCGCTGCGCCAGCGTCTAGCAACCGGACACTTTCCTTGCTCCGAATCACATGAAGAACATACTGAGGGAAAGCATCTTAAATCCAGTCGATATATTGAATATCTCGCATTGTGCAATTCAGTCAAAATATCATATGTTTTTAACGATCTCTAGATGTATTTTGCTGGGCTTTTTTTAGTAATGGATCACGGCTGTGTTTCAAAAACGATTTCGTAGAAAAACGCAAAGTAATCCGCTGATGGGAAAAGTTCAAAAATTCTGGATAAACTCGCTTAAAACAACCACATAACATTATAAAATATGTTTCATACTCATTACCTTGCCACCATAGTCTCATAACGTGAAATACTCAACATATTGGCCAGCTTTAAGATGATTTCACTTAATAAGACATCATTTTTACTCTCACTACCCACCCTCCGGGTGCTGAAAGAGACGCTGGAGGTGACCCTCACGTCTGAGGGTGAGTTTTGAGCTCTGGGCTGACTCTGATAGGACAGAAAAGCTTGAGCAGCTTGGCACTGGTCAGGATTTCAGTCCAGGCTCCACAGCAGAACATGAAGTCATCCTCGGATTTGTCTTTTTTGCTGCGCTTGCCCTAGTTTTTGTACTGACCAACACATCCAAACAAGTGCTGAAGTGTTTGTACAGTTTGCGCTGGACGCCCCAGTTGAGGTTATTTCCATAAACAGATGCGTTGACCTATTAAATTTCATCTCAATTCCTTTATGCACCAAAAGTGACTACAAAAAAGTATCCGCAATCATTTTTCTGCGCCTGAATGATGCACACACAGAGGTATCACTTGCTCCTCTGCTGTCCACAGGACATCCATCAGAAAACGAAAAAAGAAGGTACCTTTGACTATGTTCAAGTTACTTGACTGAAGTGACTTAAATCTGATCTTTTCAGGGCTGTGTGAACATGTAAAATCTGATGTGAGTTCATTGTATATGCGCTTGTCAATCAGATACATATCTGATGTGGGCATGTGACATGTACGCATCCAGTCAGATCAGATCTCACCTCCAGCATCGACAGTGCAGCAAAACACCAATGGAGGAGAGGCTTGAGATGTGTCCAAAACAGCACCTTACTCCCTACATAGTGCACTCCACTAGAGCTACTACACAGACAGGGCACTAGTTAGACTGGAAGATGTGAAGCCTATGGCCGATTATAAATGGTTTTGTTCATATAGGATAGGAGCCACCTTGTACATCTGTAACATCTGTGTAAGATTTGGGAACCATCCACCCTGTATCCTGAACGTGTCTAAGCCGTGGAGACTTAGCGCTCCAATCCAGGACCCGTCGTCCCTCGTTAACTCAGCGTGTTTTCCCGTGGCTAGCTGCCGGCGCTGGTTCTAATTGGCTGGAATTGGTGTTTTACAACTGCTGGTGTAAAGTGCCTGTGATTTCCAGCACCTCATTAACCAACTGGACCAAATGGAAAAGCCATAAAGCGAGTGGGGCGGTGGAGTGAGAGCTTAACTGCCAGCAGGAGGTAGAAATGAAGCATTAAAGAGCAGAGAGAGTGGGACCTTGTGCCCATTCAGTGACCCAGGCCCGGGTTCAGAGCCTTAATAAGCTCCGAGAGACAAGTGCTGGACTCAAAGCAGACTCCCCCTCCCTGAAAACGGTGTGTGTGTGTGTGTGTGTGTGTGTGTGTGTGTGTGTGTAGGACGTCTTTGCTTTTAAGCGCATAACTCACTTGTTAAATTTCTGTAAGTGCCTGACAGCAAGATAAAGCAGAACTCTGGGGGAAGAATGTAGAAAGCTATCAAAACATCTGGTCACGATCAGTGACCAACATCTGTACAGACCCGGTTGACTTACCTCATTAACATTATTTTATGACAAAGGAGTAAAACTTTAGGAAATAGCAGAGGCCAGAAACAACCCTGTGTATATATAACTTATTACTGTACATATGTGTCATGATTAAAAATTATCAATAAATAATAAATACAGATCTTTATATTCTGCTTGGGCTTTTTTACATTTGTTTGCAGTCTGTGGTGGAGTTACTGGGATCCTGAAGAGGCAAGAGATTTAAAGACAGGTTTCTGGGTTTAGTTCGTTCATTCATTCATTCATCTTCTGTAAGGGCTTCGTTGTGTTCAGTGTCATGGTGTGTCCAGAGTCTGCTTAGAACACACCCTAGACAGAGCTACACACACTCACCCAGTCACTCACACCCGTGGAGAGTTTCACACATTCATCCATTCACACACACACCTGTGGAGTTTCACAAGCTCACCCAGTCACTGCCACGGATGGGTCAAATGCAGAGAAGCTAATTCCCGAAAAGCTGTTTTTTCTTCTTCTAAAATCTAAGTAAAGCCTTGTCCGTAGAGTACACACTTACTGCAGTGAAGTGAGGAACACACTGCCCTTCGTTTCAGGAGAAATGTTGGATAAACAGACGTCTTTTGCCCTAAAGACAGTAGTAGCAATATCTCACACTCTCCAAACTGAAGAAGCGACCTCCAGACTCCAGTCACATTTCGTCTGATTGACTACTTTAGGAGTGAGAGGGTAATTTCACTGAAAATTTGCTTTAATCTTTTTTTAATCTGTTTCCTTCAGAAAGGCAGTCCAACCCAGTGGCTTCGGTGAAAGAGCGAATCGCTCGTAACGCTCTGAGAACCTTTGAATAAAGCGAAGCTGCAGGATTGGGCACGTTGCCGGTGCTCAACATCAATCAAATTCAGACAAAAATGGGAAACAGTTTACACTCCGCCAGCCAAAGCACGCGCCGCGCTCGGAAAACTCCAGGACGTGTGTGTGGAAGCTGTTCATGATTTACAAACATCAATCTGCCCAAGGACAGCAGCTGGAAATCAAACATTCTGTGAAATCTGGGGCATTTCTCTCATGATACCATGAGGCTGATTAGTGTTTATTGTCTAAATAAAGTAAAGAAGGTCTCTTTTTCCTGGAGGCTGGTCCGGGCCGGGTCAGGACGGCTACGTTCAGTGGCCTACTTTTAATTTGAACATGGAACATTATTATTGTCTGAGATAAGGACATTATTATTCAACAAAAAAAAACGTAGTAGCCTAAAAAAACCTAAAAATGTAGTAGCGTGAAAACGGCAAGTGAAGAGTAAAGAGCATTCATTAGGAACAGCATCAGAAAAAAGTGCTGCAGAAGCATGTGTTGACAAGAGTGAGAGAATGTTTGAATGTTGAATTACAATTATATTCATTCATTATCTGTAAGCGCTTATCCAGTTCAGGGTCGCGGTGGGTCCAGAGTCTACCTGGAATCATTCGGCGCCAGTCCTTCACAGGGCAACACAGACACACACTCACATTCACTCACACCTACGGACACTTTTGAGTCGCCAATCCACCTACCAACGTGTGTTTTTGGACTGCGGGAGGAAACCGGAGCACCCGGAGGAAACCCACGCAGACACAGGGAGAACACACCACACTCCTCACAGACAGTCACCCAGAGGAAACCCATGCGGACACAGGGAGAACACACCACACTCCTCACAGACAGTCACCCAGAGGAAACCCATGCGGACACAGGGAGAACACACCACACTCCTCACAGACAGTCACCCAGAGGAAACCCATGCGGACACAGGGAGAACACACCACACTCCTCACAGACAGTCACCCGGAGGAAACCCACGCGGACACAGGGAGAACACTCCACACTCCTCACAGTCACCCGGAGGAACCCACGCAGACACAGGGAGAACACACCACACTCCTCACAGACAGTCACCCGGAGCGGGAATCGAACCCACAACCTCCAGGTCCCTGGAGCTGTGTGACTGCGACACTACCTGCTGCACCAGTGTGCCGCCCTTTACAATTATATGATAAACATTAACTCATTCATTGTCTGTAACCCTTATCCAGTTCAGGGTTGCGGTGGGTCCGGATCCTACCAGGAATCACTGGGCGCAAGGCAGGATCACATCCTTTTTTTACTGGAAATGAAATAGATGGAAGGTGGTCTCATGTTAAGTCGTAGTAAACCTGTTTCCCAGACAATAATCTTGGACTTAATTGCAGCACTAATGATGAGCCAGGGTTACATAATCTAGTCTTAAATATAGGCTTAATGTAGCTCTGAAAACTGGTCCATAATTATGGGATATTTCAGGCTTGTGATTTTCAGATACATACAGAGGGGCTCAAATGTACCTAAGGAGTGGAGCAGTTATGGAATAGTATTTTCTCGCCACACGATTTCTTCAGTTGGAGCATAACTGCAGTAAAACGCCCCTCTATAAAAAAGTAAATAAAATTTTAACTAAGGTAGCTGACCATAAAGAATGGGACAGGGGCTCGTAATGTCGTTTCCTTTGCTGCTGAGGTCGGCCAGACGCCTTGCGGCCGAGCTGACACTCTGTCAAAAGCCTGAACGAGCAGAAGTAATGAAAATAAGTAAATCAGGCCCTGACAGCGTGGCTGAAAAAAATCTGAGGCACTTAGGACCTTTAAAGGAGGCTTATTAAAATAAATAGCGCCAGAGCGGACTGTGCGCGCACATGTGCTGAAATTCATTAGATCTAGTTCTACACGGTCAGACCGGATGTACGCGTTCTCTGACAGCAGATCACTGCACCGGAACTACTTTTTCTGGCAGAAAACACCACAGATTTAAACACACATCTGTCTACGTATTAATACTGTTATCAGGAGATCTCCAGTCCTTCCGCTCCCCCCACCACCTGTTAATACAAGCACGACCTAGCAGGACGTAAAGGTGCTGTTCGTGATTTTAATCCAATACACTTTTAAAAAGTTCATAGAATAGTTCCTCCCCATTTGCTGCCCTGTGCTCTGTTTGTACTGGAAAAATCTCCGGTGTTTTTATGCAGCCCTGGCTCTGTAAATAGGGAAATAACTAAATGTCTCTGTCTGAACTGACTCAGGCCTCCCTCCCTCTCTCTCTCTCTGTACGGTGGAGAGACTCAATGTTGAAAAGCATGAAAAGAGACAAGGATGTTGCTCTATTCTAGCTCCATGGGTAACACTGACTGTCACCCGGAGGAAACCCACGCAGACACAGGGAGAACACACTCCTCACAGACCGTCACCCGGAGGAAACCCACGCAGACACAGGGAGAACACACCACACTCCTCACAGACAGTCACCCGGAGCGGGAATTGAACCCACAACCTTCAGGTCCCTGGAGCTGTGTCACTGCGACACTACCTGCTGCACCACCATGTCGCCCTGGTATCGTTTAGTGTATGATATATATCACAATGGTCTAAATCTGCCTTAAACATCCATGTTTATTGACTTGAGTTAGACAGAAAGCAGCTTTGAATAATGCAGCCTTGTTTCCCAACAAATCTGTTGTAAACACAGACCGGCTCACTAGAAAGAACCAAATTTCAGAAAAATCCTGGACGTGTCCAACAAGTTAAAAGATCCAGAGTTCGTTGAAAAGTCCAAAAGGAATGTGTGACAGAATGGAACTATTCTTCCACACAGAAGAATAGCAGATAAACAAATACATTTCCACAGTCTGCTTTATCTTCAACCCCAATAATAAACGGCGATAACGAACTGTGGTATAATCACAATAATGCACTCGAGGTTTGTGCTACAATGTGAGATATTGACACCGGTGACTGATCTTCGGCACGATGCTGCCTCTACCACTTTCTATCACTTCCTTTGGTGTATTATTGCTTAAATATAAAACTATGAGGCAAAATTAGCTTTGACATCAGATGAATAAACCATGACGCTTTGGAATATTTATGACATTCTTCTCTCATGGATGAAGTGGAAATAAAGGACTCGAGAGAGCAGAGACACATCTGGTTCTCAGGTCAGTACTTAGCACTTTCACTCAGACTCTCTCAGGGAAACGTAGGGCTCATAGATGCAGGAAAACAATCACTGCCGGCACGTCAGAGCTTTGAGGGAAGCATTCACAGGTAGAAAAGGCAGATTGGAACTTGAACGGATTAATTCAGTTTGGTTGGAGAAGCCAGGCTGGAGGCTGTAGATGCCGAGCTGACACTTTTCTCCCTCGGGGCGAAGGGTTAACTCACAGTGGAGCTTCCTGTCAGAGCTGGACTGACAACTAATTACAGTCACATCAGTCCTCACCACGGAAACTTTACTCCAGATCTTTGAGTACATCTGACATCAGTGGCATACACGTTCTACAATGGGTTCCTTCTGAGTTCTTAAAAGTAAAGGCAATGGTTCTGTACCAGAACTGTGTTAGAGAAGGCCTTCAATGTTCCTTTTTAAACAACGAGTTGGTTTTCCATGCCCACAGCTACCCCCCAGAAATATATTGGGTGTCGTCTCAAATCCCAATCTCTAATGGGAACAGCACGCTTTGGAAACCAGAATAACGGCGGCGGTAACATTAAGCGTTGTTTTTTCATCGTGTATTGGCGTGTTGTTGTTCTTGTTTGGGACTGAACACAGCTCCATCATCAGTTCAGACAGATCAGTAGAGTTTGTTCCTTCCTTGTTGCAGCGTCCAGCTCTCGCTGGATTCTTTCACTGGATTCTGGCCACTGATCCAAGGAGCGTTTGAACCTCTTCAAAAGACCACGGTGTAATTTTACGAGCTGCCGTTGCGAGTCAAATAAAAACAAATGTGATCTCTGCTGTAGCTGCAGATTTTACAGATGGAGAGTTAGTGCTGGTCGTCTGCGTTGCGTGGCGTAGAGTGACGACTCTCTCTGGACAATCAGAGCTCTACATCACGATTTAGTCCCTACTCAGCTCACACAGAACAACGAGAGAACAGGGACTTAAAAAGAACCCGTTTATAGGACCAAGACCAGATTTACCTGATGGAGAAGCAGAGAAGTTACGTGTACGATGTTCTGGTGTTAACCCTTGGACCAGGAAATAAGACTCAGTGAATCATAGCCGTGTTTCATGTTGAGATCTTGGACCACATTGCTGGCTCTCTCAGATGATCATCATAGCTTGTTTTTGGTCAAGGAGAACCCAAATCACTGTGGAGCATCTCACATTAATCACCGATTTAACTCTGCGTCCAACAGTTATTTCCGGGATTGTGAAGAATGCCACATGGTGTATAACCTGCCTTCAGAGAACAGGGTCCTAGAGGAACATTTTTCTTCTTGCAGCAGAAATGTAAAGGTTTAAACTTGGAGCATCTGGAACAGAAGCCTGGAACCCATCCGTCGAGAGCCAACATCCATCATCCTTCATCCTGCAAACTGTTCACGGACCACGGATCACGCCACAGGGGTCAGACTTCTGAAAGACGAGGAGCACTGGAGGCCAGCTTGAAGCGATGATAAAAACCAAAGACAGAAAGCACCGGGCAGTTTAACGATAAACTGACGACATGGCAGGGCTTCTGACCGCTCCTCTGTAAACACCTCCATCTCCAGAGGGGAAAAACACACAGCGTTGGAAGCTACTTACCAAAGAAAAATGGTTTAACAGCTCATTAAAACAGAAGTAAACGTTTTATTAATAAAAAATTTACACAGATAAAATCAGACAAAAAAAAAAGCCTTTCCCAAAACCTGGATTTAAAACTAATAACTTTTCTGATACTTAAAGATAATTTAATTTCACTGTAAAATAAAAATGGTTAATAGAAATAAATACAAATAAAGAACAATTACAAATATTAAAGTAACGCTGAGATCTTGGACACAAAAATAACAGTAGTGTTTGTTATTCTTCTGCAAAATATTCCACAAATCATTCATTCATTCATTCATTTGTGTAAGTGCTTCATCCTGTTCAAGGTCCAAGGCCTACCCAGAATCACTTACACACCTGTGGACAGTTTCACACACTCACACTGTCACTCTCACACACACACACACACTCACCCAGTCACACTCACATCTGTAGACAGTTTCACACACTCACCCAGTCACTCACACACACACACACACACACCTGTGGACAAGTTCACGCACTCACCCAGTCACTCACACACTCACACCTGTGGACAGATTCACACACACACACCTGTGGACAGATTCAAACACTCACCCAGTCACTTACACATTCCACAGGTGAGTGCATGAGTGAAAGTGGGTCCAGGGCCTACCCAGAATCACTCACGCACCTGTGGACAGTTTCACACACCAAAGGTGAGTGTGTGATGGACTGGTGCTCTGTCCAGTGTGTGTTTTGTGCTCCGTGAATCCAAATGTGGTCTGGACTTGCAGAAATGAATGAATCCGTGAACATAAGGTTCTATTGCATTGTAGCTACAGTATCCTCAAAGCTCCAGTGAACATCTAATGTAGTGACACAGGTTCAGGTCTTGATGGCACTGATCGAGTGCGTTGTATAACAGCGACTCCTTTAAGGCCGTGTGAGCATCCCCAGGTTGAAGAGGATGGAGCTGAGGTTGATGCTGAGAAAAGCTCGAGCTGGGTCCACGGTTCTGTGCATTTCCTGCAGCAGCAGATGCAGCGAAGAGACTTCAAACAGACGCCTGTTCTTCCTGTAAATAACACACACACACACAGACACACAGACACAAATGAGGGTTCAATAGAGAGCTGAGCAACATGGGAAAAATTTATTTCAGGTGTAAGCGTGGCTCCAGACAATTTAACACATTCACCCAGTCATTCATTCACACACACACACACACACACACACACACACACCGCTGTGGACAGTTTCACACATTCACTCACACTTATTTATTGTTTTTAATGTTGTCAAAAAATGTATATTATCCTTTATTTGTTTATTATCTTGTTAGATAGAGAGAGTTAGCTGATTAAATTTTAATCAGAACTGAAAATACTGTATTGTGACCGAAGTTGAGACGCCGATATCCAGCTCTAAACGAAGTAGGAGATTAAGTACAACCCCCAGTTGCAGATGAAGTGAACCCAGAGCTCCAGGATGGAAGCAGGGCTCCAGATGGACTTTCGGGAAGTCTGAGGAGGTTTCCAAACCTCCACACGGCGCTGTGATCTCTCCTAATGAGGGTTAACGAGGTTGTTTAGAAAGCACCGCTAAGCTAATGAGGGTTTCCTGTGGGCCGCGAGCTCTGTGGGCAGCTGGAGCAGGGACGAGGTTCGGAAAGAGCCGGAGGAAACGATACGACAGGGATGATGTAACCAGAGACATTATAAAGGAGGAGGAGACGGCACGGGCTGATAAATGAGCAAGGAAAAGTTGTAAACCCTCTTTTCAATAAAAACAGCCAATCAGCAGAAGGGAAAGCCCACTCTCTCCCTGCAGCGGCGTGGAGATAGCAGCAGCTGCCAGAGCGAGCTGAAAAAACGTGATTTTAAAATGTGCAAACACTAAAAATGTTTGTCAACAGACCAAGCTGAAATGGAGATATCGATGACGATGGTGCTGATGTTGCAGATGCTCATCTGCATCGCTCTGTTGTTTTTTTTGGCTTAAGTCTGGCTCACACTACATATGAAACATGTTTTAAAAATCCTCGAGTGTGGGATGGACTCCGATTCTCTGTGTAACACGTGACATTAACGTGAGGTCATTGTAAACCAATGAGAGTTGAGCTGGGATTATTTCACCACCATCCCCTGTGTTTGTTTACATTGTAGCTGTGTCTGAAACGAGCGGAGTGCTGTTACTGAGGCAGTGTTAAGAGAGTCATGCCTGTATTTAAAGCTTGTTCAAGGCTGAGAAACAGAAATGACGCTGTAGATTCTGTTCTACGCCCTGAACAGAGCAGATAGCTGGATGGGGGATGGGGGCGTGGAGGACATGCTAAGAAAAGCAGAGAGAAAAATCAAGAGGTGACACTCTCTCTCGCACTGGTCTGACTGTGTAAACAAACAGTTTTGAAGCACCTGCTTTTAGATTTAAATTAATGTATATACCTTTATTTACAATTTTTTTAGCATAAAAAAAAATCTGTTGTATACAGGAACGGTGCTCCGGTTTCCTCCCACTGTCCAAAAAACACATGTTGGTAGGTGGATTGGCGACTCAAAATTGTCCATAGGTGTGTGTATGTGATTGAATGTGTCGTACTGTGAAGGACTGGCGCCCCCTCCAGGGTGTGTTCCTGTCTTGCGCCCAGTGATTCCGGGTAGGCTCCGGACCCACCGCGACCCTGAATGAATGATATTGGATACATCGCTGTCCTTGTGACATATTTTAATATGGTAATACAGTGGAACCTCTACTAATGAACTTTCCAAGATACGAACCGGGCATTTGAATATTATTTGCCTCCACCAACGAACCACGACTCTAGAAACGAACCCGAGCCTCCGTCGAGCCGGCGGCTGGAAATGGCCACTGACCCCAATAGGCGAGTCTCCCAGCGCCCAGACTTGAGTGAGCTTTTAAGATTAGCACATTGTAGCATTAGCAATTTAGCATTAGTGTAAATAGCAGACATCGAAATTCGTGCTAAGTTAAGCCGTATCTACGCTTCGTCTCCCCACATTCACCACCTACTCTCCATTATTCCACCCATCCCCCACCTCCCGTCATACAGCCAGTGCCTGTGTTACTCCTCCAGCCAGTCGTCACGTCTTCAAGGAAGCGATGTGTAACCACTTAAAACTTTATTTCTTTTTTATTACTGTTACCACTGTATTTCTTTTTTATTTTTAGTAACGCTACATGTATTTTTTTACTAATTTGAGAGTGTTGTAAACATATATCAGTTCGGGGTGGGGGCTGGAACGCGTTAATTGCTTTTCCATTATTTTAAATATTGGGGAAAATTGACTCGAGAAAAGAACTTTTCCACTTACGAACCGGGTCACGGAACGGATCAAGTTCGTAGGTAGAGGTTCCACTGTATATATATTGCAATGTCAGATATTTCAGTTATCGTATCAGAGGGTGAGTGTGAGAGCAAGGACCTGATGCCAGAGAGCTTCTGCAGCAGGAGGCTGAGTTTCTCTGCGAGGCTGAGGTCCAGACGAGGGTTTCGTAGCAGCAGCGAAACGCAGCGGAAGAAGTAGTCAGTGCTACAGGACTCCAGAAACACCGGCTGGTGCCCTGTGGAGGAGAAATTGAAATAAAGACATTCAGTATCATGGACTTGTGATGGCATTAGTGTCCCTATCTTACTCACTACACTTTACCCACCACAGCGAATGTGAACAGTTCCCTGAACTATACTTTCCTCCAAAATCCTTTCACATCTGTCATGTACTTCACCTCTGTCCCAGGGTTACACTACACAAGCCTTAATGTCACTGCTTCACTGCTCCATCACGTCCTACGCTTGGCAGCTATTAAGACTGAAACAGAGGACGGCAAATATTTGGGGAAAATATCATATTTTTATGATTTTCTAACACAGTCGTGTGTGGTTTAAGATCTTTACAGTGAACGTCCATTCATTCTTAAAACCCGGACCTCACAAAGAGTTTGTGACACCTATGCCACCACAGTCTCTTATGGGTTAAATCTGAACAAGGAGAAGCAGACCGTCAGTGTGTTGTTGATGTTGTTATTTACACATCAAAACATAGCTGTTTCAAACTGAGATTTTAACGTAAAAACGATTCATCCTTCAGCTCCAGGCGGCAGTTACTTTCTCTAGAAACCTGCGCTTGTAAAAAGTCGGCGAGCAGTGAGTAAATGCCTGACTGGTGTTTTCGCTGCACCACGGCAGGACCCCAACCCTGGATCCAATTTACAGAACGAGGCTTTAATCTCCGGAGAACTGGACCAGAAAGAAAAAACCTCTGGCAATCAGAACCATTCGAGCGGGAAATGTGAACATAGCAGGACATATTTAACTGTATTAAACACTGTCACAGATTTGTACTTTGTCATTTTTAACCCCTTGTTGTTGCTGTTTTTGTGTGTTTATACCATGACTACATCCCTAGTGAGGGTCTCCTTTATTGAACTCGTTATTGAAAGAATGCGAGTATAAAGCACAGGATGAACCATTTATGTTTTCATTTCAGTAAAAACCTAATCTCCATCTCTTTGAACACACTGACGACTGGGTGAAGGGAAATGTGAACTGTACGACACCTGTGTGACAACCTTAAATTCCCGCTGAGCACCGAAGCAGTGAAGAACACGTCTGTCTGCCTGCCTTCATCACATTCACCAAATTAGGTTCAAATTGGGCATGAAACCACACCAACGGAGCACAGTGTTATTTCCCAGTCTGCCTTTAAGCAACACAAGGTAATATTTTCATCTTAAAATTACCGTTTCTAAATCACTGTGATTTACATCACTCTGTCACTGCTACTCTTGGCTCAGCACTGCTGAAAATGCACTATGTAACCTTTGGTGGAGGGTAGGACACTTGCTCGGTCTAACTCTGTTACAGAAGCTAAATGTCCCCTGTTAAAACCCTGTTATGACGTGGAGAATTAAAACTGCAGCTCTACTGATATAAACATTGCAGTCTTTCAGACTGAGATTACAATATAAAAACTACTATATCTTTGTAGTATTTCGAATGGTTGTCCCATACTCTCTGCAGCAGGACTGTAGGTCTGTGTACCATAAAGCTACATGATGCCTACATAAGCCTTGTGTGGTTTACACTCAAATAAACCTCCATAAACATCTATAAAATCGTATTACTCAAGCCTCAGTGTCACCACTTACAACCCATTCATTCATTCATTGTCTGGAACCCTTATCCAGTACAGGGTCGCAGTGGGTCCGGGGCCTACCTGGAATCACTGGGCACAAGGTGGGGACACAGGGAGAACCAGTGTGGGGCTTGAACCAACAAACCCAGGACCCTGGAGCTGTGACAGTGATGCTACCTGCGGCACCAGTGTTTATTTTGTTGCAATTAGTGCTGGCAAAATGAACACAGGCAGGAATTGCATTACATTTTTAACGTTAATTAATCATTCATTATTCATTCATTCATTCATTATCTGTAACCCTTATCCAATTCAGGGTTGCGGTGGGTCCAGAGCCTACCTGGAATCATTGGGCGCAAGGCGGGAATACACCCTGGAGGGGGCGCCAGTCCTTCACAGGGCAACACAGACACACACACATTCACTCACACACTCACACCTACAGACACTTTTGAGTCGCCAATCCACCTACCAACGTGTGTTTTTGGACTGTGTGAGGAAACCGGAGCACCTGGAGGAAACCCACGCGGACACGGGGAGAACACACCAACTCCTCATTAATCATTTTACCAAATTTGGACATAACTTCCTCCCATAATTCATGCTTTTTTATGGAATCTAGTGAGGCATTAGCAGTTTTATTAATCGATATAAACACAGTGTTACTACGGTTGTGTTCAGAAGGTAGTTTACATGTTACTTATTGCTGAAATATTATTAAATTGTATTAAATACCATAACGAACACTCTCCTTTACCCCATGTCTCTTCCTCTCTCTCTCTCACACACTCAAAGACATCTATCGTTTCCAGGTTTGAGTCTGAGCTGTGTTTCAGCATTAATTTTCTCTGTTAAAGTTTTGTGTTCAATGTTAAACCTCTCCCTGAAACTTTTACTCAGGAAATTATTCATTCATTCATTCATTATCTGTAACCCTTATCCAATTCAGGGTCGCGGTGGGCCCAGAGCCTACCTGGAATCATTGGGCGCAAGACGGGAATACACCCTGGAGGGGGCTTACTCAGGAAATTAAGAGACTTCAATTCAAACATCACAGAAAATACTCACAGACCTTAGAATAAAGACAAAAAAAAAGAACAGTTTCCCTGAGCCACTTTTATCTCCCTCTTAAAAATACAAAGCTTCAGTCATAAGAAAAGGCAATGCGATTAATCGTGATTAATTTCAGAAAATTGTGTGATTAATTATTCATTCATTCATTTATTATCTGTAACTGCTTATCCAGTTCAGGGTCGCGGGGGGTCCAGAGCCTACCTGGAATCATTGGGCGCAAGGCGGGAATACACCCTGGAGGGGGCGCCAGTCCTTTACAGGGCAACACAGACACACACACACATTCACTCACACCTACGGACACTTTTGAGTCGCCAATCCACCTACCAACGTGTGTTTTTTGACTGTGGGAGGAAACCGGAGCACCCGGAGGAAACCCACGCGGACACGGGGAGAACACACCAACTCCTCACAGACAGTCACCCGGAGCGGGATTCGAACCCACAACCTCCATGCCCCTGGAGCTGTGTGACTGCGACACTCCCTGCTGCGCCACCGTGCCGCCCCTTGTGATTAATTAGCTAACTTTTTTTAATTGATTGACAGCACTGCTTTGCAATATGTTCTTTAAAAACTTAGGGTTTGTTGCGCACTCAAGAAAATCGTTATCACAAAAAGAAACTGAAACACTGTGATGCTGTTTTAGGGCTGTATCGCCCACCCCTATTCCCTACGGTAAAATGTTACCGACGCGATGTTGCAAACAGGTGGGACGCTCAGTTAAACAAGTTCAGACTGGCCACTGCATCTCTCCCTGGACAGAACAGGACAGAACATACTCCCTCTGCCTCGTGATCTGGACGCACACACTTATCTCAGCGTCTCAACAGATGGAGGAGGAGACGGTGTGTCTGCCTCGTCTCTCCACATCTGTCTCACAAAAGCTCATCGGCACATCTGTACTCTCTCTTCTGCGCAGGTAAGCTGATTCCCATTAGAAGCTGCCCGAGAACTTCAAAAGATGTCCAGTGGAGTGTCTGACGGCTCGGCCTCTCCTGGGGGCTGATTTAAGACGTCTTTCTCTCTCTAACTCCCACTGTCTCCCACTATCCCTAACTCCCACTGTTTATCTTTCTCTCTCTCTCTCCCCTTTCTCCATCAACCTTTCCCACTGTCTCTGTCTCTCACTTTTTCTCCCCATCTCTCACCCCTCACTCCCCATTTCCAAGTTCACACTCTCTCTCTCATCTGTCTCTCTCCCTTTCTCTTATTCACTTCCTATATTTCTCTCTCTCTCTCTCACACACACACACACACACACACACAAAGCACACGATTTGCAGTAGATCCTTCAGTGTCTATTTTTGCATTTGCAAAAGTTACAGCTTACCTCCTATAAAGCTTTTTGTTGTTATTATTACTGCATATATTTATATGTATTACATTTTCTGGCTGGAACAGAAGGAAGGCAGGAGAAGAGTTTCACAGTGGAGAGTAACCTCCTGTTTTACTGTGCGTACCACAATAAACCACTTCTCTCTCTCTCTCTCTCTGACACATTGCAGAGCATTAAACAGAGCCGATGCAGGGGGTTTCCCTGGAGATGAGTGCAGGGGCCCAGGGCTTGACCTTCAGGTGTGAACCCGAACCTGAGCTTTCACACCAGCTCCATGACTCTGCCCTGAGGCCTGGGTTCCTGTAAATTGGAGCCCAGGGACCTGCGGTTCTGCTCAGTCTCACTAAGAGGAACCTGGGAAAGGGTTCTGTTAGAGGATTGGATCAAACAGTGAGAGAGAGAGAGAGAGAGAGAGAGAGAGAGATGCAGAAATACAGGTTGAGATTGAGAGAGCAACATAAAGATAAAGAGACAGTTGGAGGTAGGGAGAGAAAGAGAGGAGACGAGTGAGAGAGAGAGAGAGAGAGAGAGAGAGAGAGAGAGAGAGAGAGAGATGGAGAGATACAGTGCCTCAGCCTCCACTGGTCTTACACTTGTGACTAACATTAAAAATACTGCGCCACACTTTTACGGTAATAAACCCGATGTAAAGATTAAGGTCCGCCCGGTTGTAATGAGCTGAAGGTGATTAGTCTGCAGTGCGTGACTCCTCAGACGCATTAGCAGAGCTGCCCGCTGCTTAATGGAGCAGAAAGGAGCCAGGCTGATGGAAGTGTTAATGGCCTTCACGGTGTAACCAGGGCTAAAGCATATGGGCTTAATCACGCTAATCACTGCACTGGATATGGCCATGAGCTGATCCTCCAGCAGCCACGCTCTCTTAGTCCACATGGGGCTGGAGATTTCTCAAAACTGATTCTCCTTCCTCTGTTTTAGAAAATATCTCTGTCCAGATGAATATGAATCATCATGCCAGTCCAGTAGGGGGCCATAGTGCCTCTTAAAGTGAGACATCAAAACACCATGACGCATGAGAGAAACACAGGATTTTAATCCCAAATCGGTCCATGCTCCCTATGTAGTGCGCTACACGTCCTAATATGACTGAATCTAGATCTTAATAATTCATTATATATTTCTAATACAGCATCATTTATATTTATTCATAGGTATCTAGTGCTGTCTGTGTGTGTACGGTGTAGTTTATGATTGATGTAATTCACTATAGAAGGAGTGAGGAGCTGTTTGAGTTTCAGACAGAGACAGACACACTGTCAGCATTTTCAAAAAGCTCAGTTTTGCCGTAAACACAATGCCACCTCTAATTTTCAGTGACAACAATCTGCATTTTTAATGTATCTGGCAAAGTATCTGGATACATGCGGATGGGGGCTCTTTAAATACAACCACACCAAGCTAAAGGGTAAGCATTTGTTGTGTCTCCCACCTAAAGTGTCGCTGAGGCACTGAGGCAAGCAGGAAATTACAAAACAAGATGGATATAATGCAGTGTAGACATTATCAGAGTCAAACCTGGGCCAAAGTCCTCCAGCTGTGAGGCGTGCACATGGAAAATGGAGACGATAGAGTGACGTACTTCAGCAAACTATAAACAAATCCACTGTTTTATAGCCAAGGAGAAATAAACAGATGCCCAATGTTTATTTCTGCTTACAACAGAAACAACGATCCCACCGTATTTTATTCTAACGCTGATTTGATCTCTAAACCTCAAAGTCTCGAGTTCTGAATCAGCGAGATCAGACCTGCCAAAGAAGCTTAGCAGTTCTACATCATTACCTTTGTTTACATTCACTGGGCAGCATTAAGAACACACCCCAGCCACAACATTATGGAGCTCATCCACTGCATAGGTCTGGCTCTAATGGATTCTACTGGACTCTACTGGGCACTATTCCACTCCACTGGATTCTACTGGACTCTACTGGAGACTTTTCCACTCTATTGGACTCTACTGGGGACTATTCCACTCTATTGGACTCTATTGGACTCTATTGGACTCTACTGGGGACTTTTCCACTCTAGTGGACTCTACTGGGGACTATTCCACTCTACTGGATTCTACTGAACTCTACTGGGGACTATTCCACTCTACTGGACTCTACTGGGGACTATTCCACTCTACTGGACTCTACTGGATTCTACTGGGGACTATTCCACTCTACTGGATTCTACTGGACTCTACTGGGGACTTTTCCACTCTACTGGACTCTACTGGATTCTACTGGGGACTATTCCACTCTACTGGATTCTACTGGACTCTACTGGGGACTTTTCCACTCTACTGGATTCTACTGGACTCTACTGGGGACTTTTCCACTCTACTGGACTCTACTGGGGACTATTCCACTCTACTGGGGACTATTCCACTCTACTGGATTCTACTGGACTCTACTGGGGACTATTCCACTCTACTGGACTCTACTGAATTATACTGGACTCTACTGGGGACTATTCCACTCTACTGGACTCTACTGGGGACTATTCCACTCTACTGGGGACTATTCCACTCTACTGGATTCTACTGGACTCTACTGGGGACTATTCCACTCTACTGGACTCTACTGAATTATACTGGACTCTACTGGGGACTATTCCACTCTACTGGACTCTACTGGGGACTTTTCCACTCTACTGGACTCTACTGGGGACTATTCCACTCTACTGAACTCTACTGGGGACTATTCCACTCTACTGGACTCTACTGGGGACTATTCCACTCTAATGGATTCTACTGGACTCTACTGGGGACTATTCCACTCTACTGGACTCTACTAGGGACTATTCCACTCTACTGGACTCTACTGGGGACTATTCCACTCTACTGGATTCTACTGGACTCTACTGGGGACTATTCCACTCTAATGGGGACTATTCCACTCTACTGGATTCCACTGGACTCTACTGGGGACTTTTCCACTCTACTGGACTCTACTGGGGACTATTCCACTCTACTGGACTCTACTGGGGACTATTCCACTCTACTGGACTCTACTAGGGACTATTCCACTCTACTGGACTCTACTGGGGACTATTCCACTCTACTGGACTCTACTGGGGACTATTCCACTCTACTGGACTCTACTGGGGACTATTCCACTCTACTGGACTCTACTGGACTCTACTGGGGACTATTCCACTCTACTGGATTCCACTGGACTCTACTGGGGACTTTTCCACTCTACTGGACTCTACTGGGGAGTTTTCTACTCTACTGGACTCTACTGGGGACTATTCCACTCTACTGGATTTCACTGGACTCTACTGGGGACTATTCCACTCTACTGGACTCTACTGGGGACTATTCCACTCTACTGGATTTCACTGGACTCTACTGGGGACTATTCCACTCTACTGGACTCTACTGGGGACTATTCCACTCTACTGGGGACTATTCCACTCTACTGGACTCTACTGGGGACTATTCCACTCTACTGGACTCTACTGGGGACTATTCCACTTTATAAGACTCTACTGGACTCTAGGTTTCATCCCTACTCGGCTCTGACAGTAAGGTGTGCTGTGCTGATTCCCTCCTATCACTGTCCTGAGAAATGTCCACCATTCTCATAATATCTGTACATCTGCAGTGCAACCATGCAATCATGGGAGTGGTGGAAGGGTGCTCAAGAATATTTGTGTGTCCAGGAGAATGATTCTACCAGGTTCTGGCCCTGATGGTGAGCCATATGCTGTGAACTACAGCAGCAGGAACTGCAGAGTGACAAGATGAGTGTTTCTAATAAAGTGGACATGCGGTTCAAGCTATTAACTGATTTCCATTTGACTCACGTGTCTCAGAGCTCATCTGCAGCAGGATGTCCACTGCTGGAGAAAGTAAACCGGGACTGCCCGTCCTCAGCAGGGACAGAATGGCTGCAAGGGCGTGGTACTTCAGGAAGAAGGCCTGTCCCTCGTCCGTCCCCACGTCCCCATGCAGGACGTCCAGAGCCTGGGCCACGATGTCTGCTGCTCAGAGGAAGTACACAAGAACTTGATTATAAAACAACAACCTGAAAATTATACTCTAACCAACATTCACACATTTCAACTTATCTCACCAAATTCATCAAAGTTTCCATACTTTTCAAGACACTGGCCTTCGGGGTTTTAAAGGAATCTGCAGCCACACCTTCACAGTTCAGTCTTTAAAGTTGGTTTGGTTTTTTCTGCTTCTCAGGTCCAAATAAACATTCAGCACTGAATCAAGCATCATGCTAAATCTTTTCATTTTCTCTTCTCTCGCAAATATAGAAGGTTAAAACAGGACGTTTTTTGAAAAAAATAAAATGTTCGGTCCACGTTCACATCAATGTGTGAATCTAGGGTCCACCAACCCACACACCGTGAAACAAGACCCCCCAGTCAGTTTTTTGTGTGCTGTCATTAAACATGGGATACGAGCCGTTCGGGTTCTGCTCCACTTCTCACGTCAAGTGCAGAGACTTTAGAATTGCCCCACCCTCTCGTCTGAGTCTGTCCAATCACAGCACTGGACCAGTGTTTACGTGAGAGTGCAAAGACAAGGTTAAACGCAGCAAAACAAACACGGAGAAATAAGTGCACTGAGTAAAAATGGAGAAAACGAAAAGTAAGAAGAAAGAAAAACGAGCGAAAACAGCTTCTCATTCCTTACTGGTGTGCACTCAGGGTCGGGGTGAACAGCGAGTGGCTCATCATCTTTTAAATGAACAGGTGCTGAAAGCAGACATTCTGAACAATGCTGTTTAGACAGAGGGAAAATGCTGCTGTGGGGCTTGTGGGGTTTTGACCATTGTGGAGGACACAGTTTAAAGGTTTTTTGAGCTCCCGGCTTTTCACGTTGTCTTTCCATTTCCTTGCACAACTGAATTATGTGAAACCTACTGTCCTCAGAAACCACCTACTTGCACTTAAATGTGGTAAATTAATAAATGAACATCACAAACTGATATTTTCCCTTGTTTATAGGAAAGTACTGAACCATAGGAGCGCTTGGCACAGTTTAGCGGAGGATAAATGGCCTCGTTCTCTATCGCAAAGCTGAAGAATCAAAGCGTTAGAACTTTAGTGCTGCCGTATACCTGCCATTCCCTGCAAGAGAACTGAAAACGAGGCAGATTAAACTAGCTGAAGAGAAATGGACACAATAAAGAAAACCACCAGAGGACGGCTCAGGGTGTTAGCAGCTCGGGAAAAGGGCTTTAGAGAAGCTGTAAGGCTGATGCCTCCCAGATGGAGCTCCCAGACGTTCCTATAGTGGACTTTACTGGCTTCATAACAGAGTTCCACCTGAGCCAGAGACACATAAAACTGTCCTGGGATTTGGGCAGAACACTTCTTTCCCAACTGCTCCATCACCCACTGAGAGACAGGTCGAATAAAAGATGCTCCAGAGTCAGATGTGCTTTCTGATCTGCTTTGATTTCTTCAGGAGAGATCTCTTTCAGAAAGTTTAGTTCAAAAGAAGAATCTCCAAAGTGAGTGTTATGAGAAGCATAAGGGTGAGAAGAAAGGCCACTGTGCGTTATCCCCAGTCAGCCTTCAGATTAAAAGGAAGCAGTGTTCATATTAGCAGGTGATTTTGGTTTGGTTTTAGACTCCCACCCCACCCCGAAAACTGAACTATACAGTGTTCTTTTATTGTATCTTAATTCTTATGATACTTTTGGACTTTCTGCACCAGTTCACACAGACGACCTGATACTTACACTTTAAGAACAATAACCTCACCCCTAATGCATCAAAACTGAATACTATATGATAACTCAGTCATACATTCATTCATTCTTCTGTAAGTGCTTTATTATGATCAGGGTGGCGGTGGGTCCGGAGCTCACCAGGAATCATTAAGTGTAAAGCTGGAAACTGGAAAATTTCACACCACGCTTTCACATCACAAACAGTGACCAAGGGGAGGACCACACCTGGGAGCCCGAGAGCCACCTGTGTGTGATCACCATGCCATCAATACATGGTTAATATATAAATATCTATTATATATTTTTTCCAAAACAACAACAATTTTGTTTATATGGTACAACATACGATTATCTATAAACTCTGACAAAGACATGTCCCTCTGTTAAACCTCAGCCACCTGAATTTAAATTTTTCCCAAAGTGTTCTCATGGAAAAAATTTAAACCCATACTTTGTCTGAGAAACTCATAAATAAAAACAAACAGAAGAGTCTCTCTCATCTTCAGCCAGAGAACTGGTGTTTGTGTTAATCAGGGGCCTCACAGGCTCAGGGTCCTGGATTCTGGGTTAAACACTGTTTACTGCAGGGTCCAGAAGGAGCCTCCTCCAGCTTCAGAAACATTTAAGGACACTGCAATACACTGCAACACACTGAAATAAACTACACTACAATAGACTGCAATACACTACAACACACTGCTATACACTACAACAACACAATGCAATACAATATAACACACTGCAATACACAGCAAAACACTGCAATACACTACAAGACACTACAACACACTGAAATACACAATAACACAATGCAATACACTGTTATACACTACAACACACTGCAATACACTACAGCACAATGTGATACACTACAACACAATGCAATGCAATACACTACAATACACTGCAATACACTACAGCACAATGCAATACACTACAATACACTGCAATACACTACAGCACAATGCTATACACTACAACACAATGCAATGCAATACACTACACTACAATACACTGCAATACAATGCAATACAATACATTACAACACACTGCAATACACTACAGCACAATGCAATACACTACAACACAATGCAATACACTGTTATACACTACAACACAATGCAATGCAATACACTACACTACAATACACTGCAACACAATACACTACAACACACTGCAATACACTACAACACAATGCAATACACTGTTATACACTACAATACAATGCAATACACTACAACACACTGAAACACACTGAAATACACAATAACACAATGCAATACACTGTTATACACTACAACACACTGCAATACACTACAGCACAATGCTATACACTACAACACAATGCAATGCAATACACTACAATACACTGCAATACACTGCAACACAATGCAATACACTACAACACAATGCAATGCAATACACTACAACACACTGAAATACACTACAACACAATGCAATACACTGTTATACACTAGAACACACTGCAATACACTACAGCACAATGCTATACACTACAACACAATGCAATACACTACACTACAATACACTGCAATACACTACAACACACTGCAATTCACTACAACACACTGCAATACACTACAACACACTGCAATACACTACAACACAATGCAATGCAATACACTACAACACACTGAAATACACTACAACACACTGCAATACACTACAACACAATGCAATACACTGTTATACACTACAACACACTGCAATACACTACAGCACAATGCTATACACTACAACACAATGCAATACACTACACTACAATACACTGCAATACACTACAACACAATGCAATTCTCTACAACACACTGCAATACACTACAACACACTGCAATACACTACAACACACTGCAATACACTACAACACACTGCAATACACTACAACACACTGCTTTACACAGCAAAACACTACAATACACTACAAGACACTACAAGACACTGAAATACACAACACAATGCAATACACTGTTATACACTACAACACACTGAAATACACTACAACACACTGCAATACACTACAACACAATGCAATACACTGTTATACACTACAACACACTGAAATACACTGCAATACACTACAACACACTGCAATACACTGTTATACACTACAATACACTGCAATACACTACAACACACTGCAATACACTATAACACACTACAACACAACACACAGAAATACACAACACAATGCAATACACTGTTATACACTACAATACACTGCTATACACAACAACAACACACTGCAATACACTGCTATACACTACAACACATTGCAATACACTATAACACACTGAAATACACAACACAATGCAATACACTGTTATACACTACAATACACTACAAGACACTGCTATTCACAACAACAACACACTGCAATACACTGCTATACAGTACAACACACTGCTACACACTATAACACACTGCTACACACTATAACACACTGCAATACACTATAACACACTACAACACACTGCAACACACTGAAATACACAACACAATGCAATACACTGTTATACACTACAATACACTACAAGACACTGCTATTCACAACAACAACACACTGCAATACACTGCTATACAGTACAACACACTGCTACACACTACAACACACTGCTACACACTACAACACACTGCAATACACTATAACACACTACAACACACTGCTACACACTATAACACACTGCAATACACTGTTATACACTACAATACACTACAAGACACTGCTATACACAACAACAACACACTGCAATACACTGCTATACACTACAACACACTGCTATACACTACAACACACTGCTACACACTGCTATACACTACAACACACTGCTATACACAACAACAACACACTACAACACACTGCTATACACTACAACACACTGCTACACACTATAACACACTGCTACACACTATAACACACTGCAATACACTATAACACACTACAACACACTGCAACACACTGAAATACACAACACAATGCAATACACTGTTATACACTACAATACACTACAAGACACTGCTATTCACAACAACAACACACTGCAATACACTGCTATACAGTACAACACACTGCTACACACTACAACACACTGCTACACACTACAACACACTGCAATACACTATAACACACTACAACACACTGCTACACACTATAACACACTGCAATACACTGTTATACACTACAATACACTACAAGACACTGCTATACACAACAACAACACACTGCAATACACTGCTATACACTACAACACACTGCTATACACTACAACACACTGCTACACACTGCTATACACTACAACACACTGCTATACACAACAACAACACACTGCTATACACTACAACACACTGCTACACACTATAACACACTGCTACACACTATAACACACTGCAATACACTATAACACACTACAACACACTGCAACACACTGAAATACACAACACAATGCAATACACTGTTATACACTACAATACACTACAAGACACTGCTATACACAACAACAACACACTGCAATACACTGCTATACAGTACAACACACTGCTACACACTACAACACACTGCTACACACTACAACACACTGCTACACACTACAACACATTGCAATACACTACAACACTGAAATAAACTGCAATACACTGCCATACACTACAACACTCTGCTATACACTACAACACACTGCTACACTGAAATAAACTGCAATACACTGCTATACACTACAACAACACACTGCTATACACTACAACACACTGCTACACTGAAATAAACTGCAATACACTGCTATACACTACAACAACACACTGCTATACACTGCAACACATTGCAATACACTACAACACTGAAATACACTGCTATACACTACAATACACTATAACACACTGCTATACACTACAACACACTGCTATACACACTATAACACACTGCTATACACCACAACACACTGCTATACACACTACAACACACTGCTATACACACTACAACACACTGCTATACACCACAACACACTGCTATACACTACAACAACACACTGCTATACACTACAACAACACACTGCTATACACTGCAACACATTGCAATACACTACAACACTGAAATACACTGCTATACACTACAATACACTATAACACACTGCTATACACTACAACACACTGCTATACACACTATAACACACTGCTATACACCACAACACACTGCTATACACACTACAACACACTGCTATACACACTACAACACACTGCTATACACACTACAACACACTGCTATACACTATAATATACTGCAGTACACTACATTACACCGCAACAGACTATAATGCACTACAACACACTGCTATATACTACACTGTCAGAAAAATTGTCACTGTGGTGGTACATTTCGCTGTCAGTGTGTACCTTTAGTTAGGGAACATAACTGTTTCATATTCTACATTCATTCACTTATATTTTGTTCTGTTATTTGACAGTTTTATAATGAAAGATTACAGACATTGCCCTGTCTTCTGGAGAAGAGAATGCAATGAATCTATAGTAAACACCACTGATGTACATTTAAAGGTACATTACACTGTTTGTACCTTGACTAACAATAATGTACCTGTACAGTACCTTTATTCTGAGAGTGTACAACACTACAACCCTCTGGCAGGGCTTTGGAGGAAACTGCTGAACTCTCTGTAAAACTAGTGTCTCCATCTGCTGGACAGAGGCGGAACTACTCTGCAGTGGCCTCAGGCAGAGCCCCATGAATGTAGAGAATCACAGAGGACTGATTTATTGATCTCCTGTTTATTGATCTGTGTGGGAATATCAAAAGTAGAGTAAAGACTTAGTTCTGTGTGGGTTATTTCTGATGACTGACTCACTGATGAAAGGGGAGAAAGTGTGTGGAAAGTGCAGACTGTAATCTTTTGATCTGCATCATTTTTGTGTTTGAGACCAAATGAGGTGGCGTTTCATTACGACGTGAATTTGATACAAAAACCTTTGTGCTGTTTGCAGTTCTTAGACAAAATGCAACTCACAGCTGTCCATAAATAATCTTTAAAAATAAAATAAAAATATTATACGTACAGAATGAATAATGTGACTGGGTGTGTGTGTGAAACTGTCCACAGGTGTGTGTGTGTGTGTGTGTGTGTGAGAGAGAGAGAGTTACTGTGTGAGTGTTTGGTGCTCTGTTCAGTGTGTGTTTCTGCCTAGTGCCTATTGATTCTGGGTCAGCTCCAGACCCACCGTGACCATGAGTAGGATGAAGTACTTGGAGAAGGTGAATGAATGAATAAATGAATGAATGAATGAATGAATGAATGAATGAATGAATGAATGAATGAATGAATAACTGCAGAAGTCTAAAGGTTAAAGCTTCTCACCCTGGCTGATGGTTTTAAGGATGATAAGGGAGGACAAGAAGCGAGTGTGGAGGCAGGACGCTCTGAAGAGTGGACACACTCTGGACTTACAGCCAGACACTTCCTCCCCCAGCCGCCGCAGAGTGGACGTCAAGGGAGGGTGCTGGAGAAATAGAAATAGAAAAAAAACCAATACTGAAATAATAACATGAATATATTACTTTAATACTGACAGAAATATAACTAAATAAAACTACATTATAACTGATTTTTTCATAACATTATAACAAATTTTTTTCAGTTAATTCTATGTAAATATTCTGGTGATTAGAAGCAGGAGCCTAGCTGTAACATGGACACGGTGCATTAACCAACAATAGCAGCTTCACAGTCACAACCTGATCTTTGGTGAAGAAGGATAAGCTCAAGCCTCTAACAGGGGAGTCATAATGGAGGGGTTTCTGATAAAGTGGCCAGGTGTATCTCCAGCTGTGTGAGAGTGTGTGTCTGTACCCGAGAGCTGTTCTCCAGCTGTGTGAGAGTGTGCCTGTACCCAAGACCCCTTCTACAGCTGTGTGAGCGTGTGTCTATACCCAAGACCCCTTCTCCAGCTGTGTGCGAGTGTGTCTATACCCAAGACCCCTTCTCCAGCTGTGTGAGAGTGTGTCTGTACCCAAGACCCCTTCTCCAGCTGTGTGAGAGTGTGTGTCTGTAACCGAGACCCCTTCTCCAGCTGTGTGAGAGTGTGTGTCTGTAACCGAGACCCCTTCTCCAGCTGTGTGAGAGTGTGTATCTGCACCTAAGACCCCTTCTCCAGCTGTGTGAGAGCGTGTGTCTGTTCCCGAGACCCCTTCTCCAGCTGTGTGAGAGTGTGTGTCTGTAACCGAGACCCCTTCTCCAGCTGTGTGAGAGTGTGTGTCTGTAACCGAGACCCCTTCTCCAGCTGTGCGAGAGTGTGTGTCTGTAACTGAGACCCCTTCTCCAGCTGTGCGAGAGTGTGTCTGTACCCGAGATCCCTTCTCCAGCTGCGTGAGAGTGTGTCTGTACCAGAGACCCCTTCTCCAGCTGCGCGAGAGTGTGTCTGTACCCGAGACCCCTTCTCCAGCTGTGCGAGAGTGTGTGCCTGTACCCGAGACCCCTTCTCCAGCTGTGCGAGAGTGTGTGCCTGTACCCGAGACCCCTTCTTCAGCTGTGTGAGAGTGTGTGTCTGTACCTAAGAGTCATTCTCCAGCTGTGTGAGAGTGTGTGTCTGTACCCGAGACCCCTTCTCCAGCTGTGTGAGTGTGTGTGTCTGTACCCGAGACCCCTTCTCCAGCTGTGTGAGTGTGTGTGTCTGTACCCGAGACCCCTTCTCCAGCTGTGTGAGAGTGTGTGTCTGTACCTAAGAGTCATTCTCCAGCTGTGTGAGAGTGTGTGTCTGTACCCGAGACCCCTTCTCCAGCTGTGTGAGAGTGTGTGTCTGTACCCGAGACCCCTTCTCCAGCTGTGTGAGAGTGTGTCTGTACATAAGAGCCGTTCTCCAGCTGTGTGAGAGTGTGTGTCTGTACGTAAGAGCCATTCTCCAGCTGTGTGAGTGTGTGTCTGTACCTGTACTTAAGAGCCTTTCTCCAGCTGTGTGAGAGTGTGTGTCTGTACCTAAGAGCCGTTCTCCAGCTGTGTGAGAGTATGTGGCTATACCTGAGAGCTGTTCTCCAGCTGTGTGAGAGTGTGTGTCTGTACCTGAGAGCTGTTCTCCAGCTGTGTGAGAGTGTGTGTCTGTACCTGAGAGCTGTTCTCCAGCTGTGTGAGTGTGTGTCTGTACCTGTACTTAAGAGCCTTTCTCCAGCTGTGTGAGAGTGTGTGTCTGTACCTAAGAGCCGTTCTCCAGCTGTGTGAGAGTATGTGGCTATACCTGAGAGCTGTTCTCCAGCTGTGTGAGAGTGTGTGTCTGTACCTGAGAGCTGTTCTCCAGCTGTGTGAGAGTGTGTGTCTGTACCTGAGAGCTGTTCTCCAGCTGTGTGAGTGTGTGTCTGTACCTGTACTTAAGAGCCTTTCTCCAGCTGTGTGAGAGTGTGTGTCTGTACCTAAGAGCCGTTCTCCAGCTATGTGAGAGTGTGTGTCTGTACCCAAGAGCCGTTCTCCAGCTGTGTGAGAGTATGTGGCTATACCTGAGAGCTGTTCTCCAGCTGTGTGAGAGTGTGTGTCTGTACCTGAGAGCTGTTCTCCAGCTGTGTGAGGGTGCAGTAAGTTAAGCGCAGTAATGGCAGCTGGAGAAAAGGCTCTGCTTTCTGGATCTGCTCCACCAGAACTGGAAGAACCTGCAGGAACATGAGACAGAACTCAGGAAACAGTAGAACACAAGTGTCAGCCACAGCGCCCTAGACCCTCTCAGCTCTTTTTCCCCTCACCGGAGCGTGTCTGGGTGGGCAGAGAGGCATGTGTAAGCAATCACTCTCACCTTAAAAAGCCCATTGTTGCACTAAATCTCTGAAAAAGGGAGAAGAAAAACAAGAGCCTTTGCTCATTTTGGGCATGTTCAGACATGCAGGAGTGTGTGTGTGTGTGAGAGAGAGAGAGGGGGGCTTCCCACATTTCCATTAGAGACTAAAAGTTTGGAAAATACCTTTTAAAAGCTCACAGATAATGAATCAGTTTTAAATAAAGGCTACACTAGTTTTATTTCCATACACCTATGTTGTTTCTACACTCACTGTCCTCTCTCTCAGCTCCACTGACCACACAGGAGCACTCTGTAGCCCATCTGTTGCTCTGCATATGTTTTTACTCCCCTTTTAACCTGTTCTTCCATTCTCAGGACCCCCACAGAACAGGTATGACTTAGTGGTGGATCATTCTCAGTGCTGCAGTGACACTGACGTGGTGGCGGTCTGTTGGTGGACTTTTCTCAGTCCAGACACAGAGGGGTTTAAAACTCCAGCAGTCACTGCTGTGTCTGATCCACTTGTACCAGCACAACACACACTAACACACCACCACCACCACGTCATATTTGCTTTTTGGGAGTCCTGAGCACAGGGGGAATGGGGCTAAAAATGGTATGCAGCGCAACAGATGGACTACAGTCTGTTATCGTAGAACAACAGAGTGACCGGAGAGTGGACAATGGAAGTGACTAAACAGACAAAGAGATAAGATGAGGGTGACGTGCCCGCTTCTGATAATTACACAGTGCAGTTTCTGCAGTTCTGAGCCTGGAGTAGCAACAACAGCGGACCTATTCTCCCTGTTACAGCTCAGTGTAGCATCACAATGATTTTGAAGCTGTGATTTTAAGGTACAAATATTACATAGTGTTGCTTTAAAGCTAAACACTGTGATACACATGATCTAATGTTTAGATTAGTTGAACATTTTGCGTTCCTGTTGGGAAACGTTGGGCCTGTACTGTGGGTGTAGACGAGGACTGGAGAGAGTTTGACAGACCTTGGAACAGCGCTCGTGTAAAGACAGCGGTGGAACTCCAAACTGATCCAACTCCCTCACATTTTTCTCTTCCTCAGTATCAACCAGCTGGCCGTCCACCACCCAGTCCAGCAGCGAGGCCAGCAGCTTCAGCGTGGAGGAGCTCAGGGGTGCCTTGCGTGGGAAGAAGAAGAAGAAAACAGAAATCACAGCTAATTTGTAACTCCTGTGCAGCGTGTGGTGTGTGTAGGGTCATTAAGGGATGTGTGGGAGACCAGCAAAGAAAAACAATCCTGATTAAACAACAGCAGATTAGAGGCAAAGAATCTTGATTGCGACAAAACATCCTTTCCTAAAGACATATCAGGTTTCAGGCTAATCATCGCAGAACCAAACCTGATACCCATAATAAACTACACTAACTCAATGAGGAACCTGAGCGTCTGTAGGGAGCAGTCTGTCACTTCTGGTAATGTCTTATTTAATCAGCCTGTGTTTGCAATGTAAAGTCTGTAATGTGAACGAATCCGTCCCTGAAACATGCGTATACTGATATGTCTATGCGGCTCCGTCCCAAATGTGCACCTTGAGCCCTGTGTAGTGCACTATGTAGCTCCTTAAATAAAGGCTTTCACACCCAAGCACTGTGCACAGTCTCGCCAGCATGGCTCCTTTGCTAACATTCAGTGCATTGTTTTGTGCATTGAGACACAGCCTACAGTTTGCCGCTGCTGGATGTTGACCACAGCACGAGATACATGCATACAGGCAAAAAAGGCGCATGAAATCTGATCTGAGCGTTCACTTTGATGTCACACGCCCACCAATCAGATACGTATCTGATCTACAGCACATATGACAGTGAAAAAAGAGGTATTTATAAACTATGCAGTAAATGTATTCATTCATTCATTCATTATCTGTAAGCGCTTATCCAATTCAGGGTCGCGGTGGGTCCAGAGCCTACCTGGAATCATTGGGTGCAAGGCGGGAATACACCCTGGAGGGGGCGCCAGTCCTTCACAGGGCAACACAGACACACACACACACACACACACACACACACACACACACACACACATTCACTCACACCTACGGACACTTTGGAGTCCCCAATCCACCTACCAACGTGTGTTTTTGGACTGTGGGAGGAAACCGGAGCACCTGGAGGAAACCCACACGGATACGGGGAGAACACACCAACTCCTCACAGACAGTCACCCAGAGCGGGAATCAAACCCACAACCTCCAGGTCCCTGGAGCTGTGTGACTGCGACACTACCCGCCCTGGCAATTAAATTCATGTTCTAAATTACTGAAACCGAATAGAGCTTCACACATTACAGAATTAATTGAAGGATCCGCTGATTGCAGTGATATTAATTAATAAAATAAGATACAGGTCCTGCTTTGATGGTTTCAGAGTAAAGCAGGGCGTACTTTGCTAGCTTTGTCTGAAGCCTGAGGAGCATCTTGTTTGGAAGCTTTAGGATGAGATGACTTTGGAGCGATGTTTTCCCGTCCTCGGTGTGCCACGCCAAACTCGTACTTTCGCTGTCCAAGAAATAAACACAAATATACAGTTAGTCACTATACACACAGAAGAGCAAACACCAAACTAGCACCAGTTAAAGAAAGGTGATTAATAGTATCATTCATTCATTCATTGCCTGTAACCCTTATCCAGTTCAGGGTCTCGTGGGTCCGTAGCCTAGCCAGAATCACTGGGTGCAAGGCAGGAACACACCCTGGAGGGGCCTCCAGTCCTTTGCAGGATGACACACGTTCACTCACACACTTACCACCTCCTCAGGTGTTAAGTTACAGCTAAAATACGTTAAAGTGTTAAGGAAATTTTATCTTGGAAATAACTTCTAAACTCGTGCTCCTAAAGTGGGAGGAATTTTTAAAGGTTTAATAGATGATAGGAGCAAAATTTTAAAAGCAGAAGTTCTTTTACCTGTAGATTGTCGAGACGAGCCTGTACTTTCCGAGACTGACACTCTAATCGACGATTCTGCTCACCCACTTCATTCAGCTGCAAGCAATAATCACACACACAGCGTCATAACTTTTACAATCAAACTGAGGCATAAATATCAATATCACAGCAAATAAACGTTTCTCAAACACTACTTTATTTAATCATATGTCCGCTGGAATTAGTCAATGTCTGCCATAAAAATGAATACAAATTAAACTGAACTGACATTAGAAAACTGAACCAAACTGAATATTCATACCTGTTTCTTCATGGTGTCATTTAGTTCCTTAATGGAATCAAAACTGGATTTGATTCTTTTATTCTCTTTGATCTTTTCTTTCAGAGCATTCCTCAGCTTCTCCATCTCCTGCTGGTGTTGCTTTGGAATGGAGGGAAATAAAAGTAGTAGAGATTAGTGGTGGGCGACATTGCCATCAAATACTTTCACAATATTTGTGTTTTTTGCTATAACAATATTCTTGGCGCTATTACTAAACATTCTTTCATTCATTCATTCATTATCTGTAACCGCTTATCCAGTTCAGGGTCGCGGTGGGTCCAGAGCCTACCTGGAATCATTGGGCAGAAGGTGGGAATACACCCTGGAGGGGGCGCCAGTCCTTCACAGGGCAACACACACACATTCACTCACACACTCGCACCTACGGACACTTTTGAATCGCCAATCCATCTACCAACGTGTGTTTTTGGACCGTGGGAGGAAACCGGCGCACCCGGAGTAAACCCACGCAGACACGGGGGGAACACACCACACTCCTCACAGACAGTCACCCGGAGGAAACCCACACAGACACAGGGAGAACACACCACACTCCTCACAGACAGTCACCCGGAGGAAACCCACGCAGACACAGGGAGAACACACCACACTCCTCACAGACAGTCATCCGGAGGAAACCCACGCAGACACAGAGAGAACACACCACAATCCTCACAGACAGTCACCCGGAGGAAACCCACGCAGACACGGGGAGAACACACCACACTCCTCACAGACAGTCACCCGGAGGAAACCCACACAGACACAGGGAGAACACACCAAACTCCTCACAGACAGTCACCCGGAGGAAACCCACGCAGACACAGAGAGAACACACCACACTCCTCACAGACAGTCATCCGGAGGAAACCCACGCAGACACAGGGAGAACACACCACACTCCTCACAGACAGTCACCCGGAGGAAACCCACGCGGACACAGGGAGAACACACCACACTCCTCACAGACAGTCACCCAGAGGGACCCACGCGGACACTGGGAGAACACACCACACTCCTCACAGACAGTCACCCGGAGCGGGGCTCAAACCCACAACCTCCAGGTCCCTGGAGCTGTGTGACTGTGACAGTGACAAATATTTTCTTAATTTCAAGAACATTCATTAGCAACAAAATAGATGTGAAATATTTATTTTAGTCAAAAATTTGGCAGAAACGAAAAAATATCTGTAAACATTTGGTTATTTTGTAAAAAAAATAAATATAAAATAAAAGAAATTATAAAAGATTCTGATTTTGTATGAAATAATGTAATAAATAAATCTACCACAAAACTAAATAAAATATAACATAAAAAGCTAAAGGTACACAATAAATAAAACAAATACACGTTCATTCCACATAATAAATGTATGGGTGCAATAGCATTAAATGCAAAACTATTGCTATGCATCATGGGAAAAAAGTGAAATTACGAACCTGCTGTAGGTCGGTGATGCGGCTCAGCACCTCCCCCTCCACCCCCTCCAGTCTGTGTATGGTGTTCTGTTGATGGAGAAGGAGATTCTCTCTTTGTTGGAGCTGCTGCTCACGTTCAAGCAGCTTGGCTGCCCAGGCCTGCTGACTCAGCCTCTCAGCCTGGAGACACACACACACACACACACACACAAAAAAAGCAATGAAAATGCCCTCTGTCTGGAGATACACACACTGTAAAAAAGCGTTCATGCAATTACAAAGTACTGTTGTAGGCTGCTAGTCTATTTTTGCTGCTGACTGAGAATTTCATGTTACTAAAAGCATGTTTAAAACACAAAAGCAAGGTTCTGCAGTGTACAGTAGTCTGCCCTTTTGTTCAAGATGTAGCGCTGGCATCACATATTATAATCATGGGGATATAATCACCTGCAGCTTCTCATAAATCTGAACCATCTCTCTGTAAACCTGGCTGATAGGTGTTGGGCTCCTGATTAAAGTCTCAGTTTGGTCCCTCATTTTTTCTCTGTCAAGCCACAGCAGGTCACTCGCACAAGAGCTGGAGCTGAACGCCACGTCTGAGGGCAGCGTCACGTCTGCAGAACAGCAGTTACAATACAATAATAAGTTAAGCTAATGATAAAGGAGACTGGTATTTGGGATTAAGCTGTAAATAACACCAACAGCCAATGAGGGTTCAGACAAGATCCTGAACTTTGTCAGACATGCTCTCTGATATCACTGGATAAGAGTTACCCGTCTCTGTGCATAAGATGTTGGTTTCACTGAGCTCCTCTTCACTTTCAGAAGCACTGCAGGCAGAGTCCAGTCTGCGTTAGAAATAAGGAAGTTTAGGGGTGTTAAAGTACTTCTGAACAATAACGTGTTCTCCGTGTAACTGTGTGAACTTAACTATGACAGTTTGGCAGGAATACATGTAATTTTATGCCACTAATAATGGTAACGTGGGGATTCTAATGCATAATTCATATAATGCATGACCTCTCTTGTTTATTATGTGTAGTACACATTGTTTGTGATATTCACTGACCTCTGCGGTCGACTTGAAACAACCTCAAAAAGTTCTTTCAGGGCTTTGTCATAATTTCTAATCTCTCTGAACCTGGGTGACCTTCTCCCTCCGTCCATTCTGCTCTCTGCAGCGTCTTAGGAAACAGATCAGAACACTTCCGAATCAGAAACCATTTTAATCAAGAAGCAAGGCTACCAAGGAATGTGATTCCTCACCAATTAGAATTTGCTTACTGTGGTTTCCAGGCCTTTCGTAACCACCTGCTTTAAACTCTGGGTCAGAAACCTGGCGTTGAGAAAAGATATTCTGTGTTAAAGTTGTGAACAGTGTCAGTTCAAACAAGTCATTACACTGAATCATTACAGCAGCCTGAAACATGAGTGTAAATACTGTACATTAAGGAGAAATGGAGCCTTGACCGTGGTTTTTGAGGTCAGTTCTGCTTTAGAGGACACATTTACTGAGGCGGGGGCATCTCCCATGTGTTACCTAGAACACTCCCATATTTATTATGTTGTTCCCACACTTTAACAAGACATTCCCTACTTATTAAGCAAATCTCAAGACTTTTAAAGTCTTATAAGATAAATTTCCCACCTGAATAAGTCATTATGAGTTATTATGCCATTCCTATCAATTTCAACATAGCAACTGTGCACTATTAATCTACAGCACATTTCAGGAGTTTGTAGAAACCTAAAGGTGGGGGGTTTAACCTTTGTGTCTGAATACGAGCCTGTTTTCACCCGTAAACAGACTTTAGTAAACTTCATTACTGTTAAAATGTTCATGGGTTTATAGAAAAGAGGTTCTCATTTAATTGTAAATAAGAGAATTGGTTTATTCTCTGTATTCGTCCACAGAGAGAGGGGGAGAAGCGTGTTATAGGGCAAATTACGAACATAAATATCGACAAAGAACAGAAATAGGCTCCGTAAACAAACAAACAAACAGAAAAGTCCGTTGTAGTGAGTTAGCTTAGCACTCTTGATAAGTCAGCTGATATAACCGAGCTGCTTAAAGCTATAAATACCCCCCGTGCTTAAATTAAGTAATCAAGTACAAAACATTTACCCCAATTCTCCGTTGTGAATATTTATTCTTTAATATTTCTGCTTTTAAATTGAAATCCTTTCCCCTGCCGCTGTTCATCTTCAAACCCGCCGCCTGCTGCTGCTCAGCAACGGCTGTCACTATTTCACCTTCATAATAAAAGTCTAAGACGTCTTCCTTTATGCAATGTCAAAGTAAATGTGTAAATGTATGTTTCTGAAAATATACGAAAATATTTTTTTGCAATGTCACAGACTTTAGATGTGGTTTAAAAATTATATTAAGTTTGTTGCTTATTCAGCGTCTGGTGTCACTGCTACACGGGGTCTCTGTGTTTTGGGTGGGATCTTCACCTCAGGTCACTGTCTGTGAGGAGTGTGGTTCTCCTCCCCGTATCTGAATGGGTTTCGTACCACGTTCCATATATGTTTGTAGGTGGAGTGGCTGTATGAAATTGTACACAGGTAGGTGTGTGTGGGTGGGGGCGGCACGGTGGCGCAGCCACACAACTCCAGGGACCTGGAGGTTGTGGGTTTGATTCCTGCTCTGGGTGACTGTCTGCGTGGGTTTCCTCCCACAGTCCAAAAACACACGTTGGTAGGTGGATTGGCGACTCAAGTGTGTGTGTGTGTGTGTTGCCCTGTGAAGGACTCACGCCTTGCACCCAATGGTGAGTGTGTGTGGTGCTTTCCTACCTTGCATCCAGTGATTCTGTGTAGGGTTCAAACGGCAATGTTCACAGTTTCAATATAAAACTCTGAGAATGTTTCCTCACCATTTGCTGCTCTGCAGTCAATTTGCACTGGAAACCGGTCTAATGTGTTTACAAAGCCCTAGTATTCGTAAATAGGTAAAAACAAAAACAAAGTGTCAAGTATGCTAGGCTTTCTATCTGCTCACGGCTGAGAAACAACATCAGGAGTTTTTTTAGAGAGCGTAGAGACTACAAACTCTGAAACTAATAGTTATTTTTGCAGTTTCAGATAAATTAAGGTGGAAATGTCTCCAAATTAAGGAGACATTTAAGTGCATTACCGAAAGTGCTACAAAACAAAATAACTCAAGTTACAAATGAGTTTCTGTTGTAATTCAAACAGTGAATAAAAACTTATAGAAAAGTTGAGCCATGAACAAATACCAGTCTTTTATTTCCTCAAAAAACATTCCACATTAAAAATCTTGGAACTGCAGTTGCCTACAATAATTGGCATCCCCTTTAAGGGTTTGTTCTTTCTTTGCTGTCTTAACAGACTTGCGTGTTGGAACATTGCTGTGAGGACTTGTTGGCAGTCACAAAAACATTAATGAGGTTAGTTGCTGATGATGGATAAACAGTTTTTGATTAAACACCACTCCAGCTCTTCCCAAGCTGCTGCATCACTCAAAACGACGTAGTTTCATAGCTTCGCAGACAAATACTGGACTCTTGTTGGCATGGTGAGATAGGCTTGTGAAGCCCAAGCAATGTGAAAATATGTGAATTCCGGATATTTTGGAACTGTATGGAACTGATGAAGTTTTAGGTACAATTTATGCAAAAATATAAAACATTCAAAAGGGTTCAGAAACTTTCAAACATCACTGTATGTACTGTACATAAAAAAAAAATAGCTTCACTGCATGACGAATGAGATCAAGGCGAACACTCAGGTATAGCACTTATAGGGACTCTATGGGGAACGTAATGAGCCCGAGGCTCATTACCTTCTTCACAACTTTGCCCCCGTTCTGAACCCAAGATGGATGGTACTGTGCACCTCTGTGAGGCAGGGGCTTATAGGTCATTATTTTTGGCCTCATGCTGTTTCTGATCGTGGCTGGAGAGTAGAAAAGCAAAAAAATCTGGACAGAACTGTCTCAATTAGCAGCTGGTAGTTTGAGTGGCTAATTAGCCATGTTTTCACTTTCTAAGCTCTGTGGATGAGTAGTGTTGGTGTTTTAACACCACAGTCACACTTGGTGTGCCAATTATCCTCTTTAATCTTTATATCTGTCCCTGCTCTAGTGTCTTCCCCCTATAAACTAGCAACTATTCTCGCCTGAACAGCAGAGATCAATAAGTCAAAGAATTATGTTCTTGCTAACAGTGGAATTTTTTCTTTGTTGTTTCAAATTCAGCCACAACGGTTGACTAGTGTGCGTTGTTCCCATGTGGATAATTATATTATATTATATTAAATTATATTATATTAGGACTGCGGCACGGTGGTGCAGCAGGTAGTGTCGCAGTCACACAGCTCCAGGGACCTGGAGGTCGTGGGTTCGATTCCCGCTCCGGGTGACTGTCTGTGAGGAGTGTGGTGTGTTCTCCCCGTGTACGTGTGGGTTTCCTCCGGGTGCTCTGGTTTCCCACAGTCCAAAAACACACATTGGTGAGTGATTGGCGACTCAAAAGTGTCCGTAGGTGTGAGTGTGTGTGTTGCCCTGTGAAGGACTGGCGCCCCCTCCAGGGTGTATTCCCACCTTGCACCCAATGATTCCAGGTAGGCTCTGGACCCACCGCAACCCTGAACTGGATAAGGGTTAAAGATAATGAATGAATGAATGTATATTAGAGCTGCACAGTGGCGCTGCAGGTAGTGTCTCTGTCACAGAGCTCCAGGGACTTAGAGGTTGTGTGTTCAAGCCTCGCTCCGGGTGACTGTCTGTGAGGAGTTTGGTGTGTTCTCCCTGTGTCCGCGTGGGTTTCCTCCAGGTGCTCCAATTTCTTTCCACGGTCCCACGTGTTGGTAGGTGGACTGATGACTGAAAAGTGTGAGTGTGTGAAGGACTGACGCCCCCTCCAGGGTGTATTCATGCCTTGCACCCAATGATTCCAGGTAGGCTCCGGACCCACCACGACCCTGAACCAGATAAGCAGTTACAGACAATGAATGAATGAATGTTATATTATAATCACCACTAACTTACAGTTTATTTAATATGAATATATAAATATAATATAAGAATAAAATTATTATTTATAGTACGCTTTTCAAGATGCTCAAATTCGCTTTACATACATAAAAAATAATCTGTGAAACCAATGTACACAAGAAAGTATATATGGCTATTAAATATATCTAAAAACAACAGTAGATCAAAAAAATAACAGGCTAAGCTTTGAAAATGAACAATATTAGCTCATATATTTAAAGCAGATTTGAAGAGGTGAGTTTTGAGGAGTGATTTAGAGATGGTCAGGTCGGTGCAGTCTTGGTTGTGTTGGGGAGAGAGTTCCAAAGGGAGAAGGAGTAGCTACAGAAAAGACTCTGTCCCCCCAGGTCAGGTGCTTAGTCCTAGGAGGTATGGACAGGAGTTTGGCATCACTGTTGCTCATGATTATTCTGATGTAGTGTACTCTATTCATGTGAAAATCGCATTCACATTCCAGCCAAGCCAGTTCAGTTGATACGTTTTTGGATTGGTTATCTGGCATATGTTTGTATAACATTGATTATTGAAAACATGGTGCATTACTATCATCATCTAAATAATCAGATGAGTGTTAAATGTGAATTATTCACCTGCAAAATTGTAATACATATAGTCTTCTATGATATGTTTTACATTTCTATAACATGAACACATTGTCAAACATTCCAGCTTGTTGGATCCGTGCATAAGTCATTGGTGAATAAGGAAACAGGTGAACCGTTATATACAGACGCTTAATGAGAAACACTGAGGAACAATTAGGAGCTGATTCTGGTTTCACCGCTGTGTTCGCTGACGTTGTTGGCTCTCATCACAGTGCCGTGTCCACTCCTGTCACTACTCTGACGCAGGTCCACCTTGTTACTGAGTTAAAGGAGTCCAGGTTTTTTCACATTTGAATTTTTAAACCCATATAAGGCCATTTATAGGCTCCTCATAAATGTGTTGTTTTAGTACTTCTATATTTTAGATATTTCTATTTTCTTGGTCACAAATAGTATGAATTATTGACTGTAATTATGATGTATGATGTAATTATAAATAAAAAGAAAAAAAACTCTTGCAACTTAATTTTTATTTAATTTTTTTATGTAAATTTATTTAACTTTGAATGTAATTTACAAAACAACTGTGGAAATGATTCCATTGTGAAGTTTTGGACAGAAACTTAAAATTCTCATGGGACAGTTATATAATTATTTGTGATAAATGTATAAATGAAGGTGTGTAGATACAGACAAGCCACTACAGAAGCTGGAAAAGAAGGCCTCGTCTATTAGAAGAGAAAAAAAACTGGTGTATAATCTGGAACAACCAAAAATGTTTATTAACATATACACAAGTATTAGTGGGGCGGCACGGTGGTGCAGCAGGTAGCGTCGCAGTCACATGGCTCCAGGGGCCTGGAGGTGGTGGGTTCGATTCCCGCTCCAGGTCACTGTCTGTGAGGAGTTGGTGTGTTCTCCCCGTGTCTGAGACCAAAAAACCACACGTTGGTAGGTGGATTGGTGACTCAAAAAGTGTCCGTAGGTGTGAGTGAATGTGTGTGTGTGTGTCTGTGTTGCCCTGTGAAGGACTGGCGCCCCCTCCAGGGTGTATTCCCGCCTTGCGCCCAATGATTCCAGGTGGGCTCTGGACCCACCACGACCCTGAACTGGATAAGTGGTTACAGATAATTAATGAATGAATGAACAATACACAATACTTGTGTATTAGTTAAGTGTTAACATGCCATTACAAACCCCATAGGGATGCTAGAATTAACATCAGTTTTGTTACTCATTTTTCCAATAGAGCCACTGTTACCACTGCAACAAATTACTCCTTATTTTTGGGGCAGATATTTGTTGGATCAGTCTTGAATGATCCAATGCTTGCTTCTATTCTTTTGATCTGTATTGTATTAGTATTTTTACACTATGTATACAGCACTGCATAATGCCAGCTATTTTCCAGACAGTTTTTATTGTGGGCAGCAGTAGATCACCTCCCATTGGCAGTAATTTCCTAGAACCTCCACTGCTGAGTCTCACTTCCCAGTGGAGGACCTACGCTGGATTCCGATCAGTAAGATGACACCGTCGAGCGGTGCCCAGTGGTCTCAGAACACAGCTCACACCGGGCTGAATTAAAACACTTGTCAAGCTTCACAGCTCCACTGGTGACTCCCAGCATCTGAGCTGGCTGTTGATTGGCCTGTTGGGCACACGTTGGCGTCTGGCGATGCTGTTGTTTCCCGCTATGTGACGAAACCAAGAAGAACATTTGTGCTCATTTGTGCTTTTTGGGCCGTTTGTGTCATTTTGGCAGAAAAAGGGTGCTGGAAATGTCTGAAGGGCTCTTCATACACACTCATGAAATGCCCCAATTGTGGTGCTTAATAGCCATCATCATCATACTGAAATTGGCAATCTTTTTCCTTTCCTGACTTCTCTTTCTCTCTCTCTCTTTCTGTCTGTTTTGACGTCTTCTACCACAAGTAAAAATATACCACAATAACATATTTGAATAACAGCCTGAGGAAGGCTGATGATAATTGACCAAGCTGATTGCTCTCGAAACATGGCCAAGTTAAAATGATGTCCGTATGGCTGTGGTCATCTCAGTCCATTTCTGAATGGCATGCAGAGTTAAAGACTTACTTGGGACTCTCCACCTTAAGAAATAGATATAATCCATCTTATTAAAACAATGCTTTAGCCACAGTCCTTCACATTTCATTCCACTATCTTCAGAGTCTCTGAGTTGAGCCTTGATTTGAATTAAAAAGCTGTGTGTTATCTACCTAAAGGGTCATGGTGGGTTTGGAGTTGCACCATTGCATACAAGACCATCACAGGGCATTCTACCTATGATTCTTCTAATCTTATTACAGATACATAATACATGTGCTTACTAATGACCCTAATAGTTTTGTATGCAAAGGCTTTACCACAAATCATGAAGAGTGAATATTAAATCTATTATTCCAAAGAGATAATGTTAATGGTGTCAGCTGCACAAAACCCAGCAATTAGATCAAACATGTTTGTAATTTCCCTCAAGTCCATCCCATGCCCTCATCCATTGTGATTCCCAGAACGTACAGGAAGAACTGAAATGTGTGTGAAGTGTGTAAAAGTGTTTTGGTAACTGTCTGATGAATCAAAACCTGATCAATAAGCAAACCACCAAACATGACACTTCAGCAATACACTTCATTTATTGTACACAGCTCATGCAGCTCGTGCCCAGCACCTATTTTTAATCGATGCTGGTTATTAACCTTGTATATCTCCTTTTTACACACACACGCACACACACACACACACACACATGAGAGCATACACAGAGGGATGAAAAACGGTGAGGAGAAATGGCCAAGGCTATTAAGAGTAAAGAGACATTTGGGGTGAGCTATCCAAAGGCTGTTTAGAAAAAAACAGGACAATCTGTTTGCTTATGTAATGTGTAATATGGGGCCTCTGAAATAAAATCAATTTCCCACTCCTGATGAAGTCAGGTCCTTTCCAGCTCAAAACAAAAAAAAACCTTGTCTCCTGCAGGTGACCATGATTTGCTTTCACACTTTTTAACAGCCTTGGTGTGGGTGCAGTTACTGTCTAACCCGCTCCACCGAGTCACCTACTGTGGGTTGAACTCTGAGCATTTTTTGGCACAGATTGAATATTCACAGCCTTCTAAAATGCACTGCAGGTCCAACATCTTATGTAGCTTATATAAAAAAAAGCACTAAGTAACAGAATGGGATTCTCTGAAACAGCCACACATGAGCCTAAGATCACCATGCCTAGTGCAAATTGTCGCCTAGAGTAAATAAAGCCTTCAGCATTTGGCTCTGTAGCAAATTAACTACATCCTCTGAGGGCTGGATCCATCCAGTGCTTTAGGGGCAAGCTGGAGTGCCAGAACTACTCATCCACCATCAGCACCTGACCTCGGTGATGATTATCCAGTTGCCTTTAGATCATTAGCTCCTCAAAAAAGCCATGTTCTAATGTTTAGTAAAATCAAGGCTTTTACTAGAACAAACTCCCTGTTAATACCCTTCATTTCATAAGAAAAGTTGGATGAGCACTAAAATCTGGACAAATTGTTTATATCCACAAAGCTTTTTCATAGCAGTATCATACTTGCATATATGTCTGGGTACCTAACTTTCCCCAGCTGACCTGTTTGTCCATATGTGTGGGGATGAACTTGATTACGTACCAGTGACACCACTGGGGTCTCAGAGGGCCCCTGAAGTACACTGTTAACTGTGCGTAATCACAACTAATGCACCACCAGAAACGAGCAGGAAACTCGATAGTCAAACCACACACTCGTCAAACCACGTTAACTCAAGACTAACCAAATCTCCCATCCGGTGTTATTATTCGATATTAAACGTCCTACATTCATAAGCCGTTAAAATGCGTAAATAAAACACTAGTCCTTTTTATTGTTTTTCCTCAGAGAAATGACGCTCTGCTCGCCTCAGGTTTGAGCGAGAAACGGTTGACAGAGGGCGGGTTTATGATAACGAGCCACCGCTGATTGGTCCAGGGCGGCCTCTCTCGATAATGATTGGTCCTCTCAGGCGCGAGCCCGTGCATTTTTATGAGGGTGAGTTTCGCGGGCTTGTCGCGCGCCGCTGTGAGCAGAGAAATGAGCTTCATCCTGTACCTGCTGCTGTGGGGCTTCAGCGGCGTCCACACTGCTGGTAGGTAACAAAACAACTTTTTATCATATTAAACCTCACTTTGTGGCGATGATTTTAAAAGTTAATATTTCTCTATGTGTTTTTACTAATATTTTACCTCAGTTTTCAACTTCAGGGCTATTCCATGTTGATCACTTCTAGAATGAATTCTCCCCTCAACACAGGGATTTTAAATTCGAATTTTCTATGTATGATATTTTTTGTACATATAACATTTCTTTTCGACTTTAACTTTTTCACTGTTTACTGTTTTTCTCTTTTTTACTTGCCAATTATTAATAATTTTGATTATACCCATATGACTCCTCAGCACCCTGGAAATGATGTGATTTAAGTACAAATCAGAGGTTATCTGTCTGTGATTTTTGTTAACAAATAACATTTTATCTGCACTATTTGCACTATTTTGGAACAGATTTGATGGTAGTCATGAAAGTTAGATTAAAGTAATATACATAACAGTTAAAACAGTTGAGTTTTTTATGCAAATCAGAAGGCAGCTGAAATTTTTGTTATTTATTATTTAACATTCTACCTCAGATTATAAACTGAACTGTTTATCACTATCACTAACTGTTTCAGTCTGATGATAGTAATGTGAATTGTAAAATATAAAAATTATAGCACACTATTTCTTTTTGTTGTCAGAAACGTATCCAATAACAGACTGTGAGGACTATGGAGATTATTCACAGGTAAGTCTTTAAAATGTGCCATTTTCCAAAAACACTCTAATTTCTTTTTATTTCTAAGCATGCTTCACCATGTTTTACATCACCATTTTGTCTTTTTCTTAATCTTTTTTTTCAGTTTTCAGACATGCTGCATAATTCTGCCTGTGAGCTTTAAACCAATTGATGGTGGGAGTTTGAGTGTGAAAAGTTTAATTGTCGAGATTTCTTTCCAATAGTCCTGAATACAATCAGGTGTCTTCATGTCTCCAACACAAATCCAGTAGTTTATAGCTTCTCCATCACTGCCGGTGACTGCCTTTATGCATTTGAAGAGTTTTGTGATGATGGAAAAGGCTGCTGGCATTCACCAAAACCATCTCTGACACTTCCTAGAAAGAAGCATTTAACATCAAATCAAACTCTCCACGGATTTTACATTTTAACTACAGAAAGGCAGCAGAATTCACATTTAATGAGAGAGTCTTAAGTTGTGGAGAACATAGACCCTCAAATTTTGGTGTCTGTGTGTCCAAGCCTTTTTTTCTCTATTTGGGAAATTAGTGACTGGAGTTAACCAACATCAGAAATTAGTCTAGGATTCTTTATCTCTCACTCTTGTCTCTCTCTTTCTCTCCCTCTCTCTCTCTCGCTCTCTCTCTCTCTCTCTCTCTCTCTCTCTCTCTCTCTCTCACACACACACACAGACACGCACACACACACACCTGTGTGAATCAAACTATATAAAGGTCTTGCTTCTGCAGTTGTAAGTGAAGGTGTGAATATGTCATGATGTTGTGTCATGCTTTAACTACGCCCTGCTGGCACCAGCCTTAATCACAACTTACGCCTTTCCTTTCCACTCGACCTCTGACTTGATATCTTGAGATTTAGATACCTGTCATATTTATAATAGGATCACATTTCTTAGCTAAGGTCCTTACGTATATTTCATCTTTAGATTAGGGTTCAGTTTTGTGACATTTGTAGTCAGAGTTTGTGACAGTTTTTTTCACAAGGTATTTTTATGGTATTTCCCTTTATTATTGTTATTTGTGTTTTGTTGTGCAATTATTTTGTTTTCCGCATTTAACCAATCTTAACACACTAGTGCACTAGGGCCTGTGAACACATCCCAGGAGCCCGGGGAGCATTTGGCAGTTCAGTGCCTTGCTCACTTCAGCCATTTATGTTCCTGCTGGTCCTGGTGATTGAATCGGTGACTTCTGGTTCCAAACCTGTTCTTGGAAATAGAACTAGAACTAGAAGTCCAGAATCTTCCAAGAGAAACAGTCTGAATAGCAGAGTAACATCAGTTCAGTTCAAATTTAATGTCATTAATATCTCTCTCTCTCTCTCTCTCTCTCTCTCTCTCTCTCGTGCAGGGTTCTGCTGTACAGAGCACTCTGTGTGGCCTCATGTGGCGGGACCAGAACAAGGTGTAGAAGAAGTGTGCCATATTTGTTTGTGTTACTGTTTGTAAATAATCACAGATGTGAATGTTGTAAGGATCTAATGCTGTATATATGTGCACTTACATTTCTCAGGAGCAGATCCAGAATGTTTTCAAACGGGTAAGTCTCCTGTCGTGGCCTTCATCTACAGTCTTAAAAGAGATGGTTCTTCAGTATCGTGGCTACATTTACCCTTTTTTTCAAAACACTTTTCATCTATCAGTAGAACGCAGTCATTTAAATGAACATTACATAAGATTTGGAGTTTTTGCTCCTGGGTCTCCCCCTAGTGTAATTTATTTTTACAGTATGTAAAAATGTACCCTCCCCCAAAACTTACATAGTGCAGTTTCTGTAGTGCTGAGCCCAGAGTAGCAATGGCAGAGGAGAATTAATTCTCCTAATTACAGGTCGGTGAATCATCAAATTCATTCATTCATTATCTGTAACCGCAGACAACACACACACATTCACTCACACACTCTATGGACACCTACGGACACTTTTGAGTCGCCAATCCACTTACCAACGTGTGTTTTTGGACTGTGGGAGGAAACTGGAGCACCCGGAGGAAACCCACAGGGAGAACACAACAAACTCTTCACAGGACAGTCACCCGGAGGAAACCCACACAGAAACATGGAGAACACACCATGCTCCTCACAGACTTTCACCCGGAGGAAACCCACGCAGACACAGAGAGAACACACCACACTCCTCACAGACAGTCACCCGGAGGAAACCCACGCGGACACAGGGAGAACACCACACTCCTCACAGACAGTCACCTGGAGGAAACCCACGCAGACACAGGGAAAACACACCACACTCCTCACAGACAGTCACCCGGAGGAAACCCACGCAGACACAGGGAGAACACCACACTCCTCACAGACAGTCACCCGGAGGAAACCCACTCAGACACAGGGAGAACACCACACTCCTCACAGACAGTCACCCGGAGGAAACCCACGCAGACACAGGGAAAACACACCACACTCCTCACAGACAGTCACCCGGAGGAAACCCACGCAGACACAGGGAGAACACACCAAACTCCTCACAGGACAGTCACCCGGAGGAAACCCACACAGACACAGAGAACACACCATACTCCTCACAGACAGTTACCCGGAGGAAACACGCAGACACAGAAAGAACACATCACACTCCTCACAGACAGTCACCCGGAGCGGGAATCGAACCCACATTCTCCAGGCCCCTTGAGCTGTGTGACTATTATTATTTTGTGCTCCTTTAATAATGCAAATGGTTCTTTGAGTGTTTATGGTGCAATGCAAAATATTTTTTCTTGAAAGAAGCACCCTAGAAGAACCATCTTTTTTAAAAGTTTATCACACATTTTAAAAGTCATTGATACAGTGTGTGAATGAAACTAATTTATTCAAATTCTTGTCTTTTATTTTCAGTTTTTGTTTCACTACTCCAAAGCACAGAATTCAGTCGGCTCTGTTGAGAGAGCGGTAACAACTTTATTTATTTACCACTGAATTTTCATATGAAATGCTGCTTATTTGAGCTGTTTTAAACGTGTCCATTTTTGTCCAGTCTCACTCTGTCCACCCTCTGATGCGCCTCTCCCCTAAATTTGCCCAGCGCAGGAAGAAACAGCAGGTGCCTTCAGTAAGACTCATGTTTTATCTAAAATAGGGAATCATGGGGTGAACATTTAAAAATTCACATGAAAAATGACTGATCCTTGGTGAAAGATTCTTGGAGTGACACTGTCTTTCTCTTAGAGAAGCTGAAGACTGCTTGTGGTCGTTCTGAAAGGTTTGTGCGAGGTAGGTACTGTTACACCGTCAACTGTATGAACATACACACACATTACATGACCATGACTTAGCCTTACCTTATCCGTACAGGGTTCTAGCCTGACACTAACCTTCACCTAATTCTAACATTTCTTCACCTAAAGTGTGTGTAAACACATTTTTGTGCCCATAATATGAAATGATACAAACAGTACATACAAGGAAAACTCCTCTTTGTCTCGTGATTCTTTTTCAAGGCATGAAGCACCTGTTTTACTGACACCTAGTGGCTTGGAGGTCCCAGTGATCCAGTGCTGAACCTGTTTTAAATGATATACACTGATACACTGTCTTTAAACTTGTTTCTCTGCCTCTGTGCAGATGTTCTCTGTTCTTTATTGGGCTGCTCAGAGGAACCCTAACATCTGGAGCTGGATTTGGACTGGTTTGGAGGCAAAAAAAAAAAGATCTGCCAAATGTTTTGTACTGTAATTCACACTCAGTTCTGTAAATAAATGTAATCTCATGAGTGTGTGTGTGTGTGTGGTGTGCAGTGAATGGCATGAGATGTAACCTTCGTGTACCAGTGCGTCCTGTGAATGAAAAACCTAGACATGACCCCCACACACACACCATATGATAAATGACCTGATGAGTTCAGAAGTAGAAAGCAAGACACAACACACCAGAGGTAGCCAAATAGTCATACGTCAAAAGGGTTTTTATGAAAATGTCAATGACAACATTTATATAAAACCATTTAGGCAAAGATGATCATGTTTAATTACATACACAAGCCATAATATTATATTAATATGGTAACTCTGTAAAGGGTAGATTTATAAAAACCTGGTGTCACTGGAGTTGGTGCAGGGTACAGTGCCATTCTTCAGTTTGACCACTTTCCCAAATGTGGCAATGATGATAGAAACATGGGACATACAAACTTTCTGCAGTCAGTCATTTTCTCCAGTGATTCTTTTTTCATGATATGAAACAGTGTACTGACACCTACTGGCCTGAATGTATCAGGTTGTGTACTCAAAATTCGAATATGGCCGTCCCAGAGTTTTGGGGGGGACATACACAGGATCGTTCAGGGACAATAAAACAACTTAATTCACTTTATTTAAAAATAATCACATTTTAGTGATAAACCGACGAATTGCTATTTCAACATCTTACACTCTTCTGTAGCAGCTGCGCAGTTGAGGAACATTTTGGAGCATCTGACTCCTTGAAAAATCCTTGGCACCATCTGAAACGCATTTGTCTGAGTCCTGTTCTGATTCTCTCGTGCCTGCGCCCAGTTCTCAGGTCTCTGAACTTTCAGTCCTCATCAGATTCGTCGCTGTCCCGACGACTCGGCATCGAGCAGCGGATGGATGTCAGCAGCTGGTCCTGAATCTGTTTCTTTGGGTTTTCCTCCAAGTCTGTTTTCACCGCGCCACTTTCTGCCAGACGCCACTCGAGCTCTGATGAAGCACAAAAACAGAGGATTAATACCACAGTAAACACAGGGACGGTTAGAGGCTCCTGTAGACGGTAGAAACATCAGCTTAGGCTTCATAGCATCAGATTTAAGGAAAGAAAACAACCCAGGTCTACAGTAAATGAATTTAAGATACAGAAGGAACCGTTTAAAACTATGGGCTCATTATTTTCACTGTGGTTTAAATTAAACATAACTGCCAGAAAATATTCACTGTCAATTGTCATTTATTATAAGACAATACGAGTTGAAAGGTTGCAGTAAATTAAAAAAAGACTGCAACTTACCCCATCCTTAAAATTTGGACAGTTTTATTATGGCGCAGTGTTACAGACAGAACTTTAACAAAAATGAATTCCTGGACTCTCCTCCAAAACCAAACCACAGTATAAACCCTCCTCACACACCGTCACACTTGAGATTCATTCCCCCGAAGACGAGGGGCCCGATGAACTGGGCCTTCATCTCCCCCTGGTAGTAAACGAAGATGGTGGGCAGGTTCCGGTCGGGGTAGTTTGGGATGCAGGTCGTGGAGATGGACTTCAGGAACTTCGTCTGAGGAAATTTTCGGGCCAGTTCTGACAGGTGCTGGTTTATCAGTGTGCACAGTGGAATTCTGTGAAAACAGAAAGGATAATTAACAAATTAAATCCTCACAACAATGAGGGAAGAGACAAGAGGAACACACTCCTGATTAATGCCTTTTAGTTCAGTAGAGTGGATGTCTACAAAGATTTGGCCACATAACCTTACAATATGTAGAACGAACTGCAGTCTACATTCTGAATACAGTTCTCTCTCTCTCACACACACACACTCTCTCTCTCTTACCCAGGTTTATAGAGGTGGAGTATGACCCAGATGCCGTCTCCAGCTTTGTTCACTTCCTGAATGTAATCCTGACCCGAAATCTCATTCACTTCTCCAAACACATTCTTTATTTGGTTAGCTTTCCACTCCGCGAGCCTCTTCTGCCTGAGAGACAAAGCAAGACTTTAATAAACCTCCACAGGACTCTCCAAAATGTTAGTGTGAAAAAACTGCTGTATTTCAGGAGAACAACAAAACTTTCATAGCATTAAAATGGACATATTATGTAGACAGACATCACAGACTCACCTGTACATCTCAATGGCAGCTTCATCCTCCTCACTGAACTCATCCTCATTCTCCTCCAGCTCCACCAGGGTCATATCCTCGTACGTCTTCACTAGAGAGACACAGCACAACTCCACATCACTCAGGGACAACACAGACTACATCAAAGAACACCACCACACTTCTCACTTCTCGCCCACTCCTGGCATCGAGCATGGTGACCTCTGACTCATTTGCAGCTGCTCCAGAGTGCCCCATTCTATTGGTTATTTGTATGGAGATTGCAAAAAACTGTGTAAATGACTATCTTCAGTGAGAGCACACTAAAGCAGCTGAATTCTTTCACTAAAATAGGAGTCAAAAAACATTACGAAGTATAAAACAGAATCCCCTAAAGAATCTTACCGATGGACTGTTGCTGAATAATCTGCTCTTCTTCCTCATCCTCCTTTGGCGTCTCCTTGGGAGGAAGGATGCCCTTCTTTCGGAGAATATCATTCCACTCTGTGTCTTCGTTTGGGTCCTACGATCAGAATGAGTCTAGTAAACATTCACGTCCAAGTCCAAATGTAGTCAATCCACCAAAGACCGGTTTTACACTGAAATAACAATGCTAATGTTGCTAACAATGAATAGTGATGTCACTCTAAATCTTCATGGGCTGACAATCCTGTCAACTCAGGTGGAGCTTTCCAGCTGCAAGTGAGCAGTGGAGATAGAGGCATAATTGCATTTTCACAGATTTACACATACTGAATGAAGCATTTAGGGACTTTTATCTTGGAAAAAACCTTCTCCATCTGTAACTCTGAACAGAGACGAGGTATTAGGGGTTTAATTAACGACTAGAGGGTACACTGAATGGATGGCTTTAGTTTTCAGTCCTTATTAACGTTACCAGTACGGTAATGTGTGTCTATACTACACAATAGAATACCGTAAAACATAGTAAAGCACAACAGAAACGATATACTGCAGAGTAGGCGTGACACTCGTAGAAATTAAAGCAAATGAACAAAAAGCAACCACATCATCGGTAAGAATTACCTTTCAATTTTGAGTAAGATGTTAGAAATGATATATATTTAGTGTTAATATATTCTGAAATGGTCACAACTCCGTAAACGCTTCCCAAAATAACCACTCAACATATGCGTCAATTTCAACCCCAAAATGAATGTAAAACCAATCCATGCCGCTAACTTCATCACTAATTAAAATAACTGACAAACATCTTAAGCAAAATAAATTGATATTTTAAGACAAACCTGCATTATTCCGTGTGTTTTATTGAGACCTTCCCAGTTCAGATTCCTCTGTCAGAGACCAGAGCAGAAGGAGCGCCCCTTAATTCCGTCCGACTGGAAACAAATTCGAAACTAATTCTTCGCTTGTTGGATCTAATTCAGAAAATAATACACGGCTGTTCGTTTTATATAAAGTTTAAAATGCTAGGATAAATGGTAAAATAAAGCGGTGTGTGCCTTGGTAATAATTAACCACTGAAAGATAGAGTAGATATGACTCAGTGACCGTAATATGTGTGACACAGGTTCACTATGACCATATAAGGTAATGGAATGTACCATGTGGTGGGTTATGGTGGGGTGGGGGTATTTTGGGGTAATACTGAGGCCTCATGTTGGTGGTGGGGGGCATTTGTGCCATGTGTCCCAGTCCCAGCCCCTGCTGTCACTCAGGTCTGATTTGGGGATGCACTGATATGGGAATTCAATACTAATGCCAATATCCAATATGTCTCACTGACATCACTTAAAAAAGATTTCAATAATTTGTAGGAACAAGATATTTAACATGTTGCCAACACTTAAGTGTATATTAAAAATATAACTATATATTTAAATATGCAGTTTACCTTTTATTTTATACCTTTTGCATGCTTGTTATGTTTTTTTTTTCCATTAAACTTTATTAAGTTTATTAAACTTTATTTAGCTGTCAACACACACTTACTCGTGATATAGTCACATATATAGGAGACTGCAATTTGTGACATAGTCATATATTTTCGACTTTTTATGCAACAATATCACAATTATAAGTGTATGAGTAATTAACATACAAACACTATGCGACAGTAACACGAAAACTCTTCCTCATTACAGGTGTCATTATAAAAAAAAATACTGAAAAAGTAACAGAAAATAACAGAAAAAGGCATAATGCAAATTACATAAGAGTGGTTGGGGGCGGCACGGTGGCGCAGCAGGTAGCGTCACACAGCTCCAGGGACCTGAAGGTTGTGGGTTCAAATCCCACTCCGGGTGACTGTCTGTGAGGAGTTGGTGTGTTCTCCCCGTGGCCGCGTGGGTTTCCTCCAGGTGCTCCGGTTTCCTCCCACAGTCCAAAAACACACGTTGGTAGGTGGATTGGCGACTCAAAAGTGTCTATAGGTGTGAGTGAATGTGTGTGTGTGTCTGTGTTGCCCTGTGAAGGACTGGCGGCCCCTCCAGGGTGTATTCCCGCCTTGCAATGATTCCAGGTAGGCTCTGGAGCCACCGCAACCCTGAATTGGATAAGGGTTACAGATAATGAATGAATAACAGAGGTTGTTATTCCAATAAAGGCATAAAGTTTTTTATTATAATATTTCATCTAAGCAATGCTTATTATTGGTGTCCTACTTTAGCTTTAACTCTAACAACAACATTTCTTTCACTTAACGTTATTTTGACTAATTTTCAAAAGGTTAATACTGAAAAGGACATTTCTCTAACCATTATTTGCTTTGATATTTTAGCAAATAATGAATTAGAAGGCTCATCTCCCCCCTCCAATTCTCACCACTTTCTACAGAGGAGTCATCGAGAGCATCATGACCAGCTGCATCACTGTCTGGTTTGGAAACTGCACTGTGGCAGATCGCAAGTCCCTCCAGTGGATCGTGAGGACAGCTGAGAAGATTATCGGTGTGTCTCTTCCCTCCATCACAGACATCTACACCACTCGCTGCACCCGCAAAGCACTCAGCATTGTGGGAGATCACACACACCCTTCACACACGCTCTTCAGAAGTGTGAAGAGTGAACTGAAGACTGAAGAAGCACACACACACACACACACACTTCTTCGCGCAAACACTGGTCTGTTGGACTGAAAATGAGCGTACTGTTTACACATATCCGGTTTACATCATGTTTACATCCAGTTACCGTTTACAGCACAAATACACTTTAAATTGCAGTGTCCCTCTCCCTCACCCCCTCCGTACTTATGGTTTTGCCTTGTCTTGTATTGCATTGTATTGTATTGTACTGTAGGGACATTGTTTTGTATTGTTTTGTATTTTCCTAGCCATATCTTTTGCACTTTAATGTGTGTGCACTGTTTTATGTTTGCACTAGCTTTGCACTAGTTGCACTTTAATGTTGTGTATTGTTTTATGTAGCACCTTGGTCCTGGAGGAACGCTATTTCGTTTCACTGTGTACTGTAAACACTGTATACTGCTGAAATGACAATAAACTTCTTGAACTTGAATTAGTAAGGTTATATTTTCTGTAAATAAAAATAAGACAGTGGTATTAACGGATGAGTGTCGCAGTCACACAGCTCCAGGGACCTGGAGGTTGTTGGTTTGATTCCCGCTCAGAGTGACTGTCTGTGAGGAGTGTGGTGTGTTCTCCCTGTGTCTGCGTGGGTTTCCTCCGGGTGACTGTCTGTGAGGAGTGTGGTGTGTTCTCTCTGTGTCTGCGTGGGTTTCCTCCGGGTGACTGTCTGTGAGGAGTGTGGTGTGTTCTCTCTGTGTCTGCGTGGGTTTCCTCCGGGTGACTGTCTGTGAGGAGTGTGGTGTGTTCTCTCTGTGTCTGCGTGGGTTTCCTCCGGGTGACTTTCTGTGAGGAGTGTGGTGTGTTCTCCCTGTGTCTGAGTGGGTTTCCTCCGGGTGACTGTCTGTGAGGAGTGTGGTGTGTTCTCGCTGTATCTGAGTGGGTTTCCTCCGGGTGACTGTCTATGAGGAGTGTGGTGTGTTCTCCCTGTGTCTGAGTGGGTTTCCTCCGGGTGCTCTGGTTTCCTCCAACAGTCCAAAAACACACGTTGGTAGGTGGATTGGTGACAGATAGTGAATGAATGAATTTTAACGGATGGTAATGACGCCTTAATGAGGAAGAATTTTCGTGCTACTGTCGCATAACACGGGACACTGATACGAGTGTTTGTATGGTAATTACCCATTCACTTATGATTGTGATATTGTCGCATAAAATGTTGAAAATATGTGACTATGTCATGAATTGCAGTCTCCTATATATGTGACTATATCACGAGCAGGGGTGAGACCGGGTTGCAAACAAACACAGGGGAGCTTGCATTATGATGATGTAAAAGTAATAAAATGCAGAAATGCAGAATGGTTTAATTGATTTTGTTTTATTTGATCTTTAACATAAAACTGGAAAAATGACTCAGTTCCAGTGTTCAGGTGCCAGAGGTTCTTGAAGCATATGCACTGTGATGTTAGTGTGTTGATCACTATAAGAAGGGTGACCAACAAAAATTGGCTTTAGGCCAGCCTCTTTTTTTTCAACAAGTTAGTTCAGAAATATTGTGACTCCATGATTAGCACATGGCACCAGCTAAAAGAGTTAAACTAAGTACAGTGGTCAGCCATAACATTATGACCTCCTGCTTGTTTTTATACTCACTCTCCATTCTCTCAGCTCCACGGATCATACAGGAGCACTTTGTAGTTCTAAAATTACAGACTGTAGTCTACCTCTGCATACATTCTTAGTCAGTGACATTGACGTGATGGTGGTGTATTAGCATGTGTTGTGCTGGTATGAGTGGATCAGGGCCTGTTGGTGTCCTGAGCATTTAAAACAGAGCAAAAGAGGGCTAACAAAGTTTGCAGAGCAACAGATTTACTACAGTCAATAATTGTAGAAATACAGAGTGCTCCTGTGTGGTCAGTAGAGCTTTGAGAATGGAGGGTGGGTGCAGAAACAAGTTTATTTTATTGTTATTTCAAATTCTTACATTTATTTCTATATTTAAATAAATGCTTGATTGGTTTGATCTGGTATTAAACGTTTTTAAAAGCCTCAATTTGTAGAATTCAGGGGATAGGTTTTGACCTGAAACACATAAAACTGAAATATTTCACTGATTCAGAAGTCAGGACACTGACTCCACAACTTTCACACTTCCGTTTACAGGCTGCAAAAATACGGAAGGTGCCGGAACAGACGGTGTCATTCTTTCCGTACCCGTTTTCCGACACGCCCCGCCCCTACTGCATGGTGATTGGCTAGGAGGTCAAAGAGCGTTTCATACTGCCCTCTAGTGTTTTAACTAGGGTCTAGTGAGCTGACACCGATCAGCCACAACATTAAAACCACTGAGAGGTGACGTGGAAATCATTTATGCTCTGTAGTGAGTGGACGCTCAGTTTTTGAAGTTGATGTTGGCAGCAGGAGGAATGGTCATAGTTATTATAAAACATAAACAGTTTGTCTTAGCGTCATGGCTAATTGGTGTATATGTACAGTATTCTGCAAATGTCTTAATAAGACGCTTATGATTATTTAAAACAATAAACCTTCTTAATAAGCATATATTGTTTGTATAAACATTATTCATATATATTGTATAAACATATACAATATATTTATAAATAAATAAAAGTAACAGCACACTGTAATAATTTTATATAATGTTATTTGTTTTATGCTAATATTAGGGATTGTTTTTTGAGCCATTACTTTCTATCTGCTCAAACAAATTTTTATAAATATAATTTTCTCAGGTGCCCAAAAGCTAAAGCAACTGGACTATGTGAACATCTTATGTATATCTATCTTATTTTCTTTAATGTAAATTATGTAAAATGCATCGATGCTGCCAGGTTTTGAGTGGCGTCTTCCCCTGCCAATCAGCGCCTTGCTTTAGGGCGTGGGCGGGACTTGTCGGAAAACGGGCGTGTTGCCTGAACACGGCGCAGCTGTGAATGAGGAGACGGAACAAAAACATGGAGCAGGAGGGTGAGAGAGAAAGGAGCTCAGGGCTGTGGTTCACTGGGTTATGGCCTCGATACTGAACTTCAGCCTTCAGGAACAGGACCGCCTCTATCCGAGACTCTGACACGAGTGCTGCTGGCGTTTGGAAAGATGTGGCTGACTCCAGAAGAGGTTTCTGTGAAGAACGCTCTGAAGCTTTGGATCACTGAGAAATCCAACGATTATTTTATTCTCCAGAGAAGGAGAGGACATGGAGATACCGGGGGCAAAATCTCAGGTGGGTTGTTACCCTGCTGCTTGACTTTGGGAAGGTTGCACCTTACAGTAAATGTGAAGTTCATGAGGCATACATTAACTAATATGAGGTGGAAACTAATGTCATTTAAGTCGGTGGTTATAACAGCCATGTGCCTACTGTCTTGCACAAAACGCACATGTAATGATGTGCATGTCAGTATAAAAACAATATATTTAATGTCACTTAAGCTGGGGTGTCCAAACTTTTGACACAGATTCCTGTGACTCGCTTTGGGAAGCGGTGCCCACTTTCATAAAGCATACAATCACAATGTTACTATCATTTAATCAGTGATCCAAACTTTTACCCGCCTTATACACTTCAGGGCAGTTTAGAGAAGCAGGCTTGACTCCAAAGGGTCATCTGTTAGGTCCCTGGGACTGTCTGAAAAATTGAGAGTGGGGGAATGAAGGAACAGTACTGTCACCTCCCTCATCATCCACGGTTGAGAGGCCCTTGAGAAATACACCAAATGTGCAACAGCTCCCTGGGCGATGTGATGGCTGACTGCTGCTTGGGTGTGCACTATTTGTGTGTGTGTGCGCGCTCACTGCCCCTAGTGTATTAGTGTGTGTTCGCTGCCACAGATGGGTCAAATACAGAGGCTCATTTATTTGTACTACGATGCGTTGACATGGAGCGACACGGTGGCACAGCAGGTAGTGTTGCAGTCACAGAGCTCCAGGGACCTGGAGGTTGTGGGTTCGAGTCCTGCTCCGTGTGACTATCTGTGAGGAGTTTGATGTGTTCTCCCTGTGTCTGTGTGGGCTTCCTCCGGGTGCTCCGGTATACTCGCACAGTCTAAAAACACACATTGGTAGGTGGATTGGCGACTGAAAAGTGTCCATAGGTGTGAGTGTGTGTGTCGCCCTGTGAAGGACTGACGCCCCCTCCAGGGTGTGTTCCTGCCTTGTGCCCTGTGATTCCGCATAGGCTCTGGACCCAACGTGACCCTGAATTGAATAAGCTCATTCAGACAATGAATGAATGATTTGAATGCATTGACATTAAAATCATGTTTACTGCAACCTCATCAACAACTACTGGCTTCAAAGTGGCAAAGTAATAATGAGACAGAGTTCTAACACAGTTTTCTCAGATCACTGAGTTTAGAAGACGTTGGAGTTGGGGTCAGTTAAGAGTGGAGTGTGCTAAATGCTGTTTAAAGAGTATTAAATTGTACAGTACAGGTTATAGAGTGATAGGAGTTGTCTCCTCGATGGAGATGGTAGAGGTATGTTACAGTGGTATGTTAATAGTGGCTTAAGATTGTTTCAAGACTATTTGTAATTTTTTCAGAGCTGGAAACTTTGAGAACACTGGGAAAGCCCTGAGAAAACTGTGCTGGCATTGTTGTCACAGAAGAGCATTTAGAATAAGAGCCACCCACTACTGCATGGTGGGTGGCGTTATACCGTTTGCTAGACTCTTGGCTTTGCATATTGTGACCTTAGGCTCATGTGCAGCTGCTCTGGATTTTGTCCCATTGTATTTGGCCTGTTTTTCTGTAGAGAACACATTTGAATGTACCTTGACATACCTGAGTTCACTAACATAAAAGGGCTGCGCAGACACTTTCTGGAGTAGTTCATTAAAAATCATACATTCAAATGCCAATGGTGACTCTTGCAGTTTGATACCTAACATGTGAAACCCTTTATTAAACTGAGTAAAGGTTTGTTTCTGTGCAGTCCACCTGCTGCTGAAGGCTGTGTGTGATCACCTCTGAGAATACAGCACTTAATCCAAACAAAAGGCTTATGATAATCCACTTACAAACAGAAAAGAGTGTTCACATAAGCCCTTTGTGCTGTTCTTTTTTGGGCTCGCGGACACTGTGGGGGGAAAATAAAAAACTTGCATCCTGGTCAGGCCTTTGTTTTTGCTCAGCCGGGAGTTTCCTTCACCGGGAACGGGTTTGGTTTTTGGAAAAGAATCTGACCTCTTGTCCATTACTGCTGTCTCACTTTCCAGACAGACAAGGGCTGTAAGAGGAAGGATGACAACTTGAGCAGAAGCAAAACACAAACTACGTAAATCACTTAAAGAAGTAGTTCACGATTGTTTTTAATTCAGAAGATGTTTCCTCACCATTTGCTGCTCACCCGTCTGTTTGCATGCTCAAGACTGGTCTAACTTGTTTATGAAGCCCCTGTGTCTATAAATGAGTAAAAAAAAAAAACAAAGCGTCTCGGTCTGGTATGCTAGGCTTTCTTTCTCTCTGCTCATGTCAGAGGCATCTGGAATTTTTTAGACAATGGAGAGACCTCCAAATGTTGAAAATCATGAACCACAATGAGGATCATGCACTATTCCTGTTCCATATTCCAATAAACTGATTTATTTAGCAGTTTCTGATCACTTAAAATGGAAATGTCTCCAAACTCAGGACCGACAGAGCTACAAAACTAAACAACTTAAGTTATAAATGAGTTTCTGTGGGAATTTAAACAGTGAATTTTCATTCCACCTTAAAACAACAGTAGGTGGTGTGCATACCTTAAAACTACAACTTCAGAATTGTTGTGATGCTTTGGTGAACTGTAATATGGAGAATAGAGCCTCTGTTGTTGCCACTTCATGCTCAGCACTGGAGAAACTTTGGGGGTGAGGGGGGGTTAGGAAACCACCCCTTCCTCCCCCTTGATGTCACCACAGTGCTGTAAAAATGTATTACATTCAGCAACAGCAGTTGAAGCCCAGCAGCAAATATACTAAATCGTACCTAGTGTTCCTTTAAATGGAGCAGCTATTACAATGGCACCCTTTAAGGTGGAATGAAACGCATGAAGTTGGCTTGTATGGTTCTAAAGCTAAAGCTGTTGTATCAGACATGTTTCAGAGACATAAGCTTGTAACTCTAAAAATGGCATCTGTTTACAGGGAAAGTCCCTCCCTTTTCTAAATAAGCTCCAATCAGATAACTGGGAAAGGTCCAAGTGGGAAAAGCCTTTTGTCATTGTGGAAATGTGTTTATGGGCAGTAGCCAGAACATGATGAACAACAAGACAAATGTGTTTACCCCACATTATTGGAGCCAAAACAAGAATCATTTATGCATACCTAGGCAGATTTTTCTGGTGATTTTTAAGCCTGTTATTGAAGCATCACTGTGGCTTTCAGTTTTTAGTCTAAAGGTCCTCTCTCTATTCAAAGATGAGAGTCTGGTCTTGTACAAATGTACTGTTTCCTATGAGGACTTTGGTCTTTCTTCCTGTTGGGTTGTAGAGTGTTTGAGTAGATTGACCCTGATACTTTCAGTAGAACGGTTTTGAAAAAGCTAAGAAAAATTCGGTAGAGATCATGTATATTTGGTTAAGGGGTGATTTGCTGAAGCTGTTTAAATATTGCAAACCTTATAAAGGAGGATGTGGGTAAAGCAGTGTGAAGAAATACTGTGTGAAGAAGTGGGTTGCATTCCCCTCAGCGAGTGACTTATTTACTCGTTTACTCCTGTAATTGGCCGTGTTAGCTTATGATTGACCAGTGAATGAAAGCTATGAATGTTAGCTTCCAGTAAAGGCAAAAGTCATGCATTTAGTTTTATTAGTGAGACTTTTATGTCTCTGGCTTGAAAGAGGGTCTAGATAGATGCAGGAGTGATATTTTGGTTGGCGCCATGATGATTAATTTACTGGAGTTAGCAGTGATTTTGTAGCTTAGATTTTTTAGATGAGTCTTGTTTGGACAGTTATTTCTGGTTATAAGGACACATCTTTATTAAGATTCTCCAGATCAGCGTTAAATTATTTTTAAGCTGGAATTTTGTAAGATTGAGTGTTGTTTTCAGAACATTGCAGAACAAGCTTAATACCCAGCAAATGAGTTAATATGTCATATTTTATACATTCATTTAATAATTCTACCACTCTGAGATTGTAGTCACTTGCTCTGATTCTGTTCTCACTTTTGTTAGTTAGCTGCTCATTGGATTGTCAGTAGTTCTCCCATGAGGACTGTCCAGTGTGGTTAGTTTTTTTTAAATTATTATTATTATTTTCTTTCTATAATTCAAGATATAATTGTGAAAGCCATTTAAATTTGCATTTGAATGACAGAGCTACAATGACATATCAACACAGCTTCTGAGCAGACTATGAAAATATTGTTTTTGGTATACTATGTGAATACAAATAATACAATTATACAGTTTGATAACGGTTTTGTTGTGCTGTCTTATGAAAGCGGACATAAAATCTTGAAAGTCTGTAAAATAATAATTGTTAAGGACCCTTATTCAGAGATTATGATGAACCAATCAAAGCTAAAATGGCGAACTGCTGTGAGTGAAAGCCGTCATGTTATTTTTAACCCAGGACTCGTTTTTCTGTCTTCCTCTTTCTGTCTCTCTCAGCAGCTGAAGGGGAAACTTGCAGCTGTTTGTCAGTGAGCGAGTTTATTTATTTAAGATAGCATTCAGTCAAGCATTTCATTTACGCTTGCCTCCATGAAAGTCGTTCCATTAAGAATGAGTTTATCTTAAACTTATCATGACCATCGGGATATTAAAGCTGGCTGATAAACTTCTTACATTAACTTTATTATTGCCTTTGTGTTTGAATAGGTATTTGTGTTAGGTTTTACCCCAAATATAGCAATGTACAACCGTTAGTATTAGGCTATTAATGTAGTGGTTAAAAAATCTTATGATAGTTCTGACACTGTTATACGCCTGTTTGTATTGAATAGATATAAGATAGTGTCAGAACCACAATCCACTTAGATTTAATGTGAGCATACATTTATTTACTTGTTAGTTTTAGCTTCACACAAAAGTAAATGTATTTGGCCACCTTTGCTAAACTGTGAAGTTACGTAATCCCAAACAGGTTTTGTGTTTACTTTCACTAAGAAGGTTATCTAAAGATATGTAGTTAAAAAACAGGTGTATGGTGTATAAGAAAGTCTATTTGAAATTATGGAGCACATTAATAAAATTTAAGACATGTGATGTGTGCTTTACAGCAACATAATAACAGTTAGCAATATTAGCATCATTAGCTCCATTGAAGCGGTTTGATGCTAAATATGCCAAAGAAGATTGTTTGTTTTTATATATATATATATATATATATATATATATATTTTTTTTTTTTCCCCCCAGTCTCTTCTCTTAATTTTAACATGCTGAAATTATTCACAAGGATTTTCAACTCTTTTTTTCAAGGGAAATTTGAGACTTTTGTCTGTGGCGCATTCCAGCCAACTCCATGCAGTTCTCCATGACAAAGCAAAGCAACAGTGTAAAATTACACTAGAGACAACTGTGCATTTCTCTCTCTCTCTCTCTCACACACACACACACACATTCCCTCTTTATCTAGTGACAGAAAAATATTAGAATTTGCTTTGGTAGAAAAAAATGTAATATTTAAAAATAAAACCTCTCTTTGCATTTGTTTTTTATTCTTCTTTCTCTCTCTCTCTCTCTCTCTCTCTCTCTCTCTCTCTCAGAGTAATGTTCAAATATCAGACACATATGTGTCTAAACTCTTGTTGCTGTGTTGTGTACACAGGGCTGTGTCCTGCTCAAACAGGAACTCTTCTCTATCTCTCCTTCCCCTTTTCCTACTCATTCTCCTTCTCCTTCTTCCTCTTTTTCTTCTTCCTGCCAAACAGGTCTAAGGTGCTGTCATCTTCTCTGCAACCCATCTGAACAGAACCGGAGACACCTAGGATTATTCCTGCTTCAGGAGCCTGGAGCAGATGCTTTAACTGGCTTTAATTTGCAAATATTTACAATTTCCCAAGGGCAGATATGGATCAGGATTTGACTGTTTCAAGTCGTCTGTGTGCCGAGCCCAAGAAATAGGGCTGGTTTTTCTGCAATGAGTGCAGATATTAATCTGCACGTGTGTTTTTTTTAGAAACCTTTTTAAGTAGCTAAATGTATCACTGTATCACATTGTTACACAGCTAAAATATTTGTGCAGGCATTTTACATGATCTTAGATGTTGTAGATAACCTCCTGTTATAGCTACATAGCTCTAGTGCAAAACTAAAAAAAACAATTTTACAGACAACATTGGAGTAAATAATGTTTTATCAAAGTTGCAGAGGTTTATTCAACAAAACAATTTTCATTTTACATTTGGTTAAGAAATAAACGTATGGACATTACAGATGTTCGTCGAAGGTGCAGATTTCTGTGTTTTGGACCTGTGCTAGTGTTTAAACTGTTTATATTGTAATGTTTGTTGAGCTGTAAATACATTTCAGTTTTGATTATGGATTGAAGTATGTACATAACATAAAATCAAAACAGTTTTTAAAAAATCCTGAATGAAAACCGTGACAAGCTTTTCCCAGCCATTTTACAACTGCAGAGTTGACAACACTCACTGAGAGGGGAAGTAGTAAAAATCTGAGCATGAGCAGTGAATATATCAGCACATGCAGCACAAATCTGAATGAGCATGTTATAATTTTGCTGTCTGTGAATGACCCGTGAACAGTGCTTTAACGTTTCAATTTAAATAGCCACAGCATCTTCAGGGCCTTTGAGCTTGGTTCATGGTTCTTTCTTCACTTTAATCCAGAAAGAAAGAGATGTGACATGTTCATATACAGTTTCTGGGGGTTTCCATCAAAACAGATAAAAACATCAATATTGTGATAAATGTGAAATTCTGGCTTGTTTACATAATGATGTCATGCAGTTACACACAATATGGCATACTTTCTTTACGTGAGTCACTTGATGTTTCTTTACGTGAGTCACTGGCCTGACTTTACATGAGGCACAGTGAAGTACAGTGGAAGGTGGCTCTGAGGCGGAGGAAATTGCTCTAAAAAAAAGGGAGTGACTTTAGTGGTTTGGTTACAAAATATCAGATGCACAATAAACCATGGTATTATGTTAGAAACGAAAGAAGCCTTTAATATATATTAAGCATATTTAATATAATATTTAATTTGTTTTAATAGTCAGTTCTTGAAATGAATACAAGTATTTTTCAGTGTTTTATTCATATCGCCAAAAATATCGTTATCACCAAAATACTCTGAAATATCATGATATTATTTTAGGGCCGTATCGCCCACCCGTACTGGAAGCTCAGCTTTAGACCAAACTTTTCTGTGCTGCTTGTTTACTTCATGCTGAATTAATTTGATGTAAATAAAGTATATATTAGTTTGATGTGGCTGTGTTTTTAGGTGAGGTTTTTAGCTGTGTCGCTATTGCCTTTGTTTCTGTCTGTGTCTCTTCTCTCTTTTCTGGCCCATCACAGATGTAATTGGCGCCGTCATTAGGGCACTTATCTCTCAAGAATGTAATTAGCTCTGTAACTGAGAGGCATCTGTGTTTCTATTAGAGAAACAAGGCTTTCTGTTCTCATCACTCTTCAGTAAGGAGCCCTCTCTGCTTCGTGCTGATATTTCAAACCTCAAGTCACTCCACAAAGAGGAAACATCTAATTGAAAAAGGCACATGAGCGTTTTGTGTGGCGTGACCGAAACGGCGTGACTCCTATTAGCTTCTGAGAGAGAGAGAGAGAGAGAGAGAGAGAGAGACCCCAGGGGATCATTCATTCAACAAAGTCTTGTCTGTAGCATTTTCATTTTTTTCTGCTTGGCCATAGTTTTATTAGCAAGACTTTTGTTTACCTCCTGAATGGAAGCCCACATGGATTGATTGCTGGTTGAGCAGGGAGATGACGTTATCTTTACTTTGGCAGAAGAGGCTATGACGAGAAGCGGTGTTTTTATCAGATCATAAACTGGGTGACATTATTCTAGCTCTGAGCTAATTGTCAATGAATGTAGTAGAGTTTTTACTTCAACTGGTCTTTAACTGCTTTCAACCTTTCAGTCCTGAGCCCTTTTTTCTAACCATTAGGCCACAGCTGCCAGTTGTTTTCCTCTCTGGAGTTGAGAGACATGGTTTCGCCATCACCCGTGTGTGTTAGACATTACACACCTATTTCATGAAGGTAATATGTACAGCTAATGGCTAAGGCTAACATTTAATTTCACTGTTCTGACTGGTCCTAACACACGTGCTTCCACCAGTCAGTCTAAAAGCTCTGGACACCTTAAAGAAACTGTTGTACATTTTATTCAGAATACACTGGCCGTTTTAATGAGAGGAAATGATCATTCAGAACATAAATACGTCGAATAAATGTGTGTTACCAACCATTATACTGATACAGCTGAAGAAAATAAACATTTGAGCTGCAGTGTGTATTCAGAGTTGCTCAGTTCTGTGTGGAATGCTGTTAAACTCGTCCTGAAGAGTTTATCGTGGGAAACTGAATGGTTTCTCAGCTGTAGAGACACTGTGGTGTTGAGGAAAGAAGGAGGTTAAGCTGAGTTTAACCACTGCACTGCTGCTCTCGGCCTGTTGTAAGTGATATGACCTGTGTGCAGGTTTGCTGGTGGGGGCACTGGACACTGTGCTGGACTCTAACGCTCGAGTGGCTCCTTTCCGGATTCTTCTGCAAGTTCCAGCATCACAGGTCAGCTGGGTCATTGCCAGTGGTAAGTCTTCTTCTCCTTGTGTTTATTGGACTTTATATTACACTACAGCTTAGGTTTATTTATTATATTATATTCATTTTAGTTTTCTATTGCAATATTTATTTTAATGCATTAATATTTCTATACAGTTCTGTTTGAAGCCCTTCGAATTGCCCGTGTGTACAAACGGGGATCGATAAACAGTGATATAAACAGGAAATAAACAGTGACGATATGTTTTATTGTATATAACATATTTAGTGTTAGATTTAAATGCAGCTGTTGAGTCGAGCTGTTCGAATTCACACTGTGCTGGAGGCAGATATCATGCTTTCAAAATGCTCTCTGTGTTATGATGTATGGTCTGGTGTGTTTTGAGTGGTCCATCATGCCAATAATATCGGGACAACAGAAACTGAACAGTGATGAATGATGTAAGAAGGATTTGATAAATTATTCATAAATGTAAATGAGGTAGGTGGAGCTTATAAAGTGTCCTGCAGAGGGAACCTATGTATTTTATACCATCTGTTTATGTTTGTTTTTAGGAGCCACAGTTGAGGAGGTGCAAAAGCACTGGAAGTGGTTGGATCAGAATTTGTTGCCGTATATGTCCGTTTTTGAGAACAAACAGGATGCTGCCAGCTTTGTGCAAGGAAAAGTCAAGGTGCTTTCACACTCCAGCTGTGATTAAATATTGATGAAATGCTTTTAGTCACTCCAATCACCTCTCATCAACATCACACTGTCCGTAACACATTAACACTCAGATTCCAGTCAAACTCACACTGTCCTCAGCTGATCCTGCTTCAACACATCGGCGGAGAACCCAAACTGCACAGATCTGTCACATCAGCTGAGAGATGCCAGTGCTAGCTAGCACCACAGAGATGAGGAGAGGGAGGTTTATCCTCCCCTACCCAGGACCCTCCGCCTCGGACGGCTTGATCTATTATGTAAAGTGTGTTTATAATATTATATGAATATTTATGTCTGAATGTGTGTGTATTTTCAGGGGCTGATAGCGGAGGAGGTTCTGTGTGGCCAGGCGGCTCTGGAGGATGACCCGGCCCGGTTCAGGGAGGTTCTGGCCAGGTTTGAGCAGAGGTTCGGTCTCCCGCATCAGGAGAAACTTGTGGCTCATTTCTCCTGCTGCTGCTGGAAAGGAAGAGTGCCCCGACAAGGCTGGCTCTACCTCTCCATCAACCACCTCGCCTTCTACTCCTTCCTGCTTGGGAAAGAGGGTGAGGGGAGTGAGACGACGGAGTAGTAACTGGCAATGATTTTTTTAAAATAGAGGTGTCAGTCGATTTAAAAATTGTAATCAAGTTATTCAGAACAACACACTTTGATTAATTGTGATTAAATGCAATTTAAAATATTAGTATTTCTTTGTTTTTTAGAAGTGAGATAAAACAAATAAAAATGTGTAAAGTGGTCATTTTTATTTATCATTTTTTAGAGTCGTTTGTATGATATTTGTATGAGAATCTCAATTTGTTTAGTAAATGTTTCACGGAGAGAGTTAACATCAAACACGAAATGAAGCACGGACATTAGTTTAATTAAGAAAACTGCAGCGTGCAGCTCACAGGTCAGACACTAACACACCTCCATATACAACATATTCATCAGAAATGTGTGGATGAAGTGAGGCACAAAACAAAATACTTCAGAGAGAGAGAGAGATGGTAAATGTGAGATTTATGCAATTTAATCCATATTTCAGCATAAAAATTATGTAATCTTCACTTTGAACTCAACAACAGAGACACTGTGTTTACATTGCTTAATAAAACCAGTGATACATCACTAGACCCTGTAAAACTAGTGAATTATGGGAGGAATTTGTGACCAAATTTTGTAAAATGATTCATTTGCATTAAAAGATTAATTTCCAGATTAATAACATGCATTAACTCATTATGGTTGATGGCACTTTAAATTTATATTTAAAAATATAAATAGATTTCCCCAAGCACACCTAGATGGAGCGAGGCCAGGTTGGACCTTCTGGACTCCTGCTAACGGATGGCTGTGACATCACTGAGGATCTAACTTAGAGCCAGAATATCCTGAACCCCAAGTTTTGATGTTCCTAATGTTTGTTTCGGTGCAGTGAAGCTGCTGGTGCCGTGGGTGGAGGTGACGGGTTTGGAGCGGACGTCTCTGGGACTAATGACGGATGTGATCCGTGTTCGAACGCGTCAGAGACAACGGGATTTTTCCATGTTTCTGAACGTGGAGGAGGTGATGACGGTGATGAGTCAGCTGGCAGACATTGCACTGCGGCGCCTGCTGGACAGCGGGGGATTCGAGGTGGACAAGAGTCTGCAGCTGGCCACCAATATCACCAAACGGTAATGTTAATAAAATAATGACACACACACTAACACACACATTAATAACACCAAAATAATGATGCACTTGTTAATAACACCCAGTTTAATAACGCACACATTAATAACTAATCTCATGGCAAAAAAATAAATACATTACGTAACTATTTACAAAGTATTAATCTTAAATATGTTATTGTGGTTCCCAAAATGTATGTAAAATGCACACGTTTCAATGCACACAGCATTTTATCTGTGGCGAGCCTTGTTAACTAAAAGTTTTTTGACATGTCGGTGTTGAAATATTGTCTGACTTAACAACAGCCACTGTGGGAGAGGCAGTACAAACACAAGTGCACACAATCACGTGAGTGTGTGTGTGTGTATGTGTGAATGTGTGTGTCAGGGTCCTGGAGAAGCAGGCTCTACGGCAGTACGTTCTCTCTCTGTTTGGATTGCCACGCTCAGAAAATTTACAAGAAATGATGAGCTGCTCGATGTGGACGCCTCACGCTCGCTGCCACACGCCCGGAAAACTCTACACCACTGACAACTACATGGCCTTCTGCAGCCGGCTGGAAGGCCAGTGTACCCTTGTCATACCACTCGCAGAGGTACAGCACCACCCACAGGCTTTAGACACTGACTGTATTTTTAATCAGTGTTTAGACACTGACTGTATTTTTAATCAGTGTTTAGACACTGACTGTATCTTTAATGGTTCTGTTTGGACTGTTCCATTTGTGTTTGTTTTTGATTTGTATCTTTAACAGCTGTGTTTAGGCTTTGACTGTACCTTTAATAACTGTGTTTAGACTCTGACTGTACCTTTAATAACTGTGTGTAGACTCTGACTGTACCTTTTAATAACTGTGTTTAGACTCTGACTGTAACTTTAATAACTGTGTTTAGACTCAGACTGTAACTTTAATAACTGTGTTTAGACTCTGACTGTAACTTTAATTACTGTGTTTAGACTCAGACTGTAACTTTAATGACTGTGTTTAGACTCGGACTGTAACTTTAATAACTGTGTTTAGACTCTGACTGTAACTTTAATAACTGTGTTTAGACTCTGACTGTACCTTTTAATAACTGTGTTTAGACTCTGACTGTACCTTTAATTACTGTGTTTAGACTCTGACTGTAACTTTAATAACTGTGTTTAGACTCTGACTGTAACTTTAATAACTGTGTTTAGACTCTGACTGTACCTTTAATTACTGTGTTTAGACTCTGACTGTAACTTTAATAACTGTGTTTAGACTCTGACTGTAACTTTAATAACTGTGTTTAGACTCTAACTGTACCTTTAATAACTGTGTTTAGACTCTGACTGTACCTTTAATAACTGTGTTTAGACTCTGACTGTACCTTTTAATTACTGTGTTTAGACTCTGACTGTAACTTTAGTAACTGTGTTTAGACTCTGACTGTAACTTTAATAACTGTGTTTAGACTCTGACTGTACCTTTTAATTACTGTGTTTAGACTCTGACTGTACCTTTTAATTACTGTGTTTAGACTCTGACTGTAACTTTAATAACTGTGTTTAGACTCTGACTGTACCTTTAATTACTGTGTTTAGACTCGGACTGTACCTTTAATTACTGTGTTTAGACTCGGACTGTAACTTTAATAACTGTGTTTAGACTCTGACTGTACCTTTAATTACTGTGTTTAGACTCTGACTGTAACTTTAATTACTGTGTTTAGACTCTGACTGTAACTTTAATAACTGTGTTTAGACTCTGACTGTAACTTTAATAACTGTGTTTAGACTCTGACTGTACCTTTAATAACTGTGTTTAGACTCGGACTGTAACTTTAGTAACTGTGTTTAGACTCAGACTGTAACTTTAATAACCATGTTTAGACTCTGACTGTAACTTTTAATTACTGTGTTTAGACTCTAACTATACCTTTAATAACTGTGTTTAGACTCTGACTGTACCTTTAATAACTGTGTTTAGACTCTGACTGTAACTTTAATAACTGTGTTTAGACTCTGACTGTACCTTTAATAACTGTGTTTAGACTCTGACTGTAACTTTAGTAACCGTGTTTAGACTCAGACTGTAACTTTAATAACCGTGTTTAGACTCTGACTGTAACTTTAATAACCGTGTTTAGACTCTGACTGTACCTTTAATAACTGTGTTTAGACTCTGACTGTACCTTTAATAACCGTGTTTAGACTCTGACTGTACCTTTAATAACCGTGTTTATACTTAGACTGTAACTTTAATAACCGTGTTTAGACTCTGACTGTACCTTTAATTACTGTGTTTAGACTCTGACTGTACCTTTAATAACTGTGTTTAGAGTCTGACTGTAACTTTAATAACTGTGTTTAGACTCTGACTGTACCTTTAATAACTGTGTTTAGACTCTGACTGTAACTTTAATAACTGTGTTTAGACTCTGACTGTACCTTTAATAACTGTGTTTAGACTCTGACTGTAACTTTAGTAACCGTGTTTAGACTCAGACTGTAACTTTAATAACCGTGTTTAGACTCTGACTGTAACTTTAATAACCGTGTTTAGACTCTGACTGTACCTTTAATAACTGTGTTTAGACTCTGACTGTAACTTTAATAACTGTGTTTAGACTCAGACTGTAACTTTAATAACTGTGTTTAGACTCTGACTGTAACTTTAATTACTGTGTTTAGACTCAGACTGTAACTTTAATGACTGTGTTTAGACTCGGACTGTAACTTTAATAACTGTGTTTAGACTCTGACTGTAACTTTAATAACTGTGTTTAGACTCTGACTGTACCTTTTAATAACTGTGTTTAGACTCTGACTGTACCTTTAATTACTGTGTTTAGACTCTGACTGTAACTTTAATAACTGTGTTTAGACTCTGACTGTAACTTTAATAACTGTGTTTAGACTCTGACTGTACCTTTAATTACTGTGTTTAGACTCTGACTGTAACTTTAATAACTGTGTTTAGACTCTGACTGTAACTTTAATAACTGTGTTTAGACTCTAACTGTACCTTTAATAACTGTGTTTAGACTCTGACTGTACCTTTAATAACTGTGTTTAGACTCTGACTGTACCTTTTAATTACTGTGTTTAGACTCTGACTGTAACTTTAGTAACTGTGTTTAGACTCTGACTGTAACTTTAATAACTGTGTTTAGACTCTGACTGTACCTTTTAATTACTGTGTTTAGACTCTGACTGTACCTTTTAATTACTGTGTTTAGACTCTGACTGTAACTTTAATAACTGTGTTTAGACTCTGACTGTACCTTTAATTACTGTGTTTAGACTCGGACTGTACCTTTAATTACTGTGTTTAGACTCGGACTGTAACTTTAATAACTGTGTTTAGACTCTGACTGTACCTTTAATTACTGTGTTTAGACTCTGACTGTAACTTTAATTACTGTGTTTAGACTCTGACTGTAACTTTAATAACTGTGTTTAGACTCTGACTGTAACTTTAATAACTGTGTTTAGACTCTGACTGTACCTTTAATAACTGTGTTTAGACTCGGACTGTAACTTTAGTAACTGTGTTTAGACTCAGACTGTAACTTTAATAACCATGTTTAGACTCTGACTGTAACTTTTAATTACTGTGTTTAGACTCTAACTATACCTTTAATAACTGTGTTTAGACTCTGACTGTACCTTTAATAACTGTGTTTAGACTCTGACTGTAACTTTAATAACTGTGTTTAGACTCTGACTGTACCTTTAATAACTGTGTTTAGACTCTGACTGTAACTTTAGTAACCGTGTTTAGACTCAGACTGTAACTTTAATAACCGTGTTTAGACTCTGACTGTAACTTTAATAACCGTGTTTAGACTCTGACTGTACCTTTAATAACTGTGTTTAGACTCTGACTGTACCTTTAATAACCGTGTTTAGACTCTGACTGTACCTTTAATAACCGTGTTTATACTTAGACTGTAACTTTAATAACCGTGTTTAGACTCTGACTGTACCTTTAATTACTGTGTTTAGACTCTGACTGTACCTTTAATAACTGTGTTTAGAGTCTGACTGTAACTTTAATAACTGTGTTTAGACTCTGACTGTACCTTTAATAACTGTGTTTAGACTCTGACTGTAACTTTAATAACTGTGTTTAGACTCTGACTGTACCTTTAATAACTGTGTTTAGACTCTGACTGTAACTTTAGTAACCGTGTTTAGACTCAGACTGTAACTTTAATAACCGTGTTTAGACTCTGACTGTAACTTTAATAACCGTGTTTAGACTCTGACTGTACCTTTAATAACTGTGTTTAGACTCTGACTGTACCTTTAATAACCGTGTTTAGACTCTGACTGTACCTTTAATAACCGTGTTTATACTTAGACTGTAACTTTAATAACCGTGTTTAGACTCTGACTGTACCTTTAATTACTGTGTTTAGACTCTGACTGTAACTTTAATAACTGTGTTTAGACTCTGACTGTACCTTTAATAACTGTGTTTAGACTCTGACTGTAACTTTAGTAACCGTGTTTAGACTCAGACTGTAACTTTAATAACCGTGTTTAGACTCTGACTGTAACTTTTAATTACTGTGTTTAGACTCTGACTGTAACTTTAATAACTGTGTTTAGACTCTGACTGTACCTTTAATAACCGTGTTTAGACTCTGACTGTAACTTTTAATTACTGTGTTTAGACTCTAACTGTACCTTTAATAACTGTGTTTAGACTCTGACTGTAACTTTAATAACTGTGTTTAGACTCTGACTGTACCTTTAATTACTGTGTTTAGACTCTGACTGTAACTTTAATAACTGTGTTTAGACTCTGACTGTACCTTTAATAACTGTGTTTAGACTCTGACTGTACCTTTAATTACTGTGTTTAGACTCTGACTGTACCTTTAATAACTGTGTTTAGACTCTGACTGTACCTTTAATTACTGTGTTTAGACTCTGACTGTAACTTTAATAACTGTGTTTAGACTCTGACTGTACCTTTAATAACTGTGTTTAGACTCGGACTGTAACTTTAGTAACTGTGTTTAGACTCAGACTGTAACTTTAATAACCGTGTTTAGACTCTGACTGTAACTTTTAATTACTGTGTTTAGACTCTAACTATACCTTTAATAACTGTGTTTAGACTCTGACTGTACCTTTAATAACTGTGTTTAGAGTCTGACTGTAACTTTAATAACTGTGTTTAGACTCTGACTGTACCTTTAATAACTGTGTTTAGACTCTGACTGTAACTTTAATAACTGTGTTTAGACTCTGACTGTACCTTTAATAACTGTGTTTAGACTCTGACTGTAACTTTAATAACCGTGTTTAGACTCTGACTGTAACTTTAATAACCGTGTTTAGACTCTGACTGTACCTTTAATAACTGTGTTTAGACTCTGACTGTACCTTTAATAACCGTGTTTAGACTCTGACTGTACCTTTAATAACCGTGTTTATACTTAGACTGTAACTTTAATAACCGTGTTTAGACTCTGACTGTACCTTTAATTACTGTGTTTAGACTCTGACTGTAACTTTAATAACTGTGTTTAGACTCTGACTGTACCTTTAATAACCGTGTTTAGACTCTGACTGTAACTTTTAATTACTGTGTTTAGACTCTAACTGTACCTTTAATAACTGTGTTTAGACTCTGACTGTAACTTTAATAACTGTGTTTAGACTCTGACTGTACCTTTAATTACTGTGTTTAGACTCTGACTGTACCTTTAATAACTGTGTTTAGACTCTGACTGTACCTTTAATTACTGTGTTTAGACTCTGACTGTAACTTTAATAACTGTGTTTAGACTCTGACTGTACCTTTAATAACCGTGTTTAGACTCTGACTGTAACTTTTAATTACTGTGTTTAGACTCTAACTGTACCTTTAATAACTGTGTTTAGACTCTGACTGTAACTTTAATAACTGTGTTTAGACTCTGACTGTACCTTTAATTACTGTGTTTAGACTCTGACTGTAACTTTAATAACTGTGTTTAGACTCTGACTGTACCTTTAATTACTGTGTTTAGACTCTGACTGTAACTTTAATAACTGTGTTTAGACTCTGACTGTAACTTTAATAACTGTGTTTAGACTCTGACTGTACCTTTAATTACTGTGTTTAGACTCTGACTGTAACTTTAATAACTGTGTTTAGACTCTGACTGTACCTTTAATTACTGTGTTTAGACTCTGACTGTACCTTTAATAACCGTGTTTAGACTCTGACTCTAACTTTAGTAACCGTGTTTAGACTCTGACTGTAACTTTTAATTACTGTGTTTAGACTCTGACTGTAACTTTAATAACTGTTTAGGCTTTAAAGATTATTTCTTTAATGGTTGTGTACAGGTGCAGTCGATTGAGAAGGCAGAGAGTACGAGTGCTCTCCCAAACCCAGTGATCATCAGCGTGAAGTCGAAGAAGGCATTTCAGCTGATCGAGCTTCAGCAGAGGGACGAGCTGGTGGAGAACCTGACTGAACGGCTGAGGGCCCTTCACTGGAGACAAGCCATGTTCAGGGGCCAAAACCAGCGCAAAAAGTCACTGGTAACGAGGGGCGTGGGGTCTTGAGCTCATAATGAATCCATTTGGTTTCACTTTTCAAATATTTAAATATATATTTATTATAAAATATATATTAAATATAAAATTTCCAGCAATGTTTGTGTGTGTGTCTGTGTCTATTCTCCAGATCTCCCCGACTCCTTATTACACATTCTATTACGACACGACAAGTCCAGAGGAGAACGAGGGAGTATCTGATGAAGCAGTCAGGAACACTGTTCTCACTGAATCTCTCATCACCACCTTTCAATCCGACCAATCACAGACCACCGCCATCAAAGCTGTGAGTACAGAGTCCTGCTATTGGTCAGGGATCATCAATATGGACATGTACTATGTTTTGTTTGTGTTTGTTCTCACTGTGTGTGTGTGTGTGTGTGTGTGTGTGTGTGTTAGTCCTCAGAGCAACTGAAGGTGAGGTTGTGGGAGGATCATTTTGAAGAGTTTGGCCGCGGTGTTCACATGTTCAAGACAGATAAAATTCGCAAACTTGTCGCAATGGGGATCCCAGAGTCTCTGCGTGGAGAAATGTGGCTTACCTTTTCAGGTGAGAGACTAAGGGGTGTGTGTATATATGTATGTGTGTGTCTGTCCACCAGGTATATATCACATTGTGGGGACTTGTCTTTCTTATAGGGGCCACCTTTCCTTAAATGTAATGAATTAAAGTTGGGTTAATATTAGGGTTATGGTTAAGTTTTAGAGGTTATAGTTAGGGGTTAGGTTTAATGGCTGGCATTAGGTTAAGGGATTAGGGATTATGTTTAGGGTTTAGGGGTTAGGATTATGTGTAGCAGTAAGAGGTTATGGTTAGACAGAGGGTTATAAGGTTGAGTTAAGAGTTATGGAATTAGGTTTAAGCTAAATATACTTATGGAATATCTAATGATAAATCTCCACAAAATGAATGGATGTCTATGTAATGTCCTAACAATTCTCAGATAAACAATTGTGTGTGTGTGTGTGTGTGTGTGTAATGCTATATTTGAATGCTATAAATGTAAATATGACATCCCCAGGCTGTTATTTCCTCTCATGCAACACCAGGCTTGAATCTGATTGGCTGGACTCTTCCTACTTCATTAAACCTCTGATATGATGCTCCGTTTTTTTCCTGAACTGCTTCAGACCACATTACATCACTTCTGTGTATGGTTGTTTTCCAGATGCGTGTTCGTCTCTAGCGGCCCACCCAGATTACTACACTGATCTGGTATGTCGGAGCATGGGTGAGACCAGTGTAGCCACGGAGGAGATTGAGAGGGATCTGCACCGATCTCTTCCAGAACACGCAGCTTTCCAGAACCAGACGGGTATCTCAGCCCTGAGGAGAGTCCTCACCGCATATGCCCACCGCAACCCCAACATCGGATACTGCCAGGTATGCACAGTGACTATAGAAGGGGTTTTGTAGTTCAGTTACACACTGTAGTCCCCACAGAGCACATAATGATGTGGAAGGTGGGTCATTCTCAGCGCTGCAGTAACGCTGACATGGTGGTGTTGTGTTAGTGTGTGTGTTGTGCTGGTACGAGTAGACAGGAGTTTTTAAACGCCTCAGTGTCACTGCTGGACTGAGAATAGTCCACCAACCAAAAACATTCAGACCACAGCATCCTGTGTCCACTGATGAAGGACTAGAGGACGACAGACACACACTGTGCAGTGACAGATGAGTTACTGTCTCTGACTTTACATCTACAAGGTGGACCAATGAGGGAGGACTCTCACAGAGTGGACACAGGGTTTAAAAACTCCAGCAGATGGACTACAGTCTGTAATGTGTACCCCTGTGTGTATGTAACAGTTCTTCTGCACTCGATTGCAAACATATACACACATGCACAAACGCACGCACACTGAGCTGGTCGTGCATCAGAAAGAACGCTCATGGCTGAAACTGAAACCACGATTCAAGACACATTTTAGCCAAAAAAAGAAAATGAAAGCCAAGAGCTGTGTGTTCATTTCCTGTCAAAAAGCAATACTAGGTCATATTTACCTTAAAATTACAGCTTTAAAAACGTTGTGATGCTCCACTGAGCTGTAACAGGAAGAATAGAGTCTCTTTCATTGCTGCTTCAGGCTTAGCACTGCAGAAACTGCACTATGTAACTTTTGGAGGAGGGTAGAAGACCACATCCTGACACAGACAGTGCTGAAAATGTGAATTATACTCTGCAACTGTAGGGGGAGCCCAAGAGCAATAACACCAAATCTTACTTTGTGTTTCATTTAAATTTGAGTAGGTGGAGTTCAGTAGAAGAGTTTGACCTGGTTAATGCTCTCAGCCAATCAGGTGTGTGTGTGTGTGTTCCGCTTCCAGTCCATGAACATCCTGGCGTCTGTGCTGTTGCTCTACACCAGAGAAGAAGAAGCGTTCTGGCTTCTGGTCACTGTGTGCGAAAGGATGCTGCCGGATTACTTCAACCACAGAGTCATTGGTCAGTATTTACTCACTGGCCACTTTATCAGAAACAGTCCCCTTCTACTCCCACTCACTGGCCACTTTATCAGGGTGTGTGTGTGTTCTGGCTGCTGTTTATTTGTGGAAGTGGTGTAAATAGTCTGTGTTTTTGTTTTGTCGCCTCATCTCAGTTCCTGATATACTCTTCCGCTCAGACTTCTTTTGGTCAATGTTCAGAACCACCACACCTTTCTGTGCCTGCGTGTGTGTGTTTGTACGTTACTGTAGTATATATGTGTAGACTGTATACAAGGGGTCTTTAAATGAATCCTTCCCCCCCCATCTCCTCTTCTCTTTGTCTCTATCTGTGTGTGTTTCTCTCTCTCTCTTTCTCTCAGGTGCTCAAGTGGACCAGTCGGTATTTGAAGAGTTAATTCAGGAGCGTTTGCCGTCTCTGGCTGAAAATATTCCGGATCTTTCACCTCTGGCATCCGTGTCCCTGACGTGGTTTCTCACGCTGTTCCTGAGCGTTCTCCCGTTCCGCTGCGCTCTCAGCGTTCTCGACTGTTTTTTCTACCACGGAATCAAGGCCGTGTTCCAGCTGGGCCTCGCGGTGCTGGAAGCTAATGCCACAGAACTGTGTTCCAGCTCAGACGACGGACAAGCGCTGATGACCCTCACCAGGTTCTCGCTTGTACAGGATTAGTTTCACATCAGTGGGTGCGGTAATATAAATATTAGCAGAGAATATCAGTGATTTTAGTCTCGTCTGAATACGGCACCCATGTTTTTTACATCAGTAAGATTCCACAAACTTTTACCTTCTTTAAAGCAATACTAGGTAGAGAATGGATGTTCAGAGGCACACGAGGAGGTGAATAGTTTTGTCCAAATTAACCTGATCTGTGGTTAGAAATAAATATAATAATGATGATGATCTCTTGAGAGTTAAAGTGGTCAATGAAGCATTATACAGAATAGTTTAATTAAGTAATAAGTAAATGTTAGAGTGGTTTTACGATTGCATTGTTCAGAAAACAGAAGAAAAAGCACTTGTTTGAGTCATTGACTTGCACTATGTTTTTCAGCTCTATTCAACATAGCTCTGCTGTGATGTTGAATATGTGTGTGTGTGTGTGTAGTTTCCTGGAGCAGGTTCGAGATGACATGGAGCCATGTATGTGTGCTGAGGAGGCGGGGCCTGCGGGACACACTCACATCACTGCCCTGATCAACGATGCGTATGAGGTGAGAATGTGTGCATTTGTTTTATTTTATATAAACATATATGATGAGACAGTAGTCTGAAACTGCACCTGTGTGTGTGTGTGTTTTTAGAAATTCGGGGACCTGACTGTGAGGCAGCTGGAGACGATGAGGTGCAGACACAGAATCCAAGTTCTACAAAACCATGAAGACACAACCAAAGAGAACACTGTGAGATACACATACACATATATATACATACATACACACACACTTATAAGATTGCTGTGGCCGTTTATCATCTGATCAGCCACTAGCTACACTTAACATCTATGGTTGATCATTGAGCCCATCACTTGAGTACCCAAACCACCCACTGCATTGTTAGCTCTTCACAGGGTCATCAGGTAGGCACCTCCCTTCACTGAATTAAGCCCACAACACCTCCAGAAGGCTCAGCAGTGAAGTCTGGCATCCCAGACCCACTCTCCTCCAAGCTAGCTTTACACTCTTACACTTAAGTATCAACAACTATAAATCCACACTGGCCTCCTTGGTGACTAAGGTTGTATCTAGCCCCGCTGGCACCGTTAATTCATGCTCAGTGCCACCAGTTCCATCTGATCTATACGTGCATTTCCCCAACTAGTGTGTGTATGTTGTGTGTGTGTGTGTGTGTGTGTGTGTGTATTGTGTGTGTGTGTGTGTGTGTGTATATTGTGTGTGTGTATATTGTGTGTGTGTGTGTGTATATTGTGTGTGTGTGTGTATTGTGTGTGTGTGTGTATTGTGTGTGTGTATATTGTGTGTGTGTGTGTATATTGTGTATTGTGTGTGTGTGTATTGTGTGTGTGTGTGTGTGTGTGTGTGTATAGTGTGTGTGTGTATAGTGTGTGTGTGTATATTGTGTGTGTATATTGTGTTTGTGTGTATAGTGTGTGTGTATAGTGTGTGTGCCGCCCTCTTGTGGATCTCTGTGATTAATGCCTCTCTCTTGTGTCTGTAGTTAAGGCTGGTCTCTCCTGACGTGTCTCTTTCTCAGGAGGATCTGTCCGGTCTCTATGACCTCTTTAAGGTGTGTCTGAATGTATATAATCTTCATTGTCTTCATCACCTTCACTGTTGTCGTCATTTTATTTCAGGTCATGTAAGAGTAACTTTTACCAGATCTATCCATTTATCATGCATCGTGTGTGTGTTTCAGACGGAGCACTTTATCAGTCTGTACTGGGGGGATGGAGTGCGTCCTGCGCCCCCAAAGCCGGAGCCAGCGAGGAGGGGTTACACTGAGAGTTATCACGTGGACTGTGCTCAGTTTAAGAGTCTCTACATGCTGCTGACCGCATGGTCCTGCGGCTCTCACACTGACACCATGGCCCAGAGGGCCTTCAGACTCTTGGACCAGGACCACCAGAACCGCATCAGCTTCACACAGTTTGCCCACTGGCTCGGTCAGTACTCACATACTACAATCTACATACTGCTTTAAAATAAAGGTTGCTGTACAGGAAACATGGTGTGAATAAATAAAAATAATAATAATAATTTACACTTATATAGCACTTTTCACGTACCCAAGGATGCTTTACAAATGAGCGATTAAAATAAATAAATAAATAAAACCTTCAGAGAATGTGTTATGAGTAAAGATGGAAAGAGGAGGAAAAGCGGATGGCAGAGGGTAAGTGTCGGGGCAGCAATGCTGAAAGACCTGCCGCACATGAGATGGAGTGTGCGGGGAGAGAGAGGTGTTGTTATATTGTGCCTCTGTCGTGGCAGGCTGTTTCTAGACTACTTGCTGTGCTGGTGCACAAACACAGTTTAAAGGGGCACAGCTGGACCCTTCAGCTCGGTTTTGGGGGAAGGTAGGAGACCACCTCCTTTGATTTAAAGTACATTACACTCTGCAGCTGAAGGTGAAGACCAAGAGCAAAAAATGTGAAATCTTATCTAGTGTTACGCTAAAGTGGGCTTTATTCTGTCGTAGATAAAAATATAAAGAACATATTAACACAAAATACATTTCATTAATTGCAGTAATTTAAATTGTTCATGTGCACTTTCTTGAAAAAAAAGGATGGAGGTTTTTGAGCTTGTTATGTATTCCTCCTTTTACTAGCAAGCATAAAAAAGCATAACATAACATAACAAATGCCTTTGCTAATTTAACTCATGCCTGGACTGTAGTGCTGTAATATGTATTTTGGGCTATAGCTTATAGTTATAAACAGCTACAACCAAAACATACTTTTATGAGCTATCATTATCTGTCTGATTTTCTTCTGAATATTTACCAGTCTTTTACTCATTTATTGCTGGCAGTGTAAAAAGAGGTGGACCCTCCCAGTGTTGGTAGAGTTGTGTGTGATTGGGGGGTGTCAGTAAACGAGGTGGAACTGGAGATGATGAGTGATCCTTAGAGTGTAAAGATATGGTTTTCTGCCTGAAGATTCTGTTGAAATGTGAGATATTTGGGACATTTATATTCACTAGAACATCATCATGATTTTATGAGCACTTTATAAATCGTTGCAGTTCTTGGTGTTGATGCTGTGGTTATGATTTTATCCCCCTCTCTGTAGACACTCTGTACTGTGAAGACTTTAACGAGAAAGTCCGGCTCCTCTATCGTCTACACATTCCTCCAGGTGAGGACACACACACACACAGAGAAAGAGAGAGAGAGAGTTTTGTCAGTATTGCTGCTGTGATGAATAAAATTGTTAAAGTGGACCGGGCGTTTTTCTGATAAAGTGGCCAGTGAGTGTCAGTAGAAGGGAGGTGTTTCTGATAAAGTGGCCAGTGAGTGTCAGTAGAAGGGGGGTGTTTCTGATAAAGTGGCCAGTGAGTGTCAGTAGAAGGGGGTGTTTCTGATAAAGTGGCCAGTGAGGATAAGTAGAAGGGGGTGTTTCTGATAAAGTGGCCAGTGAGTGTCAGTAGAAGGGGGTGTTTCTGATAAAGTGGCCAGTGAGTGTCAGTAGAAGGGGGGTGTTTCTGATAAAGTGGCCAGTGAGTGTCAGTAGAAGGGGGTGTTTCTGATAAAGTGGCCAGTGAGTGTCAGTAGAAGGGGGTGTTTCTGATAAAGTGGCCAGTGAGTGTCAGTAAAAGGGGGTGTTTCTGATAAAGTGGCCAGTGAGTGTCAGTAGAAGGGGGGTGTTTCTGATAAAGTGGCCAGTGAGTGTCAGTAGAAGGGGATGTTTCTGATAAAGTGGCCAGTGAGTGTCAGTAGAAGGGGGGTGTTTCTGATAAAGTGGCCAGTGAGTGTCAGTATAAAGGGGTTGTTTCTGTTAAAGTGGCCAGTGAGTGTCAGTAGAAGGGGGGTGTTTCTGATAAAGTGGCCAGTGAGTGTCAGTAGAAGAGGGGTGTTTCTGATAAAGTGGCCAGTGAGTGTCAGTAAAAGGGGGGTGTTTCTGATAAAGTGGCCAGTGAGTGTCAGTAGAAGGAGGTGTTTCTGATAAAGTGGCCAGTGAGTGTCAGTAGAAAGGAGGGGGTATTTCTGCTAAAGTGGCCAGTGAGAATAGTTATATTTTGTTGTTTTTAGCTCTGACTGAGAACGAAGATCAGTCGTCTCTGAAGAACCCCATCCTGTCCACCACCAGACCCCTCTACGTGGACCTGCCAAACGGTAACAAAGACCATCACTTTTAAACCACACTTAAAAAAAAATTTGAATTTCCCTCCACTACACATTAAACCCTAGTTTATTAGTTAAAGCGCTGACTGTCCAGAGAGAGTCGTGACTCTACACCAGTGCAGACGACCAGCACTAACTCTCCATCTGTAAAATCTCCAGCTGCAGCAGAGATCACATTTGTTTTTATCCGACTCAGAATGGTAGCTCATAAAATTACACATCGGTCTTTAGAAGAGGTTCAAACGCTACTTTGATCGGTGATCGACAAAAGAATTCAGCGAGAGAGTCCAGTAGAGTATGTACCATGTGGTGGAAAAGCACCACTAATGTGTGGGTTTTATTGACATCCCAAAATCACTGAACAAAAACCGGGCTGTAGTGGGTACTGAGAGCTTTGTTTGTTGTTCAGGGGAGAGGAAGAGTTATGAGGAGCAGCTGAAGCAGATGCTGAAGGACTTGGCCAAAGAGAAAGAAAAAGGCCAAGAGAAAACCCTTCCTCACATGAAGCAGGTGAGACTCGGTTGGTCACTTTGTGCTTCGCTGGATTTAAATGAAATGAAAATGAAATGATTCAGTTGTAATGCAGTTATTTGTCATTGTACAACGTACAACCAAATGTGTCTTTCGCATTTAACCCATCTGTGGCAGTGAACACACACACTAGTGCACTAGGGGCAGCCATCTGCAGCACCCGGGGAGCGGGTGCCGTGCTCAGGATCATTAACAGTTCACTGTCTTCCCTCCGACAGCGGGAATTCGTCCAGTTCTGTAAGACGCTGTGCAGCATGTTCCACGAAGACCCTGCAGAGAACGAACTCTTCCAGGCCATAGCCATGGTGACGAGCCTGGTCCTGCAGATCGGAGAGGCCAGACACAAGGGACGGCCCTCTGGGGCAGAGCCAGAGGTTGACGAACCCTCCAATCAGGCGGCTCCCAGCTCCTCTGAGGCTGAAAGTGATTGGACGGTGAGTTTTGAGCAGATCCTGGCCTCGTTACTCACAGAGCAAGCTCTCATTACTTTCCTGGAGGGACCCGTGGACCTGAGCGCCAAAATCAGCTCCGCAAAAGAGAGACAGTATCAAATGCGAGACAAACTGCTCATGATTCAACACAAGACCAGATGAGACCTGGACGAGACTCTGACGATAAACATACCATTTAGAGGAGACAAGGTTCAGACCTATGGGAGATACTGACGAAAGCCAAAGGAGACCCAGATGAGACAAGATCCAAATGACAAGGTTTCTGTATGTTTCTCAGACAATCCTTTGTATCCTAGAAGCAGAGGAGCCCACTGGGACCACCAAGGGGAGCTGGCCTTCCTTTGAAAAACAGAATCCAAAGAGAGATGCGTTTCATTCCCAATCCCAGCAGTGTATCTGAAAATCCCACACAGGGTTTACTTTAATCTGTTAAACCAGAGTGGAGTTTGTTTACCTTTGTTTGAAATCGCTACTGTCAGGACAAAACCTCGTATCTCTGAAGCAGACCATTTTTACAGGAGGAGGACAAACAGAAACTTCGTAATAAACGTCAGTCCAGTCATGAACATGCTAATGCTAATGCTAATAAGTGCTGCTGGCACTTTCTAACATCGCCTACACCAACATGGAGATGACTTTTGTTTGGACAGCAGCGATATGCCACAAAGTTTAGGTTTGTCATTAAAAAAACAGTAAATAAAAAGCTTGTTTGACATGAAGAAGCAGCACAGCTTGAACACCCCAGGATTAACTGAGATGCATGAACACTGCCCCCAGTGACAGTCAGTTTTTATAAAATGGCTGCCAGACATTTGCATGTTTGAAGGAAGGTGAAATGCTGTGAATTCACGGCTGATTAATACAGTGCCTTAACCATTGGCAGTCACCGTGTTGTACACACGCAGTGTACCGCTGAAGACATATCCGATTAATTTACTGTGAACTCCTTCGTCAGACCACTCTGCCGACAATGAAGTGACCTTCTCTGTTCACTGAAGTATTTATTACCTTCCATTAACTTCACTTTGGTGATGCCCTGATACACTACGGCCCAAAGTCTGTGCACCAAGGATGTTCTTGTGGAGTTTGTCCCAGCGTTTACTCATCTGCAAAGGCTTTACGATATAAGCTGGCACATTTTGCTGTGAGGATTTAATAGCATTCAGCCGCATAAACATCCATGAAGGTCAGGTGCTGGTGATGAGGTCTGCATCACAAACACCACTGCAGCTCATAACAGAAGAACCGGAGAACTCAAGAGCTGAGGGTCTTGTACTCTTACAGACTTTGACTCATGTGCAACTGCTCCAGAGCTCCAAATGGGTGCAGCTAAAATTATTAGCTAAACTCCACAACCTTTGGGCTTAGTGTGTATCAGTAATGATTAGAGGTGGGCAATTGTGGGGAAAAAATAACACCTTGATATTTTCACAAAACACAATTTCTACCACAGTAATGAATCTTTGAGGGTCGATAAGTTGAAAAACTAAGTAACAAATATTAATATAAATAAATACAAAGTGATTTTAATCAGCATTTCCTTCTGTAGTAAAACCTGGTTAGAATCAAGAAAATGCTCAGAAACGTTGATACAGACGTAGTTTTGGCTTAATTTACTATAGCGATGATAAATATGGCTCCGTTACCCACCTGTGATCATCGGAAAATGGTCTCTTACTAATACAAATCTGTACTTTGACATCATTTCTACTGTGCCTTTCACATACTTGTCTTGATTGTCCTCTTCAGCCAAAACATTAAAACAACCTTGTTTCTACACTCATTGTCCACATTATCAGCTCCACTGACCACATCGATGCAGACTGACACTGCATAAGTTCATAGCCCTCTTTCCCCATGGCTAATGACCCACACACAGCAGGTATGATGTGGGTGGGGGACCAGTCTCAGCACTGCAGTGACACTGACGTGATTGTGGTGTGTTCTATACTAGTACGAGTAGAAGAAACAAAGCAGTGCTGCTGGTCCAGCGCAATTGAAGTTCAATGGACAGTGGAACTGAAAATGGGCAGCAAATGCAGTAACGAGGTCATTTTAATTGTGAGCAGAGGATGTAGCTTTAAAAAAAAGTTTCACTATGTTCCTTTCAAGACCAACTGACCTGCTTTTAATGATCTAAAGAAATGTAAGGTTTTTTTTAATGTTTTCTTCATTTTATATTTTGCCTTAAATAAAATCACTGAAAAGAAGTACTTTCATTTGTAAAACCCACAAAAGAAGTTTTCAGGAGGAATGTGGTCCCATTTTTGTCTCAACATCACTCCCTTGCAGCAGATAAAGAAGTCACACCAGAAATGAACAGCAATAAATCGGGGAAAAAAATACAAATTTAAATCAGTGGCTGCTGGAGCTCTGCTACTTTTCAGGGTTAAAATGAGGTGATATTGTTGCAATACTCTGTATAAAGTTTAAATGCCAGAGTGACGTTTCGTCTTAGTTTCTATGCAGGCAAAAATAAAACCCAACACACACTGAATCCTTTTATAAATTTATTCCAACATCCATGAACAGAACATTAGTTTTCATCCACATTGACAGTCTGAAGACCTAGAGAGAGAGAGGGAGAGAACACAGGATTAAACAAACAGGCTAATTCAACTTCTGCATTGAAAATAATGAGCAAAGGTTTCAGAAACTATAATAACTAGACTAGATATAACTAGAATAAACTGCATGTGCATCAGTCTCGTGTAAACCAGTCCTGAACGTGTCATCAGATTATCCCAAACTAAATCCCATATACAGAACCACCTCAGGGTTTAGTTTTCCCAAACCTTCAAAGCTCAGATCTTGGGGGCTATTCCACAAAAAAAAAAAAAAGATCTCTCAGTATGTCAGTCAACTTAACCCCAAATTCAAGCCTGTCCAATACCTATAGGACAATCCTGCTTTGTGGAATACCTCCCTGGTATCTTCACTTTGAAGATCACAAACAAAAGCAAGACGACGATCAGAATAAAGCCCCACCTATTTATTTATTTCTAAACATTGTTGATGAATGGGTCTCCACAATCTGCTGGGCCAGTGCTAGTTTTTAGCATTCATAAATAAAATCATCCCTGACTCAAAGCAGCTGGAACAAACTCAATACATTCTGGTGAAATGCAGATAAGGCACCAAATAAGATCATGGTTCATGTAAAGTCATGAGAGGAGAAAGATGGCCATCCCAACCACCCAGACATCTGTGCTCCCTTAGGACTCTACACATCTTCACTGCTTGTTTAAATCTCTGATTCATTGCGTTTTAGACTTGATATGAATGTCAGCGTTAGTTTAACCCTGTTTCATTACCGTCTATTAAACTCAGACTTGGAGAAAATTAGCCTCCAGTGTCAAAAAAAAAAAAAGCAAGAACCTCACCTTTGTATGTGGTGACAGGAACGTATGTGACGAGGGTGTACAGTTTGTTTGGGGAATCTTCATCTTCATTACGTTTCCTGGAGAGACGCACACGCATGCGGTAAGGGACGTTCCTGAAAAACACAAACATGAATCAGGGTTACAAATGTCTCCAAGCACTGATCACTTAGTCCTCACCCACTCATCCCCTTTAAGCAGAACCCAACAGACTATTACCTGACTCCTTTGGCCCACACGGCTTTGTTCAGGCGTGTGTCGATGCGGACGTCTGGGGTGCCCATCTCCTTCATGGCAAACTTGCGGATTTCCTTGATAGCGCGAGGTGCCCTTTTCTTGAAAGAGCTGCAGCAGAGGGAAGAGTGAAAGATCAATAATAGACTCTTTTAGAGGACAAAGCTATTTACAAAACAAACATAGTTCACTAATGGGGTTTCTGCACATTTGGTCATCACCAATAGCCCTTTTCCACCAACGTGGGGCTGGTTCGGTTCCTGTTCGCACACCTTCAGCACATTCCCACCAATATAAATAGGATCTGGAGGCACCATGGTTCTAATCTTGAACAGAACCAGTTTAAGATGCAGAATTAATTTGGTTGAAAATTGCTAAAAAGTGACCCGAACTGTTTCAAAGAACCAGAACTGAAAGCGGCTTCAAATCCTGCCAGGTTCCCAAACAAACAAACATTAGTGGAGCTAGAAATGCCGGGGATCTGGAGTCAGAACACCATTTCAAAGATTTACCATCAGCTGAAATTGATATCTGTGATTCTACGATCTAATTCAGGTGGCATTAAATTATTTTAAATCATAGAAAAGGCAGGTGCTCAAACAGACAATTCACAGATTCACCCAGATAAACCCAAATTCCAATGAGAAAGCCCCTTTGCGGTTCTCCTATTGGACAGTACTAACTTACAGTCAACCTGAACACAAGGACAAGCTGAAAACACTCACATGCCATGGATGCGTTTGTGGACGTTGATGGTGTACTCCCTGGTCACCACCTCGTTGATGGCGGAGCGCCCCTTCTTTTTCTCTCCTCCTTTCTTAAGTGGTGCCATCTGCAAAGACAACATTTCATTTATTCTCAGGTTTGTACATCACCAGCTTATTTACTTTATGCTTTGGTTCTTTAGAGTCTCCTGACAAGCCGATCTGGATACTGACTAAACAGTTCATAAAGGATTAAGAATAGATGATAAATGTATAAACAATGTTGCATGGTTCATCAACACCACAGTTTCCAAACAATAGAGCTGCACTATAGTGACTTGATTAAATTGAATATCCATTCTCCATAACGCACAACACACTGCATATAACACAAACAGCGTAAAAATTACTATTCAGTTACTATGTTAAGGGTTTAAAGCACAGCAGCTGTGTAAAGTCAGCTTGCAAGTCTATATTCCGTTTTTAGTGCATGGAACTAACGAATTAAAACAGGCATTTCATAAATCCAGTTCATAAACCAACAGAGATGTGCGACTTTTGCCGTGCACATTACCTACAAAAGTATTACCTTTGACAGACATCAAAAGTAACCCTCCGCCTCAAAACATGCCCTGACTGTTTGACAAAGTTTAGGCTTGTGAGCGAATTTCAACATTTTGGTGAACTACTCCTTAAAGGTTAGCTATAGTTCTTCCGCTAAAACAAACCCACACAAGCTTGTCCTTATCAAATGCGAACGTACGGAGTTAGTTTAACTTGTAAAAACAACCCACTTTTCACTCCTATTCACACCGTTTTATGTCAGTAAACTCAATGTTGCTAAACGCCGTTAGCACGTAGCTTACAGCTTCCACAGACAGGGTTCACTTTATCGGCAAAAAATACACCATTTAAAACTCGCAGCCAGTCAAAATATGATTGTTTCGGTAGTTTAAGGTTATCTATGCACATATTGGCGTGATTTTAGACCATCTTCTATATAAAAAAGGCGGATGACGCCGGATTGTTGAGAGAGTTTTCTCAGAGAGATACTCACTGTGCAAGACGAGCGTCGGAAAGGAAGGAGTTAGGCAGTGTACGTAATACAAAGACTACATCCGGGTCTTCTCCCATTGAGAACACGATGATAAAGTTCACAATTTTACCGCTTTTAGCTCTTTTTGAGTCCTGTTAACACTCACAAATGTATAAAACCTCATCGTATAATTTATTAAAATCAACATATGTACAAATGGTTGGTTGTTTTCATAATATTTTGCATCCAATCGCTGAATTAGACTACAGCGTTTAAAACTACATCTCCCATGATGCACCGTGCCTCAATGTCTGTCGGCCAACCGTCGGTTTGATGTGGAGAGGATTGAAATCTTATTTTTGGCTATTTTTATGTAGTTTCTTATGTTTAAAACTTAAAGTTCTAAATGGTAACACTTCAGAAATGATAAGAATGACATGCTGAGTCGCCGTATTTAAATACCTCGCTCTTAAATGAGTCCCAAAGCTTGAGGTGACGTTCATGTCGGTGAGCTTTGAATTTTTCTCATGTATTTGGTACAAATAATCATCATATTATGTTTTTATTTATTGTTAACGTTAAATGTCTGTGTTTTAGAAACGCGACCATGTAGATGATAGATGCTGAATTTGGCTCCTAATTCTCCTTAGACTTAATTTTTCATTCCACCTTAAATATCGCAGTAGCTGCACGCAGCATGTAGCTAACTGCTGTATCATTTGCTGTGCCATTTAAGGTGGAAAGGAATATTCAAATAAAAGCCCACTTCAGCCGCGTTCATATGTAAAAGTGAAGAGGATACAACATACACACTGATCAGCCATAACGTTAAATACACCACCAATAACCTCCCACTATGATCAAGTTCTAATTTAGACAGAAGTAATATATTTCTAAAGAAATGGTTTTTTTTCTCTAAGACACACTGTAAGATTAATTACATCCAAAAACATTAATGCAATATAACAGTAAAAATATTTATAAGTAAATACAGTTATTGATTTGAAAAACTAGAAATAAAACATAAAATATTAAATATCTGTTTGGAAAGCCATTGTCATTAAGTGCCATTTCACTGAGTCATGTTTTTTTTTATCTTATGTTTGTTTATGTGAGCAGTGATAGTAAAACTTCCAGAGAGAAATCATGACACTGGCTCCCAAGGAGCTGTCCAACCTCCTGGGCATCATCTCAGAGGAGGCCTGTGGAAACACATTTGAGAGCCTCTCCAGTGCCTTCCACCACTGCTTCGGGAAAGCCGAGCACTTCAGAGTGGGCTCTGTTCTGGTGATGCTGCTCCAGCAGCCCGATCTTCTCCCGAGTTCTCCTCAGCGTCTCACAGCTCTGTACCTGCTCTGGGAGATGTACCGAACTGAGCCGCTTGCTGCCAACCCCTTCGCCGCTGTGTTTGCCCACCTCCTCAACCCCTCTGCCTCTGGGGAGGAGCAGGAGAAACCCCTCTCAGGTACTGGGTGAGAAGGATGTATAACCAAAACCAAAATCTAGGGGCTCTGAATGGCACAGCAAAGATCTGTGGTGATGCCTCAGCCTTTCAAAGCTGGGAGTCCTAGATGCACTGATTACCAAAAACATCTGCCAATAGTATGTGGTTTTATATTATAATATGCACCACCAGCAGTTAGTCCATCAGTGTTTTACTGAGTGATGTATCTCTTGCAAAACATCTGGATGAGATACCACTTTATTAATCCCTGGAGTGAAATTAGGGCATTACAGCAGGTTACATGCAGATAAACACAAGTACAAAGATATAATTTAAAAACAGAATTAAATAATAGACTACAACGGACTAAAAAGGAGTGTAATATACACTATAAACAGATATATAGTTTGGCAGTGTGTAGATATGCATAGATAAGGTAGTTATAGATGACGTAACCACAGGAGTGCCATTTGTGTGTTACAGGACTAATTTTAGAATGCATAACAGTATTGTATATATGTATGAAGGAAATATGCCCATGAAGATGTTTCATGGATGCATAAATAAATAAATAAATCCAGAGTTGTACTATCTGATTGCCACAGTGAGGAATGATCTACATTTTAATTGTTAAATCCTCCAGGTTTCCTCCCCCCAATCACCCTCCCGGAGAAGTTTTTTCTGTCTCAGCTGATGCTGGCGCCTCCAAGGGATCTGTTTAAGAAGACACCGAGGCAGGTCTCCTGTATGGATGTGGGCTCAGCTCCACAGGCCATTGACATCAGCGGACTGCAGCTGGCTCTCGCTGGTGAGAAAGAGTTTAGTTATTAGCCTGCTTCTGAAGATTCCACTCAGTATAGGATGAGTGTAATATCATGTGTGTAATGTTTCTTTGTAAATAGTGTCTCCACTCACATTTGTGTGTTCAGTGGATTTTTATATATTTTATTTTTATATATAATTCTTAATTGAATGAATTAAACAAACTTGAGATTTTACACTGTGCTGAATTGCTTTATAAGGAAATATAATCAAATTGAATCATTGAGTTCTCAGATTTACATTTGATTGTTATGTGAATGAAACTGAAGAAATGTGGATCCTGTTTTCCACTGCATTTTGTAGTTTCGAAGGATACTGGTTTCCTTATTTGTCTGAATTTAGCCTTCATGCAACAGCTAATTTTGCCTTTTTAATGCTGTAATGTATGTCATGTGTGTGTTTTGTTGTAGAACGTCAGTCGGAGCTGCCCACTCAGAGTAAAGCCAGTTTTCCCAGCATGCTCAGCGACCCTGACCCAGACTCGTCTAATTCCGGCTTCGACAGCTCCGTGGCCAATCAGATCATAGAGTCTTTGGTCACTGGACCACGCCCTCCATTGGAGAGTAAGTGACCCAAGAGAGGGCTCTTTTTCTTTGCAAGGAAAATAAAGTTTACATCCACCCCCTTTCGACGCAGGGTCAGATGAAGCTGTAGATTGCATCATTAGTTTTACACTGGGCCTTGGAGGCTTATGCAGAAAAAAAGTAATAGAAACATGCACATTGGTAATCAGTAAACTGTGTGGAGTTGTCTGAGGCTGGAGTTGTGGTGTGAGGACCAAGACATGTTTGTGAGGGTGGTGCAGGACACAGACAGCAGTGAGGTTTGCAATAGTAACAATAGTAAGTGGAGAGATGGAGATGTGCACTGGAGAGGGAGGGACTGTTAGTAGGAGCAAGACAAGAGTACATGTTTGAATGAGATTGGGGTAGCTAGAGGGTGAGGTTTTATGGAATAGAGGTGGGGGAGGTTGATGGTGTTGCACGAATGGACCTTAGAGCAAGGTTAAAAAATGCAGTAGTCATCTTATTGATACTGCCTTTTTATATTTTACTACTACTTGCTGCTAACAAATAACTAAATACTACTTTATAACAGTTATTTTCGATTAATTAAGTTTGTATATTCACATCCGCAGATATGTTCTTCTTAAATAATGGATATCAGCATTCACTCACCATTCTCACATTCTTTATATAACTGTTGGTGCTTTTCCACAGTTGTTGTTGTTTGGGACTGAACACAGCTCTGTCACAGCATAATGTTACAAGCTGCTGTAGTGAGTCGGATAAAAACAAAGGTTTACACACCACGGTTTAGTCCCTAATCTGTATGCTTGGAGCCACAAGAGAGCAGGGACTAAAAAAAGAACCCGGTTCAAGGGACCAGGACCAAATATACCTGATGGAGAAGAAAAAAGTTGAGTCACGTACCGTAGTATAGGCACCGTCAAGTGGAAAAACACCATATGTCAAAGTCAGTCTGCTTTCTGAGCCTGGGCACTGGTGTTTTCCTCAGGTCACTTCCGTCCGGAGTTTATCCGTCCGGCTCCTCCTTTGTTGGTTTGTGAAGATGAGCTGGCGTGGCTGAACCCGTGTGAACCGGACCATCGCGTGCAGTGGGACCGTTCCATGTGCGTCCGAAACGGGACGGGCGTGGAGATTAAACGCATTATGGCCAAAGCCTTCAAAAGCCCCCTGTCAGCCCCTCAGCAAACTCAGGTACAAGCTTTCAGCTCGGTACGAAGCTGTTTTATGGATTTGTCTGTCATTGTTAGAAATTTTAAAATATCTCGTGAAACAATATTGTGATTGATATATAACTAACGACCTAAAATAAGAATCCAAACAGAACTGAGATTTCTGACGTCCACAGGTGTGTAAACGACTGGGTGAGTGTGTGGTGCTATGTCCACGGTGTGATTAAGGGGTTTCAGATTTTCAACGTCTGAGACATTTCAGCCACATGGGGGTGCTGAAAAATTATTGCACATCTCAATGGTTCATAGTAAATATCAATTATTATTTGTGTTAAATATTAAGCTTCAAAGACGAAGTTCACGATTGTAGTCAACGAACAGTTTTCATTGAATTCAGGAGACAGAAGATGTTTCCTCCCCATTTTCTGTCTTCCAGTCCGTTTGTGCTGGTAGCTGGTCTAATGTGTTTACAAACCGTCAGTGTCTTGTTAGCTGAACTCGAATTCTCTAGATTGTCTTTAACTCTGTTGTGTGTGTGTGTGTGTGTGTGTGTGTGTTTAGTTGCTGGGAGAACTGGAGAAGGATCCGAAGCTGGTGTACCACATTGGCCTAACCCCAGCCAAGCTGCCCGACCTGGTGGAGAACAACCCTCTGGTGGCCATTGAGATGCTGCTGAAACTCATGTCCTCCAGTCAGATCACTGAGTATTTCTCTGTGCTGGTCAACATGGACATGTCCCTACACTCCATGGAGGTGGTCAACAGGTACAGCACTGTCATACTGCTGGTGTTTATATAGCTCATAGAGACATAAAACAGTGTGTGTGTGAGAGAGATTGGTGGTATCCACATTTTTCATACCAACATGGTCTTAAAATTATAGCAGTATACAGTGTTACTGTGGGGAGGGTGTGTGGTGGGGTGGGGTGCACTGTTGAGCTGCACTGAGTGTTTGTTTTTATTTATTTATTTACTTTTTTAAATCCTTCTTCGTCTCTTAACTCAAGCTCAGCTCTAAACTGACAACTGTGATGGGCTACTGGGCTTGTTTTTTTGTGAGATCCTACAGTGCCCCCTCCCTGTGGCTCACTTAAATGCACAAAAATGTTTGGCCATGTTCTTAAAGAACAGATATTTGGCACAGCACACACACGTCATAAATACAGACCTCATTTTGAGATACCATTTTCAAATATTGTGATACACGGTATTATCGTTATACGGCCCAACCTTAGTGTGTGTGAGAGAGTGAGTGAGTGTGAGTTTTTTGTTTCCAGCTTTTACAGAAGATAAATGAAAGAATTAATGAAAACTGTCTAATTGTTAATACGGTTATTTTCAGTGTGCTGGGATATACACAGCACAAAATTCAGAAAACCCTTTCACTCTGCTGCAGGTTGACCACAGCTGTGGATCTTCCTCCTGAGTTCATCCACCTCTACATCTCCAACTGCATCTCCACCTGTGAGCAGATCAAGGACAAGTACATGCAGGTCAGTCCCTGCAGACTCAGCACTCTACTCAGCTGCATTTATTCAATTTATTTATGGAAACGTCTGTTGCTTCAGTCATCCTAATAAGGTAAAGGTTATAAACAGTAATCTTACCAAGAGTCAAACATGCAGGCTTATTATATTAACAGCAGAATCAAATAAGTCTATGTGGTGCCTGATGAATCCAGTTTCAAAAACTGTTCTCTGGGATGGATTGTGTTGTTGTTCATCTGCTTGGCCACTGGATGGCACCCTGACTAATGCACTTGCTGAGATTCTCAATGTGAGACCTCTGGTGGCTAGGTCGATGAACTACAAAAACAGACAGGCACTACAGTAATATTGCTAGTGCACCTTTTAAAGCAAGATAACCATGTTCTGCTGTTTTCAGTTGTTTGCGTTGGTCAGTGGCAATGAGGAGAGCTAACACAGGCTTTATGATGAGGCTTGTAGCTTGTGAAAGATTTTTACGTTTTAAATTCTGTGTTTGAACTTTACATCACATCTGTAGTGTGATTAAGACTAAGATGGCAGGTGTGTGGATATAAGTTAAAAGATAAAATATGAGTTTAATCCGTGTGTGTGTGTGTCAGAATCGTTTGGTGCGACTGGTGTGTGTGTTCCTCCAGTCTCTGATCAGGAATAAGATCATCAACGTCCAGGACCTGTTCATCGAGGTGCAGGCCTTCTGCATCGAGTTCAGCCGGATCCGAGAAGCTGCCGGACTTTTCCGGCTCCTCAAGACCCTTGACAATGGAGAGACCCCTGCAGAGGGCAAGCCCACCAAATAAAGACTCTGAAGGACACTCCACATAGACCTGTAAAGATGCGTAAAGCATGTGCTAGTCACAACAGCTGGACATTTATTCTTTCTCCCTGTTATTGTTTCTTCCCGATTATTTTATTAGATTTTTTTTACTAAACTGTCCTTTACCTTCTGTGAAAATGGACCAACAGAAGTCAAAGAAGAATTAGAAAAAGACACCCACACGTTTTTGTCTTTCTCCTGAAGAGAGTGGTTCTGTTCTGAGAGTGATGATATGTTTCTTCGGTCCTGCTCTGATGTATATCTGGATGGAAGTAGCAGCTTCATTACAGACGAACAGTGTTCTGTTTTATCTTTGTTAAATCCAGACCTGCACTTCCCCTTTTCAGCATCATTTATTTCTGGGCGCTAAAACTATTGACAAAAATGGCACCCCAGAAAGATCTAATCGCCCCTTATTAATTCTGTCCCCTCACTCAGTATTAAATCCTCTCTTCTTATTGTTTCTCTTTGGACCCATGTGCATTTTTCTGAGCGCTTTGGGCTTCAGTCCCTAGGCCGTTTGGAGGAAGTCAACCTTTTCTCTAAAAGGATGTTATGTAAATTGTGGTGTGTGTAGTCTTCCGCACTGGAGGAACACTGGTCTCTTGAGTCATTGACTTCTGTCTAATGTTTAATAAAAAAGAAAGACACAATTTTACCATGTTTTAAACCTTCATTTTACAGTTTACCAGACTGTAGTGGGTTTTTGCCTCCTCATCCTCCTCATGCACAGCACTACACTGAAAATTGAACACATCTGTAGCATTGAACCGATACACACACACACACAGCGTGGATTGCATCCATGGCAACTCCTTACTCAAGGCTCTTCAGCTGTGGATGTTGAGGGTGGATAAACTGTCCCCACATTACAGTCCCAAGCCTGCTTCTTTATCCTTTATGCCCCAGGTGCCTCAAATTATAGCAAATTAAAAAGTAATCCAGTAAACCTCTAGAAAACTAAAAATCAGTTTAACCACTGGTGATATGAGGGTGTTTCTGCACTATTTACCATTCATTCACACAGCTAAAATAAGTCAATATATGCATGTATTTAAATGTTCTCCAGGGCAATGTTTTGACAAAGTGCATTAAACAAATTTATTTCCTATTCTAGTTCACAATAAACTGTAAAATATGATAATGATTACAAAAGGAGTCATTTTAGGAAGAGCTCTGTTACATTTTGTGTCTGAGAAACCTGTCTGGATATTTATCTGGGTTGGGATGCATGTCTATGTTGTTGTAGTTCACCTACTTAACCACCTGAGGTCACATTCATTCAATCTTTACTAATCCACTGTGTGTTTCTCCAGATTCATGCTATGTAAGCTCTAGTGGTAATGTAGGTGAACTACAACAAGGCGAGCACTGTGATGAAATGTATTAAGGCACCTTTAATGATTAGACCCAATAGTGCCGTTGTTTAAATTTGACACGTTAAAACCAACCCAGTAAATTAGGAACGTCCCTGGACGTTCAAAATAGGTCTAAAAGTAGTCTGTCCGTCAATGGACGTCCAAAATCCATCTTAATAAGTTAGTTAAGTGGTGACCAATTGATAACGTCAGTGGATGTCCAAAATGCGTTTTATGCAAGTAATTTATTTCGGGACCAATTAATAACGTCAATGAACGTCCAAAATACTTCTAATAGTCATCTTTTCAATGTCTGTGTTTGGACGTCTTTTCAACTTTGACTGCAGCATGAACGCTTCAAGATTCTGAAACTTGTATTCAGAGAGCCACATGGTATTGTAGAAAACTATCAGATTTTATTTCTATCTCCGCAGGGTTCACATGTCATTTCTCTGCTTCTCCAGGTCACTACTTTGACGCTGCTGCGTTCAACGTTAACTTGGAATCAGAGGAAAAAGGTCAGGAAATACGTAAAATTAGACAAGAACACTGTCCATTCCAGGCCATTTCCAGACTCGCCTGTGTCATGATAAAGTACAGAAAAGAGCAAAACCATATAAAATGTTACGCAGCAGATTGTAAATGGGGTTTGGAGATGGGGGGGAGTTCCTCAGGTCTAAACTCTCTTCAGGCCTCGTGCCATGAGACAGGCGAAGACGGTCATCACCATTTTGGGCTTGACCTCCACTAGGTCCTCGGGGAGAGCGTAGACACGAGCTCCAATCTTTCTCGCCATGGAGATTGCATATCTAGAACACAAACACAGGTGTGGGTTTTATTTCTTTCAAAATGTCTTTTATAGCATACCCAGTGGCTTGCTAGGTTGGACAAACATTAGAGAACACTCAATTCAATCCATTAAACCTAGTGGGAATATGGTGTCCAACTGGCAGCAGAGGTCATGGTAAATCCAAAAGTACATGTGAGTTTAGATGATTTAAAGATGGGGATTTCAGTTTCACAGGGGATTTCCGGGTTCAGTTTTAGATGGGGATTTCCATTTCAGAGATCGGGAACGGAGTGCATTAATAAATTTATTTTTTCATTTTTCATTTTTTGGAATAAAATGACTATACCATAAAATGACAAAAGAGAATAGCTGAATTTTGAATTACAAGTTACAGACAAATGCTTTAAACCTTATTTGTATACACCTATTATTATTATTCATTCATTATCTGTAACTGCTTATCCAGTTCAGGGTCGCGGTGGGTCCAGAGCCTACCTGGAATCATTGGGCGCAAGGCAGGAATACACCCTGGAGGGGGCGCCATTCCTTCACAGGCACAGACACACACACATTCACTCACACCTACGGACACTTTTGAGTCGCCAATCCACCTACCAACGTGTGTTTTTGGACTGTGGGAGGAAACCCACGCAGACACAGGGAGAACACACCAACTCCTCACAGACAGTCACCCGGAGCGAGACTCGAACCCACAACCTCCAGGTCCCTGGAGCTGTGTGACTGCGACCCTACCTGCTGCACCACAGTGCCACCCCTATTATTATTATACCACCTTAAATATATATGGCTAAGGTCAGTCCGTGCTGTAGAAGAAATTTTGGGATCTAACACAACACAGCAGCTGCTTTGATCTCAGTATCTGAACTGTATTTCGGTCTCTATTCAAGGATCCAGGCTTGTGAAGGGAACCTACTTGGCATTGTTGAGTTTCTCCTCATCAGTAAGATCCTCAGCCTTGATCAGATCGTAGCGGATGGAGCCGGGCTGAATGGCGTCGATCAGGTCTAGAACCGGCATGCTGGTGCTGATGGATCCATCCTGTAGACACAAAGAATCAAAGCCATATCTCACATCAGTCTTCATCCAGAGAAAGGTTCAGATTCATGCCTATGCCCTTGCACTACTGTGTTTAGCTCTGAATCTGTTTACACTTTGCAGTCCACATTTCTATATCACATAAGGGTCATACTCCCACTTTCCCTACAGTGGAACACAGATCTGTTTCTTAATGAAACGTCTGTGACATACTTTGGTTGCAGACGTAGTACCTTAAATCCTGAGATGGTTTTTTTGTCCGCTTCTGAGAGAGTGGTGTTCACCCAGCCCACGATGGTGTCATCGTTGACCTTCTGCCCGTCTCCGAGTTCCTCCAGGATGTTCAGAGTGTACCTGAGGAACCCAGTGGTCCAACGTTATCATACTTTATATAAAAAGTGAAAAATGATCTGAGAGCCAGCTTTGAAGTGTTGGAAACTTGAGTCTAAGGTCACTTTGGTCAATCACAGTCATAATCTAGACGGGTATAAATCCCCTAGCACTTGGATGTGGAGCTGTGGAGCCGTGGAGCTATGGAGTTCAATCCAGTACCTCTGGGATGAGTTGGAGTGGTGTTTATGATTCAGAACTAATCATCAACACCAGCACCTGACTTTACTGATGTTTTTCTGACTGTATACACAGTAAAATCCTCACAGGGATGTATAAAGCAGTGTAACTGAACTGAAGCTATCATTCTGGGCACAGCATGGACCATGGATGATGAAAGGAATCATGATCAGAAGCTAAACAGAAGGCGATATTCCTGAGACACAATGCTGGTAAGGATTTTTATGGATGGAATTGTTTGTGTTACCTCCTCATGAGCTGCCAGAGCAGGGCGAGGGTGAGTGTGCGGTTTCCTTCGTTCAGGTCCTGCCCAGCGATGCCCACCAGAGAGAACTTAGCCTCCTTCTTCCCCAGCTCCACAGCGTAGTTACAGTTCTCCAGCTGACAGACAAAAAAACACAGGATTTACACAGTGCTGCGGGTCTTACAGATCTTGCAGAAAGTTTACAGAGGGTCGTAAGCTCACTTTCTTCATGTTGCTGCCCAGTTTGGGGTACGGTGGCTTGTTCACTTTGTCCCAGTCCACAGGAACCTTGATCTTCTCGTACAGCTGGAAGATAATCAGGGCATCGGCCAGGTCCCTGGAACACAGAAAACAATCAGCATTAGACCAGTCAGCACTAAACACGAAGTAACTATCAAACAAGAGAGGAGAGGGAGGACTCGTACCCGTAGAGGTGGTTTACTCGGGGGTTCACACCCAGAGAGTTCATCCAGTTCCGGAAGGTGCGCTCCTCTCGGGTCTCACCTGATGAGGAACAGTGCATGAATGTTCAATATAGATTTTTATATCAGCATACACACAGCCATATTTACACGGATCACACACGCCACTCCAGCTCAGAATAAAGGTACTGGATGGTCCAGCTTACCCTCGATGGAGCTCCAGTCAATGTCCTGGTTCTCCGGCTTCTTCAGCGCCGGGTATTTGTTGAAAAGATTGGCCACGAAGGCCAGGTTGAGTTTGGGGTTTCCTCTCACGACGTCAGTGGGCATGACGAACTGTCTGCAGCCAAGACGATCCGCCTGATCCAGCATACACTCGGCTCTCTTCAGGTCATCCTTCTCCTACAGAAGGCAGTAGATAACAGCAAATGGTTAAATATGAACAAAGACATACTCATTATTCACGTTTTCCGTAACTATATGAGGTCGCTCACATAGAAGGTGAGCAACACCACAACAGAGAGGTCCCAGATGTAAACATATGCAACTATAAGGCAATGCCTAATTTTGCATCATCTAATATATCCACTTGTTAGTGCTTCAAGAAACTGTACAGAAACCAAACCAAAGGATTCTTTTCAACATGAATTCAAATGTATTTACTAGTACCCCCACAGTGACTAGGACACTCTGGACTGGGCGATGTCACACAGCCCCTCCACCTACCAACATGTGTGTTTGAATTTTGGGAGGAAGCCAGAGCATCCGGAGGACACCCACACAGACACAGAGAGAACACACTACATTCCTCACAGACAGAGACACTACAGCAGCACCATGCCATCCTAAAACTAAAATAGCACATGATTGATTTTATAACTACCTCAGGGAAATTGTAACTCACTTAATCATCGATTGGAATAGCACCACAACACATACATTTAGGGACTGCTCCACAAGGAGGCGCTTTCCAAACAATAACATCAACAAGCTCACTAGTAAAAATTAGAAGTACAGTACATGGATGGACATTTCCTGAATGACTGTTGCTGACCTCAGTGTTGTCCAGTGTGTTTACATCAGAATAAACGTCTCTGTATTTCAGCCACTGACTCTTTTCTGTTCTCTGTATTTTTTTTTCTCTCTGTTCTGGATTATTTGGATTTATGAATATTCTTAATATCTAACTTTTTGCTAAAAGTGAATTGCTTTTGAAAGGGCTGTGACAGCGTTACTATAATTTTATTAATATCTTTGTATCAGGGACATGAAAAAGCCTTAAAATGGCAATAATAACAATTATCGCAGTTATATCTGGAATAATACATCGATCACAAAACTTTGCTATTGTGGTTGACCTAGTTGTGCCACCCTTCACAAAAAGTGTAGAAACTCATTAGCATAAACGTTATGGTTGTGATGGTCGGGGTTTAGTGTGCAGGTTGTATACTCACCCTCAGGCCGGTCATGTCAATGGTGATGGGAGGGATTCCCTCCTCTTCTCCTTTGGGCGACACCTGGTTCAGGATGTTGTAGTAGGCCTTGGAGTCCTGTAAACATGCAGAAAACACTGATCAGTCACATTCCTCAACAACATGGCCTATAAGAGTCAAGATCTACAAAGTTCTGGATATAAAATCTATGAATCCTGACGGACACTTTCTGAGCGATATAAAGAGAACATCAGTTCATTTCCATTTTTAGTTTTGTTACAATCGTTACAAACAGTGTCCTCCAACCTACGGCCATTGGGGGATGGGGGTGGGGGGAGGGGCACTGCAGTAGCCAATTAGAGATCACTGAACATCTTGACATAGTTTGAGGCGCGTGTGATGGATTAGGCTTGTCGTTAACATCATGTTTATTGCTGATTAGTGGAATATACGCTTTCAACACATAGTAGCGCCTCATAGCTCCAGTGTATAAGATAAAGAAGCAAATTTAAGATATCAAACATAACCATGTCTTAGCTGGTGGACCACACTTCTGAAAATGTTCATGTATAAATGCAGGTGTTGTGGAGTGCTTTTACCTTGATGTCGGAGCTGAAGTTGTTGATCTTGGGACAGCCGGCCTGCTCCAGGTGAAAGTTTGCCCATCGCAGGAGCAGCTCCTCAGGAGAGAGCTTCATCAGATCCTCCAGACTCTCACCGTCCCACAGCAAAGCAATCAGAGCTACACACACACACACACACACACACACACACACACAGAGAGAGAGAGAGAGAGAGAGAGAGAGAGAGAGAGAGAGAGAGATAATCGTGTCACTACTGTGTTTTGGAGACATTAAATGACTTTTATTCTTTTCGTTTTTTACGTGTATTGTTAATTTGATCAGTCCAGTAGATCATGAGACACAGGACACCACCCACAGGATGCTATCGGCTGGTTGTTTTTGGTTGGTGGACTATTCTCAGTGCAACAGTGACAGAGGGATTTAAAAACTCCAGCAGTCACTGCTGTGTCTGATCCACTCGTACCAGCACGACACACACTAACACACCACCACCACGTCAGTGTCACTGCAGCGCTGAGAATGATCCACCACCACATCACACCTTTGAAGAACAGGGTATGATGAAGATGAAAGTACACAGAGCCACAGATGGGCTACAGTCTGTAATTGTAGAACTATAGAGTGACCAGTGTGTGGTCAGTGGAGAGAGAATGGACAGTGAGTGTAGAAACAAGAATGTTATTTTAATGTGACTGTTAAAAAGATGCAAAACACACACTGTACCTTCATTTCTGCTGATCTCGATGTCGGCCAAAAGCCCGATTTTGATGATCTGCCACAGCAGACCCAGCACAAGGTGCTGCCTGCCCTCCTTCAGGTCCTCTGCACCGATATTCACCACATGGCAGCCAATAGCTGAGGCGGAGTTCAGGGCCAGGTTCAGATTTTCCTGAAGCATCACAGGCACAAAGGGTGACACTGAATATCTCAGAAACAAATATAACACTTTCATGACCTACTACGTTTTCTACCTTACTTTTACACTGTTGTCCAGATATTAATCAGGTCTCAACATCATTGCTATGGGTAAGAGTGTATAACCAGGCAAATATATTCAGATAAGACCATATTATCCATTTATAGCACCACACCACCATATGTCACCAGGTTTTGTCCTAAATCTGTGGTGACGTACGGAATGCAGCACTCACACAGCAAGTGGATCTCAGACAAGGGTAGCACCTTGGTCAGAAACTAGACCAGAAAAGAGCTCTAAAGAGCTAGAGCGTGGCCATATAATGTGTCTTTGGAACCACAATAGAGAGGTGGGCAGCAAATAATACAGAATTTTCACCTCCACAGGTTTGTTTACCTGGATGGTGAAAGGGGTGAGTTTCTTCTTGTTGATGGTTCTCTCGTCGATGGTGTCAGGAACAGACAAGTTGATCATTTTACTGCAGAAATAAATGAGGAATTATTTGCTTATATCCACACATACACATACACATACATCCTACTCATAGGCAAAAAATTCCTCCTGCTAGCGTCAAGTATCAAGCTACTAAATACTTTTTATTGAAAATTCATTCATGGTCAATTTCAGCTTAATGTCCATGTTTTGTCTCTGTGTTTAATTCGTGGTGATGCCATAACCATCCGTAAGCAGTCGTCCTCGTGATGTTTATGGGCTCTCTAGCCCCTCCCACATCCACAAATCAGCTAACACACCCATGAAAGGCCCATAGGAGCAGCACAAATCAGGACCAGCAAGTTTTGTCCATGGGTTAAATCAGTGGTTCCCAAAAATGTGGGAAGGGGGTGTAGCAAAGGCAAATGAATGAGATACATAACATTTATCACTTGTAATAGATCCACTCTGTGACTGTGATTTATCACTTTATGTTGTTTTGTTAAATGAGTTTATGTGTATTACGTGAGTGTATGAATGTTTAAAATAATTTCCAGTGGAGTCTGGAAGCTATAGGTATATGTGTGTGTGTCAGTTTGGGGGTGGGCTTCAAAATACTCTTATCTACAAAAGGAGGGCACTGTAGAAAATGTTTGGAAAGCACTGGGTTAAATGTTGGGCTCACAATGATGGAACCAGGGTGGGTTAAACTTAGGGCATATCTGGGCTGACAAACACATTCTGGGCCCATGTGGACCCCATGTATACATGGTTACTGGGCAGCCCAGTTTTCTGATGTAGGTGGCCCACCTGTACCCAACTGGACCACCAAATTCATCCTGAATACAGCCAGCCCAATTGCACTGTTGGCATAGTCAGGTTTAATAGTTAATAGTGATGTGTGTGTGTGTGTGTGTACCAGAGTATGATGCCGTCTCCCACAGCTGTGAATAGGTCGTTTGTGCTGGGGTCCATGGGCAGGACGTGTTTAGCATCGCCGTCTTTCTCCAGAGCTTTGTTGACCCAGTTGACGAACGCAACCTTCTCCTCCTCTACACGAACACATCAAGATATAAATCACAGCAGATGTTAATAAATATCTAGCGGTAGTACCAGCCACTTCTTTTGCCATCTTAATGCCAAGAATAAACAGCTTTTTGTGCAGGGGGTGTAATGAGGGACAATGCTTGTTTACTATAAAAGAAAATTGAGTGCAATTATTCATTCGTTCATTCATTCATTCATTCATTGTCTGAAACCGCTTATTCAATTCGGGGTCGCGGTGTGAGTTCAGTTAGCATTTAAAAATTGCAAGTATCAAATACATTAAAGCTATATTTCAGCTCTAAATACAATTTTAAATGAAGATGAATTTATTACATAGTAATTCCATAAGACTATAATTAATTACATAGACTTAAAATATTACGTCTCATCCCAGGGTCAAGGTTATGAGGAACGGACCATAAGCAATGATCAAATTTACATAAACTAAACGCTTTTTAAATGTATTTTGCTGAATTTACTCCCCAGTAATTAAACATCTTCCATCGGTGAGTCTCCCCAGATCTCTCACAGTGGCCCTAGCCTTGGGAGCACATACCTCTCCAAGACATATGAGGCCATCCCACTGTTTCTTTACAAACAGCCACTAACACAACACTGAACAGTTTTAGTGTTTCGGAGGAGAACACACAGTGCCCAGATCCATCACATCAGCTTAAGCTCATATGTTAAAATGTCTTAGGTCTCCAGACCTAAGTGAGTGGGTGTAAGGGAGTGGGTGTATTCCTCGTACCTGAGTAGGAGTGCTGTGTTCCTGACTGCTCTGAAGTTCCCGCCACTGCGCAGATGCCCTCCTTCTTATTGATGGCCTTCCTGAAAGTCTTCGCCACCTCAGAGCTCTTCAGATCATGGAATACCTGCAACAGTGAAAGAAAGAAAGAAGTTTCACACACACACCCAAACACACACTCACTGCTGTGGACAGTTTCACACTCTCACCCAGTCATTCACACAGTCACACCAGTGGACAGTGTCACACACTCACTGCTGTGGACAGTTTCACACTCTCACCCAGTCATTCACACAGTCACACCAGTGGACAGTGTCACACACTCACCGAATCACTCACACCAGTGGATAGTGTCACACACTCACACTGTCACTCATACCTATGGACAGTTTCACACACTCACTCACTCACACCTGTGGACTGTTTCACAAACTCACTCACTCACACCTGTGGACTGTTTCACAAACTCACTCACTCAAGCCTATGGACAGTTTCACACACTCACTCATTCACACACTCACTCACTCAATCACTCACTCACTCACTCACTCAATCACTTGCACCTGTGGACAGTTTCACAAACTCACTCACTCACACCTATGGACAGTTTCACACACTCACTCATTCATTCACTCACTCACACCTGTGGACAGTTTCACACATTCACTCACTCACTCAATCACTTGCACCTGTGGACAGTTTCGCAAACTCACTCACTCACTCACACCTATGGACAGTTTCACACACTCACTCATTCACTCACTCACTCATTCACTCACTCACTCACACCTGTGGACCATTTCACACACTCACTCATTCACTCACTCACTCACTTACTCACTCACGCCTATGGACAGTTTCACAAACTCACTCATTCACTCACACACTCACTTACTCACTCACTCATGCCTATGGGTAGTTTCACACACTCACTCATTCACTCACTCACTCACTTACTCACTCACGCCTGTGGACAGTTTCACACACTCACTCACTCACACCTGTGGACAGTTTCACACACTCACTCATTCACTCACTCACTCACTTACTCACGCCTATGGACAGTTTCACACACTCACTCATTCACTCACTCACTCACTTACTCACTCACACCTATGGACAGTTTCACACACTCACTCATTCTCTCACTCACTCACTCACTCACTCAATCACTCACTTGCACCTGTGGACAGTTTCACAAACTCACTAACTCACTCACTCCTATGGACAGGTTCACACACTCACTCACTCACTCACACCTGTGGACAGTTTCACACACTCACTCATTCACTCACTCACTCACTCACAGCTGTGGACAGTTTCACACACTCACTCATTCACTCACTCACTCACACCTGTGGACAGTTTCACACATTCACTCATTCACTCACACCTGTGGACAGTTTCACAAACTCACTCACTCACTCACTCACTCACACCTATGGACAGGTTTACACACTCACTCACTCACTCACTCACTCATTTACACCTGTGGACAGTTTCACACACTCACTCATTCACTCACTCACTTACTCACACCTGTTGACAGTTTCACAATTACTCACTCACGCCTATGGACTCACTCACTCACTCACTCACTCAGACCTGTGGACAGTTTCTCACACTCATTCACTCACACACTCACAGCTGTGGACAGTTTCATACTCTCACCCTGTCACTCACTCAGACATTCACAGCTTTGAACCTGTGGCTGACCTTTACAAACTCGTCAAATGTGATCTTTCCGTCCTGGTTCTGGTCCATGCTTCTGCTGAGCTCCTGGATAATTTCTCGGACCCTGTACCCGGGCAGTGGGAGGTTGGCCACCTTAAAAAGTTCATTCAGCTCCTCTGTGCTGATGTAACCATTAGAGTCCACATCTGAGGGAAAGATTAAAGGCCAGATGAGTTAAACAGGAGACGGTGGGTAGAGCAGGAATTAGGGAGGTTAGGGATAGTTGTTTTACTTTGGTATTTGTTTATATTTTATATATAAAAATAATAATATTATATATTTTATTATTATTATCTTCACACTGTGTAAAACATGTATCTTTATTTCTGTGGATTGTTATTTTACTGCATCATTTGAACACAGTAACTGTCCTTCACACCTTTTCATATTTTCATGATGAATGGACCAATAGAAATACACCAAAATGACAATTTTTTGGGACAGAAATTATACATTTTTAAAGATTAGATTATATCAGATAAACCTTTTCTAATCCCCAAAAGGAAATTCATATATTCAGATTCATATATTGATATGAAATTATCTATTTCCTCATTCACTAAAACTAAAAATAGGGAGCCATTTCAGTTACAGTCTGAACTACTTTTTACTAAATATTGAGAACTATTGGATATTTTCCATCTTCTACAGTGGTGGGGAAGTTGGCCAAGCTTTAGAGAAACTACAGTTAACCCAAACCTAATGTTTCTACACACTTGAGGACCTCAAATGACAAAATACACATTTTCTTCTTCTCTGATAAACACTGTGGTTGTTGTCTTCTTACCAACTTTGCTGAAGGCCTCCCTCAGCTCCTCAATATCTTCAGGAGAAATTGATCCAGACATCTTTGCTGATGATTAGCAACAAGGGCCTGTAACATTGACACAGACAGGCAGAGTTTTAACATTTTCACAGCAGTGCAGACCAGGAGACTTTAGGTTAATACGGCTGTCAATGAGGCTCTTCTGGGCACCTTTAATGTTTCAGGAACTTTTTAAAGACAAGTTCAAGAACCTTCCAAGAACTTTAATAAAGCACAAGAACGTTTCCTGGATGCATTTTTTTGAGGATTCAATCTAAAGAACTTCTGAAGGTCTTCCAGGGACTTCTGCTTTTCATGGGTCAACATATCTACATTTGTCCAGAAATGTACACAACGTGCCCTAATTCATGCCCTACTAGAGCTGCCCCAGTCAACTACAAGTGCTGTTATAGTGAATATAGAAACATTAGGAAGAAAGAGCAGCTAAGTGATACATTTTTTAACATCACCATCCGCTCACCCTCACATTCATCTAAGGGGGAGTCCCTGAATATATAAGTGTTGTTCCACTTAATCTAGAGAAGGTTGAGAGAATGAGTTAAATGCATGAATGTAGACTTCAGTAGCAGAAACTTTCCATTTCTAATTTAAGAAAAAACCAAAAACAATGATGGACAGGAAGGGGTAAGATTATTTACAAGACTGAACCATTACTAACTAGTGGTAACTGTATTAAAACTACAAGAGTTACTTCATTAAAACTGGGATTTTGTGACTGTTTTATATTTTTACTGATGTAAAATTTGGCTAAATAGCATATTTCAGTCAGAGATTATATTCCTCTGAAAATGTCCAGCTATACGCCTCATGGCCTTTTAAGGACAACACCAAACCTGTCACATAGAGCCAAAGCAGAAGTGAAAGCCTTCCCCTTCTCTAAATATAAAGAGACACATGGCATACTTTATCCTCTTAAGAAACTTCAGTTTGTTCTGTTTTTAAAGAAGACGTCATAACATCGTGCAGTAAAAGGCCTGAAATGGGTTTATGTGTCTGTAAAGTAGGTCTAGACACCAGGTGCTATTAGAAGGTGCTAAATGCGAGTAATACTTTGAATCAACCATACTTTGTGTTCTCGTCTAGTCGAATGAGAATTTCCTTCTTGAATGATGTGGAGCAGAGTTAACTGATTCTCTAGCTCATACTATAGCTGGCTCAATGGAGGTTTCATGACTTTTGCCATGCAAATCTGGCTCATTACAAAGCCGCACAGGCCTTTGCAGTGCTTCATAAGTGATCAGATAACAAAGCACATTTGCATTATATTTCTCCATATAATTTCCTTTTTCCTCATCTGCAGCTGGCTTTATAAATCAGATCAACCACAAATCATCTTTATCAGCTCCAATGAATTTGTCTTCATGTAAGACTCTTAGTCATTTCTGTGTGACTGCTGACGCCCACCTTCGCCCGTCTCATGTCGTCTTCAAGCTATAAAAATGGAAAACTAAGGGGGCGGAAGTCATCACAACTCAGAATTATCACAGTTCATAATTACAGCAAACAAGATGAGAAATGCAACAACTTTGGGGGTCCAGGACATCCGACTAACACTCTTGACACCCTCAAAACAATGAAACCTAATACCTCTGGGGTCTCTGAATAACGTCTCCTCTATAAGGTTATAGGTTGAGGTTTTGTGTGTTGAGAATGACCTGTTATTCTTGGGGTCGTTGTGGTGGCACTCATTTAGCTACAGCCTGGAGGAAGAGATTAACTTGTAAGGGAAAGCACAGCGAGAGAGAAAGATAGAGAGCTGGTTTTGCTGCTGTTGCAAAGCTTAACCGCAACTTCCTGTTCAACTTTAACTGCACAGCAAAGCTTTACTTCATTTCTTTACTTCACGGTTCACTTGCCCATATACCTACATGAATGGTCCACAAATTGGGACCGTGACAAGATCTGGGCAATGCTAGCGATGCATATGAAATGCAAACTTTTGTGGAACATCTCAAAGATGGGAGAGTAATTATTAAGCATGGTGCCATCGTTAATAATACTCAAGGGTATTGGGAAATCTCCAAATCTTATAAACTTTATATATCAGTAGGAATACATTATGAACACATGACGACAAGTTTTACACATGTTCAAGCATGGACACACCTAAGGCCTACAAAGTTATCATTGATTGAAGTTGTGGTACCCAACCCATCCCACTCCCAACAGTCTAACTCCCAGCCATTAGAAACTAGACCAACAGGTGAGCTCTTACCAGCAGAAGATGTTCGTGATGGCTTCTTGCTTTCTCTCAGAGGGTCCCCTGCTCTCCGCTCTGGACAGGGAGTGTGCAGGATTGCTGCTACAACGACAGATCTATTCAAATAAGAGAGGAAGGAAGTGACAGCTAGCACACAAAGTCTGAAACAGGAACCTAGCTCTTGATGGCTTTATAAGGCAATCTGCGAGTCAGCTTTCTCACCAGGCAAGGTGACATTCTGAAATGTAAGTTCTTCAAGTCAGCCAATCCATTCCAAACCTGATATCTCAATTAGATTTGGTACATCTCGTCTGAGATGGTGTTTGACAAGCACTGTGGAACAGGAAGTGTCAAAGACAAACGGATTAATATGTAGTCTTTGTAAACTGGCTTACTGCGGTTTCTTATGTGGCCACTTGCCATTTTCATTGAAGCACACAGGTCCACATCTTAAAATGAGGGATTTCTTTAAGGTGCACACGTTGTAGTCCCTTACATTCTACGAATCTCTGATAATATAATCTAAATAAAAAAGTATGCAATGATATCAGACATTCTGGAGCAGGTGCACATGGGTTTACGTCACCATGCTTAAAGCCAAGTGTCAGCTAGAGGGCCATGAAGCCCCCTGATGTGTTCTCTGGAATGATGGAGCACTTCCCCATAGCCTTTGGATGAGTTAGGGGCAGTTGAGATCCAGAACTAATCATACAACCCCACCTCACAACTGAACACCATCAAATAATCACAGATATTTTTCTAATTTTGGCCCTGAAGGGAATCAATCAGATGTGTGTTCCTCTAGGCTACTGTCTTCTGTCTGTCGTACTCTTCTGTGAAATCTTGATTACTGTGAAGATCTGAGAGCATTTAACTCCAATTCTGTGTACCTTTATACCCCTCTAGACCACAGTGACCGAATAGTCAGTGCTTTTCTACGACCATTTTAGAAAATGTCTACAAACTTTTGGACATAGTGTATCTAGGGAGACGAAAGGAACACAGGAGTGGATTTGAGACACAGCCATTCATTCGGTCAGTCGCATTTTATCAACACAGGCGTGATAAGTTATATGTTATGCAGAATACAAATGAAAAAAACTAGATGTGATATGGAAAAACCGAGTTTTGTGGGACAAGGGTGTGAAATAACCAAGCTGTAGCTTTAATACTAGTTTTAGGGTGTCGGCGTGGTTGCTATGGTGTACAGCGCGGTTGCTAGGGTCTACAGCGTAGTTGTGTGTTGTGACTCCAAGGCCAATCTTAACTGGACCGTAACACTAAATTACAAAGTAAGTGTTTTAGATTTGTCAGATTTTATGACTGGTGAAATTTGTTCTACACTAAGTAAACAGACTTTTATTTATTTCCAGCGTTAATAAATAGATGTACATGCATTGATTTAATAGATAAAATGTTAAAATTCCTTATTGGCGCAGCAAGTAGTGTCGCAGTCACACAGCTCCAGGGACCTGGATTCGATTCCCGCTCCGGGTGACTGTCTGTGAGGAGTTGGTGTGTTCTCCCCGTGGCCGCGTGGGTTTCCTCCAGGTGCTCCAGTTTCCTCCCACAGTCCAAAAACACACGTTGGTAGGTGGATTGGCGACTCAAAAGTGTCCGTAGGTGTGAGTGTGTGTGTGTGTGTTGCCCTGTGAAGGACTGGCGCCCCCTCTAGGGTGTATTCCCGCCTTGCGCCCAATGATTCCAGGTAGGCTCTGGACCCACCGCGACACTGAAATGGATAAGAGCTTACAGATAATGAATGAATGTTCGGTAAAGTGTGTGAGAGAATGTTTGCACATTATTTTTATTTAAGTAAAAGCAAAAACTATGTTATTATTGCTCAGGCTTAAGGAAAATCTGCGTAAAATACATTAACGTACTTGTATTTAAAGCTGCACTACATTCAAAAACGTTTGGGGAGTGTGCTACCTCTCTGGGGGGGTAATGAGCTCTCGCACCTCGCTGCCGTTGAATGCTTAGCTGAACCTATGTGTGCTTTTAGGTCCTTTACACCTTTATTTGCTGCACAAAACATGGGGATTTCTTTTTAATTCATCCGAGAACTTTAAATTTCATTTATGTTCCGGCATAGCTGCTCGAGATGATGGTAGGTACATGAGCTTTGCCTGACGTAAACAAGGACTACTGACGTGCAGACTGACCAATTAAATGTTTACAGAGAAGGTTATAGACCAATAACGGTAGCTCTACAGTCAGACCGTCCAATCAGAAGAATTTAGGCTCCTTCACCACGCCCCCTTCTCACTCAAGCGAACCAATCGGAGTAGGGGAGGGCGGGACTAGTTTGGGAACGAAACTTCTCGAAGTTCTATGTAAGCTCTAGAAAAACAAAATCCCGGACGTTTGTGAAATTCCGCCTGGACATTTTTTTAAGTCTAAAAAAGAGGACATGTCCGGGTAAAAGAGGACGTCTGGTCACCCTAGTTTAACTGCACCTTTTGTAATGTGGGTTGTGCTGCGTTCAATTTCCTTGGATCTGGTAATTGCAGGCATGTTCACATTGAACGTGATGGAAACGTTGCTTAATGGAATTAGATTTATATATATATATATATATATATATATATATATATATATATATATATATATATATATATATAATCTATAATATAGATATATTATAGATTATATATAGAAAAAGTATTGGACGTTATTTTTCAAGTATCAAATAATAAGTAATAATTATAGCTATTTTCACTCGTTAAATATATGGTTTGCTCGGCCTATTATGAAGTAATGTGAACATCAGGGACTCAGAGGTCAGGCTTAAATTTTGTATGCTAAATTTTGGTATTACTTGAATTCCATTCCTGTTTTTCAACACTTAAACACTTCAACATTTTTTTCAAGATGATCGGGTGATAAATCGACCTGTCTTGCTGGACCACAATGGGGTCTGAGCATATCAAACTCCTGAGGAGGCCACTTCCTCCTAAAAAACTCCAACCCCTTCACAGACCCTTCCGAAAGACTTTTCTTTCTGGTGAGTGTTGATAAACTAAAAGATCTTATATAGTGTTTTTCTTCTGTATTTGCAGAGATATGCATATGTCATCAGCATTAGAACTTCAACTGGGTAGAAAATGATCTGCAAATAATGTTCTTTAGAGTCAGGTCTTGGTATTATCCACTACATTATTCAATTAATGTTTAAGGGCTAAAGAGCAGGGAATCAGGGTCTTCTGGGAACTATGTGCTATATAAATAAAAGTTGACTGGCTTATTTACAAGTCATTGTGGAAAAGAGAATTACAATTCTAGGTCTTAACAGCTTCCTCTGTTTCTTCTAGATCCAAGTGTGGAGTCTCTTCCTTCTGGAAGCATACATGGAATTGAGTGGAGTTTCTATGACACCTCTCTTTGGGATTTCAATCCAGAACTGTCCTATATCATTCCTGTACCCCTTTACTTGCTCGCCCCAGATTCCCCTCCCTTGCCTCATGAAATCACCAATTCTTTTCCTTCTCGACCCCAGAGAACTTTCTCCCGACCCCCTATTTTGGATCTGCTGAAAGACCAACCCCGCTTTGCCCCACCTCCACCCTGCTTCCTCCTTAACGACTTCATGGAAGCTGCCCAATCACGGCCCGAGTTGGTTGGGCGTGGACGGCTGCTGAGGAAAACGATCCTGTCCCGCTGTAACTACAGGAAGCTTGTAGACATGTTTCTGTCTGAGATACACAGCGGGCATCAGTGCAAAGTGGCCAATCAGATTCTGAGCTCAGATGAGATACCACCAGCCAGTCGTAGGATTCCGGAGAGGCAGATTATATACGGTGACAAAAACAAGCACAACATGTGATCCTGCTGTTTTTGCAACAATCTCAAACAAACTGTTGCTTTTTTTCTGTTAGAGTGAGTGACTGTCAGAACGGTGCTGCAACAAACAGACTCACGTGAAAGTCCTAGCAGGCACAGGGAACCATTTGGTGTTGAAATATCTGAAATGTGACTAACATCAGTGTGTTGTGTGTGTGTGTGTGTGTATGTTTAGAGCTGGCTGCCCAGGTTCGGATGGAGCTGCGGGCACAAATGCTGTGTGTGAGGCATTTTCTAGAAGAACCACTCTCTCAATTTCAGCAGAACTCATTGGAGCTGTGGAAGACAAACAACAGTGAACATGTACAGCAGCAATCTATGTATCCAAGTAAGACACACACACACATTTACAGCACCAAACAAAATTTCTTCTTCTTTCTATTTTTGATATTCTGTTCTCCTGTTCTGTACATATTCTCTCTCTCTCTCTCTCTCTCTCTCTCTCTCAGTGAAGGAGGTCATTCTGAGCTCTTTCCCAGTGAAACACTTCCAGGGTTCCTGCAGATCTTCTTCACCCTTCCATCCTTCAGCAGAGTGTGTAATGATCTCTCTCTCTGAGCTTGCCATCCTCGAGTGTCTCTCACAGCGCAGCAAGGCCCTCAGCCTCAAGGTCTGTGTGTATGCATGTGTGTATGTGTGCTGGTATATGCGGGCGATTAGGGGCAGGGTCAAATGATTAATCCGAGCTAAAGGTTAAATGGAGGTTTCTATCAAGTCACCCACACTCTCGACCTCTTTCTGTGTTCAGTGATGCACTGAAATCAAGGTAGTGTTTTCCTGGACTAAATATACATCATTATTTATGGAAATATTAAATAAAGCATGCTCTCATTAGGACTGTATAATTAATATATGTTTTTGCAAGGTATCGCAATGTGAGGTTCCATTGGAGAAGCATTGTCTTAAATGACATTTACTATATTATATGAGCCTATGAACAGTTTTAAAATTGAATTATTCACAATGTGAAGCAGTAATGACTACTGTCACAACAAACTCACATCACCATAAGAGGCTTTATGGGGAATTGAATCGAATCATTGTCATATTTAAAACTGGGATATTCAGACTTGTGTGTGTGTGTGTGTGTTTGTGAGTGTCTATATTTTGTTGCATATTGTTGTCGTAATAAAAGACTCTTTTCTCTGCCCGTGGTTTTGTTTGGGAAATGAGAAGAGAGAGATTGCGGAAGAGTGGCACTTCTGCATGCACTTCTTTCACTTCACACTCCTGTGTTTGTCTTTATTAGAGATTTCTTTGGAGTGATTGTGTGTGCTACATTGTTTATTATTGATGTGCATGCTTGTGTGTGTGTTTGTGTTTCTTTAGGCTCACTTCATCTCTCAGCTCCCTGAACTTTCTCCATTGGTTCAAAGTCTCCTTTACCTCAATCTGTCATTTAATGACTTCACAGTGTTCCCTGTGGAGGTGAGTGTTCCTGGCCAATTTATTGGAAATATCTCTCATGCTCTGAGGAGTGTGGTGTGTTCCCCCTGTGTCCGCATGGGTTTCCTCCCACAGTTCAAAAACACACGTTGGTAGGTGGATTGGCGACTCAAAAGTGTCCGTAGGTGTGAGTGAGTGTGTGTGTGTTGCCCTGTGAAGGACTGGCGCCCCCTCCAGGGTGTACTCCCGCCTTGCGCCCAATGATTCCAGGTAGGCTCTGGACCCACCGCGACCCTGAACTGGGTAAGCGGTTACAGACAATGAATGAATGAATGAATATCTCTCATGCTCCTGTAGTTTAAGTAGCTACAGTACCTTTGATGTACAGTTTGTTTCCTTTATTTCCTATACATTCATTTAAATATAGCTTCTGATTTGGTATTATTATCCTGTAAGTCCAGGTGTGTGAACACAAGATCAATGAAACTTTGATGTGTCGGTTATGTCTCTCTCTCTCTATCTGCCCCCCCACTGCCTGTGTAAGGTGTGTGACTTGGTTCATTTGGAGGTCCTGAAGCTGAGAGATAATCCAATAGAAGAAATTCCAGCCAACATAGAGAATCTGCACAATCTGAAAACCCTGGTCATCTCCTTCTGCAAGATTACCACATTACCATCCCAGTAACCAAAACACACACACACACACAAACACACATACACACACACAAACCCAGAGGAAGTACTTCTGTTTCAGAGAACACGCTAAGTTTTTACTTTCAGCCAAAAGAGTCATTTTTGTAGGAGATATCACCGAGGAGAGTAGATTTAACAGGCTCCACTTGAATACACGTTTCTAAATTTGAAGTTCAACAAATCATTACAAACGATTGGGACCTGTGATAGCTGCACAAGACCTGGTGTTGCCCCTAAAACTGTCCTCATCAGAGAAACAGCACATAAAAGCTTCCATTTCTGAGAGAGGAACATCAAGGTCCACTCTCACTTCACATCTCAACACATACACAGCTGTCGGTCTCCATCCTTCCACTGCGAGAAGAATAGCAGCAGTGTGGGTCTGAAAATATGTGGGGCTTGAAAGAGGAAGCCAGCACTGAGAAAAGGAAATAGACACAAAAATGAATATTCATACTACTCACAACCTTTTCATGGCTGTGGAACAGATGACACACCCTGGCTTAGTGTGGAGTGAATTTTGAGTGCTATGATGTCTTTCTAGTAAAACTGTCAGTGAGTTTTTACTGTGTGTGTGTGTGTCTAGGTTATACCACCTGCCATTTCTGAAGCACCTGGACATGTCCCACAACCTCATCAGCTCCATCAGCAGTGAAATCAAAAACCTTAGGTGGGAGACAAGGACAGAATGCACAAACAACAGGAAGTACATATAAACAATTACACAGGTCGAAATCTAGACAGACAGAGGGACAGACAGACTGAGAGACACATAGAGGGACTGACACATATGTAGAGAGACACTTAGATTGATAGAGACACACAGCAAGAGCTAGATGATAGAAGGACAGACGTCTGAAAACAGACACTGTGACAAACGGCCATACAATTTGGCTGTATCAGTCAGTTTGCATGTTATATGCATGTATTGTGTGTGTTGTGTGTGTGTGTGTGTGTGTATGTGCATTGTGTGTGTATATAGGTCTCTTCAGTGTTTGAACCTGGAAGGAAATCAGTTGGAGGCCCTGCCTGCGGGGGTTCTCAGTTTGTCTTTAACCGAGCTCCGTCTGAGTGGGAACTACACACACCCACTCCTGTGGAGCAGAAATACTGTGAACACTCCACCATCCCTCACACACTCCGCTGCACACACACTCGCCCACACACACCCTCAGCCGCACTACAGCAACCTGCCTGCTGCAGCACAGACCACACTCAACAGGTAACAAACACACACTCGCGCACACACACACACCCACACACACATACTAACTGATATATGTTCCTACAGCCTGCCCCCTGCAGGACAAATTGCACTCCATATGTTAAACACAGACAGTTCTCTTAACAGACAGATAATGACATAGTTATAATCACTCTCCAATTTTTTTCTGTTTATAAATATTTCATATACATTTGTTGCATTTTATTTATTTATTTTTGTACATAATTTGAAAACACTTAATAGTGAGTCAAAATTTTAGAAGTAATGCACAAGAAACCTTAACTTAAACTTAATCTTATATAAAATACATTTACTTACATGTGGTTTGTATCTCAGTGCAGATGTGTGTGAGTGCTGTGGAGGTCCCCAGTTTGGTCCTGGATTGAAACTGATTCGTCCAATTTACAGACTCTTCAACCTCGGATGCATCCCGATTCTTTTCCACTCCTGCTCCATCTCCTGTTACACAAACTTCAGGAAACAAACACACACACAGACACTACACACAGACTAGACCACTAAGAAAATCATTAGTAATTTCAGTATATTATATTATTTTTTATTGTTTTATTAATAAATGTAATAAACTGGCTCAAACTGTGTAATACTGTATTATTTAAAACATATATTTGTGGATGTTATTATATATTTAACACTGTATCACACTGTTTTTGCTGGAAATAAATTACACCCATGAAGAGGTGGTTTTTCACTTTTGTATATATTACTTTACAAATATAATCTGAAGAAAAACATATACCATTGGTTGTTCTGGAGCAGCTGTACGTGATCTTATTGGCCATAACATACACTCTTAGCTCATAGCCAATCATAGCTCAAGACGCGGATATTACCAGCCAATTGCAGTGCTGGGGGGCGGGGCTTTTATGGACGTTAGCTCGGTTAGCGGTGCGGCTAAAAACAGTGGTGAGCGTAGGTCAGTGACTCCGCTGTGTCTGAGTTTAATTTGGATGCTCCTCATTTATTTCTACACTAACCACATTTCTGGTGACTCTATGGTTTTGTACACCTCTCCGGAAAACCGTAGCTTCTTTTAACCAGCCAAATGAGCTCCTCTGAATAGGTGAGTCGCAAAAAAGTGTGAGTGTTCATATGTATATGCCACAATTCATAATTGTCTTAATTTAGTTAACAATTCTACTATTTTTAAAAAGATATAAAGGATTATTGTGGAGTAAATGCCCCTTTTCCTGGCCTTGGTACTGTCTTTAACCTTTTGGGGATATGTTTTTGATACATTAAATCTGAGCCTGAAATATGCAAATGTTTTTTTTTCTGCTTGAACATCAGGAAGCTGTATGAAGAAAGAAACTTTGCATCTGGAAACCTACACTCACAGAATTCATCTCAGTAATAGAGCGATGATTAACTGCGTTAAAGAAGAGGACAGAGATGACCATTTCTGTAAGAAACAAGACAAACAAATAAACTACATTCTGAGTTTACATCTTCAAATGGTGTTTGAGGGTTTTAAACTCTCCTACAACACAGTGAGATGTGCTTACATTGGAGATAACGTCTGTCCTTTTGTTGTTTGCTCCTCTTCCAGACTGTGAGGCGTGCAGATCATACTTTACAAAAGAGTGTGAGGTTCATGGTCCCGCTGTCTTCATCGCTGATACGCCTGTCCCTGTGGGGGTCCCTGACAGAGCCAGAAAGACCCTTCCGTACGGTCTGGAGATTCTGAGATCCAGTATTTCTGGCTCGGGTCTGGGAGTGTTTAACCAGGCTCAGACTATTTCTGTCGGCCTGCATTTCGGGCCGTACCAGGGTGATGTGACGGACAGAGAGGAAGCTATGGACAGCAGCTACGCTTGGGTGGTGAGTTAGAATAAACAACTTTACTTGGAATGAGAAGAGCTTGTGAACTGACCTTTATGTAATTGCTGGACTCTGTCCAGCACCATTTCGCAGTTATCAAGGACCATACTGTCAAATTGGTGATTACGTGAAATTCCTTTCTGCGATAAAACTCAACTCCCTCGTGAGCTTACAGTGTTATTGAACGTTTCTTGTGAAGAGTCAGTAATCATACACATGGTAGTTGTACCAATTTAATTCCCCTCGGACTCACAGCCTGCTGCATCCAGTCACTTTACATGAGACATGTGCAGCTTCCTTCTCAAGTTTGGATTTCTATTTTCAACCAGGTGCATTCTGAATTTCAGTTTTGAATTCAACCAAACATTTTGCATTTAAATTCCTTTCTACTGTTTTGTTCTTCTCTCAACACACAGCTGAAACGACATACATCATTTGATTTGGTGTGACAGCAGTTAAATGTGTATCTCTTTTTTTGAAGGTATACAAGAGAAGACAGCAGGTGGAATACATAGATGGCAAAAGAGAAACTCACGCTAACTGGATGAGGTGAGAAACAAAGCACTGAATCTGCAGCTGAGTGACTCTGAGCTGCTTGTTTTTTTTTTTTTTGCCCTGTAACTGTACTGTTCCTTTCCTCTCTCTGTTTTTCTGTCTTTTTCACATATTCTCAGGTATGTGAATTGTGCTCGTAATGAAGAAGAACAGAATCTGGTAGCGTTCCAGTATCAAGGAGGGATTCTGTATCGTTGCTGTCGACCCATTAAATCAGGACAGGAGCTGCTGGTGTGGTACTCCGAGGATTATGCCAGAAATCTGGGCATTACGTTTGACTACCTCTGGAACACAAAGTGCTCCGCAAAAGGTTGTGTTAACACTGTTCCACGTACTCAAAATACATTATTATTTTACATGTGGTTACATTTTAGACCTCTATATTATCCCTTGTTTGTTTGTAAGGTGAAGGTGTGATGTTGCTGTTCTGTTTTGTGATTGGGACACCACTGACTTTGCTGTAGCTTTTAATTTTGCACCAAAAAATGGACTCAAAAAAGCTTCAGTTCCTGTGCTGATATATGCTGGATGTAATAAGGAATTACACCTGGATTCCTCCCAGTTTTGCATTTTTAACTTTCTACTGTTGTCTCTTTTTCACTTCCAGAAACAGACAATGTCCTCCCGCAAGTCTTCTCCTGCACCCTGTGTCCGCTTTCTTACACGGCTCAGATTTATCTCCACAAACACATCAGGAGATGTCACCAGGAGGAGTATGTGAGGCTGCTGAAATCAGGAGAGATTAAATATGAGGATCTGGCACCTCAAAGGGGATCCAGTGTTCTGCAAACGCCATGTTTTTCTCTTCTTACTGACATCCCTCACCGACAGATTCCAAAATACACAGACCACGAGAGAACCTACTACTGCTCAGAGTGTGGGAAGAGCTTTCATCACCCGAGTAATCTCCAGAAACACAAGCGCATCCATGCTGTAGAGAAGCCGTACGAGTGTCCGGAGTGTGGGAAGAGCTTTATCGGCAGCGGGAGCCTCAAACTGCACCGGCGAACCCACACAGGAGAGAAGCCCTACCTCTGCTCAGAGTGTGGGAAGAGCTTTGCTCAAGTGAGTAACCTCCAGAGACACAAGCGCATTCACACTGGAGAAAGGCCCTACGAGTGTGTCGAGTGTGGGATGAGTTTTACTCAAACCAGCAGCCTTAAAGCACACAAGCGCATTCACGAGGGAGAGAAGCCTTATCTCTGTTCCGAGTGTGGGAAGAGCTTTAATCGACAGGGTCACCTTAAACTGCACCAGCTCATTCACACCGGTCAGAAGCCCCATTACTGCTCAGAGTGCGGGAAGACCTTCAACCAACAGAGCAACCTTCAGCGGCACCAGAGGATTCACACCGGAGAGAAACCATATCGATGTTCAGAGTGTGGGAAGAGCTTTACAACGCAGACACACCTCCAGCAGCACCAGCGTATTCACACCGGAGAAAAACCCTATCACTGCTCAGAGTGTGGCAAGAACTTCGCTCTCCTCAGCATCCTCCAGCTTCACAAGCGAATCCACACTGGAGAAAAACCCTACGTCTGTTCAGAGTGTGGGAAAGGTTTCACTATCAACACCAGCCTCCAGAGACACCAGCATGTCCACACCGGGGAAAAGCCCTATTTCTGCCCGCAATGTGGGAAGAGCTTTACTCAGCAGAGCAGCCTCCAGAAGCACCAGCGCGTTCACACCGAGAGCTTCAGACACACAAACTCCCCGAGGATGATCAAGTGCAGTGAAGGAGGTGAAAGTGTATGACCACTGTTTGTTGTAATTATCGATAACCCCAGGGCCTGGTCTGTGCGGAGCTTGGCGAGTGCTCCCTGTGTCTGCTGCCCAGCTCTTGTGGGTTTTGAGCTGGTCAGTTCACATCTGGTGCTGGTTCCAAGCCTGGGTAAAAGAGGCCCTAGTGGGTGCAGCTGAAAGTGGAAGAACATCCGTAACAGAAATAAAGCCCTTATTGCACCACTTACAAGCATTTATTAACATAAGCTTCAGGAATGTCAACGCTTTGAGGACAAACAGAGGGACAAACGTCTGACGCAACTTGTCAAACCTGTTTCTCCATTTTTATTTAGTTCTGATTAAATGGGTGCACTCCTTTTGTACCTAGTGGTAAAGAGAGAGGACAGAGAAACAATCATTTTGCATCAATATCTGTACAGGTTCGTATTTATGTTTAAGATATGAACATTCAGAAGAGCTTAAGTGGTTAACGTAGTGGGTTCTTACGAAGGAAGCTGTTACTGCTGTAAAATAAAGAGCTCTTTGCTGTGAAATAGATCAGAATAATTGTGTGGACGTCTTCAGTGAGTCTTTCCTATGTCCATGTGAATGCAGTGTCCATCTACATACTCCACGCTGTGGTCCTCCACTAAACACTGACCAAAAGTAGTGCTCTGTCCATTCTTACTGTGATCATTGGCTCTACATTTTTATAAACAGTCTCCATTCCAAGTTCTCTTGTATAATAACTATAAAGTATTATGTAGCCTTTATTTAAGCTCAAGATCATGATGAATAGAGCTCCTCTGGTGCATTGTCAACACCTCTGGGTTTGGTCTGAACTCTGACCTGCTCCACTGACCACACAGGAGCACTTTGTAGTTCTACAGTTAGACTATAGTCTTGCTCTGCATACTTTTTAGCCCCCTTTCCCCCTGAGAGCAGGTATGATTTGGTGGTGGATCATTCTCACTGCTGCAGTGACACTGACGTGGTCAAGTGTTTTGTTTTTTTTCTTATGTCATTTAAACCATGTACAGTGGTGTACAGTACGGCTGGATGATGATATGGTGTGTTGTGCTGGTATGAGTGGATCAGACACAGCAGTTGCTGCTGGAGTTTTTAAGACCACTCACTGTCCACTCTGTGAAACACTCCTCCCTCATTGGTCCACCTTGCAGATGTAAAGTCAGAGACAGTAGCTCATCTGTCGCCGCACAGTGTGTGTCGGTCGTCCTCTAGTCCTTCATCAGTGGACACAGGTCCCTGTCGGCTGGATGTTTTTGGTCTGTGGACTATCCTCAATCCAGCAGTGACAGTGAAAGGGCTTTAAAAACTCCAGGAGCGCTGCTGTGTCTGATCCACTCGTACCAGCACAACACACACTAACACACCACCATCACGCCAGTGTCACCGCAGCGCTGAGAATGTTCCACCAACAAATCATACCTGCTCTGTGGAAGCCCTGTTAGCGTCTGGTGCACTGAAGAACGAAGTGGAGGGTTACAAAGTATGCAGGGCTACAGCATGAAATCGCAGAACTACAACGTGCACCTGGAGCTGAGGGAAATGTCGCCCTCTTCAGGAAGACACGCGTTACTACACCCCTCCGCCTCCTGCTGATCTGCGTCACACAGCAGTGCTCAGAGGAGAAAAGCAACAAAGCTCACGGATCCAGTTCCTGATTCTCTTCAAGATTATTGTCCTCTGAATAAAGAGTCAGAATGGTCAAAGTGACTTTTAACACGGCTCTGGCCCAGAAAGATGTGAAGAAGGACAGCGAGACGCTCATTTCGGGCGAGAAGGTAATTTACTTGTTGATATTTCCTTATTTACCTGCTGAACTCCTGTCGTTAGAGTCACGTTTCTCGGTCCACCTTAAACTCGGTCCACATAAAACGGAGATTTAAGGTGTACCTTTCGTGCTGTCTTTTCCAACAGGGTCTAAATCTTATAACACAGTGTGTTTCCCCCCATATTCCTGCATTAACAGCAGATTCAACACTTCAGGAAGGGAGCCAATGCTGTGAGGATTTGATTACATACAGCCCTACTACATACATACAAGGGCTCTAGTGAGATCAGGTGCCGGTGAAGGATTGTTAGATAAGAGTCTCTAATGTTCATCCATGGAGATGGCACTGTTCTGGGTGGGCCTTATACCTGTCTGGCCGACTCTTGGTGTTGAATGAAACGGTCAGTAACACTGCAGTCCTCTCCAGTTTGAGACTACATAGTTAAGGTGAATAAAAAGCCATTGGGGGTCAGGGCAGGTTTGGTGTGCGGTGGTGAATGGAACACGACGTCCTCGTTAGAGATGTACATGTTTATAAACAAGCTCTGAGAAGGTACTGGCCTTACACGTGTTTTTAATGGTAGAAATATGAAACCAGGGGTAAATAAGTCTCATAAAGTATATTTCAACATTGCATAAATTAGCCCTGAGCATGTGTGTAAGTTCAGCTCAGGAATTTCCTTTTGAAGAAGGTTAAAGCCTGTTGTGACTTGCTCCTTTAACACTGTTTACGTCTTCACTCTGATAAACACAGGTGAGGGAAGAGCTGATAGACACTGCTGGTTCTCCCTGTTCCCTGTGTGTGTTCACGTCCAGCCCAAGTCACTGCGCTGACTGGGAACGCTGGAGGGAATTCTGTTGGAATTATCCTGTTGTATTCACTTCTCTCTCTCTCTCTCTCTCTCTCTCTCTCTCTCTCTCTCTTGCTCCTTTTCTTTCTCTGCCTCCCATTGCTGTGCACTCATTCTGTTTTTGTCTTTTTTTAATCTGTAATTGTTTGATTATATCTTTTCAATGCTTCCAAACTTTCTCAGTTCTTTCTCTGTCTCACTCTCTTTCATGCCCTCTTTCACAACCTCTTCCCTCTTTTGCTCTTTCACAGCTTTTTGTGACACTCTCTCTCTCTCTCTCTCTCTCTCTCCCTTCTTTGGCATTACTCTTTCTCACTCTTCTTTGGAATTGCGCTCTCTCTCTCTTTCTCTCTCTCTCACCCTTCTTTGGCATTACTCTTTCTCACTCTTCTTTGGAATTGCGCTCTCTCTCTCTCTCTCTCTCACCCTTCTTTGGCATTACTCTTTCTCACTCTTCTTTGGAATTGCGCTCTCTCTCTCTTTCTCTCTCTCTCACCCTTCTTTGGCATTACTCTCTCTCTTCTTTGGCATTGCTCTCTCTCTCTCTCTCTCTCTCTCTCTCTTTCTTTGGCATTGCTCTCTCTCTCTCACACACACACACTCTTTCTTTGGCATTACTCTGTCTCACTCTTCTTTAGCATTGCTCTCTTTCTCACTCTTTTTTTGACATTACTCTCTTCTTTAGGCATTGCTCTCTCTCTCTTTCACTCTTTGGCTTTGCTCTCTCACTTTCACTCTTCTTTGGCATTGCGCTCTTTCTCTCTCTCCCTTCTTTCCCTGCCTGTTGAAATCTCTGTTATTTTTTTTATGCCTGACCTTCTTTATCTCCTTCCTCATCTACTTAATCTCTTCCGTCTCTCACTCTTTCACTGCCCTCTGTGCCCTCTTTCTCCTCTCCTTTTTCTGCTGCTCTTTGTAACCTCTCATGTGCTCTCTCTCTCTCTGTCTTTTAACTTTACTCAAAATAAAAGAGCAGCACAGAGAGAAGTGGAAATAACAACTATAGACAGAAGAGGAAGCAGCTTTAGAGGAAGAGAAAGAAAAAGAAAGCGAGAGAGAGAGAGAGAGTAATTTGACTTTAGCGAAGAGACTTTTAGTGCTGTGTCTCTCGACGAGAGGAAGACCCTGTGTGTGCAGCATCCTGTGGAGCAAATACAGATAGTTATCCACTTTGCTGACTGTGTGTAGCCCTTCATTGCAAATTTAAATAAGCAAATTATGACCTGTTTTTGCATGATACAGTTTTGTTTTGTTAAAAGCAAAGGGCAGTGAGGAATAAAAACAAGAAACCAAACAACAGAGAGAGGGGGTGGGGGGTATTTGGAGAAATAAGAGCGGAAAGAGCAGAGAAAATACTGAGGGCAAAAAAAGCTAGTTAGAGAGTCAGAAGCACTCAAAAAAAAAAAAAAAAAAAGAGAGAGATTCTCATTCCCAAGTTCAAAGGCAATTCCAGTTAAATTCCAACTAAAAACTGTTCAAAATACAGTCTCGAATACAAAGATTCAGACAGACAGGGTTTCATACCTCACTCACCTAAGGAGCCAATCCCATCAACTCAGGGGCAGGGCTCAACAACTGCATGTGGATGGAGATAGAGGCAGGGAGTAATTGAATATTCATAGATCTGTGGATGCAGAATGGGGATTGATATATCCATCCATCCATCCATTATCTGTAACCCTTATCCAGTTTAGGGTCGCAGTGGGTCCAGAGCCTACCTGGAATCATTGGGCGCAAGGCAGGAACACACCCTGGAGGGGGCGCCAGTCCTTCACAGGGCAACACACACACACACACTCACATTTTTGAGTCGCCAATCCACCTACCAACTTGTGTTTTTGGACTGTGGGAGGAAACCCACGCAGACACAGAGAGAACACACCACACTCCACACAGACAGTCACCCGGAGCGGGAATCGAACCCACAACCTCCAGGTCCCTGGAGCTGTGTGACTGCCACACTACCTGCTGCGCCACCGTGCCGCCTACTTATTGTTATGTTCATTTTTATTAATATTAATTTACAATGAATTAATTAATTTACTACATTTTAACCAGATGTTTAAACAATTTAAACTCGATTAAATTAAACACACACACACACATACACACTAACAATCTCTGAACAGTGGGGACATTACAAAGACATCCATTCATTTTGTGGCTTACCACTAACTTTTCCATAAATGCTACTAGTTTACCATTACTCTAACACTAACCTTAACAATAACGCTAACTTAAAACATGTCGTCATCTTAAAATGTCCCTCAAAATACGAGTGTGTGTATAGGTTTTGGTTCCCACAACGTGTAATGTTCACACACACCCACACACAAAACCTCACATAAATGTGGATTAAAGTGCCTTAAAGAAAATAAATGACTCAGCCATTAGTCATTACTACCCCTGCTCCGTTCTGTTCGGTCTGAGCACGTGCTTCCCAGAAAATTATTCAACAATGTGTGTAATGAATGTCTTTGCTCTGAAAAAAACATCAAGTCTGAACAGATCCTTAAAAATCAAACCCAATCCCTCCCTTTCTGGCGCTAAGAGCTACAGTGTGGGAGGAAGACATTAAAGCTTTGAAGACTCAATGGAACTCAGCCACAGAAACATCAGTGAGTCTGGGGTTGATGTTAGTGATAACTTCAGGATCAAAAACCCCACTTCAACTAAGCTCAGAGGTAAAGGATGGAGCGCAGTTTCTGCAGAGAACACAAGGGAAGGTTTTACACACCTTCTGCCCCCACATGGCATTGGGCATCAGCCCTGCTCCACATGGTCCCATTCCATATCCAAACTGAGTGAGCCTTGAAGAGGCTGAATTTAATAATTATAAAGTGTGTGTACAGCGCAGTGGACAGTTAGTGTGGGTGGGTAATCGAGTGGTAACGACAAAATCTATGACAATCGATAACTCACTCCAGCACATCCCACGCCACAGTCCTGCCCTCGTTAGCACTGCTGCTGTCTATTCTACAGTGGACTAAAAGCTGAGGTGTGGTGACATTTCTGTTGAGTTGACCGTTCTGGATTTGTGGGTTATATGTCTAGGACAAAACCTTGCTGAGTTATTTCAGTGTTAATCTCTCGCCTGTAGGAGCACTGACTTCAAGGAGTTAAGTGTTTCTTAAGTGAGTTTCTTCGTTTAAATTTAAGATGGGTCTTTTGACCAGGGCAAAGCGGTTCCAGTAGTACCACTGTTCTTAGTATTCTCATTTAAAGGAACACCAGGTTGATATTTGACCAAGAGTTGATATTTATGCTCATGGGCTGCAGTAACAGCACTGTCCTACCCTCCTCCAAAAGTTACATGCTCTGTTCTCCCTATTACAGCTCAGTGACACATCACAATGATTTTGAAGCTGTAACTACCTAGTGTTGCTTTAATAGCAAATAACTAAAGTGCACAATCTGATACAAGAAATGTACACAGTATTTTTCATTCTCTGCTGAAATAAAAAAGGAATGTTTTACTTGATCACTAAATGGTGACGCTACTAATGGATAATTCCCTTTGGTAATATATTTATTTAATGTTCAACCATTTATACAAAGAAATAGAGCATTGTTTGCATTGTTTAAGTGCTTTATAAATATAAATGAAATGTCTCCTTTTTTCTCGTTCAAATTTTGTTACAAATATGGTGAGAAAATCTAACGGTGACTCCAGAATGTAATTCTCTCAGAGAGCAGATGTGTGCAGCAGCAGTGTGCACAACACTTCAGTAAAGAGCTCAGAGAGAGTGTGTGTTTGTGGTCTCTGTACCAGCACATCACACAGGAAAAGGAAACCAGCTCCACTCTCATCATCAGTGTTACAGATATTTTGAGGTCAGGCATCATCTGTGGCAGAGACGATAAACTGTTTATGAATATATTACTCCAGATATACCATGTGGGGCCCTAAAAATCCCCTCAGATCATAGATGAAGGATCTACAGCTTCTCCCCTCCCTGGGAAGGCACAGATGTATGTTATTTATATAGGTACATATATCAATCCGCCTTGCGCCCGATGATTCCAGGTAGGCTCTGGACCCCCCACGACCCTAAACTGGATAAGGGTTACAGATAATGAATGAATGATTAATATAAGTAATGTAACATAAAATAACTTCATCTAAGTAAAATTAATTTCAGTCCTATTTTACTCTCTGTTTTCTCACTTTGTTTCTGTGTGTGTGTGTTTGTGCAGGACCCTGAGGAGGCAGCGTATGTGGTGCGCAGGTCATGTCACTGGTGTATTTGGCTGGGATTGTTCTTCATCCTCTCAGGTTTGCTGGTGGTCGGTGGTTACCTCTACAAGGTCTACGCCATGAAGGTAAGCTAGCGTTGGATGTGTTTATTAACTAACGTGACCAGCTGCGTGTGACAAACAGTTTTTTGTAAAAGGCAGAGTTTTTTTTTACCTGTTTTTCCACATAACATTTGATCCAGAGAAGGGATTAAAACAGTATATCATGTTGCTTCTGTTTTCAAATACTCTGTAAAGTACAAATCCATCAGTATTTTAACATATGCTTGGTTTCAGGTACAAGTTTCAGGTTTTACTTACAGTGTTTTATTTAATATAGTACATTTATGTTGGTTCCCTGTTTTAAAGATGTTAGGTAATAAAACGGAGGAGATTGAGAAAGGATATTTTGACTGCATTCCAGACCCCAAATTCAGAATGTAACATGGAACCATCTGTCCTTGGGTTTCGTTATCAATGTTTGAAATGCCTCTAAGCCAAAACAAACCGGTTTATCAGGTAAACGTAGGTGTGTCAGTCATGTGTGTTATCTCCCACAACTCCCACTGTGCCCTACACTACAGATGCACTCTTGTACTTTTTTGTTTATTGAATACTAAGTGTCTGAATGGTTTTTTGAGCCTCTGTATTACATTTGGTTTTTCCCCAAAGTTAAAGTATCAGGCTTATTCCAACAGAACAACCCTTAACCTTTCCAAAGTGGGTGCAATTTAAATTCTATTCTGCTTTAATACAAAAATATTTCACTCAAACCGAACATACTTGCAACCACCTGGGATACCATAGCATCCACCAAGCAACATTACGTTATCGCCCCCAGAGACCACACAGCATCTGCCTTGGAGCACTTCAGTAACCACCTGGGATCACACAGTAACATTAGTCATAGTCTGTCAGCCAGGTACACCATGTGGCCACACCCTAGCAACCAGTTTGGATATCATAGCAACAGTTCATCCACAACCTTGTATATTAGGGTTGGGTACCAGAGCGAGTGCTTTTGAGGTTAATGACCAAACGACAGAGTAACTTTACACATCTAATCTATCAATGCTAAAATAGTGGGTCCAGCAAAACTCAAGTGTGGTTTCATTTGATAAAACCTGACACAGGCAAAGCTCTCTGCAACACTTCCAAACTTAGCAAACAGCTTGTGGTGGTTAATTGTGTTTCTGAGGGGGCTCAAGCGACTTATAGACTCGTGTGAACACGCTCCCCGAAGGAATAAATTCCACAGCGTTTCGTATACGAAGGATAAATCACATGTTTTTAAATTCTGAATAATTACAGAATCCAAACAAACCTCTCTCACTCACTCTCTCTCTCTCTTTCTCTCAGGAGGGAGTCGAAAGTTATTTTGCTTCTAATAGATCACCAGGGCTGACAACTATTGAGGTGAGCTTGGACTCAGACTAGTTCATGTGGGTGGGGGCTGGAGTGCCCATGATGTAATTATAAAACTCCCGTTGTGACTGTACTAAATAAATTCCATTCAGTTATCATATCTCCATCTACTTCTGCCCAGTCATTTTAACCGTCGCTTAAAGGATCACAGAGTAATATCTTTACCTCAAATTTAAGATTTAAAAAATGACACAATGTTCCTTTAAAATAAATGTGTCATAATTTTGCAGGGTTATTCCACACAAATATTACTACTTTATCTAAATGCATCTAGGTTTAAATGCTTATTCCACCCAAATACTTCTTTACATTGGAATTTGATTCAATGAGATCTCAAGCACATATTTGAGAGACAACGACACAAATCAATATTATGGCCCCAAGGTCCTGTATATTTCATATCAACACACACACACACACACACACACACACACGTTTTTCCATGTCCTTGTATCCATTTTGCTATGGGACAGTGTTGTGAAAGCACAGAACTGCCTACTGTTCTGCAGTTAACCCCTTCTCGACTTCTTAAAGATACAGTGAAAGCAGTGCTTCTGTGGCGCCTTCAGTGTGTAACTATTGTAAATAAAACCTTTGCAGTAATAATGTCGGGTAAAAGGCTGCTAAAATGCCAAATATATAATTACCACACACGACTACAGCAGTGTGGAGAAGCTGGATTCTGCAGGATGGGGAACTCACAGGGGAATCTGGGTGGTGTCTGATCCTGCTGTACACCAGGCCTGAAGTACTGCTTGAACCCTTGTTCTGTTCCCTATGCCCTTGTTAGGGTGTAGTTAATAAAGGAGGTTAAAGGGCAGTGTGGTTGTGGCTCATTTCCCAACTCTGGTGGTGTCGCAAGTCTTTGGCCAATGGAACGTAAAATCTAAAAGTGATTTTGTTGAATGTGCCGTGTGAAATGTTCTAAATAAATAACAACATGATGAAATTAAGAAGTTTGGAATTCCTGGAGTGCTGTAGCAACTTGGTTTGTGTGTGTGTGTGTTCAGAACGAGCAGGTGTGGACATGTGGCGTGGCCTACATGGATGAGGACTTTTATAACATGTTTGATGAGGAAGAGGAAGTGGTGTCGCCGAGCTACTCTATGGGTCTGAGGCATATAAACGAGACGTTTGAGGTGCTGCAGGACGACGAGGTGGAGTTGATCACCGTCCCAGTCCCAGAATTTGGTGACAGCGACCCCGCCGACATCGTCCATGACTTCAGCGAGGTGACACACACACACACACACAGAGACAGACACATGAACACATCTCTAACATCTGGAGACACATGGGACACTCCAAATACCCAGAAACATCTCTCACACACACACACACACACACATCTCAAACATGAGGAGATATCACACATTCACAGCACATACACTACACACTCCTCAGATACACAGAAACATCATAGCCACATTATAACCCATAAGGGTGTGTGTGCACGTGTATTATTCTAACCTTAAATGTGTATATGTGTGTTTTCCTCTCAGAAACTGACTGCCTATCTGGACCTGAGTCTGGATAAGTGCTATGTGATCCCTTTGAACACCTCCGTGGTCATGCCCCCCAGAGACCTGCTGGACCTTCTGGTCAAGATTAAGGTGAAGCTCTGGCTCTACGGCTTCACACTGAGGGCTTTAGTCTCACATTATCCTCACAGTTTATGTTCTGCCAAGATCTGACAATATTAGAATCAGGATAGAACTGGTTACTAGGCTTAAAGATCGTCTGATTTTAAACATATAGTGTGTGTGTGTGTGTCCGTCCAGACCGGTGTCTACCTGCCACAGACATACCTGGTGCGTGAGGAGATGATGGTGACAGAGGAAGTGGACGATGTGGAGCAACTAGGCTTTTTCATCAACAGACTGTGTGGAAACAAAGAAACGTACAAACTACAGCGTAGAGAAACTATACTGGGTAAAGGCACACCAGCACTCTCTCACACACACACACACACACTTTGGTTTCTATGAAAATAATGTAATGCACAGTCAGTTTATTTTTACAGAATTTTAAGACCAGCTTCATGTCTCTGAATCGGGGAGAGACCCTTAAACCCAAAATAAAGGCCACAGTAATGTTTCAGAAGATTCACTGGTTAAAAGTGACATAGTTTACAGCGTTTGGCTCAGAGAAGGTTTTTCCTGTTTTTAAGGTTGTTCAGACTACTGCACATAACTCCACAGAGAGGCTCCTCCAGCAGCTGCAGGACTTTTTCCATGTTTAGAGTTACATAGTCTCTGTATCATTTTTCATTTTTCATCTCCTCCTCTTTAGTGAGGCTCTGATTCACCAGAAAATGTGGCATGTTCTAAAGACGTGACATATTTTTATAAGTATTTTACTTTAACATTTTTGTTGACAGAGTGGCATTACAGATGAAGTTCACATCTGTCTGTGTGCAGTTTCTCTCTGCTCAAATGACATCGGTGGGATATAATTTCATTACCAATATAAATAAACCATCTCTTCTTTCGGCTGCTCCCTCCGATCAGGGGTCGCCACAGCAGATCAACCGCAATCCGCACCATCAATCAATCTGGCACAGTTTTTATACTGGATGCCCTTCCTAACACAACCCTCTCTATTTGTCTGGGTTTGTAGACAAGCACTACAACACGATACATTCCAGTGGCTAGGTACACACGCTCACACCTATGGACAATCTTCAGAGTCGCCAATCCACCTACCAATATGTGTTTTTGGACTGTGGGTGGAAACTGGAGCACCCGGAGGAAACCCACGCAGACACAGAGAACACACCACACTCCTCACAGACAGCCACCCGGAGGAAACCCACGCAGACACAGAGAACACACCACACTCCTCACAGACAGTCACCCAGAGGAAACCCACGCAGACACAGAGAACACACCACACTCCTCACAGACAGCCACCCGGAGGAAACCCACGCAGACACAGAGAACACACCACACTCCTCACAGACAGTCACCCAGAGGAAACCCACGCAGACACAGAGAACACACCACACTCCTCACAGACAGTCACCCAGAGGAAACCCACGCAGACACAGAGAACACACCACACTCCTCACAGACAGTCACCCGGAGGAAACCCACGCAGACACAGGGGGAACACACCACACTCCTCACAGACAGTCACCCGGAGGAAACCCACGCAGACACAGAGAACACACCACACTCCTCACAGACAGTCACCTGGAGGAAACCCACGCAGACACAGGGAGAACGCACCACACTCCTCACAGACAGTCACCCGGAGGAAACCCACGCAGACACAGGGGGAACACACCACACTCCTCACAGACAGTCACCCGGAGGAAACCCACGCAGACACAGGGAGAACACACCACACTCCTCACAGACAGTCACCCGGAGGAAACCCACGCAGACACAGGGAGAACGCACCACACTCCTCACAGACAGTCACCCGGAGGAAACCCACGCAGACACAGAGAACGCACCACACTCCTCACAGACAGTCACCTGGAGGAAACCCACGCAGACACAGGGAGAACGCACCACACTCCTCACAGACAGTCACCCGGAGGAAACCCACACAGACACAGGGAGAACGCACCACACTCCTCACAGACAGTCACCCGGAGGAAACCCACACAGACACAGGGAGAACGCACCACACTCCTCACAGAAAGTCATGCATGAATAAATTCAGCAGCACATATTCAAACCAAAAACATTCAGTTTAAAATTATTATTTTTTTATTATCTTTATTATTTAGTCTGGATTATTTTAGTCCATGTTAATTTTAGAATTTGGAATAAGAGATATCCTTGGTTTACTTCCGGGACCTAGAGACCAGTGGTGTATCAATGGCAGGGAGTGATACAAATGAGAAGCAATTAAGTTAAAAATGTAATTCATATAAAACATGTTTTATTCCACCATCTCTTATCATTCCAAACTCTTCCATGTGTTGCTTATTTCTGTGTTTTCCTGAATATTCTCTAAATGGCCACTCTCCTCCTCTACAGGAATGCAGAAGCGTGAGGCTCTGAACTGCCGCAAGATCCGCCATTTCGAGAACGAATTCGTGATGGAGACCATGATCTGCGAGCCGTGAGAAAAGGGGGGAAATAAAAATGAGAAAGATACGGAGGAAGCTAACGCGCTTCTCTCTCGCAGCAGCTGTTCTGTTTTCTATTTGCTTTTAATACCACAGCCACACTGCGGTGAACAGGTTTATCTTTCATCTTTAGGTTTATTTGCCTTTTCTCTCTCTCCTTGCCCTTTTGTAGCATCAGTATGAAAATGTGAATTCATGCTGTCAGTCATTTAAAATAGTTTTATTTTCACTTTTCACTTAAAGCAACGTCTGAAACGCTGAGTTACTGTGGAACTTAATGGTCTTAAAAACATAGAGATGAAGAAAATGTACGAGGGAGACAGATAATGTTAATTTTTCATCAGGGTTGTATGCTTTATAATGTTGTTCATATTTTTTAAGTTCATTTATATTGCATATATATAAATATAAAAATATTTTTTCATATTCAGAGAGAAAATTCTGCAGTAACTCTGCAGTAATTTTTGTACGACTGAGCTAAAGTGTGCGCTCCTGTTTCTGAGTTTATATCTAAAAGATAATTCACACGGTCATATGATTAAAGTACACTGTCATTCAATAGAGTCATTTTTCTTTTTCGTAATTCCTTATTTTGATAACAATATATACAATTTAGATTAAATTATTTTAAAACTGGATAGAAATATGTAATATTTTAAATATACTATGTCTCATTTATAGTAATTTGTAATCAAGTTTGGTCCTCACCACTTATAAATTATAAAAACTATACACAAAGGTTGGACAATGAAAGTGAAACACCTGGTTTTAGACCACAGTAATTTATTAGTATGGTGTAGGGCCTCCTTTTGCGGCCAATACAGCGTCAGTTCGTCTTGGGAATGACATATACAAGTCCTGCACAGTGGTCAGAGGGATTTGAAGCCATTCTTCTTGCAGGATAGTGGCCAGGTCACTACGTGATGCTGGTGGAGGAAAACGTTTCCTGACTCGCTCCTCCAAAACACCCCAAAGTGGCTCAATAATATTTAGATCTGGTGACTGTGCAGGCCATGGGAGATGTTCACCTTCACTTTCATGTTCATCAAACCAGTCTTTCACCAGTCTTGCTGTGTGTATTGGTGCATTGTCGTCCTGATACACGGCACCGCCTTCAAGACACAATGTTTGAACCATTGGATGCACATGGTCTTACTGGTGCAGTGTGTAATTAATGAAGATTGGCCATTGCTCCAATTTAGCCCCGAAACCTCCCACAGTAAAATGACAGGTGTTTCAGTTTCATTGTGTAACCCCTGTGTATATATAGCTACTATGATCATTCAATCAATCAAAATGTATTTGTATAGCACTTTTTACTGATGTGACAAAGCCGATTTACAGAATGAATTTTATAAAGTTGCACAGTGCATATTAATCATTAATTGCTGCAGACTGTACCACAGAGTTTAAGAAAATCAGTAAAACTGATTTGTATGAAAATTTTCTGTGACAAATAACACACAAAAAGAAAAACACAATAAAAGCCTTTAATCTGTTTTTTGTGTGAGTTGTCCCTGCTGTTCCTTCCATCCACTGAGTCCATGACACGTAGTGCAGAATGTGTGTGCGTGGGGTGAAAACATCATCTGTTTGAGCCTACTGTTTCCCCAGAGAACCATTTGGAAGAACACCTCATTCTCCTTGAGGTCTTCCTCCTGGGTGACAGTACACTGGTGCCCAATGTGAAGAACACATCATTCTCATACAGGCCTGAGGCACCTTTTGGTCCACCCAGAGCCGGTCATGCACTCTGGCCCCAAAACCGGGCAGAGCTTAAGGCATGCAGACAGAAGGCTCACCCAAACTGAAAATTCAGGTCACTTCAGCACCACCCACACTGAGAAAAAGAGGCCCAGATTAGAGTTTAATAAGATGATAATAAGAGGTTCATATCAAATTTCCAGGATTCTCAATGAAGGTGAATTAAAAAAAAGGGGTCAGATATTAAGAGAATTTTACCACAACAGAGAAAACTAGTTCCAGAGAGTAAGTATCAGCAGAGAATGCAGACTCCTCTTTTCAACCATTTCTAAAAAGCAGAGCTCATCAGTCTGACCCTACTTTTTCTCCAGGGGAATAGTAAATGTGAAAGCTGCTGTAACTTTAGAGATTTTACAATTGGTGAGCTGGTGCTGGATTTGAATGAGCTCTGCATTTTGTGGTGATTGACATGTGTCTCTGGACAATCAGGGCTCTGCAGGGTTTACAATTTAGTACCTACTTGGCTCGGTTGGAACTGTAAGTGAGCGGGAACTGAAAAAGTACCTGGTTCCAAGCCTAGCCGAGACGTGTAGGTTCCATGCAGTGGAAAATGCCATATGATCATTGAACAATTGTACAATGAAATTTGACCTCTGCATTTCATCCATCCATGGCAGTGAACACACACACACACACAGCAGTGAGCAGCCATTCTCTGCGTTTGGGGGTTAGACACTTCAGCCATGGATGTTCCTGTTGGTCTTGGGGATTGAACCGGCACCAAGCCCTTTCCTCAGACCATTAGGCCACGGCTGCCCTTGCCACTTTTATCTAATGTAACGCTGATGAATGATAGATGTTCAGGTATGAAGCATATAGAAGTGATTTGAAAGAAGTGATGTGAAGGTGGCCGCTTGAAAGAGGATAAAAAGTGTGGAAGGTGAGAGCTAACAGCTTCTCTCTGCTTAGATTATAATACTGTAACATGATATATATGTGTGTGTGTGGGCATATTTCTGTGTGTCTCTGTGTATGAGGGTCAAACTGACCAGAAGATCATATGAAGTATGTAAACGTGTTGGGTATAGTAGCATATGTGCTCAGTTATTATTTTTTGTTTGTAAAAGAAAATGAGCTAAGGCCAGATATAAAAATTACTTGTACTTGTATATATATGTATTTTTATGTGTGTGTGTGTGTGTGTGTATGTATATATGTGTGGGAACCTTTAATATTAGTTATTTAAACTTAAAAATATAAAGAATTTGACTACACCGCCCTGAACTACAATTCCCAGAAAGCCTTTCACGGTCACAGCAACGCTCGTTCGGTCAGAAATGAAAGCGGCGAGCTGTCTGTGTAGTTTAAAATGTTTATATCTGTGTTGTCGTTAAACTGTGGACGTTTCCACGCGTAGATGAAAGGATAGTCTGCTAATATCTAGTCTTCTCCACATATTCGGTGAGTAAAATGTAGGTAAAATCCCTTCGTCTCTTCAGTTTAACAGTAGCGGGCTGTTTACTCGTTGTCATGGTTACGGAGTGTTTCTGTTTTTACCGTTTATAAAATTAGATTACAACATATAATGCGTTACTAAACATCTTACATTAACTTTGAAGAGCCACCTTTAATTAAAGAGTATTATAATGTGTGTCCAATGTGGCAACATACAGTTTTACACATTTTATATAGATTTGTGGCTGAATGCAATCTAATCCCCACGTTACTGTATTAAAGAGACACTATGATTTAATGTCTACGCATTTTGGCCAATGTACACATTCGAATTCAAAATAGATAAATAATCACAGCTCCACTGACCACAAATGGGCACTTTGTAGTTCTACAATTACAGACTGTAGTCTATCCGTTGCCCTGCATAGGTTTTTAGCCCCATTTCACCAGTTTCTTTAAAGGTCAGGGCCCTAACAGAGCAGGTATGATTTGGTGGTGGGTCATTCTCAGCGCTGCAGTGAAACTGTCCTGGTGGTGGTGTGTTAGTGTGTGTTGTGCTGGTACGAGTGGATCAGACACCGCAGTGACTGCTGGAGTTTTTAAACCTTGTGTCCATTCACTGTCCACTCTGTGAGACACTCCTCCCTCGTTGGTCCACCTTGTAGATGTAAAGTCAGAGACAGTAGCTCATTTGTCACTGCACAGTGTGTGTTGGTCGTCCTCTAGTCCTTCATCAGTGGACACAGGAAACTGTCGGCTGGATGTTTTTGGTTGGTGGATTATTCTCAGTCCAGCAGTGACACTGAGGGGTTTAAAACTCCAGCAGCACTACCACATCTTATCCACTTCTAGCACCAGTATAACACACACACTAACACACCACCACGACTGAATTTAATTTTTTATGTACATAAGTGCAAACAGATGATCATAAAGAAATCTACCTTGAATTCTAATCTTATTCTACATTTAGGAGTTTTCTAGCTTTATTTTGTGTTTATGTGGTTTTTCATCATCTCTGTTTTTGTTTCCCAGTTAGAATCATGGACGAGTATGATCTGATCCGTCTGATTGGCCGTGGAGCATTTGGTAAAGCTCTGCTGGTCAAAGAGAAAAGCGGGAACTCAAGGCCATGTGTCATCAAACAAATCGACTGGAGCAGAGTGAGCGTTCACACTGAGGACAAACACAGAATAAACAACCGTCACAGGGTTTAGCCTTCTTTTTCATCCTATAATACACAGCAAATTCACCCATGTTAAATCAACACTACTAGTGTTAAATTAACACTGAGAGTGTTGACAAGTTTACATTTTTACAGTAATGGTGTTGATTTAACACTGGTGAATTTGCTATGTCCCAAAAGCATGAGTGTAGGTCATTGCTCTGGTGGTTATTCTTTGGTTAAAATGTATGTCACGAATCATTCTTTAAATGCGTTTCACTCTTGAACACACACACAACTCATGATTCAAAAGAAATGAACCATCCCAGCTCTCTCTCTCTCTCTCTCTCTGCAGATGTCTCCCAAAGAAAGAGAAGCCTCCAAAAAGGAAGTGACTCTGTTGTCCAAGATGAAACATCCCAACATTGTTGCTTTCTTCAGGTCTTTTATTGGTCAGTTCACTGTCTCAGTGTGCATTCCTGCCTTTTTGTCCTTTGTGTTACTTATATTGTATTTGTTTTTCTCTCTCTCTCCCCCTCTGTGTGTGTGTGTGTCAGAGAAAGAGAATCTCTATATAGTGATGGAGTACTGTGATGGTGGGGATCTGATGAAGAAGATCTCCATGCAGCGAGGACAGCCATTCACAGAAGGGCAGGTCGATATCATTAGTGCTCCCTTAAGGGTTTTGATTCCTTCATCTTGTAATATTTTGATACCACAGCAACAGAATAATATGTTAAATATGTATTAGATGTGTATATTCTCACACACTTAAGGAGTCCTGTGTATATTGTGCAGATCGTGAACTGGTTTGTTCAGATATGTCTGGGACTAAAACACATCCATGACAGGAAGGTCCTGCACAGAGACATTAAATCTCAGGTACACACCCATATCTATTCATATTTATTTATTATTAACATGTTTTAGTGTAGATCAGTCTTAACCACTTCCATGACGTGACCCACTTTTTGAGGTGACAGACATTTCCTGACCCCTCAGTCTCTCGATAAAGTAACTACTCTGTTATTGTAGCCCTACAGGAGCAGTGAATACTGTGTGTAGGTCAGTTTTATTGGGAGTTGACACAGAAAAACCCCTGGACGAAGACCATCATTCACAAATAACCCCAACAGTGGTCAGTCAGAGTGATGCTGATGAGGCAATCTATGGTAGATCAGTCGATAGGAGTCCTGAGATCAGGATAGAATCTGCAGACAATAAGCCTAGGAACAGCTCACTGATGACTCCTACCAGCAGAGCCAATGACTCCTCCAACAACGTCCAGCGCTTTCTGAAATGCAGCCCATACAGATTGATCCACACAAACCCTTCTGTGTTAAAGGAGTACAGAGCACATGCAGCAGCGCCCCCTACAGTTTAGTTCCACAGATGAGTTCTGCCGCCCCCTGCTGGAGAAACGGGTTGAGACGGTGGGTTTAGAGAGGGATGATGATTGTTTGCTGAACATTGGTTACTGTTATCTGTTATAAATGTTATAAATGAGAAAAGGTGAATGTCCTGAATGGGGTTTGTTCGTGTGACACCCTCTGAGTAAACAGGTATGGTAACTCACGTGTGGAATGTGTCTGTGGATGCTCATACTGACTGCTTTGTTTTTATTGAACATGGCAGAATATATTCCTCACCCAAGGAGGTGCTAAAGTCAAGCTGGGAGATTTTGGCATCGCCAGAATGTTAAACAAGTGAGTATTTGTGTTTCTCAAGGTGTGTTAAAATTAAACTCAGTTATAATCCATTCTCTCCACTGTAGTGTGCCTGTTGCTCTGCATACTTTGTTAGCCCCCTCCCCCCTGTTCTTCAATGTTCAGGCCCCCTTACAGAGCAGGTATGATGTGGGTGGTGGAACATTCTTAGCGCTGCAGTGACACTGGCGTGGTGGTGGTGTGTTAGTGTGTGTTGTGCTGGTATGAGTGGATCAGACACAGCAGTGACTGCTGAAGTTTTTAAAGCCCTCTGTGTCTGGACTGAGAATAGTCCAATCAAAGACATCCAGCCGACAGCGTCCTGTGTCTAGAACTACTGTCTCTGACTCTAATAGAGTGGACAGTGTAATGTAGGGTACAGCTACTAAAATGAAAACTGAAACTAAAACTGATCAGTGTAAACTAAACCAGGAAAGTCCCTTCAACCCCAAACTGTACACTTTTAACTGTAACTTCTAAGATGTTGAGGCTTTTTCCCCAGAGTTCTCATTTAAAAATGATTGAGGTGTTCATGTTTTAGGGATGTATCTCTTCAGTGTTACTGTGTGAGACTTTGCAGTGTGAGCCTTTGATCAGAAATTTGTGAGGCTTTGAAGAACACCAAAGAACCAAAGAAGGTGAGGTCAACACAGCTCCTTTAGAAAAAATACTCTTTACTGAAAAGGCAGTGCACAACAAGCTTTTATAAAAGCCCAGAACAGCCAGTGCTCAGCGCTTCTGGAAAAAAAAACACTCACCCTTCAAAGGCACACATGGTTGTGTTTTCGCCTCTCAGCAGAGTCCAGTCCCAGAACTCCATACAACATACACAGCCCCTGTCAGACAGCACAATATACATCTATATCCAATGTGCAAAAATGTTTTCTTTTGTTTTGTTGGGGCAGTTCAGTGGAGCTGGCACGAACCTGCGTGGGGACGCCATATTACCTCTCTCCAGAAATCTGCGAGAACAGACCGTACAACAACAAAACGTATGTAAACAAATCTTTCATTCACATTTTGGATGTTCCAGGTCACACCCTAAGGCATGTGTGTGTGGACGTGAACACTTCAGATAAATAGATTTCATGAAAATAAGTTAATTTATTGGACTGTACTTTTCACAATTAAACCATAATAAAAATTAATTGGACCTCTTTCTCTTTTTCTCCCCCATAGGGATATCTGGTCTCTTGGCTGTGTTCTCTATGAACTCTGCACACTCAAACATCCGGTGAGTTGCAGCACTAACGGACGTACACTTAGTTATCATCTGTCGGGGAGAACCTTGTATCTCCAGAACAGTTATTTAATAGAAGAGTTTACAATTGGTTTATTCATAAATTCAGGAGTTCTACTGGTTAATTCACTGTTTTGGGATTTAGAACTTCCAACATCACTGATTGTAGACACTAAGGGATCTGTGTGTGTGTGATCAGTTTGAAGGCAGCAGTCTAAAGCAGTTGATAGTGCGGATCTGTAGGGGGAGCTATGCTCCAGTGTCCCAGCGCTACAGCCCTGAGCTCAAGCTGCTGCTCTCACAGCTGTTTAAGGTGGGGCCCAGAGATCGGCCCTCCATCAACTCCCTGCTCAAACGACCTCTGCTGTGCACACATATTAGCAAACATCTGGACCCACAGGTAATATATCACATTATATTAAGTGTGTGTGTGTGTGTATGTGTTTGTGTATTACAAGAATGATACATACCTTTCTCTGCATGTGCTGTAGCTAATGGAGGAGGAGTTTAGCCACACAGTTCTGCACAGAGTCAAACCTGTGTCAAACCTCAGACACAATGCAGGTACCTAACATATCACATAACACAGGTCAACAAAACAGTCCTAAACACAACCTAGGACAACACAACTAAAAAAAACACAACTCATAAAAAATAAAACAGCACAGTCCTTAAAAAAGAACAAGAACAGAACACAATCTTAAACCTAAAAAAGGAACACAAGACAGTTACACAAAACAGTCCTAAACACAACAGAGCAAAACAGCACCATCCCAGGCACAGCACAGCTGTCTAACACTGTCCTAAACACAGCACAGCTGTCTAACACTGTCCTAAACACAGCACAGCTGTCTAACACTGTCCTAAACACAGCACAGCTGTCTAACACTGTCCTGAACACAGCACAGCTGTCTAACACTGTCCTAAACACAGCACAGCTGTCTAACACTGTCCTAAACACAGCACAGCTGTCTAACACTGTCCTGAACACAGCAAAAGTATCTAACACAGTCCTAAACACAACACCGTCCTAAACACAGCACAAGGACACAGCACTGTTGTAAACACAGCAATGGTATACAACACTGCCCTAAACACAGCACAGTTCTAAACAGAGCACAGATCTAAACACAGCACAGTTCTAAACACAGAACAAGAACACAACGCAGATATATACAACATAGGAACACAGCACATTCCTAAACATAGCACCATTTTAAACAAGGCACAGGTGCCCAAAACAGTCCTAAACACAACACAGTCTTTAAAAAATGATCTTAAACACATCATTAGGACACAGCAAAATTTTAAATCAACACAGGTATCTGACACAGTCCTACATGTGAAAGACACCTAAACACAGCACAAGACACCTTTACAGTCCTAAAGAAAGCACAGGTATATAGGACTGTCCCAAACAAATCACAGTTAACACAATCGATAACAGTGTGTACGGTTTTAAACACGACACAGAAACACAACATACTCCCAAAACAGGACAGGAAAATACCCAACACAAAAAGACAAAAGCACCATCTAGTGGCCAAGATTAGAACACTTTCAAATAACTGTGACAGATAACAGTGTGTGTTAACTATTCACACACTTTTCTTCAGTGTAAAATACATCATAACCATTCCTTTACACAGTCAGTGCTGTACAATAAATCTCTCTCTTTCTCTGACTCTCTGAAGTCCCACAGAGACCTGGCCCAGTGCTGAAGCCTGGAGCTCCAGTGAGAAAACTGCCCCCCAGACCTGAATGGAGGCCTGCTATAGCCAAGCCTTCCAGCCCCCTCTACAAGGTACAATTCCGTGCCCTCAGTGTGAACAGTGAGGTTCATTATAAACCAGTCATTCTACAGTTACTCACAGACTATGCTGTATTTTAACACTGAAACGCAAAGAGAGGAAGTGAAATTCTAACTTCGTGCCTTTTCTATTAAGGCTTTAAAACAGTAGCATCAAAAAAAAACAAGATAACTTCATTATTATTAAAGGGCGCGGCTCATGGAGAACTCAGTTTGTCCCAGATTCACACGTTTGACGTGAACCTAGGGTGACCAGATGTCCTCTTTTACCCGGACATGTCCTCTTTTTAGACTTAAAAAAATGTCGGAGCGGAATTTCATAAAAAGCCGGGATTTTGTTTTTCTAGAGCTTACATAGAATTTCAAGAAGCGTTTCATTCACAAAGTAGTCCCGCCCTCCCCTACTCCGATTGGTTCGCTTGTGTGAGAAGGGGGCGTGGTGAAGTAGCCTAAAATCTTCTGATTGGACGGTCTGACTGTAGAGCTACCGTTATTGGTCTATAACCTTCTCTGTAAACATTTAATTGGTCAGTCTGCACGTCAGTAGTCAGTAGCCCCCAAGAGACGTGACGTGTCCTCTTTTTCACTATCTCAGATCTGGTCACCCTACGTGAACCGCTAAAGCTTGTTGAATTAAGATAGAAACAGATGTTGGAAACCCATTATCTAAAAATGTAAATAAAACATAGGCATGTTCTTGTTACATAGAACCACACCAATGGTAGAAATAAGAGGTAAAAATAAAAATAATGTTCTTTAAATAAAATTATTGGTCTCCAGCCAGCTCCAGGCCATGCAGCAGCGATGGAGGTGGGAAAAGCTCGAGGAGGAAACATCCAGGGGCAGAACGTTCGTCCACAAGCCTTTGGACAGTACCACGCTCAGTTAGAGCAACTACAGCACAGGCCTTATCTTCATCCTCCTCCTCTCCCTCCAGCAGCACATGAGCCCACAGAACCAGAGAGACCAGACCGGCTTAACGCCCTGGAGCCATACCAGCTGTGAGTGTGTGCTTTTAATGAAAATGAAATTATATATGTAATACAACATAAGCTGCAGTTTCCTCTCATTTCAGCACATCCATCATGTATTTTTATATTTGTATATCTATATCGCCCTCTAAACTTCCTGTAGTGTATTACATTTTGTCAGAATGACTGTGGATCATATATACATTGTAAAGTATTTTAGAGCATTGTGAGTGCATGTGTCTTGCATTAAATATGTGTTTGACGTTTTGACCTCAACAAAAATATGTTTTCTTTCTGTGTGGTTTCTCTCTCTTTTTTTAATATTTGGGGTTTTTTGTATCAGCTAACACTCAGAAATACACTTTGGTGACAGAAGAGCATATCTCAGGCTAAACTAACTATGACCTTCCTGAATATCATGAAAATGTTCATTTTATGTGTTAATAGTGTGGCTGCGGCAAGAGAGGAATACCTGCAGAGGAGACAAGAGGCCAATCAGTACAAACTGAGAGCAGAGAAACAGCTGGTGAGAACTCTCTTACACACACACACACACACAGGAACACAGTACTCTGACAGTAGTTGATCAGCCAAGTTTGGTGTAGTTTGCTCTTTTCTCTGAAACACTGAGTAAACTGCTGTTGTGTGCAGGGTCTGAGACCAGGGACAGGAGATGCTGCTGAACGATACAGATGTTTTGGTCAACAACAGCTGTATGAAGATAGAGCCACTCCACCTCAGAATGTCCCACAGGAAAGAGTACACATACAACAGGTACTGTAGTATGTGTTGGAGACTCACAGCCCCCAAACACCTCTGAAAAATCAAAAAACAAACATTGTGTTTTGTTGCAGTTTTATCACTTTCTCCCATAAAACAAGACAAGCTGTTGCTACAGTGACATTCAAATGTAAACGACTCTCTTTAATTCAGTTGCAGGTCTGTGCAGCTGATGTTAAAATGTTCTGTAAAGTGCAGCACGTGTTTGGTTTAGAAATATACCTTCTGAAAAATAGTTGTGTGTGTGTGTGTGTTACAGGAGTATCTGAAACAGCTGCAGCAGATCAGACAGCGCTACCAGGATGAAGTGAGAGAGATGAGACGGAGAGCTGAGCCCAAGGTGATTCACGCTGCTCACTAGAGTTAAATACTCAACATGGATAAAGGTCTGTGGACTTGTGTTCATTCAGGGATTCTTCTGAAATGGAGGGTGTTAATCAGGAGTTTCTCAGTGGCTGCTCATCTTTACATTAGATGCAGACACAAATATTAGAGAAGTTCTGGGTCACAAACACCACTCCAGCTTGTCATTTCTATAAAGAACACACAGTCCAAAGCTTGGGGGCTTTATTACCCTCCAGGTCACACTTTGCATTGGGCCTGGTGGTGGCTCCACAGACCCCCGTTTCATTGTATATGTTGGAGATTATTACTGAGGAAATGTCCCTAATCTGTATTTACTGTCACAGTTGATTGGGTATTGAGTGTATTGAGTGACTTAGAAATGTGAACTGGGGAGATGTCTCTGTTATTATCCCTAGGCCGAGCCTAAAGCAGGTGGGACATACCTAGTGGAGCGTCCTGAGGAGAAAAACACACCTGTGTCCAGAAAAGAGCGGAAGGTAAATACACACACACACACACACACACACACACACACATACACACACACTTACAGAGAATAGTTTCCCATGAGCCGAGGCTTATACCGTTTCTCCTTAGCCCTCAGACATGGAGGAAGCTCTGAGGAAGATTCGAGAGCAAAACCAAAGAGAGAGGAGAGAGCTGCAGAGAAAACACAAAGAGCAGGTACTCACTGTTCACACAAGGGGGAAAAATACACAAATATAACCCCACTATTAGGTTCTGAACATAATCTACTAATCCTGTTCAAAGCAGGGACACTCTGAGGGATATAAAGAAAACTCATTTGCATCCTTAGCATTGTTGCAGTCGCTTTGAAAACTAAACCATTCTGAGTGTGTTTGAGGAAACTCCAGACACTGTGTGACTGTGAACTCCAAGACATTAGTCTTCACCCTACAGCCCCGACTCAGCCTTGAGGGGTTTTTACTTGCTTCACATTCTGAAGAAAGGCCTCAGTGGAAAGAGATTTTCTGACGATAGCGATAAATGATCAGAAATTGATTTTTTCAGGGAAATGAAAAGCAAATCACTAGATCTCACTAATGTACAGAAGTTAAGGGGGATTACATAGAAAACTATTATTAGAAATACAATCACTTCATTGGCCACTGTTCTTGCACACAGAGGAATTTCTTCTCCGCATTTAACCCAGTCCGTGCAGTGAAACACACAGTTACACACACACTAGTTAACACTAGGTGGCAGTGACCACACAAGCCTGGAGCGGTGGGCAGCCCTAGCCACGGCACCCAGGGAGCAGTTGGGGGTTAGTTGCCTTGCTTAAGAAGGGTGACCAGACGTCCTCTTTTACCCGGACATGTCCTCTTTTTTAGACTTAAAAAATGTCCGGGCGGAATTTCACAAACGTCCGGGATTTTGTTTTTCTAGAGCTTACATAGAACTTCGAGAAGTGCTTCGTTCACAAACTAGTCCCGCCCTCCCCTACTCCGTTTGGTTCGCTTGAGTGGTAGGGGGGCGTGGTGAAGTAGCCTAAAATCTTCTGATTGGACGGTCTGACTGTAGCGCTACCGTTATTGGTCGATAACCTTCTCTGTAAACATTTAATTGGTCAGTCTGCACGTCAGTAGTCAGTAGCCCCGAAGAGACGTGACGTGTCCTCTTTTTCACCATCTCAGATCTAGTCACACTACATTAACCTCTAAAGCTTGTTGAATTAAGATATAAACAGATGTTGGAAACCCATTATCTAAAAATTTTCAAAAATTGTTCATGTTTATGTTTATTCCTGTTTCCCTAATACGTTTTTCACACACATTTTTAGTCATTTCTACAGTTCAAACCTAGTGTTTTTCTTTTCTGTCTGGCCTAACGTTCTGGTCCTGTTTTTCTGTTAATGTTTAGTTCTCGTATAATGTAGCTATGTGCTTTGTGTTAATAAAACACACTTTACACTTGCATCCCACCTCCATGCCTGGTCCGCAAGTCTACTTTTCAGTTTGCGTTAAAGTTGTCCCACTCTAGACCTTCACCTTCAGATCGAGGTTTAGAACAGGAGTGCACCCTGAAGCCTCTTCTCTTTCACACAGAAGGGAATCATGTTCGAGATCAAGCTGCAGGATGAGGAGGCTGAAGGGAGCGAAGGGAAAATAAGACAGAAACCAGACAAAGAGAAAACAGAAGAGGTAAAAACAACAGTTTCAGTTAAGGGAACAGAATCGGTTATGAAATTATTTCAGTTTGAGTGAAGGACCACAGCTGAAACTCCTCCTGCTACTCATTCATGTCTAGCTAAATGGTGTGGAGCTAATTCTTGTTTTTCTGTATTCAGGAGGACCCTCTGAATCAGACACTGAGGTTTGATGCCACTCCCGAGCTTCGACTCTGGAACAGACCTGAGAAGGAGAGCGAGGTCAATGCGGAGATCAGGTCTGAGGAACAGGAAGGAAGCAGTGAGAGAGGAGGAGGAGAGGAGTGTGTGAAAAGAAGAGCCTGGAGACAGAAGGCTCCCCAGACTCTGCTCAATGCTCTGGAAAACATGGAGGTGTCATCTCTCTGTTCTACAGCAAGTTCATCACAAACAGGTACAGGGCGAAGGAAACAAACAGACAAATTAAATTTTGACCCTAAATAAATATTGTTACAATATTGTATGAATGTTCAGAACTGCCTCTTTGCTGTCTATCTTCATTTGAACTGATTAACGCTGGGTTTACACCTTGTCTTACTGTAGGCGGAGCTCTTCAGAAGGAGGAGAAGGAACCATGTCCTGAGGGGCGGAGACAGTGGAGGGACCTCCCCCCAGACACTCTCCTTAAAGCTTTGGCTGAGGCTCATCTCACCTTCTCTACACTGGGTAACGAGAGCTAAGCACAGTTCCTCTTGCTGTGGCTTTACTGGTGTTAAAATTTAGGCTGGGTATAGGAGAATAGGTTTTTTTGTGCTGACCAATCAGGGAAAATGGGGGCAGGTCTTCAGTTTAGTGCCCTGACCAAAAACCCAACACAAAAAAAATAAAACATTCATTGCCTGTAAGCGCTTATCCAGTTCAGGGTCGCGGTGGGTCCAGAGCCTACCTGGAATCATTGGGCGCAAGGCAGGAATACACCCTGGTGGGGGCGCCAGTCCTTCACAGGGGGAAAAAATGATTCTACACATGTTTAATCTTAGTCACAAGCCTCATCTTTCTTTTATTGCTTTCTTTCTGACTCATTTCATTTTCAGGAACGACCACATCTTGTGACAAAGATGCTTCTAAGGAAGAGGAGGAGGAGAAGATGCAGGAGGAAAAAGAGACACCAGAAGTTGGAAGATTGAATACTGCAGCAGATGATGGTAATGATGACTCTGATGTGGAGGTGGACGAGGAGCGATTGGAGCCCAGGTCTGATGACGATGACACGTAAGTGTCACCTCTTAAAAATACCAGAAAAAGACACTGTCTTCGGTTAAAGGTGATATTTCTGACATTCTGACACTGGATGTTGCACTAGAGCAGCAGGATCTCACTAAAACAAACTCTTTGTATTCCCTTCAGCTATGTCTCCCCTCTTCATTTCTTCTTCTCAGCATGGTGCCCAGAGACAGAAGCAGCTAAACACAGGCAGCAGGCCCAACTATAAAACAAAGAGCAAAGAACAACACACACAGAGCATTCTCTGCACAGGATGCTTTTACTCCATTATATCTTTGCATAGAAATCAGTCGCTGCTATATTCATGTTTTAAAATGTCAGATATGTATCACCTTTAACATTTCCTCAGCTTGGTCTATATTCATCTAGCTGTGGACCAATTGCAACCGGTGTTGCCTTTGGCATAGATTTTATGCTCCTGAACACTCTGCCAAAGCTGCATGCTCCCCATGACTAAATAAAATGATTATTTGATGGCAGTGGCTCATTAAGCGTTGTACACCTAATCCATACATAACATCCATACATTAGTGCAAAAAAATAATAATAAATCTTAATATCTCTCTCTGCTTGTCATTTTCTTCCATCTTTCCATCTTGCCAGGAACTTTGAGGAGTCTGAGGACGAGCTGAGGGAGGAAGTGGCGGACTCTATGAGAAACCTCTTCACAGAAGGGGACGATGATGATACTGTAGATGGATTGAAGTTGGAAGAGGAAGCAACAGAAGTGATAGAAAAATGTGAGGAAAGCAGTGTTAAAGAGGGCATCACAGACCCCTCCACAGAAGCAGAGTCAGAGCTGCAGACTGGGCAAGAACAGGCAGCACTGAACTTAAAGCCAGAGCAGAACCAGCTGGTGGGAACATCATAATACACTGGCGATGATTTCAGTGAAAATGATTTGGTGATGGACAACAGCCACCAACCCATCACAGGGCAGTAACATAATGCTCTCCACTGAGAAAGTTCAGTACGTTCGGTCCTGTGTACATTTACTAACTAAATAACAAAGGATCCTCTGGAATATGTGGTAAACGGATTAAAAGCTGAACTATGAATGATTTTATTAGGCTGAAATGGACACAGCGCACATTCATTCTTTCATTCATTCATTGTCTGTGCCAGTCCTTCACAGGGCAGCACACACTCACACCTAAGGACACTTTTAAATCATCAGTCCACATACCAATGTGTGTTTTTGGACAGTGGGAGGAAACCAGGTGAGAACACACCAAACTTCTCACAGACACCAGAGTGGGACTTGAACCCATAACCCCAGGGTCCTGGAGCTATGTGACTGCAACACACCTGATGCGCCACAGTGCCACCCCACACATCACACATTTAAGGAAAAAAACAAGATAGAAGGGGACTATGAAGAGGAGCTGTTGGAGCTTGATTGCAGTAATCAATATTTGAATATGTCTCTGTGGTTCCGCAGCATTCCAGTTAAACTGGTTACACTGCAAACATTTCTTGGGTTAATATTAAGATCTACTGTAAATTTAAGACCTGCTGCTGTTGCTGGATTTATTTGTTTTGTGCCATCCGCTGGAAATGGAAATGGTTGTTTCATTTTTCAGTTTCTGAAAAGAAATAAAATAATAATAAAAAACACTTTAATGTTGTTTTCTGTTTTATAAAAAAAATATAAATAAATACATAAACAATAGCAAATTGTTTCAAAACATCACCCAACTGTTTGCTTAAAATTGCATAAATTGTTACATATAAAAACTATAGGAAAGACAATGTACACTTTCCACACAGAGTAAACAAACCCAGATTAATAGAAAATAGGTGACCATTACTGTGATATTGCTGATAATCTCATTTGTGCTGAACCTAATAGGGAAAACTGTAACAATAATGTTGTTTTAATAAACGTTATTCACTACGTTTTGGATGTTAAAGGATGACTCAAGGGTCCTTTAAAGATATGAAGAGCAGCTCGACAGGGGGCAGTGTTTCACTCCAGTTCATGATCCTCCAGAATCCACAGAAGGAGAAAGACAAAAAAGCGGTGAAGATAATGGCGTCGAGTGAGAAATCAACAAAAGAGAAGCTCCTTTCTGCGCTCAACGACATCGATGTTTTATCCCGGTGAGTGTTAGTGTTTGTCTTCAGCTCTAAACTCACCTCTTTTGTTGTATTTCGCACTTTTATTTTCTCAATGAGAGCGTTTCTGCCCGTTACTGCTACGGACACTTTAAGAGCTATTATTTTCCGCACCCGTATTCCGCTCCTTAAGCTGTGATTGGCTGTTTGCGTCCCGCCTCTAGCGCTTTGATTGGTCCTTAATGTTTATATCACCTTTCCTTGAACCCGCGGAGCAATAGGAGCACAGGATGACCGTTGGAGGTGGAGCTTATTGGAAAGCGGGTGTGGAAAAAAAAAGAAAACTCGCTATCGCGTATTTCTGTTTTGTAGAGGACAGTAAAGTATTAAAAAGAAATATAACAAACATTCTGTAATTAATATAAAAACATATAATCTGATATTTCAGGGAGAGTCGAAAGAAGTCATAAGAAAAAGCTCATTCATTATGTCTAAGCCTGTGATCAGTTTAATCAGTAATAATAGCCTTTCCTGAAGAAATCAAAGGGTGTATCAACAGGGAATGTTGCTGACTTATTATAATTTGCATATTGGTACAAATTATTTATAGATGTTTATTTACTAAACAAAATTGGTATTATAAAGTATGTGCTTTATTTAAATGTTCAAATATTTTAATGCGCACCTATTGTGTGCTCAAAGCTTGTGTAATCACCAAAGAAAAACTTTGAAGCAGCTCCACATGAGCCTAAGTTGAAAATAACCAGCACCAGGAGTCCAGACAGATTTAAAGGCCCCAGGATTGACCTGTGGTGCAGTGAAACGGTATTCTCTGAAACGATGATGTAAACCATTCCTTTGTCTCTTTTCTCTCTCTGTAGAGAGCTGATAGAGATGCTGGCACTCTCACGAACCCAAAAGTTACCCCAGCCTGGAGAGGACACTCAGGTACAGAATACACAGATTGAGTTGTTACAGGCTTGTTTGTGAATACTAGTTCACTGTGGAGGCTGACGTGTGTGTGTGTGTGAACGCAGGTGCTAGAGCTGTTGGTTCAGAGAGATAGAGAGTTCCAGGAGCTGATGCACACGGCTGTGGAGCAGGGAAGGATCCACCAGGAGATGCAGCAGCTGGAGAAAGAAGCGGAGAAGAGAGACAGCGACATCCAGCTGTTGCAGAAGCAGCTCAAAGAGGCCGAGCACATCCTGGTGAGGCTTTTGATCTATTGTGCGCACACAGTATTCCTTAATAAGAAAGGCCACAGCTGCAATAAATGGTGGTCTGTGTGTGCCTTAGCCTTTTTTCTGACACCTCTCTCTCTCTCTCTCTCTCTCTCTCTCTCTCTCTCTCTCTCTCTCTTTCTTTCTTTCTTTCTTTCTTTCTTTCTTTCTTTCTTTCTTTCTTTCTTTCTTTCTTTCTTTCTTTCTGACTCCCCCTCCATACTCCCACTCTCCCACCAGGCCACTGCTGTGTACCAGGCCAAAGAGAAGCTCAAGTCCATCGATAAGGCCAGAAAAGGTGCTGTCTTTCAGTTTGAACTCTGTAAAAACAAATGATTTACCTATAAACTTTAATATTGTGTATTTTCATGGTAAGGCATTATCAGAGTCCATTGCCTCCGAACTTAATAACGAAATGCTGTTCTGATGCTGAGTATCCAGCTTATTGCTATCAGTAAATTAGAGTCACATGCACTACTTGTATTTTTAATTATTTATTGTGCACGGCTGATGAAAAGTTTTCTTATCTTTAACAGGTGTGTGTTTTGTTTATTTATTTTCAGGCAGCATCTCTTCAGAGGAAATCATTAAGTATGCACACAGGATCAGCGCCAGTAACGCAGTTTGTGCTCCTCTGAACTGGGTCCCAGGTATTTTCTTATCAATTTCACTCTCCTCTCTCTACCTCTTTTCTTTATATGCCTTTCCTCTACATATTTATTTGGCTCACTTTGTATTTCTGATACAGTTAAAATATCCTGTATAAACAAAACTTTTTATCTATCATTTAAAGGCTAAGCACCACTTAATGGACCTCCATGAATATTTCACATTATCTTAGTTACTGACAGATATAAGTATGAATTAAAATGAAAATAGCAGCTTATTTTGCTTTAAAACTGACAATTTTATTAAATTGACGGAAAAACCCGAGCTCGCTACGGAAATTCTTGAACGCGACCGTGACGTCACTGGTGGACAACAGCTGAACAACACCGCGGTAAAACACCGTTATGACTGACTGTTATGACAGTATCTAGCTAAATAACCAACATTATTCATGACAATAGCCTAGCAATAAGCTAAACTCAAATGTAGAGGTACCGTTATTCTTGTAAATGTGATCGAAGTCGAACTCGAATTCATCCGACACTATAAACCTCCGTAATGCAGCTACGTAGCCGAGTATAATCTGAGCCACCGAGTTTAGCGAGTCAAGCTAACGTTAACTAACACCAACTAAAACAGGCGAAGTGAGTGTCCTTACCCTGTTTACCTCCATGTTACAGAGGCTCTTAAACACCTTTCGTTGGTTTTCTGACTATCAATAAACACAAGTTAGGAACTCAAATTCCACTGTATTTATTTGTTTGACACTTTCATAGAGCTGGTGCTTAGCCGTTAAAGAAAAAAATAGGCTGCCATTTTTGTGGCATCAAACAAACAGTTTTCTTTATTTTTGTTTAAGTGGAGTCCTCAATTGTTCTTTGTCCTAAGTGGGCTTTTCACTGTGCTTTCACACCTACACTGCTCCGTTCGGTCACTACTTTGTCCTGACCGTGTCATGGCCAGATTTCTCAGAGTATTTACATGCTGTGTGCATGTGTAGTGAACAGAAGGGTTCAGTACCCTGCTTTGTTAGTCAGGCCACATTACACTGGTATCCTTGGGCAAGAACCATGATGTTTCATTTATGCACATGTGTAACATAAGGATTCAAAGACTCTTTGGCTATATATATAATATGTGTGTGGGTGTGTTTGTCAGGGGACCCACGAAGGCCTTATCCCACAGACCTGGAGATGCGCAGCGGGATGCTGGGACACATGAGCAACTTGCCGACCAATGGAGTGAATGGACACTTGCCAGGCGATGCCTTGGCTGCTGGGAGATTACCAGGTACCCCTGTGTCTGTGTGTGTGTGTGAGAGAGATAAAACCTTATCAGTTTTATTTCTCAAACAGCAGTACATCACTTTTAGCCTTACTGACACTCGTCGGTGTTCTGGAGTTAGATTCTGTTTGTGTTACTCTGTGTGTGTTACTGTGTGTGTGTGTGTGTGTGTGTGTGTGTGTGTGTGTGTGTGAGAGATATCTGAGGGTTATATCAGGCTTCCTTTGTAGGAAGGATGAAATTTCTCCCCATCCCACTGAAATGAAGGGTATTAATCAATAGTTTCTCTGCTTCACTACAAAACTTTGCTCTAGAAGTTGGAAAATTGCTGTGAGGATTCAATAGCAGCTTTGGAAGCATTAGTAAGGTTGTTTGCTGGTGTTGTATGATTTAGTTCTGGTTCCAACCTCCCAAACTCATCCCAGAAGAATTAAATGGAGCCCAGTGACCCCAGAGAACATCGTTACAGTGCTCTGCAGCCCAAACCGGGGAGAGCTTTATTCCTCTGTAGCAGAGATCACGTTTGTTTTTATCGGAATCACACCAGCAGATTGTAAACATTATGCTGTGGTCTTTTGAAGAGGTTCAAACGCTCCTTGGATCAATGGCCAATTAATCGAGAGCTGGACACTGAAACAAGGAAGGAACAGATTCTACTGATCTGTCTGAACACAGCTCCGTTGTCAGTTCAGTCCCAAACAACCACAGCAACAACAACAACAAGCCAATACACGATGAGTGAACAAAGCTTAACACTACCACTGTCGTTGGTGTGGTTTCCAAATCCTGCTGTTCCCACTAGAGACGACACCGGATACATTTCGGGGGGTGGTGGGGGTTACACTGGAATATTTACCATGGAAAAAGTCAGTAGAGTATGTACGCTACAGTGGAAGAGCACCATTAGGTGCATGTGTAGCTACTTATTGACAAGATTCATTTAAAGATTTGACTCTAATTAACTGTATCCATGTATGTATGTGTGTGTGTTGATGGATGCAGTGCTGTGTGAAATTATGACGCTGTTTTCTTGTTTCCTGTCAGACGTGCTCGCTCCTCAGTATCCCTGGCAGTCCTCCGACGTTTCCATGGGGATGCTGCCCCCTCACCACGGCAACGATTTTGGCCTTGAGCCGCCGGGACACAACAAGGAGAACGAGGATGATGTGGAGGCAATGAGCACCGACTCGTCCAGCAGCAGCAGCGACTCGGACTGAGAAAGAGATATAGAGAAAGTGTGTGTGTATGAGCAAGAGATAAAGTGTGAGAGATATTCACAGCTAGAGAGAGAGAGTGTCCACAGATGGGGGAGCTGTTTCCTTACCTTTCTTGAGAGCATTTCTACAGGAATTTACATGCTGAATAGGAAACTCAAAATTCTCCAAAGACATGTTTAGTGCTTTAATTTTTTATATATTTTCACTGGAGCTTTGAAGCTAATGTAGCTAAGAAGTAATAGAAAATATACCCCACCAATCATTTAAGTATGTATTTGTCTTATGAACATTATTACAGTCTCAAAAACCCCACCTACCACATTTTCATGTGTTTCCAAGTGGTAATTGTGAAGATAAAATACATAATTTCTGTTGTATCAAATTTCACACAGCGTAATCCCAGCTCCTCTGTTCGAAAATGAGATACATTTACTTCTTACGACATTCACCAAGCCTCTTTGAGCTTACCCTGCTGATTGGAGTAGTGTAAGCATCCATTACTTGTAAAATGCCTCAGTCAAACCATTTCAGATAAAAAAATAATTTTCCTGGTGAGGGAAATGGAGTCAGAGCACATCATATTTCCCAGTAAATGCTGTAAAAGGGACATTTTCAGCATCAATTTATCTCCACTATGCTCCAAGTCTGTCAGTGTGAGACTACAGCAGGTGAAGAGCTTGAGATTTCAGTGATATTTTAGCCAGATGTTCATGCTCTTTTTATGCAGCCTTGTCCAAATTTATTTAATCCTCACTCCTCAGTGTGTTTTTGGCTGGTGCTTGGACCCAGAGTTGTTTGTTTGTACCCCCTCTCTCTCTCTCTCTCTGTGTGTATACATGCAGTGCGCGAGTGTAAATGTTCAAACTTTTGGAGCTGGCTTTTCCTGCTCGGCTGTCATGTAAATAGTGCTGTAAATATATTTGAATTTTCACACTGTAAATAAAATTCGCTTTGGGTATGATCAAAGAGTTTTGTGTTTGTTTGCAGAAGGATGTGCTGGATTTCTTCCCTTGAAAACAATTCATATTGCAGCCCCTTGTGGTGCAGTTCAAAACCATGAGTGAGTAAGGTGAACGAGTGAGTTACAAACCAGTTTCACGTGGTGTTTCCCATCTAAATTTCCGTCCAAATCGTGTTCATTACTGAGCTACGATGACATTCAGGAGTTTAAATGTGAACATTGCTAAGTCCATGCTATCAACCCAGTGTATTAAAATGACGCTGAGTAAAAGTATGTCTACTATAGCTCTTCAGACTGTAGCCTGAAAGCCTCTAAACTCCCACACTGGAGAAAGATAGGAGGTTCCTGTTATGTGAAATCAGTATAGTGTGCAGTAGTAAGTGCTATCAGCGACAGCCCTTAATCTACTGAATCAAAGCAGGTTTGGGTCTGGAGAGTGCTTGGATTACTTAGATGGGAGACCTCCTATGAAAGTTTGGGTGGCTGTATGAGGTGGTTTTGCCTGGGCCACGTGTGGGTGATGTGGATCCAATGCCTGGGTGCAGTGACAGGGACACTGTACTGAATCAATGCTGCTGTCCTTAAATTGAGATTTGAAGGATCCAGTGACATTTGCAGGAACTCTGTATGTACTGTAGTATCTTGTGTTTGGAACATATTAATACGGGTAGCAGGGAGTATCATTGACAAAGTTCATGTTTTCTATAGAGAACTGCAGCTAAGGTTAGAGATGTACTTGCCGTCGGCCATTTGCTTAGATAACTGTCTGCATCGTGAAGGTAACTTACTCGCCTATGTTCTCCACTAATAACTGGAGGCTTCCACAAGAGGGCAGACCAGAGAAATATGTGGGTAAATGCAGATTGTGACACATTACGTCTTTGTGGTGCTGTTGATCACCTGAACTGCTACTATTTATGCATGTACTGCACCTTGCGTACATGTACCGTTTATTTTCAGAGGATGTGCGCAACCAAAGCACCAAAGAACACAGGATACGCAAGTCAGCCTTGATGTTTATGCAGATGCATGACATCAAGTATATTTCTAGTAAGCCTTGCGCTCCATCCGAAAAGGTGCCCTGATCATTTTGTGCACTTTTTTGGGATTCTGCCATGTTGTAATAGTGTCCGAAAACACACTGGACAATTTTCATTGCACTCAAACAATCCCACAATGCACTGCACACAGTGTACAACCCACAATGTACAAATTAGCTGACATTAGTGGATAGCGGATACCCATAATGAACTGCATTGTTTTATAAACAATAGGGCGTGAACAGCCATTTTGGACACAGACTTTGTGGATTTTAAGTCTTTTTTCTAGAGTATAGTTAGTGCATATCTTTAATAGGTCTTTTTAGAGAATTTACAAAGTTGTAGTGCACACAGCATGAAATAAAATAACGTTTTTAGCCTTGTTTTAGCTATTTGTTTTCCCAGCTTTGTCACCAGGTGGCGCTTTGGCACAATCCAGGCCTTAATCAGGGAAACTTCACTCATTTGCTGCTTGCATGCGATGCACCGATGGACAAATTACCTCAGCTTCCAGCTCTGCCTCAGCCCTAACTGACCACTTCACTTCTCTGTATTGATCGAGTCAGTGAAGGACTTGATTAGCTGATTGAGGCGGATGTGTTAAAGCAGGGAGGACTGTAACCTGTGCTGGGGAACCCCAGGAATCTCTGTGAACTTGTGGAATTAAACATAGGATGTTTGTAATGATTTTGAAGAGCCTTATTTCATATGATGTTTATCAGACTGGTGAACTTTAGTGTCTCTTCAGCTGAAATGGAAAAGTTGTAGTCACTTTATTAGTTGTAAACATGACTACTTTTATTCTACAGTGGCCTTTTCCCCCTTCTCTGGTTTAAAGACTATAAAACCCCCTCTGATGATGTAGCTTGAAGGTGGGAGGAAGTTTTATTGGCAGACCCTTTTTGTAATGTTTATTTAGTTAGCTAAGCTATTAGCTGCTGGTTTTTTATTTATTTACTTATTTATTTTTTTTGAGGAACAAGATTAACTTATAGCAGCTGTATAAAAATGGTTTATATATAATTCTCATAAGGAGGAGAATGGATTACTTTAACCACAGTAAGACAATATGGTAAAGTTAGCAAGGCAGCTGCTTGGCTAGACGCCTAACTTTTTTCACTCCTAATTTATGGCTGAAAATGCATAACCATATTTCTTAGTTTAAATTTGTGTTAAATAAAGATGGAAAGATATTTTAATGCTAGGCGTAGTTATTTACGGTGTTAATTTGTTTTAGCATCTCATCCATATGACAATGTAATTTCAGCTCATAAACGTAGAAGCTTTTCAAAAACACATTTAAGGGTTCCAGCCTGTGGAATCTTTGTTTTCGTTGCGGTGAGGTGGACAGGATAAAGTTTTTTTTTAAAAACACGGTACTTCACGCAGACTTGTTTCTATTTCTGTTCTTATCCTAGGATCCATTCAGGTTAACATGATGCTGCGTCTGTCTGCGCTGTGTGGTGTGTTCTCCCTGTGTCTGCGTGGGTATCCTCTGGGTGCTCTGGTTTAATCCCAAAGTCCAAACACATATCTTGGTAGGTGTAATAATTATTTTATAAATTGTCCACAGGGTGTGAGTGCGTGGTGCTGGGTCCAGGATGTGTTCCTGCCTTGCACTCAGTGATTCTGGGTACTATCTGGAACCACTGCGACCTGGGACAAGATGAAGAGGTTACAGAAAATGAAAAATTGAATGAAGAATGAGGACACGTTTGAATGTCAAGGGCATCGCTCCGTCTGAGAGGCCTGGCACTCATGTGTAGACACTTTTTTAAAATTGATGGTGTGGACGAATATAGTTTTGAAGCTGGAGTGTGATGAGGGTAAAGCTTGCCTCATCACTAAATCTGTAGTGGATATTAGACAGTATTTTTGTTAGCGTTTTAAATGTGACAAAATTAAATATACTTACTTGTTAATTCTTCTCTCTCAGGTTGGGTTGCTAAAGGAAACTTGGTCCATACAACTTCCCTTTTTTTAGATGCTAAAGGACCCTCGGTTAACTAAAAGAGGAGGGGTAGGCTGGTCTAATATAGTACCTGTACTGAAAAGGATTAGAATTAGTATAAATAAATATACTTACCGGTAAGATGAACTTTGAAGTAGATGACATGTCCATGCTTATGATTTTTTTGTATGATTTTATTTATTTATGTGTTTGTGATTAATTATTTTAAGGATGTCCTACCTATGGGTGAGAATGGTTTGGCCCAGGCTAATTTGGGGGTGGGGCTAAAAGCTATAAAGTGGGGTGAGTAGAGCCATTATAGTAGAGGTGGGCGATACCGGGAGATCCGATACCAAGTAAATACAGGGCCAGTATCGCCGATAATGATACCGATACTGATACTGATTCCGGTAGAAGCAAAAGACAGGAGCCGGGGGGTGCTGCTACTCACAACTTCATGAAGGGGGGGGCATTGCAAGGAGAGGAGCGCCCCCCGCTGCTCTGCGCTGCCTCGCACTCAGACTTTAGCGGTGGGAGAGAAAAAAGGCCTGAGTATCGATCTTTTTCCACGAGTATTGATCAATACCAATACCAGCGTTTGTATCGATATTATCGATATTGGGATCGATCCGCCCACCTCTACATTATAGAGGACCCAAAGTGGAAGGACCTATCTTAATGGTCTATGGGCAATAGGTCTTGAAATAGCTTGACATTTGAAAGACTTAGTTTTCTAACTGCGGGAAAGTCAGGGTAAAAGCTAGATACTGAATCACTGAAAAGTTATTTTGTTATATGCATATTTTTTATTATTTTCTTTTTGGTACAATCTTTTTGTGTTGTTTTGTGTGTATTAAATAGAATAAAAGTACATGCTTATGGTGAAAATAATTCTGGAGTGATCCATGATTTCCGGACCCAGTCTCGTGTACTTCCATTCAGCCTGGTAGCAACGACTACTTCCACACATAACATGGAGATAATAAAGTATATTTTCAGAACTGTCCAGATGTGTGTGGACAGGGCCTTTAGATTGTAGACCAGTGACTAAATGAAATGACACCACAGTTGTGTGGTGTAAATGTGTATTGCATGATGGATACAGTGACAACGTCAGAGAAAACAGATTTATGTTTGAACTATGGCTTTAACGTGGAGATCAGTGACAGCTGGCACTTCAGGCAGTTGTTGATTTCTGCTAAATATAAAACACAAGTATGCTAATTAGCTCTGTGCATAAATAGGGCCCTGATTCCCAAATGGTACTGAATACAGACGTAAATAAAACCCTTAAATTAATGCTAGTGTTCTGTATTGTATTTGGAGCCTTTGTTTTCAGAATGATTGTGGCACAAAGGCCCTTTCCTTATCCACGCTTTTTATGAATGCACTGGTAATTGTTGTTAATTTTCTCTTTTATTTCCCTCCCTTTCCTTTCCTCTTCCCTTATTCCTTTGCACAGACGTTCTGTTTGCTGTGCGCCACAGAGACTCAGAGGAATAAGGAGGTGATAAAGATGAAAAGCTGTGGTTTGAGTGACTGCCAGCTGTCACAGATCCCCGCATTAAAGGGATGCTTCAGGGGAAAAATTCAATTTACACAGTGTTTCAGGACTGATGTGGTCGGGCAGACCGGAAATCACTATGTTCTGGCCTAAACCTAGTCTTAAATATTAATATATGGGCCTAAATATTCACTGGTACTTTGTTATTCCTTCACTGCTGTAGAAGTCTGCTCTTTCTGGGAAAGATCTATTTCAGATGTTGAAACATTGCTGTGAGGATTTGATGGCATATATTAGAGCTCGGCAATTCATTGAAAATGAATCAATATGGACATTCAGATATTCTAATTTATGTAAATTTGCCTGTGTGGATTATATAGATATTTCTTTAACATTTTCATCCTTATTTTCTTTTTTTATTAATTCTGTTAATACGTCTCCACTGTGTGTTCATGTGTTGTCCCTTTAAACCACACTTCCACGCTGTGGTCACGGTACCCTGCCCCGTTCAATCTGCCACATGGAGGCAACACCGAGGAGAACATAAACACAGGGGCGGACACAGCGACTGTTCCACTGTCCACAGCTTAATGCTGTAGGTCTTTATAGTCCTCTTGTGGACTCTGGGCATAGGACACGGTGACCCTGGGCTCCTGTGCAGCTGCTCCAGAGCATGCTAGCTTCTTAGCTACTCTGCAATACTGTGAATGTTGTCTTGAGTGCGTCAGTGCTGTTTTTGTTTGTTTGTGTGTGTGTGTGTGTTTGTGTGGTTTAGTTTATGGCAAACTGATGGAAGTGCGATGCAGTCTCATGGCTGACAGCTGCAGTCCTGAGGGAGTTCCATGTGTTTTTCTGTGTTTTTCTGTCTCGTCTCACTTGTCTCACGAAGGTCTCACGGATGAGCTAAAGGTGTGTTAGCTCAGAATGAAGATAACACTGTTATGGTGCGATCCCCCAAGACTGTGTCTGACACACTTGGCCTTATGGGACCCCATCTCGTTCAATTTCTTTCGATTTCTGACTTCCCTTCGTACTTTCCCTAGTGCCCTGACACCATCCATTAAATTCCAACAGTGGTGACAGTAGCTGGGCTTCTATTTTTGTTCATTTTACAATCAATCTGTGTTAACCCCGCCATCAAGAGGTCACAAGTTCAATCCCTGGTGTAGCTGTCGCAATTCGTGTCCCTCACATGATGTTACCCACTGCATGCTTTTGTTAAAGCAGCACTTGGTAGTATTTTTACCTTTAAATAACAGCTTTATTATCATTGTGATGCTCCATTGAGCTGTAACAGGGCATTAGAGCCTCTGTCCTTGCTACTCCAGAATCAGCATGGTCACAGTGTAACTTTTGGAGGAGGGTAGAAGAGGATGTTCATTCATTCATTCATTCATTCATTCATTATCTGTAACCCTTATCCAGTTCAGGGTCGTGGTGGGTCCAGAGCCTACCTGGAATCATTGGGCGCAAGGTGGGAATACACCCTGGAGGGGGCGCCAGTCCTTCACAGGGCAACACACACACACACACACACATATTCACTCACACCTACGGACACTTTTGAGTCGCCAATACACCTACCAACGTGTGTTTTTGGACTGTGGGAGGAAACCGGAGCACCCGGAGGAAACCCATGCAGACACAGAGAGAACACACCACACTCTTCACAGACAGTCACCCGGAGGAAACCCACGCAGACACAGGGAGAACACACCACACTCCTCACAGACAGTCACCCAGAGGAAACCCATGCAGACACAGAGAGAACACACCACACTCCTCACAGACAGTCACCCAGAGGAAACCCACGCAGACACAGGGAGAACACACCACACTCTTCACAGACAGTCACCCGGAGGAAACCCATGCAGACACAGGGAGAACACACCACACTCCTCACAGACAGTCACCCGGAGGAAACCCATGCAGACACAGAGAGAACACACCACACTCCTCACAGACAGTCACCCAGAGGAAACCCACGCAGACACAGGGAGAACACACCACACTCTTCACAGACAGTCACCCGGAGGAAACCCATGCACACACAGGGAGAACACACCACACTCCTCACAGACAGTCACCCGGAGGAAACCCACGCAGACACAGGGAGAACACACCACACTCCTCACAGACAGTCACCTGGAGCGGGAACATATAGGACCAGAATGTGCTAAACAACGGTAGGGAACCTGCGCATACCCATGTAATCTACCCAATTAGTTCTAGTAATGTGTCCTGGCTGGGTTTACGGGTTAGTGTTCTCCTTCAAGCATGTTGAGAATGCATTAGTCTTGCATAACGTCTTGTTTTGTGTGTTGTTTATCTTCTTTTTTCCTGATTCTTTGTTTAAAGTTTTGAGGTGGATTTCTATTTGCAATTAAATAATATTTCGGTGTCTGTCTCCACCTCGGTGAATATTTTACTCCAAAATTACAATATATTTATGTGTGTGTGTGTGTGTGTGTGTGTCTGTGTGTGTGTGCTCACGCGTGTTAAAGGTCAGTTCTCGGCCACGTTGGCTAATGAGCCGAAATGACGGACGAGACTCTGAACGCTGACATTAAATAACCGACGTTTCCGCAGAGACGTGACTCACTCTGCATTATCATTTCACAAATGCAATCCCATAATGCAAGAGGGGTGTAAATGAAGAAATGATCACACGCTACGAAGCTGCAAGTGCACCTGAGTGTGTGAATGTGTGTGTGTGTTCTGCAGAGCTTTTAATGCAGCGCTGCTAGTGTTAAAGGATTTTACACAGACCCATTTATTTTGGTGTATAAATTAGTCAGGTTTTGACATTAATATAAGCACACTGGCTTTAGTAATGACTTTACACATTTCTCTGTGTAAGTGTGTGTGTGTGTGTAAAGACAGATGTAGTGCTTTGCAGGTGTAAACAGGTGTTTAGTGGTTACTCATTGTTTCTCCAAAAGAAAAAAATCTGCGTTAGATGAATTTATCTCACTACCACCTCTGTGTGTGTGTGTGTGTGTGTGTGTGTGTGTGTGAGAGAGAGAGAGAGAGAGAGAGAGAGAGAGAATGAGTCTAGATCTGGCATCTGTTTGAATACCCTTAAAATTAGCTCTGTTACTAATGAACACTAATGACCTATAGACCACTTCAGTCATGTGGTCATTCATGGACCTTTTAAAGGCAACGTCAACTGGGGAAGTGCTTTTCCCTGTGGTTTCTTTATATTCACAAGCTCTGTGTCTTTTACGGTGTGTTTGAGGAAAAGCGACTGTTGTTTGTATGCGGCTGAAGTGTAACGTGTCTGTAATTTTTTATTCACTGTTTGAATTACCACAGAAACTCATTTGTAACTCGAGCTGTTTATTTTTTCTCTGTGTTTATTTTCATGCAGTTAGTGCTCTCCCAAATTTAGAGTCAGTTCCACCTTAAGTAATCTAAAACTGCAAAAATAAGTCAGTATTATCCCCCTATGGAGCAGGAATAGAGCAACATCCTCATCTCGGTTTGTGCTTTTCAGTGTTAGGAGTCTCTCTGTTGTCTTAAAACCTCCAGGTGGCATTTCTCTGCTCTGAGCAGAGAGAGAGAAAGCCTAGCATACTGGACTGAGACACTTGTTTTGTTTTGTTTTTCTTTTGCCCATTTACAGACATGGAGCTTCGTAAACACATTAGACTGGTTTCAAGTGCAAACCGAATGGAGAGCAGCAAATAGGGAGGAAACATCCTCAGAGATTTATTTTTTGATAAAACACAAAAACAAAACAAAACAAAACTTTGCCTTTAAGTGTAAGGCTGCTTTCTCTGGGTCTGAGTTTCCCAGGGTCTGTGTCAGTGTTGGTCCAAGCAGAGCAGTGGTACACTCTGTGACAAATCCTGTAATTACTCCAGTGTCCTCAGAGAAATATGTAAATAATTTTAAAAAGTAAGTGAAAACATGAAGTATGGGTTGGATATTTGATTTGCATACCATAACAAAAGCATGAGATTAATAGCTGGGATGAAACCCACTGGTGCTTTTCCTTTCTGTTTTTTTCTCCCGTTTCACTGAAAGTCGGTGGCCCTTAGTTTCCACCACCACAGCTGAAATAGATTCACGTTGTCAGAAAAATACAGATTGAGCCGACACATAGCGCGCCTTGAATCCATCAAAGTGGAGTGAGTGCATTTGCGGATTGCTGGAATAAGCAGAAAACTTCCTACGTTTCAGTGACAGTGATTTTTCAGAACAGCAATTAGTAGAACACAAGGAGCTTTGAATTAAACCATAACACACGCTTATGAGTCTGTGTACACCCTGGCCACTTTATCAGAAACACCCCCTTCTACTGACACTCACTGGCCACTTTATCAGAAACACCCCCTTCTACTGACACTCACTGGCCACTTTATCAGAAACACCCTCCTTCTACTGACACTCACTGGCCACTTTATCAGAAACACCCCCTTCTACTGACACTCACTGGCCACTTTATCAGAAACACCCCATTCTACTGACACTCACTGGCCACTTTATCAGAAACACCCCCTTTCTACTGACACTCACTGGCCACTTTATCAGAAACACCCCCCTTCTACTGACACTCACTGGCCACTTTATCAGAAACACCCCCTTCTACTGACACTCACTGGCCACTTTATCAGAAACACCCCATTCTACTGACACTCACTGGCCACTTTATCAGAAACACCCCCTTCTACTGACACTCACTGGCCACTTTATCAGAAACACCCCATTCTACTGACACTCACTGGCCACTTTATCAGAAACACCCTCCTTCTACTGACACTCACTGGCCACTTTATCAGAAACACCCCCTTTCTACTGACACTCACTGGCCACTTTATCAGAAACACCCCCTTCTACTGACACTCACTGGCCACTTTATCAGAAACACCCCCATTCTACTAACACTCACTGGCCACTTTATCAGAAACACCCCCTTTCTACTGACACTCACTGGCCACTTTATCAGAAACACCCCCTTCTACTGACACTCACTGGCCACTTTATCAGAAACACCCCCTTTTACTGACACTCATTGGCCACTTTATCAGAAACACCCCCTTCTACTGACCCTCACTGGCCACTTTATCAGAAACACCCCCTTCTACTGACACTCACTGGCCACTTTAATAGAAACTCCCCCTTTCTACTGACACTTACTGGCCACTTTATCAGAAACATCCCATTCTACTTACCCTCACTGGCCACTTTAATAGAAACTCCCCCATTCTACTGACACTCACTGGCCACTTTATCAGAAACACCCTCTTTCTACTGACACTCACTGGCCACTTTATCAGAAACACCCCCTTCTACTGACACTCACTGGCCACTTTATCAGAAACACCCCCTTCTACTGACACTCATTGGCCACTTTATCAGAAACACCCCTCTTCTACTGACCCTCACTGGCCACTTTATCAGAAACACACCCCTTCTACTGACACTCACCGGCCACTTTATCAGAAACACCCCTCTTCTACTGACCCTCACTGGCCACTTTATCAGAAACACACCCCTTCTACTGACACTCACCGGCCACTTTATCAGAAACACCCCCTTCTACTGACCCTCACTGGCCACTTTAATAGAAACTCCCCCTTTCTACTGACACTTACTGGCCACTTTATCAGAAACACCCCCTTCTACTTACCCTCACTGGCCACTTTAATAGAAACTCCCCCATTCTACTGACACTCACTGGCCACTTTATCAGAAACACCCTCTTTCTACTGACACTCACTGGCCACTTTATCAGAAACACCCCCTTCTACTGACACTCACTGGCCACTTTATCAGAAACTCCCCCATTCTACTGACACTCACTGGCCACTTTATCAGAAACACACCCCTTCTACTGACACTCACTGGCCACTTTATCAGAAACACACCCCTTCTACTGACACTCACTGGCCACTTTATCAGAAACACCCCCTTCTACTTACCCTCACTGGCCACTTTAATAGAAACACCCCCTTCTACTTACCCTCACTGGCCACTTTAATAGAAACTCCCCCTTTCTACTGACACTCACTGGCCACTTTATCAGAAACACACCCCTTCTACTGACACTCACTGGCCACTTTATCAGAAACACCCCCTTCTACTTACCCTCACTGGCCACTTTAATAGAAACACCCCCTTCTACTTACCCTCACTGGCCACTTTAATAGAAACTCCCCCTTTCTACTGACACTCACTGGCCACTTTATCAGAAACACCCCCCTTCTACTGACACTCACTGGCCACTTTATCAGAAACACCCCCTTCTACTGACACTCACTGGCCACTTTATCAGAAACACCCCATTCTACTGACACTCACTGGCCACTTTATCAGAAACACCCCCTTCTACTGACACTCACTGGCCACTTTATCAGAAACACCCCATTCTACTGACACTCACTGGCCACTTTATCAGAAACACCCTCCTTCTACTGACACTCACTGGCCACTTTATCAGAAACACCCCCTTTCTACTGACACTCACTGGCCACTTTATCAGAAACACCCCCTTCTACTGACACTCACTGGCCACTTTATCAGAAACACCCCCATTCCACTAACACTCACTGGCCACTTTATCAGAAACACCCCCTTTCTACTGACACTCACTGGCCACTTTATCAGAAACACCCCCTTCTACTGACACTCACTGGCCACTTTATCAGAAACACCCCCTTTTACTGACACTCATTGGCCACTTTATCAGAAACACCCCCTTCTACTGACCCTCACTGGCCACTTTATCAGAAACACCCCCTTCTACTGACACTCACTGGCCACTTTAATAGAAACTCCCCCTTTCTACTGACACTTACTGGCCACTTTATCAGAAACATCCCATTCTACTTACCCTCACTGGCCACTTTAATAGAAACTCCCCCATTCTACTGACACTCACTGGCCACTTTATCAGAAACACCCTCTTTCTACTGACACTCACTGGCCACTTTATCAGAAACACCCCCTTCTACTGACACTCACTGGCCACTTTATCAGAAACACCCCCTTCTACTGACACTCATTGGCCACTTTATCAGAAACACCCCTCTTCTACTGACCCTCACTGGCCACTTTATCAGAAACACACCCCTTCTACTGACACTCACCGGCCACTTTATCAGAAACACCCCCTTCTACTGACCCTCACTGGCCACTTTATCAGAAACACCCCCTTCTACTTATCCTCACTGGCCACTTTAATAGAAACTCCCCCTTTCTACTGACACTTACTGGCCACTTTATCAGAAACACCCCCTTCTACTTACCCTCACTGGCCACTTTAATAGAAACTCCCCCATTCTACTGACACTCACTGGCCACTTTATCAGAAACACCCTCTTTCTACTGACACTCACTGGCCACTTTATCAGAAACACCCCCTTCTACTGACACTCACTGGCCACTTTATCAGAAACTCCCCCATTCTACTGACACTCACTGGCCACTTTATCAGAAACACACCCCTTCTACTGACACTCACTGGCCACTTTATCAGAAACACACCCCTTCTACTGACACTCACTGGCCACTTTATCAGAAACACCCCCTTCTACTTACCCTCACTGGCCACTTTAATAGAAACACCCCCTTCTACTTACCCTCACTGGCCACTTTAATAGAAACTCCCCCTTTCTACTGACACTCACTGGCCACTTTATCAGAAACACACCCCTTCTACTGACACTCACTGGCCACTTTATCAGAAACACCCCCTTCTACTTACCCTCACTGGCCACTTTAATAGAAACACCCCCTTCTACTTACCCTCACTGGCCACTTTAATAGAAACTCCCCCTTTCTACTGACACTCACTGGCCACTTTATCAGAAACACACCCCATTCTACTGACACTCACTGGCCACTTCCCCTCCAAGTGAGTTGAGCTGATGTAGGAGTTTAGAAGTTCTCCTGAAAGCGTGTTGAGCCTCAGTGACTCTGTTTAAGCCCTGACGCTGTGTCTGTTGGAGAAAGAGTGTGACTGTGTGTGCCCTGTTTTTTCTGAGTAAACAGGAAGGATCCTGTCCCTGAGCGGGGCATAGATGTGGTGATAGTGTTCAGGACGATGGTGGGAACAGCAGTAATTTGACAGAACCGGGCTGTTTTATTCTGGAGTGTTAAATCCGTTTTGGTTTCTCTCCTGTAACGATGGCTGCTATACCTTTTTCTCCCCTTTTTTTCTCCTCCTCTGAATGATGGATAGAAGAGGGGTTTATCTCTGCAGAGAGAGAGCGATGTCTGATGACTCACCTCATGCATTTTGTGCGTTTTGTGTGTGTGTGTGCGAGAGAGACTGATGTGACTCTGACCAGGCTTTATAAAGGGTATCATGATGAAGTCGTTTTTTTTTCCTTTTTACAGACAATGATGGAAGGCGAGATGAAAATAAGAGGTGGAGAAAGGAGTCGCGCACAAAAAAGAGAAAGAAAGAAACAGAGAGAGCGTGAGAGAGAGAGATGACTCAACCATCAGTGCCACTTCAGAGTGGAGGAAAATGCCCCCGGTTTATTGTGTCTCAGCTTTGGATGTGGGCTCTTACTCTGGAACGCCTGGAAAGCATGTCAGGACCAGCTGTGTAAACACAGAGGATGCGTTCACACCTGTAAAAAAACAAAACAAATAAAAACACACATGCCCAAAAGTTTATAGACAGCCCAAATAATAACTAAATTCACTTATTTTAGAGGCCTTTCCACAGTTAGAGCTTCTGCACTTTTACTGGAGGATGGATGGATTAAAGGCTGTGGATCTGATCCTGTGCCAAGTGAAAGGCTGTGTGACCTTCGTGAGGGAATGTTAGAGGTGTGTGTGTGAGTGTGTGTGTATCCATGTTCTGGAACTGTATTATTGCTGCAGGTGTTTCCACACTTCTCAGTTCGTATTAAGCGAATGCAATCGCTAACTCGACCCCCCCTCCTCCTCCTCCTCGTACAGAAGGTTAAACAGGTTTCACATACCGAGCTGGACTTTATAGAAACAGATTCTTATACATTACTTTAATCACAAAACGAGATTTTAATCACAAAAACGTATAACACCATGTTTATGAACATTTATTTATTTATTATAAAGTGCGACTCACAATATTGAAGAAACAGATGGCTTTGCTGTGCTTGAATGAACCAGTTTATGCTCCATGGACCGGGTCCCACACATGAGAGCGGACATGTTTAAAACATAGGAGGTGTGTGGGAAATGGACTGTGCAGAAATTGACAGATTTTCTCCTTTAATGATTAAATTACAGACTCTCTCCCTCCCTCTTTCATTCTCAGTCCCTCTTTATCTATCTCTCTCTCTCTCTCTCTCTCTCTCTCACACACACACACACACTCCCTGTCTCTATCTCTCTCTCTTTTGCATATGGGTGAATTGGACAGACAGACCAGTCCTCACAGTGAGAATAATCCCAGAAAAGCATGAAATGAAACAAACTTGAGCCTGCGGTCACCATGCCCAATGCCAAGAGATCACCAGATGGGATAAAGTCCCCAAACACTGGGCAGAGAACAGTGGAGCTGTGTTCTCTGGAGTTGTGCAGCTCTGATACATCTGTGTCCGGATACAAACAAATTCTCACAGCACCGTTCCTAGTGCTGAAATGTCCATTTAACTCCAGATTACAAACACTTCACTCTGACACTTTCACCAGCAGAACAAACCCAACACTCTCTCTCTCTCTCTCTCTCTCTCTCTCTCTCTCTCTCTCTCTCTCTCTCTCTCTCACTCTCTCTCTCTTTCTCTCTCTCTCTCTCTCTTTCTCTCTCTCTTTCTCTCTCTCGCTCTCTCTCTCTTCTCTCTCTCTCTCTTCTCTCTCTCCCTCTCTCTCTCTCTCTTCTCTCTCACACATTATGACTCAGTCTCTCTCTCTCTCTCTCTCTCTCTCTCTCTCTCTCTCTCTCTCTCTCTGTATTATCTAATAGTCTTGAAAGTTTAAGAACTTAAACAACGAGGATTTTTGTGCTCCGTTGTTTTTCCTTTGCAGACAATAACACTTGTAGATTTTATATTTTACGTCTTAATTCAATTAAACCAAGGTTTTCCCTTTAGTTTCTGCAGCTACTTTAGTTCAATATGTGAACTGTCACCCTCAGTTTAAAGGAAAACAATGTAATATTTTACCATAAAATTACAGCTTCAGAATCGTTGTAATACTTCACTGACCTATAATAAAAAGAACATATGCTCTGTTGTGACTACTCTGGGCTCAGCACTGCAGAAATGGCACTATGTAACTTTTGTAGCAGGGTAGGAAACCACACCCCCTCCCTCTTCCTCCCAATTGATTTCAGTACACTGCTGTAAAAATGCATTACACCAGGGGGAGCCCCAGAAGCAAAAAAAAAAAAAACCCAACAAATCTTCCTAGTGTTCCTTTATGCGTCTTAAAATGAAGGCAGCCCAAAATTAGAACCTGGACCAAAAAAAAAAAACGAAACATAAAAGCGCCACCATTTCCCCAGCACCACACACACGATGACTGTGTCTGTAATCCCCAATTTAATCCGTGTTTACAGATAGATTCCCTGTTGCGCCGAGTGGGAGGAAAACCTCTCTTTCTTTAATTCTCTCTTTCTGCTCCTGTATTTTTAGATTTCTCTCCAAAGTGAAGTGAAAGAGAGTTTTAATACGACACACACTCACGTACACACACACACACACACACCCACACACACACACTCACGTACACACACACACACACGCCCGCATACACACAAACACACATTTATTTTCATGCATTGTTGGGCAATTACATAGATCCCTATTTATTTTACAGAGATCTAATTCTACCTCATCAAAAAGTATGGCCGGCCAAACCCTAACCCTGACCCTTATCCCTTTGGAAGGTGGGAAAGTATAAACTCAGTAACCACTCTCTCTAATTTAAAGAGAACCTCCAGAGTGAATGGCCATCAAGGGGAAGAGAGGAAATGTTATTTTTTTTTCGTGGATGCATTGGGTCTCCCATCAGCTGCTCAGCCCCCAGCGTCGCTCTGTGGCTCAGACCCAGACGGAGTGATTTCCGATGAGCTTTCCCTGCTCTGACCAAGCACTGCTTGCTGTAATTTCCTCCCATTGATTTTAAAGGCTCTGCACATCGACAAGAATTAAACTACAGTGAATTTCTAATCCCTCTCTGTTCCTGCGGGATGTGGCTTATATGGATGTGGTGGGATGTTAGCCATCCCCAGAAGGAGGACTCGAGTAGGGCTGGACAATAGTTCAATATCAATATTTATTGCAATATGAATTGTTTCAGGGCGGCACGGTGGCGCAGCAGGTAGGTGTCACAGTCACACAGCTCCAAGGACCTGGAGGTTGTGGGTTCGAGTCCCGCTCCGGGTGACTGTGAAGAGTTTGGTGTGTTCTCCCTGTGTCTGTGTGGGTTTCCTCCGGGTGCTCCGGTTTCCTCCCACAGTCCAAAAACACATGTTGGTAGGTGGATTGGCAACTCAAAAGTGTCCATAGGTGTGAGTGTGTGTCAACCTGTGAAGGACACACTCCAGGTGTCCAGGTGTGTTCCTGCGTTGAACTCAGTGACTCCAGGTAGGCTCCAGACCCACCGTGACACTGAACTGGATAACTGGCCGTTACAGACAATGAATGAATGAACGTATCAATGGAAATTAAGAAATACATCATGATACAAATTTTGCCCACATGGTCCAGCCCAACATGTACTTGGACTGTGAGAGGAATCTTCAGCACCTGGAGGAAACCCACACAGACAAAGAGAGGATACAACACACTCTTCACCGGCCCACTCACCCTGGATCTGTGTGAAAATGGCACCAACTGCAGTGCCACCATGCCACCCATGCATGGTTCCTGACTGCTGAGTGAGGGCGCGCTCAGAGATAAAGAATGCGCTTCTGTGCTGTTCCCCAGCTCTACTTTACAGGAAAAATCCCAACACTGCTGACTCCGAGAGAGAACAAAGAGTGGAATATTCCTAGATCTTCCCCAGTGTCCCATGGGTTTTACTCTCTTCAAACACTACTATGAAGCACTCTAGTTTCTGATATTGCATGATATTTATTAAAAAATTAGTGGAACAGGAGACGAAATGGAACCTGATATCAGGACTGGACGGAAAGCTGTGAAAAGCAGAGACCTACCTTTTACCTTTCCTTAAATTTTGCATCTGTTCCACTTCCATTTGGAATAAGATTAGACTCTCGCCTGTCCCACCCCAACACACAATTTCACACAGGATTAGGGCTAATGGGAATTCGGACACACACACACACACACACAGAGCAATTTTAGCTCTCGCTACTTTAATGCTCTTACTGTCCAGGATTTTTCTTTTCTCTCACAAGTTTGCGCAGAGTCACCACTGACCCATTTCCTAATGCAAAGATCAATTAAAAGACTTCTCCAGGCCTTTCGTCCACTCCGTCCCCCAGAGCACATTTTATTATTTTTTTTTTAAAGAAACCAAGATAAAACTCTCCCTCTCTTCCACTGTTTCTCCTCTTCCTTTGACATTTCCCTCTGTCCCTCCCTGTGGACGCTGTGATACAATGTGTCTCATGAACACAGTTCTGCCTCGAATTAATCGTTCTTTACTCAAAGACATTTCAGATTTCTTCACAGAGGAAGACGATATGAGGAGGTCTTTTCCATCACATTTTTACTTTAGGGTTTTCACTTGTACTACTTTTCACTTCAGGGTCAGAGACCACAATTTGTTTATTTCATTTCTTAAAGTACTTTATATTATTCATTAGTTCATTAATTGTCTGTAACTGCTCATCCAGTTCAGGGTCGCGGTAGGTCCAGAGCCTGCCTGGAATCATTGGGCGCAAAGCGGTTACAGATAATGAATGAATGAATGCTTATCCAATTCAGGGTTGTGGTGGGTCCAGTGAGAACACAACAAATTCCTCACAGACAGTCACCCCGGAGTGGGACTTGAACCCACAACCTCCAGGATCGAGAAGCGATGTGACTGCGACACTACCTGCTGCGCCACCGTGCCGCCATTTTATATTAAATTAATTAAATTTTTCAGAATGTACTGATATAGTGTAGGTCCTGTTTAAACCTTTTAAACATCTCAGACTCTGTCTACACTGGACTACACAAGACCTCTGAAAGGTTCCCCTGTGGTAAATAGCAGCAGAACATTATATGTATATAAATATATATATATATATATATCTCATCATACAAATCGATATTGTTTTTTGCCCAGCACTATGCATTAGTGCATTTCAAATGCCTCCTGATGTCGTTTCTTGGTCTCAATATATCGTCATCATCATCATCATTTTCTTCTCCGCTTCTCCATTTCAGGGTCGCGGTGGCAACAGGGCGAGCAAAGAAGCCCAGACGTCTCTGTCCCTTGCAACATCCACCAATTCCTCCTGGGGGATCCCAAGGCGTTCCCAGGACAGCCGGGAGATATAATCCCTCCAGCGTGTCCTGGGTCTACCTCGGGGCCTCCTTCCAGTTGGACGTGCCTGGTATACCTCCAGTGGGCAGGAGGCATCCTGATAAAATGCCCAAACCACCTCAACTGACTTCTCTCAATGCGAAGGAGCAGCGACTCTACTCCGAGCTCCTCCCTAGTCACTGAGCTCCTCACCCGATCACGGAGAGTACGCCCAGCGACCCGTCGGAGAAAGCTCATTTCGGCCGCTTGTATCCGCGATCTTGTTCTTTCGGTCATTACCCAGAGCTCATGACCATAGGTGAGAGTGGGAACGTAGACTGACCGGTAAATTGAGAGCTTTGCTTTATGGCTCAGCTCTCTCTTCACCACAACGGTGCGGTACAGTGACCGCATTACTGCAGACACTGCACCTATCCTACAGTCAATCTCACCATCCCTCTTCCCATCACTCGTGAACAAGAACCCGAGATACTTGAACTCCTTCACTTGGGGCAGGTTCTCACCCCTTACCTGAAGGGAGCATGCCATCTGTTTCCGGGAGATAACCATGGCCTCAGACTTGGAGGTGCTGATCCGCATACCGACCGCTTCACACTCGGCTACAAACTGCTCAAGTGAACGCTGGAGGCCTCCGTGCGAAGAAGCCAGAAGAACAACATCGTCCGCAAAAAGCAGAGATGCCACCTCCCGAGATCCTCGACGGAAGCCCTCCTGCCCCAGGCTACGCCGCGCCACCCTGTCCATGAATATCAGGAACAAGAGTGGAGATAAGGCACAGCCCTGACTGAGTCCAATGCCCACACTGAACAAGCCTGACTTACTACCAAGGATGCGAACACAACTCAAACTCTGAGAGTACAAGGACCGTACGGCTCGCCGGAGCGACCCTGGCACCCCATACTCCTGGAGCACCTCCCACAGAATCTCTCGGGGAACACGGTCATATGCCTTCTCCAAATCCACAAAGCATGTGTAGAGTGGAGTAGCAAATTCCCACGCCCCCTCAATCATCTGTGCAAAAGTAAAGAGTTGGTCCATAGTTCCACGGCCAGGACGAAATCCGCATTGTTCCTCCAATATCCTAGGTTCGACTATCGGACGGATTCTCCTTTCCAGCACCTTGGCATAGACTTTCCCCGGGAGGCTGAGAAGTGTAATGCCACGATAATTGGCACACTTTCTCCGGTCCCCTTTTTTGAAAATAGGAACCACCACCCCGGTTTGCCAATCCAAAGGCACCGTTCCCGAGGTCCATGCGATATTGTATAGGCGTGTCATCCAAGACAGCCCCACAGTATCGAGTGCCTTCAGTAACTCTGGGCGAATCTCATCTACTCCTGGAGCTTTGCCACTGCGAAGCTTTTTCACCACCTCAGTGACTTCAGCCAAGGAAATGGAATCTGACCCCCCAGACACTTCTGGCCCTACCTCCTGTACAGGAGGCATGTCTCTCAGGTTAAGGAGTTCCTCAAAGTGCTCCTTCCAACGCCCAACAATACGCTCAGTCGAGTTCAGAGTTTCACCATCCTTGCTGAGCACAGCTTGGACAGTGTCCCCCCTCCCCCTCCTGAGTTGTCGGAGTGTTTTCCAGAACGTCTTTGAGGCCGCCCGGAAGGCATTCTCCATGGCCTCTCCAAACTCCTCCCATGCTCTGGATTTTGCTTTAGCAACTGCCACAGCTGCAGCCTTTCTCGCCTGCCGGTACCCATCCGCAGAATCGGAAGTTCCCCAAGCTAGCCAATCTCGAAAAGCCTCCTTCTTCCGCTTGACAGCTTCCCTCACCCCTGGTGTCCACCAACGGGTTCTTGGGTTGCCGCCATAACAGGCACCGACAAGCTTTTGACCACAGCTACATGCAGCCGCTTCCACGATGGAGGTCCGGAACAATGTCCATTCAGACTCCATTCCCCCTACCTCCTCCGGAACATGTGAGAAGTTCTCTCGGAGATGAGAGTTGAAATCCATCCGGACAGAGTCATCTGCCAGCTTTTCCCAGCACACCCTCACAATACGTTTGGGTTTACCAGGTCTGTCCGGCAGCTTTCCCCGCCATCGGATCCAACTCACCACCAGATGGTGATCGGTTTACAGCTCAGCCCCTCTCTTTACTCGAGTGTCCAAAACATACGGCCTCAGGTCAGAAGACACAACCACAAAGTCGATCATTGACCTTTGGCCCAGAGTGCTCTGGTACCAAGTACACTTATGAGCAATCTTATGTTCGAACATGGTGTTCGTTATGGACAAACCATGGCTAGCACAGAAGTCCAACAACATCACACCACTCGGGTTTAGATCAGGCAGTCCGTTCCTCCCAATCACTCCTCTCCAGGTTTCCCAGTCATTGCCAATGTGAGCATTGAAGTCCCCCAGCAAAACAACAGAGTCAGTGCATGGAATCCCCTCTAGAACTCCAGTCACTTCCTCCAAGAAGGCCGAATACTCTGAGCTGCTGTTCGGTGCATACGCACACACAACAGTCAAAGTTTTCCTCTCTGCAAGCCGGAGCCGCATTGAGGCGACCCTCTCGTTTACTGGGACAAACTCCAGCTGTACAGGCGCCAGCCGGGGACTTGTGAGTATCCCCACACCCGCCCGGCGCCTCTCACCCTGTGCAACTCCTGAGTAAGAGAGAGACCAACCCCTATCGAGGAGTTTGGTTCCAGAGCCTACACTGTGTGTAGAGGTGAGCCCAACTATATCTAGCTGGTATCTCTCAACCTCACGCACCAGCTCTGGCTCTTTACCCCCCAGTGAGGTTATGTTCCACGTACCAAGAACCAGTTTCTGCTGACAAGTTCCACGACGCCAGGGGCCCCCTTGCCCCCGCTCTGTGCCCGATGGGCATTGCACCGCACCCCTACTCTGGATCTTGCGGGTGGTGAGCCTACATGATCCTCCCACGTTGCCATTTCGGGCTGAGCCCGGCCGGGTTACGTGGGCTGCCCAGCCACCAGGCGCTCGCTGTCGGACACTACCCCCAGGCCTGGCTCCAGGGGTAGGTCCCGGTAACCCTTTCCCGGGCAGGGTACACTGAATTTTAATGTGTGTACTCATAGGAATGCTTTTGGATCATGTTTGTCTGGATCTTCACTCCAGACCTGTTCGCCATGGGAGACCCTACTGGGAGCTAACAGCTCCCGACGACATAGCCCTGGAGGTCATGAGACCACACAAGCCCTTCCGCCACGACAAGGCCCTGATCCAGGAAGGGCTCAATATATCGGACATATTTATATTGCACACCCCACAGACGCTCAATAAGTTTGAGATCTGAGGATCCTGAATAATTCCTGAACAGTTTTTGTGGTTATCCTGCTGAGAGAGGACACTGTCATTAGGAAACACTTCCACTATTAAGGACTGGATATGGTCTGCAGTGTTCATGGAGGTGCTGCATGTCAAAATAACAGCCATATGAACGCCAGGAACCAAGGTTCTCCAGCAGAACATCACCCAGAGTATCACACTTCCCCAACAGGCTCGCCTGCTTCCCGTAATGCACCTGGGGCCAGGAGGTTAGCGCCACACACACACACACACACACACACCCTGCTGTCCACATGAGGCTCTATTGGTGATGGACAGGGGTTAGCAAAGGCACTCTGACTATCTTCGCCATGCTAAAATATCTGGATGTCTCTCTGTTACTCAGAGAACCAGAATCATTCATCTCATTGTGCTCTAAAGCTTGTCATGACTAGATCTTTATATAGCATCAGTGTCCAATCAAATTATGTATCTCCATTTTTGTTTATTTTTGGTTTACTACATCATTTGGACACAGCTGCTGTCTTTATGATGAACTGATCAATACAAACGCTCCAGAATTACTCATTAAAACATTTATACTTTGACTTCCATTGAAAGTTAAGAAAGTGTTTTCATTCTCCTGTAAAATTACTATTTTTGGAGATACATGCTTTTCATTGGACAGTGATACTTTATAAAATAAAGCTCTCTCACTTTTAAAAATCAGAAGGAAGAGTACATAACCTCCATTAACTCTTCAGAGCAACTCCATTCTTCTTTCATTTCATTTCATTCATTTTTCATTTCTTGTTTTTCTCCGTCCCTGACGAGGTGTGACCAGCAGGACATGTCCACCCTGTCACACCGAACAGAGACAACAGATTTTAATTCAGTTTGTTTGGCAGTTTTCACAGACAAGTCACGTAATTAACTTTTGTAAAATTGATGTTATAAGGTCTGGGCTCGGGAGCAGACGGTTCAGGTCGGTCTGAAGTCTCAACACTGATGGGGGTTCATTCTCTGTTTTATTTACTTTACTGAGCTGGGACATTTATTTATTTGTAAGTATAAAGCACCACATGGAAGTGTCTTGTAACTCACTCACTCACATTTAACAAAATGCTCCACAGACTCTGCTGTTCAGTGACTCCTGTAAATAATATTACGTGTCTTTGTTTTGATACGAGCAGTGCATGATTTAAACTATGAAGGACATTTGTCTCCCTCTGAACTAATAGAATCTGCAGTTAGTGTTCTCCTCAGAGCGTGTTGGATCTGATGTTAGTGTTCTCCTCAGAGCGTGTTGAGTCTGATGTTAGTGTTCTCCTCAGAGCGTGTTGAGTCTGATGTTAGTGTTCTCCTCAGAGCGTGTTGAGTCTGATGTTAGTGTTCTCCTCAGAGCATGTTGAGTCTGATGTTAGTGTTCTCCTCAGAGCGTGTTGAGTGTGATGTTAATTTTCTCCTCAGAGAGTGTTGAGTCTGAAGTTAGTGTTCTCGTCCGAGCGTGTTGAGTCTGATGTTAGTGTTCTCCTCAGAGCGTGTTGAGTCTGATGTTAGTGTTCTCCTCAGAGCGTGTTGAGTCTGATGTTAATGTTCTCCTCAGAGCATGTTGAGTCTGATGTTAGTGTTCTCCTCAGAGCATGTTGAGTCTGATGTTAGTGTTCACCTCAGAGCGTGTTGAGTCTGATGTTAGTGTTCTCCTCAGAGCGTGTTGAGTCTGATGTTAGTGTTCTCCTCTGAGCGTGTTGGGTCTGATGTTAGTGTTCTCCTCAGAGCATGTTGAGTCTGATGTTAGTGTTCTCCTCTGAGCGTGTTGAGTCTGATGTTAGTGTTCTCCTCAGAGCGTGTTGAGTCTGATGTTAGTGTTCTCCTCAGAGCGTGTTGAGTCTGATGTTAGTGTTCACCTCAGAGCATGTTGAGTCTGATGTTAGTGTTCTCCTCAGAGCATGTTGAGTCTGATGTTAGTGTTCTCCTCAGAGCATGTTGAGTCTGATGTTAGTGTTTTCCTCAGAGCGTGTTGAGTCTGATGTTAGTGTTCTCCTCAGAGCGTGTTGAGTCTGATGTTAGTGTTCTCCTCAGAGCGTGTTGAGTCTGATGTTAATGTTCTCCTCAGAGCATGTTGAGTCTGATGTTAGTGTTCTCCTCAGAGCATGTTGAGTCTGATGTTAGTGTTCTCCTCAGAGCATGTTGAGTCTGATGTTAGTGTTCTCCTCAGAGCATGTTGAGTCTGATGTTAGTGTTTTCCTCAGAGCGTGTTGAGTCTGATGTTAGTGTTCTCCTCAGAGCGTGTTGAGTCTGATGTTAGTGTTCTCCTCAGAGCGTGTTGAGTCTGATGTTAATGTTCTCCTCAGAGCATGTTGAGTCTGATGTTAGTGTTCTCCACAGAGCATGTTGAGTCTGACGTAACAGAATCAGAATTTAGTGTACACTAGTGATTCTTTTGTTGTACTGTAGAAGCTGTTATACTGATACCTAGTTGTCTGGATGTCTGGATCAGATTTTCTGCGCTTAACCTTATGTTAAACATGCCTGGCACACTGTGGGGGACCCACTATAAGGAGCTTACACTGGTTTATTCAGAGAAAACTAAGCAGCTTGATATTGTGTGAATCATACCTGAAAATCATAAAGAATCAGTTTTATAAATGTTGTTTGCTCATTTTTGGTGAATAAAAACAACTGACTGCTCCTTTAATCTGAGTCTCTTAAGAATCTAGAGGCCTCACAGACTCATCCCCTGAGCCACAGCGGGGTTTATGTGTTATTAAATAGAAGAGGGAGGGCTGCGTAACTTTGCGAAATTCCTCAGCCGGATTATTTCATTTCCGAGATCAAGGGCTCAGAATTCCGAGATGGTCAGGATTTTTGTGCGGGTTTAGGGAGCGTTTTCTGGGACCGTGGAAGTGCAGGGAGAATATTAATGCGTTTATTTATGAGGGCACACACTGAGGCGGAATGTAAACATGGCTGCTCTGAGCTCAAAGGAAGGGAGAGATGGCATTTCCTGAATTATGAAAATCTAAAATATTAGGGGTGGGGATTTATTAGAATGCATCCTGGGGGGTGGGGGCGTGGTATATTTTTCATAACAGTATGGACAATAACATACAGCCTGACCAGGTCAGTGAAAAAAAAATATCCCAGATTTCTCATACAGTGTCTACAGGACAATATCATTTATAATAATAATAATAATAATAAAAATGTTGTTTAATAATACATAAATAAATATTAAAAAATGAAAATAATACTTAATTAAATACATAAAATGACATTGCTATTATCATTACAACAAAAACAATAACATACTATTTGTAAGAACGTGTTATATTACACATATTATTTATTAGATAGAAACTAATCATAAATAAATACGTAATACAACATAAAAAGTCCAATAATGGTTACAGCAGATATTATATGATATAATAATTCCATTATTTTCAACAATAAAACACTGCACAACATTTATGTTAGTAGTTATGGTATGATGTACAATTAATAATGATGCTATTAAAATAAAAATGTTATTCATCTTAAAGAATCAGTAACACATTTAAAATGAACAAAAAATTTCTATCAGTTAAAGGTTTAAGTTGAATTCATGTTTCTTTCAGACAGTGTATTGTCCACTCTAGCTCATAGCCGACTGCTCCACCTGGGGTCGAGGTAATCTATCACGTCGTAAATAGGTCAGTCATTATATTTAAATAGCGTTCCCATTAAAGTGTCATTATCCCCATAAATATCTGGACGCCCGACCCTGTGACCTCACCCGGAGAACCCCGCTGTGACATCATTAGTGAAATTACGGAGAAGCCTGGAGCGAGGGGAGAGAGATGAATAGACGGCAAGCAGCAGACAGGAGGCTGTTGCCACGGTTACTAACGCTCGCTGTGACATCACAATCTCAGCTTAGAGTCGAAAGTGGGAACACAGCGGAGAGGAGTGGGCAGTGCAGGGGTCAGTGGATGGTGAATGATAGGAATGTCATTTGCTTGTTATTTTTGAGTGGTTCAGTCCATTGTGTGTCCACTTGAGCTCATCCAGCTTTTCTTCTGGACAGAAGGGTATTCACTGCTGTAGTATGCCTCAAATCCAATCATAAATCTTGCTGTGAAGATTTGATGGCATTACTGAGGTCAGGTAATGATGCTCGATCACAAACAACATTTCCAACACGTCCCAAAATCATCAGGTGGATCCATCACTACGGAAGGGCTTTAGACGCCTCTAGTCGATGCTTGGCTTTGAGCATAATGATCTTCGGCTCATGTGCAGCTGCTCTAAAGCAGTGTTCTCGGTCAGTGTTTGTTGATGGAGATTCTAATCTCTACACAGTTATAATACTGATATAAAACTGAGTATGTGTTAAAAATGAGTGTGTATTACAGGTCTTCATGTTCTATCTACTCTCAGTGATTATAGCAGGAGATGTGTGTTCCAGCCAAATGAGCTTTATGGACGATAATTATAATGCTGGCAGCCTAAAGACTCACTGAAACATCCCCGAAGACGGTCAGAAGCTTCTGTCTGAGGCTCTGACGTCCATTTCAACATCGTCACTGGAGATTCTCTCTCACAATCCTCTTTACCGCAGGAATATGAGTCTGTGGTGTCAAAAAACTGCTTAAAATCCCATTCATTTCTGTCATAGGGAAATCTAGCTTAGTCCCTGAACACCTTATATGGGCTTGGAGTCCTGTGATGAATTTTCCACAGTATATCCTTGCTTTCATTTACCAGCTCACTAAAGACTGTGTGTGTTTGTGTAGGTATATATAACAAGATCTCCACTACAAGCTACGGCTAACACTTGTGTGCCCTGAAAGTACTAAAATTACTAAACACTAATGCTCCTGTTTCTTTACTAAAATAGTGGACTATATGTCAGATAATAAGATTATTTATATTCCATATTATATTCTTCATGTCCCTCTGCATATTTTACTGCACTGCCTGTATAGAAGCATGCTGTATGAGTTTTATAATATAACTATGTAGGGAGTAGGGCACAATTTCCCTGATAGGAAGAAGACAGTGGACCACTGTTGATCCACAGAGGGCAAAGTCTGAGGTCCATTGGTATTTTGCACAGGGTTTTCTGGGTGGACCACTGGCTGTTAAACTGAATTTTAAACAAAATATAAAGTTTTATCACTTTTCTATTCACAGTCCCATTTACAGGCTTTTCCCTCATTGATTTCATTTGTTGTATTTGTGAATAAGATTAGTAAATATTTTTAATCCATCACAGTGTCACCGTTTTCAGAGTTGCTGTGTGTCTCGAATCACTGGGCGCAAGGCGGGAAGACACCCTGGAGGGGGCGCCACACACACACATTCACTCACACACTCACATCTACTGACACTTTTGAGTCGCCAATCCACCTACCAATGTGTGTTTTTGGACTATTGGAGGAAACCGGAGCACCCGGAGGAAACCCATGTGGACAAGGGGAAAACAGACCAAACTCCTCACAGACAGTCACCCGGAGGAAACCCATGCCAACACAGGGAGAACACACCAAACTCCTCACAGACAGTCACCTGGAGGAAACAAATGCCGACACGGGGAGAACACACCCAACTATTCACAGACAGTCACCTGGAGGAAACCCATGCCGACACAGGGAGAACACACCAAACTCCTCACAGACAGTCACCCGGAGGAAACCCATGCCGACACAGGGAAAACACACCAAACTCCTCACAGACAGTCACCCGGAGGAACCCATGCCGACACAGGGAGAACACACCAAACTCCTCACAAACAGTCACCCGGAGGAAACCCATGCCGACACAGGGAGAACACACCACACTCCTCACAGACAGCCCCCTGGAGGAAACCCATGCCGACACGGGGAGAACACACCACACTCCTCACAGACAGTCACCTGAAGGAAACCCATGCCGACACAGGGAGAACACACCAAACTCCTCACAGACAGTCACCCGGTGGAAACCCATGCCGGCACAGAGAGAACACACCACACTCCTCACAGACAGTCACCCGGAGGAAAAAACTAGTTCCATCAAAAATCCATTGGTTACAGTGTGCACTGTGGATTATTTAGTCTACTCAACTTTGACATTTGTAACTACACTACACTAAAACATTAGATAGAAGTAGTATTAAGCACACAGTTGGGTACGCAGCTTAAGTCGACTCCCACAAACCCCACACAGTCGTTACAGCCAGCGCTGCCATCTGAAACGTGTCCACATATCCAATCTAAATATTTTTAACAAACACAGCTCCTGACGAAGCAGGTGCTCATAGTTGGATCAGATTTGGCATTAATTGGAGGAGGTAGATGGCCAGATGTCAAATTAATAAATCACTGTACAGATTACAGACAACACATCTTTGCTCCAGACTGAGATCAAATTAATGAAGAGCTGAGAGTAATAATCCAAAATAATTAGACAAGATTGAGATCTGTTGCAATTACAGCTGTAAAAACACCTTGTTTTATAACAAGCCTGCATTTACAAAGCACCTGTGGAAACTTAGTAATGATTATGTTTATGTTTTTTACTGTTTTTATTGCCATTTTACAGTCTGGTATTGTCAGGAAAAACAATGGTGTTATATTTTTATATATGCCCTGGTTACATGTGTGATGAAAATGCTTTTATTTTAAAAATGTATATATTTGCCTAATATACATTTTAATAAAAAAAAAACAACAAAAAAAAAATTTTTCTACACTTGTTCATGAAATTTTGAGGATGTTTTTGAGGAGTCGTTTTGTGCTAGAAACCTTTCTAATGTGTTTACGAAGCCCCAGTGTCTGTAAAATGGGAAAAAAAAAAAAAACAAACAAAAAAAATGGTCTCGGTCTGGTATGATAGGGTTACTCTCTCTGCTCATGGCAGAGAAATGGCATCTGGAGGTCTTTAGACAACGGAGAGACTCCAAACGCTGAAAAACATGAACCGAGATGGGAATGTTGCTCTATTTCTGCTCCATAGGCGGGTAACACTGACTTATTTTTGCTGTTTTGGATCCACTTCAAATGGAACTGACTCCAAATTCAAGAGATGGAACTGCATTACAGACAGTGCTACAAAACTAAACTCGAGTTACAAATTTGCTTCTCGGAATTCAAACAGTGAATGAAAACTTACAGACAAGTGGCACTTCACCCACCAACAAACAACGGTTGTGTTTTTTTTCCCCTTCAAACACACCATTCCACCTTAATAAACACAGAGCATCTGAATGTAAACAAACCAGAGAGAACATCCATTCCCCACAATCGTGGACATTACATATGACGATTTTCAAGAATTCAATTTATATTATATATATATATAATTCATATATTTCAAAGCCAGATTTTACCAAACAAGTGCTTACTTCTTGATCAGTCATGTGTGTATGATATCTTTCTGTGTGTACTGGGTGGATCTTCAGGCAAGGTCCTAATCACAGTGAGCTCATATCTACTAACTAAGACCTAACCAGAAATATACAACCCTCCAATGAGCTCCCAAATGCAGCATAACCTTCCACAGATTGTTAGCTACATTAGCCTCATATCTCCAGCATTAAAACCACAGAAAGAAACTTTAGATACCAAAGTTCCAGCTGATCGACCAAATGCAGCTTAAGGGTTGGGAGGAAATTGGTTAAATGTATTTTTCCTTTTCATCAGACTAGAAAACTTTCCAATTCTCTGTTATTTAGCAACTGTGTTGTGACTGTGACACTGTCTGCATTGTGTGAGTCTTTGGGTAATGGACATGTTCAGAGAAAAGCAACCTTTCGAGGCCCATGTAATTACGACAGAAGCCGAAGGTTGATGCTGACATTTAAGAAGAAGGCGTGGATTTAGCCCTAATTGTGACGCCTGAAAAGATAGCGAAGACTACTTTCATATTTCTCCCATTGATTTCATATACTCATATTGATCATTTGCTTTAAAACAACCTTGAATGTGAGAGGGGACGAAAGGACCGGTCTTTCTTCTGCGTGTGCTCTTTTTCCTACAATGAGACAAACCTCTACAACCTCAAGGACCATTAGCTTATTAATGCACTGCATCTCCTTACCTTTATAGACCCCCCATTATGATGAGTGAATCCAGGCTCATGCAGTATAATCGCCATAGAAAAACATGAAAAGATATGAGAATCTCTGGAGTAGCTGCACATGAACATACATTCACTAAGCCCAATTAGCTAAAGAGGGATATAAAGCCCCTCATAGCATTGGGCTATGGTTCTGTGTTCTCTTTTGTGATGGAATTAAATCCAGTACCTTCGAATTGGAGTGGTGTTTGTGATCCAAATCTAATAACTCCAAATCGGTCCCTGACCTCACTAAGGTTTGTGGCTGAAAGCTATCACATCCACACAGCAATGTTCCACTACATCTGGTGTAAAGTCTTCCCATTAGTGTAGAGACTCTACTCCTGTCACGAGGGCTTTTATTTAATACACTTTTATGTCTGAAGAAATGCCAAATGTGACATTAAAAATGTTTTTTAAAGGTGATTTATTTCAATACTTTTTAAAAAATAAAAATTCTCTCTCATTCTCTTTCAACCTGGAGGTGTTTGGACAATGGAGAGACACCTGACGTTGAAAAGCATGAAAAGAGATGAGGATGTTGCTTTATTCCTGCGCCATACGTGGGTAACACTGACTTAATTTTGGCAGGTAGTGTCGCAGTCACACAGCTCCAGGGGCCTGGAGGTTGTGGGTTCGATTCCCGCTCCGGGTGACTGTCTGTGAGGTGTTTGTGTGTTTTCCCCGTGGGTTTGCTCTGGTTTCCTCCCACAGTCCAAAAACACACGTTGGTAGGTGGGTGTGAGTGAATGTGAGTGTGTGTGTCTGTGTTGCCCTGTGAAGGACTGGCGCCCCCTCCAGGGTGTATTCCCGCCTTGTGCCCAATGATTCCAGTTAGGCTCTGGACCCACTGCGACCCTGAATTGGATAAGCGCTTACAGATAATGAATGAATGAATGAATGAATGAATGAATGAAAACGCTATCTAAACAGCTTACGAAATCTAAACAGCTTACACTTCACCAACAAGCTACAGTCACTTCTTACTCAAACACACCCACTTTAAAAGATGAGGAGCTTCTGAATGAAAACAAATGGTAGGGGAAGTTTGTATCACTGTGAGAACAATAGTTCTCCAGAGTCGTCTATGCTGCCTTTAAACCTGACCAGGCCTATGTGGGGGACTGAAGATTGGAGATTGAACTGGCTCACTCAAGGAATAAACAGCAGTTTGATTCTTCGTCTTTTGAGGTGTGTGAATAGAATATAGTAAAGGTAATACATAATCACTTTGAACAATATTGGATGCCACATTTTGCTTGTAAGAAATGACTGACTGCACCTTTAATTCTGACTGTCTCTCAAGCCACAAATAATGGCTGACTCCAACCCTTGGGTCGTGTGATGCTGCTATAAGTAAACAAGCTTGACAGTAGCCAGTTAGATGTGTGTTTGGCTCTCTCCCATTGTGCGCGTGTGTGTGTGCGTGTGTGTGTGTATTCGCTGATCCATGCAGGATTCCCCGAGCTTTGGTGCTCAGCTGTCTGCTGGAATAGTTCCAGTCGGACCATGTTTGTGGCAGAATCGAATGTGAAATGTGCTTCCTGCCCTTTGGGTCAGAACCACTGACCAAAACCCACTCATCACAACACACACAAACACTGGCCAATTTATTAGAAACACCAACCTTAGATCTCCACTAATAACGGGCCACTTTATTAGAAAAACCAATGTATTCATATGAAAATATTGCCTTGAACTTCTGCCCTCTGGCTACTTCACACAGACACAGGGAATACAGGCAGGATCCTACTGTGCACAGGCGAGACAGATTTGGACATCACAGTAATGGCATTGGCATTTTTTTCTCCATTTATGGCTTTTCCAGAGTCCTCCTGTTTACAGCATTCGTCTGACGAAAGCATGAATTATTTATGCATCGTGATTAAGGGTAAAATTTGGGCCGCAGTCCTGGGGGACTTGTGTGATGAGGACTCATTACCTCCAGAGGTTAGGCGCCACTGACCCCGGCTCATCAGGACCAGGCTTGGGATTTTCACACTACGATTTTGCCATAACGAGTAATTTACATAAATTCAGCTCGAAAAATAGAATACAATTTCTTGTTGTCATCATCACTTTCCAGCTTTGGAGTGAAACCTCTCAGCCTCAGCTGTGTGGGTCAGGGTTTGCCTTCATCAGACAAAGATACAGCAGATAAACTACTGCAGGTAAATGTATAATTCATACTTTACTGAATGACATAATTTTAGAAAGTAGTAAATATTAATTCACTAATTAAAAGCTGATTGTAAAATCTCCATGGACTGCATATTTGACCAAATTAGTTCCTATGCATAATATTCTTCCAGTAGTTTGACTGTGCCTTTAAGGATTGAATATGTAAATGAGCTCTGCTGTCATTGGCCACCCTGTGTTGAACCTCATTCTTCATGTCATAACTTCATTTTTAGTAAGTCATGACTGGAACTGGACTGGCTTGAAGCAACTCGTGACTCTGATCCGCATAGCAGTGACTCATGACTTAACTCAGACAAGCATAGAACTGATTTGTGATTCAGTGTATGTGAAGCGACTCATGACTTGTGAATCAGACTCAAATACATGTGACTCATGGCTCGAATCTGAATCATACCAGTGACTTGTGATTTGACTCAGACTCGTATACAAGTGACTCATGATGCGACTCATCACTTGAATTGGACTTGCATCCCAGTCACTCATGGCACAATTCAGACTCACATGAAGCGACTCGTCCATACACATCATTGTTGACTCGACAAATCTCAACAGGTCACAGTAACTCAATTCAGACTCACAAAGCTACTTATTTTCTCTGCAGCATTAATATAAACATTAAGTTGTGAGCTCAGTGATCATGGACTACTAAAAAATTCAGAGTTAGAACAAATCTATTGCAGAGTAATAAATAAAAATCAGTTGAATGTAAAAAGGCAGGGGGATAAGCCAGAGGTGGACATTGTTTGATGTAAGAATATCTGCGCCTATTCATCTGCATTCTCATGTAAATGTTCCTCTGCCAGATCCTGAGAGGAAGGAAGGAGGTCAGAGTCGTGTGATGGTGGAATTGCCATGTTCTCCGTCCTGAGATGCGGTGGAATGTTGGTGGGGCTTTGTTTGATGGATATGTTTATGACCCACCGTGCGATAGCTGGGTCAGCCTTGGCAGCAGTTTGCCCTCGCTGGGGCAAAAGAAAAATCATTATTCCTCTAACAACTTTATCAGCAGCCACCAGAGTCAGAACAGAAAACGGAGGAAAGAAATCAAGGGCGCAGCAGTTTTAGTGCATGCGATGGCAGCCACAATGGAATAATCAATCCCAGAGAAATAAATAAACTGAGGCGTGACGGCCCCCCATTCACGGCCGGCCGCCTGAAGCCTTTTGACAGTTTTTCACACCAAATCTGCTCCCTGCTTTGTGAGATTTAAGGGCAGCTGGGCCTGTGACTCTGAAAAAGCACTGCAGGACTCGGTTGCGTAACGAGAGCTCGCTTCGTGACTCACGTTTCCTCCGCTAACACACTTAAACTTAGTGCATTAGCTTGGACGACAATGGCCCGCTTCGATTCAAAGGAACACAGAGACAACTTTTCCTGCTCTGATGTTGAAAACGGACAGTGGGTGATGATGGTGAAAGCGTTGTTACCCCTGGTTACCTTGGTGTCCTTCTCTCTTTGTGCTTTCTGTAGTATTTCTTTACCTCAAGGATCAGCCGTTGCTGAAAGGTGTACAGTTCAGTGTGCTTTTTGTATAATCTTCATAGAAAAGCATTGCCTAAGGTCACTGTGCCTAGTGCCAAGCTACCTGTCCACCAGAGGGGCATAAAGCCCCCAGCATTGGGCTGTGGAGCTGTGGAACTGCATTTTCTGGAGTGATGGCACTAAGATGAGCTGGAGTGCCAGAACTAATTATCCAACATCTCTTGCCTTCTGAGCTGACATCAAATCCTCACAGACATGTGAGGACATTCATTCATTCATTATCTGTAACCGCTTATCCAGTTCAGGGTTGCGGTGGGTCCAGGCCTACCTGGAGTCACCTGGACACATTTGAGTCGCCAATCCACCTACCAACGTGTGTTTTTGGACTGTGGGAGGAAACCGGAGCACCTGGAGGAAAACCACGTGGACACAGGGAGAACACACCACACTCCTCACAGACAGTCACCTGAAGGAAACCCACGCAGACACAGGGAGAACACACCACACTTCTCACAGACAGTCACCTGGAGGAAACCCACGTGGACACAGGGAGAACACACCACACTATTCACAGACAGTCACCCGGAGGAAACCCACGCAGACACAGGGAGAACACATCACACTCCTCACAAACAGTCACCCGAAGGAAACCCACACAGACACAGAGAGAACACACCAACTCCTCACAGACAGTCACCCGAAGGAAACCCACACAGACACAGGGAGAACACACCCCACTATTCACAGACAGTCACCCGGAGGAAACCCACGCAGACACAGGGAGAACACATCACACTCCTCACAGACAGTCACCCGAAGGAAACCCATGCAGACACAGGGAGAACACACCACACTTCTCAAAGACAGTCATCCGGAGTGGGAATCGAACCCACAACCTCCAGGTCCCTGGAGCTTTGTGACGGCGACACCTACCTGCTGCGCCACCGTGCCGCCCTCATGTCACAGCATCCAGTTAATAATGGCCAGTGTCGTATCAGAGGAACATGGAGTGGTCTTTTCTTGACCTGTTTTTAAAAAATCTGGTGCCATGTGTGGAGCTGCCTGATCGGATCATATTGTAACGTGACTGCATCACTCCTCTTTTCCACGTCTAATAAAGCCACAATGTCTCAGGACTGGAGCGGGGAGACTGTAATGAGCTCAGTTGTGTGGAGTGAAAGCGTGGAAAAAAACACGTCTTATGTCGGCCTGCACGGACAGAAATTCTCACGAGAGAACAACTCTGTTTATAGAGGGCGGGTCCTGCTCTTTGAAATGACACAAAAGTACTGCTCATCCATGCTGGAGTGTTTATGTCCACAGAAAATAATGAAAATCAGCAAACAGATGAAGCTGCTCCCTGTCATTTTGTGAAACTATACACAGAAAAGTGATATATGGAACTTACGGTCAATCCACGGTTCAGATGGAGTTCCAGCTAAAAACTACACAAGGCGCACTGGCTGTTTTTCTTCACTGTTCACTAGCTCCTGAGGATGACTCACAACATTTACACACATATCTCACGCTGATCTGATCCTGCAGAAAACAAGGAATAAAAAATTACCCTGTCATGAATCTGTCCATTTATCTACGACTCCGACACTCAGAGGCACAGCAACTCTGGAACCACACCCCTCACAGGAACCAGAACAGAAGCAGAAAATCTGTTTCCAGCTGGAACTAAACAATAGTCGGTTCCTCAGTGTGAACTGTGACATCGTCCGTGGGTATGTCAAGCTTAAGAAGCTATAAAGCACTATTACACAGTGGATCTTGACACTGAATTCAGACACAGCAACTCTAGATCCGTGCAGCCCCACGAGGACATGTCCATTTATTTACAGCTCTGACACTAAATTTAGACAGCAACGCCGGAACCGAGCCCTCCATGGCGCCCACCGCTGATGACGTCCTTCGTGGGCAGGTTTGTTGGAGAGAACCAAGGATCTAGGAATCAGGAATGGAACTAGTTCAAGGTCCAGAGTTCCATCCATTCATCCATCCATTATCTGTAACCCTTATCCAATTCAGGGTCATGATGGGTCCAGAGCCTACCTGGAATCATTGGGCGCAAGGCGGGAATACACCCCGGAGGGGGCACCAGTCCTTCACAGGGCAACACACACTCAAACATTCACACCTACGGACACTTTTGAGTCGCCAATCAACCTACCAACGTGTGCTTTTGGACTGTGGGAGGAAACCAGAGCACCAGGAGGAAACCCACACAGACACAGGGAGAACAACAACTCCTCACAGACAGTCACCCGGAGCGGGACTTGAACCCACAATTTCCAGGTCCCTGGAGCTGTGTGACTATGATACTACCTGCTGCACCACCGTGCCGCCCTAGGTCCAGAGTGTGTGTGAACGCAAATCAGAAAAAATGATCCCCTCAGGCAAACAAGCCAGAATCGGTCCTGTGTGCAGACTTAAGTATTTGGGACATGTGTGAAAAAGCCCTTAGAGAAGTGTAATGTGTTTATTAAACTGTTTTTTGTATTACTTTTATTGTGTTACAAAGATAAAAAATAAATTAGGAGTCGCTCAGGACCCTCATATGAAGAGTTCAGACCTACTGCTAAAGACACATTTACCTATCAGTTTGAAATCATCTCAACGTAAACATAGCTCATCTTCACACATTTCATTATCATCACACACATACACACACACACACACACACACACACACACTCAGCCGTGTAATTATCTTGCTCTCTGAGGTTCTCTTTGCTGTTCTGCTGTAGAACCGCAGCCTATTTGCTTGTGTTGTTGTTAGGTAACGTACGTCAGGGGAGAGTCCGCTCGAACAATTCAGCGTCTACAGCTGCCTTGAAGGGCCACAATTTACAGACGCTGCTGAACACAGTGTTCCCTGGGGGTCGTGGAGGGGCCGCTTTGGAAAAACTAAAATCATACTGCAATTACACATAACTCTTCCACAGAGGTGCACTGAGAAACATCAGTCCTCCATTCAGTCAGAATCAACAACACAGTCCTGTAGGCAACAAAACAGCTCCTCCGTCTGACACCAGTGTCCTTGAGGAGACACTACTGAGATATTATTGAGACAACTGAGATATTCATGAGATTACAGCGATATTAAGGAGACACTACAGAGATGTGAATGTGGCTACAGAGATATTAAGGCACACTATGGAGATACTGAGACACTACAGAGATGAATGTGGCTAGAGAAATTAATGAGACTACGGAGATATTAAATAGATGAATATATTAAGGAGACTACAGATATATTAAGGAGACACTACAGAGATATTGAGGAGACACTACTGAGATGTTAACGCTGCTACGGAGATGTTAATGTGAAGACACTAAGCTGGAAATAGCAATATTTTAAGGTGGAACTACAGAGATATTAAAGTGGATTCAGAGATATTGATGAGACTACTGAAATTATAAGGAGACTACATAGATATTAAGGAAAGATTTTAAGTATTACTACAGATATTAAGGTGGAAGTACTGCAGGAATATTGAGGTTTGGTTCTCGTTTTTTTTCTCGTCTTTACTACGCTCTCAGTTCTGGTCAGAAATCATCCTGCTGTCGTCAGGTCTGACATCCTCAGTGAAGACGAAGAAGCCAGCGCTGAGCTATTTTCAGCTTTTTCACACATAATCGCTTCGAGGAGCTAAAAATAATACACTCGCGCGCACACACACACTTACACACACACACACGCAAAAGAGCATACAGGCTCCTGGGGTTTTCACACACAGCTCTGACACCGAAAAACAGTAACGTTAACATGACGGCAGAAAAACGTCATACACTCTCCAGGAATCCACTGAGATATGAATGTGCACTTCTGAGATGTTGGAACAGTGCTGTGAGGATTTGATGGCAGCCACAAAAGTATGAGATGTTGGATGATCAGTTCGGGCATTTCAGATTAAAGTCCATCACTCCAGAGAGCACAGTTCCACTGCTCCACAGTCCAGTTAGACCCACAGACATTTGGCTTGGGCAGAGGGACTTTATGCCAGGATCACACTACACAAAAGTAAGCCGATTTGGACCTGAATATGAGCGTCAGGAATGAGGAGCAGGCTCTGGGGTGTGACAGTCAAAGACCAGCGACCCACGACACCACCAAGAAAAGTCTGCCCACTAGGGTATAGGGTTCTGGGGCACACATCTGCAAACATGGACAAGAGAAAGAGGGACGCTGATGCAACTGTGGTGTTATTGACATGTTTACACACTACCTCAAGTTCCACTGCCCTCTTTGTGACTCCAGGAACGGGCCCACAGAATTTCCTTCTTTTTCTTTTAGAAAAAAAAACGCCAACACACACACAGCGCTGTTGTAGTCATGAGTCAGTTTCTCGACCCGCCTCCATTATGACGCATGAATTCTCGTAAGAATGTGAACGATGATTGGTTGGCGTTAAACGTGTAATTTTTAAAACTACATCCATTTTAAAACAACGCAAATGAATGTTGCTGAATAGCTCTCATAGAATTTCCCCTTTCCTAGTATTTAAACATTTAGCCCGTTTTTGCTTAAACTGCATACTATTAGAACATTTTACATTTTTTGTCACTTCACCTGTTCTTGTTTATTAATATTATTAATACTTATTATTATAATTATTGCTGATTGCTAATAATGATTAATGATTTTTTTAATGAATCATTCACAAAATGTGAATATGACAATGGACTTTGCAGAAGTTAAATACAACTTTTTTAAATGTGCATTCATTAAAGGAACAGGAACATCTCTCACACTCCTTATTGTCATGTTTCTCTTTTCTCCGACCTCATGTAACACAAAATGCACATTTGAAATTTGTTAAAAACAGATTAACTCTCATCATCAAAATAAAATTTGAGCATTTAAATCGTAACAGCCGTTGTGGAAAGGGTTCAATACGTTAGTACGCGGGTTCAGTTTCATCCTGAGTAAACACAGACATCACTGTGCATTTACCTCAGATCAGTATCTACGAGAGACCAACGGGTTTGTTTTCACAGGTTCGTTTTCACAGGTTTGTTCTCAGTTTTTTTTTTGTTTTTTTTGCTTTTAGATGAAACTACCTTAATATTTACATTTATATCGTCAGAATTTGCAGGTATTTCAGGAGTACGCATGCGCAGTCTAAAATAACTTGGACACTAATTTGTCACTTAAAAATGCATTAGCCAATGGGAAGACACCACTCGCGCACAAAACTGAGAGAGCACGCGCAGAACTCAGAGCTCACGCGCAAACGTCAGAGCTAGATATTTTGTTTGCAAGTTATAAGTTTTATGTTTGAGATTATTTTTTTTTGTGCGATTCTTTTTGGCACAAATCTGATTCCATAACCCTCGCCCACTTTAATGTAACACTTCCCGTTGGACAAAGCAGTAAAGGTAGTCTCTTTTTTTTTTAAATCATATTGATTAATTGTCTGTAAGCGCTTATCCAATTCAGGCTCGCGGTGGGTCCAGAGCATACTTGGAATCACTGGGCGCAAGGCAGGAACACACCCTGGAGGGGGCGCCAGTCCTTCACAGTGCGACACACACATTCACTCACACCTACGGACACTTTTGAGTCGCCAATCCACCTACCAACGTGTGTTTTTGGACCATGGGAGGAAACCGGAGCACCCGGAGGAAACCCACGCAGACACAGGGAGAACACACCACACTCCTCACAGACAGTCACCCGGAGGAAACCCATGCAGACACAGGGAGAACACACCACACTCCTCACAGACAGTCACCCGGAGGAAACCCACGCAGACACAGGGAGAACACACCACACTCCTCACAGACAGTCACCCGGAGGAAACCCATGCAGACACAGGGAGAACACACCACACTCCTCTCAGACAGTCACCCGGAGGAAACCCACGCAGACACAGGGAGAACACACCACACTCCTCACAGACAGTCATCCGGAGCAGGACTTGAACCCACAACCTCCAGGTCCACTGCGACACTACCTGCTGCACCACTGTGCTGCCCTATTTAAAATAAAATAAAAAATTAAAATAATCTTATCAGTGTTTAAAATGTCAAAAACAACCGTAACATTAAGATCACCTTGTATCTACTATCAATGTCCACATGGAAGCACTTTGTAGTTCTACAATTACAGACTGTAGTCCATCTGTTGCTCTGCATACATTGTTTGCCCAGATTCACCCTGTTCTTCTGTGGTCAGGACCCCAGCAGAGCAGGTATGATTTGGTGGTGGATCCTTCTCAGCGCCGCAGTGACACTGACGTGGTGGTGATATATTTGTGTGTTAGTGTATTATCAATGCTGCTAGTCTCACAGTTTATGGCTCTAATATTGTTGAATCTGACAGTGACCATCGACAGATTTGAGACAAAAATTATACAAAATAAACTAAATTATACTATAGTTTTATACATAACTTACTAAACTCAAAAGGAAACCACAGATATATTAAGGATACTTTAGATATGTTAAAAGGGAATTACAGAGATGTTATAAACATTGTGTTCATGTACGAAGCGGTGCACACCTTGTGTTTTGGACAGTGTGTACATTCATGTCTTTTACATACTTCAGTTGCATGTGTTTAATCTCAAACAACCAAAGAAACATGTTCAAATTTCTACAGCACCTTTCTCAAGCTCAAGGACATGTCGCTAATCACATGAACAAACCCAGACAAGCCACACCCACCCAAACTCCCCCCAAAAAAACCCACCTACGTTCTATACAGATAGTTTCAGCTTGTTCTCAGGTTGTCAGAGATAACAGAGGCTCATTAATCACATTGATCCTTTTTTATTTATCTTAACACAGACTGTCTCCATCCTCCAGAGAACACAGTGTCTGTTCACGTTCACCGATATCTTCTACGCCCCACTGTCCCTCTCCGTCATGACCTGCTGCTGCATTCCTGAGCCTTTTGTTGTTTTATGGCAGGGCTTTTGTCATTTACCCAGGAATAAACACCAATTAACCTTTTAATCCCTGTCCAAACAGAGTGTTGGTTTCTGCCGTTGGATTTCCAGTCTACTGTTCCCCAGGAATAACCATCTGAGCTGTTGCTTTTGCTTGTTCTTTACACAACAGAATGCAGCACAAACACACAAACAGGGAAATACCTCACTATTGTTACAGTGATGAAGCAGATAAACAGGATCCAGCAGTGGTGATGTGTTCTTACACCAAGATCACACTGTGCTCCAAGCTGAAGCGTTTTGTGTGTGACTGTGTTTTCTATCCGTGTATAAAGCACCCTACCTTTATTGTTGGATGCACTGCCTTAGTTTCTCTCGTCAGAAAGCATGCAGTTTCTTTTATAAAGTGATAAAAAAGAAAGATGGCAAAGAAAATCTGAATCTGAGAAACTCTCACAGTGCATCCAACAATAAAAGCAGAGTAGGGCTTCTTCTTTCTTTTTTTCCATTCCTGTAAGGTTTTTTAGTAGATACAAGATTTTTATTGTGGCAGCAAAGATGAATTCTAACAACAAGATGTTCCTGGGCTCCAACAGATCATGATTGTCACTGAAAAGTGTATCATCTCATGGAATCTGAGCTTCGTGTGCTGCCGTGTTTCCTATTACTGTATAAAACAAGCCCAATGCTGCATTTAACTCTCTCTCCCTCCATCTGTCTTTCTATCTTCTCTCTCTCTAACACCCTCTTTCTCTATCTCTCACTTTCTCCCCTCTCTCTCGCTCCTCTTTCTCACACACTTGCTAAATCCCCCTCCCCTCTCTCAGCTCTTGATACAAATCCTGAAAAGATTAAAATATTCACCCTGACTGTTCCAAATGGAGTGATGCTCTTGTAAGAAGAAAATTAATAAACAGACTGATGTATTTATTGCTGTATTTCTGTACATTCATTTATGTATGATTATTTTTTCATTCGTTTGAGGAGGAGATTCATTCATTTATTCATTCAGGCGCTTGTCCAGTTCAGGGTCGCAGTGGGTCCAGAACCCACCCAGAATCAACGGGTGCAAAGCTGGAACACACACTGGAGGGGGCCTTCACAGTGCAATACACACTCACACATTCACTCACACCTATGAACACTTTTGAGTCACCAATCCACCCACCAACATGTGTTTTTGGACCATGGGAGGAAACCAGAAGAAAAAAGTCACCCGGAGCGGCACTCAGACCCACAACCCCAGGACCCTGGAGCTGTGTGACAGAGACACTACCTGCAGCGCCACTGTGCTGCCTAGTCTATAAGCTTAAAAGCACAGTTTAAAAGCTGTGGTCAGTCTCTGTAAGGAACAGTTTGCTAAATAAATGTAGCTAGTGTTTTTCTCAGGAGAAACCTTTCATTTAATTGTTTGTGTATAATTTGTTGAAAGCTGAAACATTATGCAAATAAATGATACATTTGTCAATAATGTTAATCTGGGGTATCAGCGAATATGTACAATATCGGATATCTGTATCAGCTCAGAATTCCAATATCAATGCATCCCTAATCCGAGCATGAATAACTCCAAAGATAAACTGCTCCTGATCGGTAACTGAACGGAGTATTTAGTGTTCTCCTCCAAGCGTGTTGAGCTCCAATGTCTTCAGCAACAGTTTGAAAAGAATCAATGGCTACTCCTCTAGAGTTTCTCTCTCTTTGCCCATGGGAGAGAAAGGGCATTTGTTGCTTTTTTTTAGACAATGAAGAGTTTCAGATCACTTAAAGTGGAAATGTCTCCAAATCTGTGCGACGGTTAATTGCGTTACAGGAAGTGCTACAAAACTCCAGTTACAAATGAGTTTCTGTGGTAATTCAAACAGTAAATTACGACTTACAGACAAGTTACATTTCCACCGCATAGAAAACTTACATATGCATACAGAAATAATCAGAAGAAAAAGTAATATTTCTTCTTGAACATACCATTCCACTTCAAAAGATGCAGAAATCCTAAGCGTAAACAAACCAGAGAGAATTCTGTTTCCCCGTCCCCTTTAATAACAAAGACCTGACATAAATTGTGGCTCTAGAAACAGTTCATTTACCATTTTCCTGAGAGATTTGAACAGTGGTTTCTGAGAAAGATCTGTTTATTTTTTTTAGAGTGAGTCCATGAACAAGTGTCCTCCTCTTAATGGCAATGGTTCTCAGTCTCTCATTAGTGAAAATGGAACAATTGTGAGAGAGGACAAGAGTGAGGCAAAAAATACAGAGTGTGAGTGTAATGACAAGGCTGGGGTCCAACAGATTACATCACTGATCACGTCTGACTGGCAGTCATTTACACTTACATTTAAACTGTAAAAAACCTGATCTGGGAGAAGAGTGCAGAAATGTGTTGATGTCTCTGAAGTAAAGCGGTTATTTGCTCCCTGCTGACGGCACTAATTGCAGGTTATATTTAGCTTGTTGACCACAGCGATTCACCATTTCCCCGCATTTATATTTCAACGTTGTGTGAATCGGTCTCTCTCTCTCTTTCTTCAAAAGGGAAAGAACACTCTTCTCGTTTTCATCATATTATCTAAACAGTGTAAGACATGCATGAATGTCAAAGACAAGTTAAGTGTCCCTGTCATCAGCGTTAACAAAGACCAGAGCTGTAGCCTTTCTTTTATTTGTTACTGAGTAAATGTTCTACAAAGTCTTCTGTCACTTTACTTCGTTAGTCACTTGCTGAAGGATGTTTGTGTAGTCCAGGGGATAATACAGGCACCTGGGGTTCAGTTCCCTGCTCAGGCAGTGCATCAGCCAACAGCTGAGTTTAGGAAAGCCACCTCCTTTCCACGATTATAATGTGGTTGTGGACATATTTCTATTCCGTTTTTATAGTCCTTGGACATGCAAAGAGATCTCACATTTTCAAAGTGATTAACCTCAGTACGTATGATGACCAAAGCAGCCCAAAATAATATATATATATATATAAGAGTGTTTTTGAAGCTTAAACAGGTCCATGAAATAATTTTGAAAATAATATGTTTATTAAATGTATGCAGTTTTGTGAAAGAAATAAAAAATGACATCTAGTGGCATTAAAGATCATAACAATGGGAGGGGCTAATCTTAATGGTCCAGTCAGTAAAGAAACTGAGGTGTGGAAACGAAGATGAGCCAATCAGGTAACATAATAGTGCCCCTTATCTGATACATGGAAGGGTTTATTAAAGCAACACTATGTAAGATTTGGTATTTTTGTTCCTGAGCTTTCCCTACAGTTACAGAGTGTAAGCACTGTCCTGAATTTAAGGGGAAGGGAGTGGTTTCCTACTCTCCACTAGTTTTCTGCAGTGCTGAGACTAGAGTAGCTACAACAGAAGCAGTATTCTCCCTGTTACAGCTCAGTGGAGCGTCACAATAATTTTAAAGCTGCAAGGTAAAACAGTACTTAGTTACTTTAAGCTCAGGACTATAAACTTTGTTTAGCATTTTCTCTCTCAGACAAACACGAGCACATTTCTCTTTATATATTTTTTTTTTATTGTTAATTTTACAATATTTTGTTTCCTAGTCTTTGATTAGTCCTTAACCCAAAACAAAAAAAGTAAAAGTTAAGTTCTATGAATAGTTACAGGTTATGTTCTTTCTTTTTAATGTGCTAATGCTAATGTCTCCAGTCAGATTCAGATCGTCTGAAAGGAACACAGAGAAGTAGTTAAACAAATGTCTCATATCTGTCACCTCGGCTGTTAGTGCCAGGTCTTTGTATGGGCAGGGGAAGTGGCAGCCAAATGTTTTGATTAGTGAAGGGTTAGTCCCACAGCCCTGACTGGATTCCATGTGCTCTCCACATCCACGCGTAACTTGGGCAGTCGGATTCAGGCTGGTTTTGGACAGAATTTGGCTGTTTCTGAAGCTGCAGTTGGTGGTTTTCCTGCCGTTGGAGCCTGGACTCTCTATGTTGCACTCATCTCTTGTAAACAATGCCAGACTCACTGGCATCTGACTAAAAACACTGATTCTGTTTCTGCTTTTCCTCAGTAATTGTTTCCGCACTCAGACCAAATGCTGGCTGAGGGTTTGGTCTTTTTTGTTGTTGTTGTTGTTGTTGTTGTTGTTGTTGTTTTGTGAATGAAATTAGCTCTGTGCAGGAAAATTAAATGCAAAGATAGCTCACAGTGGCTCATTAGCATGACATAATAGCAGCAGAAAATGCTAATCACAGATGGACACAAATAGTGGGGATATAATGTATGAGCATTAAACACACTAAATCTCTGAACAAAGAATAGATTTACAAAGAGCATGAGGAACATGCTGACTATGACGCTATTGAATTTCGAACAGCATTTGCCTTGGTAAAACCTGTAGAGCAAACAGAGCCTTTAAAAAACAAGGATACACTCCAGCTATGTTTACAAGAACACCAGTGATTTAACCTTACAAACAGTGGATTATGTGCAAACCATCTCACACATCTGGCCTGTAACTCACTCACTCACGCTTAGGATGAAAGATTCTCCACAACAGAGTGCTATAATTGCTTTTTATGCTTCATATTAAGAGTGAGTCACATCCATAACAGTAGGAACCATTTTTATATTGTTGCTGTTCAAAGAAAAACATGTACAGTATCTCCATTTATGTAGATTTTTATTTTACTAATATGAACACAGCACTTGCCTTCGGGTTTGTGTTATATACACACTGAGCTGTTTTAAATGTATTATAAAATAATTTTTACCTTAGGGAAATTATTTGGAGTAGAGCTCATTTTGATGTCTCTGTGGTAAAACAACTCAGTCAAGGCAGTTTATTTAATCTCAGGCTGAGAATTTGCCCTGAAGCACATCAGCTCGCATTAACAGTTTTAGGTGTGTTGATTGTACGTTAGCCTTGGGCTAAACATTCATCTATGAACTCTTAAGCTCAAGGAAAATACAGTGCCTTATCCAACTGTTAGCACACTTGCTAAAGATTATTACTAACAAACAAACATAGAAACAAAGAAGCTGATTTTTAAGCTGATATAAATTGCCAACTGAGTGTCATACATTTATTAAAATCCTTAATTAAAAACTCAAAATGTGGGAACCTCTAGCGAGGGGGAAACTTCAACTTGTAAGAACAGGCAGGCCTTGCCCTTAAGCGAGGGAATGCCTGGCACAGTGTAGGAACTGAACTGGTGATCCTGAGGGACCACCATCAACACACCAGGATAGGAACCCAGTTTGTTTGACATTGAGAACCAATGCTCTTTCATTTGAGCTAACTGGTTTCATACCCACCTCTGGTGAGTGGATGGCTGTCTTTCTGGATTGTGTGCTCGGGTTTTACAAGACGCAAGGCATGATTACACTGTTCCACCTGGTTGGAGCTACTTCTTGCCTGAATTTTCAACTTCTTAGTTTCAGGAGTTCCTCAGAGACAGGAAGCTGGGTCTGAGGGAGTGGAAGATGGCCAGTGGTGCCCCCATGACATAAAGCTATAACAAACCAAATTAATGAATAAATACACTATTTACATACTAATGAATAAATGAAGATATCTTTCTCAGACCAAGTGATTGCTCTAATGGCAAAACAGCAACATCATTTTATTGCGCACCTGTTTGAATATTCACAGGTATTGTAAACATCCTGACCAATCACTGATGCCTCTGCCATAGCTATATCAACAACCAAAAAAATGTGCCAATATTATTATGTGTACAAATACGTTTTAAAGCTTTTATTATTATTATTATTATTATTATTATTATTATTATTATTATTATTATATTTTTTGGAATGTTTAATTGTAATTTAAGCTTTAAACATTCTCCTGATTTTTTGTGAATTTATGGTGACTGTGTAGTATTAAAAACCATTTTATTCAACAAATAATCTAAAAGTTATATTATGTCAATGCCCCTTGTTCCCGATATCTAACACTGAAATCCCCATCTTTAAATCGTCTAAACACAAACTCACACAATTTTGGATACAATATTATCCCCAAGAACAGATGCTGAGGCGTGTAATATCTCTTTTTGTCTGATGCTATTTCTCCTGAAGAATTTTAAGAGTGCACCCCCCCCCAACTGCAACCACACCCAAACACACACTGGGTCAAAAGTTGGATCCACAGCCTCCTGCCATTCCAAAGACCCCACCTCTTAAGACACACATCACTAGTGGTCTCTAGGGGCTGGGCAGGTGTTCACTCTTGGTTCTGTAAAATCTTTCCTCTGACTGATATCTTTCCTTCAGATCTCCCACTTACTTATTTTCAAAATAAATAAATAAATAAATAAATAAATAAATAAGTAAAATAAAATAACCTATAGTTTGTTCTTAGAAGTTGTTTTTTGCCTCTACAAATAAAAACTAAACCCAAACCCTTGCACTGATTTTGAGGCCTGGACTCTGGAGTGATCAGTCCACTGCTGTTCTGAAAAAGTCAAGCATCATTTTAGATTGATTTCTTCTTTGTGTTTTCAGGCCTGGGATTTGTCAGCGCTGTCCTTCAGTCCTCCACACGTCTTTATATACATTCACAGCTGACAGCTGTTATTGACTCTCTCTGTTGAACTCCAACTGTGCTTGTTGAGATCCTCCATGTTGCAGCAGAGTTTAATTCCAAACTGGATTAGGGTCTCTGTGGTATAAAGGTAGATACAGACAAGTAAACTCTCCCATTGGTTAGGACTTCAGGAGCTGGACTGAAGGCCTAACGCCTAACATAGAATAACTTTGTTTGTGGGGCAACAGCTGGACTACAGTCTGTAATTGTAGAACTACACAGTGTTACTCTATGTTCAGTAGCATGGATAAAGATCATTTTAATTTTAAGAAAAACCATAAAGGTGACATTATTCGCAGCTTCTCCATAATGGAACACAGTCCTGGGTCTTAAAGAAACATCTGTGACCTGCTTTGGCCTTTTTGGCCCCTTTCAGCACCTGTTCCTTTAAATGATAATGAACTGCTCGCTGTTCACCCTCCACACAGCAGCAATGAGCGAGGAGCAGAAACTTTGGTTTTTAGCTGTTTCTGCTCTGTTCTCTTTCTCCTCTGTTTTTACTCAGTGCTAATACGAATTTCTCAGCACTCATTGTATCTGTTTTGCTGTGTTTTGCCTCATCTTTGTGACCTCATATAAACGCAGGTCCAGTGCTGTGATTGGACAGACTCAGACAATGGGGGCGGGGCAATTCTAAAGTCTCTGCACTTGACATCAGAAGTGGAACAGAATTAAGAACGGCTTGTTTTTCCCATGTTTTTTTGACTTAGGCAACACACAGAATGTCATGGATCACGGGGCGGACTGACGGAGGCGGAGGCACTTGCTAGAACACAGGATTTTTAATATATCAAAACAAAGAAACAAAAACACAAACTGACTTAAGGGCAAACACGGAATGAGGAAACAACAAGAGAAGGAATTTAAACAAAACTACTTGACACAGAGAAGGAAGGAAACAACACGACATGACTGGGAAACGAAACGACTAGATTAGAAACGAGAAAACCAACAAGACTCGGAACATAGCAAAAAACACGACATGACTAGGGAACAAACAATACAAATGAACAACAACAGGAAGTGAGGGAAGGGGACTTAAATACAGGAACAGACGAGACACACCTGAAACAGATAACGAGGGTGACAAACTAGGGGGCGGAACAAAGGCGGAGACAAAAAACAACAACAAACATAGCCATGTGCTCGCTCTCAGCACATGGCCGGAAAAACAGACATGACGAGACGAGGGCGTGACACAGAAAACTGATAGGGAGTCTTGTTTCACAGTGTGTGAAATGTAGATCTGATGTAGGGGTTTCTCTGACATGGATTTGGTGGAAATTATAAAGAGGGAATGAATAATTGGAGGTCCCTCCATTCCACCAAGTTGGGTGGAACTACTCAAGAACATCAGGATGGAAATTGCAGTGTGGGTGGCATTGTGGACTGTGTACAGTGAGCTGTTTCAAAGAAAGTGAATATGTTTGGTGTTTTTTCGATACTGACTATAATCGACCAGAGTGACCTCAAATACCCAAATCCCTAAAATAAAGAGGATGGGACACCTGCTGATAAAACACTGCTCCTGAAATGAAGGGCATTAATAGCGAGTGTGTCCTTCTGTACTGCAGTAGCCACCTCTGCTCTTATGGGAAGGCTTTAAACTTTATATAGAAACATATCGGTGAACATTTGATGGCACTCACCCTTTTAAGAATAAAAAAGATCATGTGCTGATGTAAAATGATCAATTCTAGATCATAAACCTGGTTTGGATCCTCTGGCTCTAGTTAACTTCCGGCCTATGTCTAATCTTCCTTTTCTGGCCAAATTCCTGAAACGTACTGTTGCTAGTCAACTTCAAAACGATCTTGAAACTCACAATCTCTTTAAACCATGCCAGTCCGGATTCCATCCCTTCCACAGCACTGAAATTGCCTTAATAAAAATATTGAAGGATCTTCTTTTAGCTGTGGATCCTGGCTCTCTCTTTATACTTTTACTATTAGATCTAAGTGCAGCGTTTATATAAATAAATATGAATAAATGTATCATTATTGAATTTATTATTGTTCATAGGGCGTGCAGAAGTGTAGCCTTCCATCTCTCTCACACACAGCTGTGTTGGGTCACCCTGGTTAACAATGATTGATTGTGTGTGGATGTGAGACAAGCTCATAAACAAGACAAGCATCTCATGTTCGTGACTCTCGCACGTTTAGTGAGATTCAGAAATCACGTAACTCTCGTATTACATTTAATACATTCTCGTATTATTATTGAAGTCGGCCATTTTGGATCCAACTTTTGTTTTTTCAATGAGAATAGGGTCATGTGACACATCAAACGTATTCGGAATTTCACAAGAAAAACAATGGTGTGCTTGGTTTTAACGTAACTTTATTCTTTCATGAGTTATTTAAATGTTTCTGACCACTTATAAAATGTGTTCAAAGTGTTGCCATTGTGTTGGATTGTCAATGCAACCCTCTTCTCCCACTCTTCACACACTGATAGCAATACCGCAGGAGAAATGCTAGCACAGGCTTCCAGTATCCGTAGTTGACAATCCAACACAATGGGCAGCACTTTGAACACATTTTAAGTGGTCAGAAACTTGTAAATAACTCATGAAAGAATAAAGTTACATTAAAACCTCTTCCCATTGAAAAAACAAAAGTTGGATCCAAAATGGCCAACTTTAAAATGGCCGCCCCCTCATATATACTAATGCGCCACAAACAGGAAGTTAATATCACCAACCATTCCCATTATATTAAGGTGTATCCATGTAAATGGCCCACCCTGTATTCAATATGTCAGGTCTAATATGACTGAATAAGTCTTTACGTTAAGATACATGAATAGGATTTATGATAATTTATTATACCTTTATATTTAGGATGATTTATGATACCTGTTTCACACACACTCACACTTATGGACACTTTTGAGTCACCAATCCACCTACCAATGTATTTTTGGACCGTGGGAGGAAACCGGAGCACCCAGAGGAAACCCACGCAGACATAGAGAAGAACACACCAAACAGTCACCTGGAGCTTGGCTCTAACAACTTTGGGACCCTGGCACTGTGACAGAGACAATACCTGCAGCACCACCATGCCGCCCTTATAGAAATACATGTTTATATTAATTGTAGCTCTCTAGGCTGGTGTTTACATAGCACAGAACTGTCTGCTCCAGGAAATTTGTTTTGGTACTTTACTTTTGGTCTGTAAATAACAAAAATAATTTTCAAAACCTTAACACATTCAAAACCTGTTAACACAAATATTGTGGGTGATAACATGCAGGATATTTACCCGTTAACACTAAATTATGTTATATGTGTTAACAAGGTGAGTTCAATAATTTATGAGTGCACAGACCTGTGATTAAAACACCACCACATGCACAAGCTAGCAAGGCAAGGGATTTTCAACAGAGGGAGTTTTTAAAAAATTCCTAAAACTGTAAAAAAAAAAAAAAAACCTGGAGGTTTAAATCATTACTGTATCTGTTCACAAAAGCTTTTTGCATTGATTTTTATTTTTGTCTACAGAAAGTCTGCCTTTCTGAACCGCTGCAAATTAGATTCCAGCAGTTCAGTCAAAGTTAATGTTGTTTAGTGAATTTATCAGATAAACTTTCAAGACTAATGCAGATGTCAAATTATGCTTTCAGAGGCTAATTGAACATCCCTTTGAAATTCACTTTTGGACCAAACTTCCTCCCTGAAGGACACTCTTAATAAGTTGAAGCCAATACAATCAGCATAACAAATCAATCCGGTATGTATTTCAAACAGTAAGAATTTTAATTGCAAAGAGACATAAGATTGTGCCTCTCAGTGAGAAAGTTCTGCGTTGAGCTCCTAACAAGAAATGGGAAGTAATGGGGAGTGTGAGAAAAGTGATTTTTTTTTTACCAGTGGCTCTACATGACAGTTCACTGCACTGGAGGAGTATGCACACTGCCCAAATTCAACCCATCAACTGACATATACCATTCTGACCTACACTGTCAGAAATACTGTCACTGTGGTGGTACCCTCATGGGTACGTAGTCTGTACCTTTAATTAGCGAACATGAATGTACCTTTTTCTATATTAGTCTCATATTTTAAAGTTGTGTTGATTTCCTATGCTCAGTTTTCTTTCTGTTCTTTTATTCAACACAGTTCTGTAATGAAAGGTTACAGATGCCCCCCTCTCCCCCTGAAGAAGAGAATGTAATGAATCTTTAGGGAACACAACTGGACTTTAACGTCACTGCTTTACCTTTAAAGGTACATTAAAGTGTTTGTACATTTAGTGACCAATTATGTACCTCAACTGTATGTTTTTTTCTGAGAGTGTAGAGAGAGAGAGAGAAAGAGAGAGCTATCTGGCCTTGGATGGCTGAGGAGATCGAACTGACAGTCTTCAGAAGATCAAGAGTTCCCCATAAAATATGGACCTGAATTTATTAATCAAAAATCAAATTATTAAGCTAAAAATCAAGTGAAAGAAAGAAACTTTTCAAGTCCAAAACACCTGTGTGTTGAGCTGTTAGTGAGCAATAAGGTATGGAAATACAAAGGTGAGAAAGCCTTGTATGTTCTGTGGCAAAAACAAACAAACAAAAAAACAAACAAAAAACACTGAAATGCAATAAACACCTGAATGTGGACTTGTTCCGATTTCATAAATCATAGGCGTATTCCAACTCCATTAGCACCAGCTTTGTAACCATCAAAATATTGCATCTGCATTTTATGGCGAATAAAAAGGGAGGGAAATTGCTCATTTCTGATTTTGCTCATCTAATGGATGTCTCACATCTCACAATCCCATTATGGAATTCCACAAACTTGTTAATAACTCCATGGATTTTTTTCCAATGCCAGTGATTCCTAACCTGCACTAATCTTAGCTCAGACGTCAGCCATAAAAAACCTCGAACCATCGCTCAGGCTCGGCGCTATATTCAGAGACAGGAGGACGGGGCCTCGAGCCATAACGGTTTATTTTCAGGCTCATTCATAAATCATCCATAACTCATGTATAAATCACATTGGTTTTTGAGTTAGAAAGTGGATCTAATGTCCTATGTGATATAGGATCAGATTAGATTAAATTTTCTTTCATAATGCAAAGTGCATATATTCCTTCATTCTAATTAATTCTCACACTTCCATATTAAAGTTTGAACAGCCCTGGACAAATCAGGTTCAGATCTGTTTGAATTTAGTGCATTCTGCAATGAGGACATTAGACGTTGGATTGTAAACGCCACTCTAACTCACTGCATAGGTATTAGACAGACCTCCTTTACTCCAGAGAACACAGTTCCACTGCTACATGTTTGAGGTGAGCTAAAGCTGCTTTGAAGCGCAAGTCAGCTGGAGGTCCAACCCATTTCTCAGACTCGGTCAGGTTCATGTCATTTTTAAATTGTTTAATTTTACAGTATTATTTGATATTTTACTGATTGATTGTTACGGCATGTTTAAAAAAGTGTTTATGTCACAAGTCATGCTACAACAGCTCGTGCTACATTGAAAATTTCCGACTTCAGTTTCCAACTTCAGGGGGTGTTTGTGTGGTGCCTCCTGTTGGGAATAAACCCGAAAATAAAACCAACACCACCTGAATGCAGCATAAGGCTCATGTGCAGGGGCTCCATGTCTATATTTATTATTCATTACATGAGTGAGTGACAGTGCTGGCACTCTGGATTACAACTGCCAAATGCATGCTAGGTATCAAAGTGAGAAATCACTGATGGATTGGGCAACACTCCTAATTCTAAATCATTGTGATGCTCCACTGAGCTGTAACAGGGAAAATAGAGTTCAGCACTGCAGATACTGCATTATGTAACTTCTGGAGGAGGGTAGGATATTACCCTCCCTCCATGTTCATTTCTGAACAGCGCTGATAAATTTATTACACTTTGCAACTGTAGCCCAGGAGCAAAAAATATACCAAATCTTACCTAGTGGTGCTTTAGCTTACACTTAGACTAGGGCTAAATGCTCTCCACATAGCTAATATAAAGCTAATTCTGTGCAGCTAGCAAAGCCTTGTGCTGATGCATGTTAAATTGGTATAGATATGATATAAAAAACTATGAGATAAAAACATCTTTGAATTCTTTGACAAAATTAGGACAAACCAAAGTCTCTTTATAAAGCTAGCGCCACTAGCGCCATGCTAATGACTATAATCATGTTTTTGTTCTGCTCCAGACAGTATTGTAGAGAATTGTGTTGTAAGTGAAGATGTTTCTAAAGATGCAGTAAAGCGCACTGTTGCATGAGATCACCTTTTAAATTATCAGTGACTTCACACTAAGGAGAAATGTATTGAACGAATGAACGCTGCTGTTGTTGTTGTGGTGCAGTTCAATGGCATTAGTTTTTCTGCGCTTTATAATCTCTCCTTTCATTCAAGGCAGTATTACTCTGTACTGTAAAGTGTACAGAAAATGTGGCTCAATGGCATCGGGCAAATAATTTGGGTGCAGTGATTGCTATAGTGGCTTGTCGATAGCCCATTAGCCCACCCTTAACCCACTACATCAAAAATAAGATCAGATGTTCTTAGACTGTTTTACTCCACAACTTCGTGCTTCGTTTTTACAAGGTACACATTTTCTTATATACTTTCTGGTCAAACGTTTTTGGATGCCTGCTCATGTTCCCACTTGGTTTGCTCTAACTTTGGCTGCAGTAACCCCCTCTGTTCTTCTAGGAAGACTTTAGACTAGTTGCTGGAACACTGCTGTGAGAATTTGAAGGCTTTCAGCTTTAATGAACACTAGTGATATTGGAGGATTTCTCCTGGATCACAAACACTACTCCCAGCTCATTCTACTCTACTCAACTCTACTCTGCTGTTCTGATTTTCTATCAGGTAAATCTGGTCCTGTTCCTGGAACCGGGTTCTTTTTAGTCCCTGTTCTCTCATGGGTCTGAGTGAGCAGAGTTAGGACTAAACCATGATGTGTAAACCTTGCAGAGCTCTGACTGTCCAGAGAGAGTCGTCACTCTACGCCACTCAACGCAGGCGACCAGCACTAACTCTCCATCTGTAAAATCTCCAGCTGCAGCATAGATCACATATGTTTTTATCCAACTCACAACGGCAGCTCATAAAATGATGCCGTGGTTTTTTGAAGAGGATCAACCGCTCCTTGGATCAGTGGCCGACGAAAGAATCCAGCGAGAGCTGGACACTGCAACAAGGAAGGAACAAACTCTACTCATCTGTCTGAACTGATGATGGAGCTGCTTTCATTGACAACAACAACAACACGATGAGTAAATAATGCTTAACATTACAGCAGCCGTTGTTGTGGATTCCAAAGCCTGCTGTTCCCGTTAGAGACAGGGATTAGAGATCAAACAGAGAGTAGAGCCCAGTAGAGTCGATACCATGCAGAAGAAAAGCTCCACACAGGCCAATTCCAGGGGCCTCATGCAGTTTAGTTAAACTCTTGGCATTGAGCACAGGGTCCTGTGGCTCATGTGCAGCTGCTCCAGATGGTCTCCTGTTTTTCTTTATGAAGGTAATGTGTACACAATTGAACACCTGCTGAAATCAGTAATTACATGGTGTGTCAACCAACTTTGGAACGTGAAGTGTGTTTCCAGCATATTTTCTGCATTGCTTCTTGATCCCTGCTGGTTCAGCATGTGCCTTATTCTCTCTCTCTCTCTCTCTCTCTCTCTCTCTCTCTCTCTCTCTCTCTCTCTCTCTCTTGCTCCCACTGGCCTTTACAGTCTCCCACTTATCTTCTCAGGTGCCCAGTGTTGCTGTGGTTATAAGACTGGATTGATTGAAAAGGAACAATTTGATTATTGGTTACCCATCTCTCTGTCCCTCGACTGAGCGTGCTGTTTGCACCTAGCGCTCACCATGGCAACATAGCGCTGCCAGAGCCTGAACCCTGCCTTGGCTGAACGCTGATTGGAGAAATCTTCTCTGAGGAAATGAAGTCCTTTGTGAATTTATGGACCATCCACCTCTCAGCACCCTTGTAGTCGACGTCATGTGTGTATAAGGGATTCCGTGTCTATGCTGGATTTCTCTAGGACAAAATAGTGTGGGTTTTTCCCAAATTGCTGCTATCACATACTGTGGGTAACAAAAACAATGCCAAATGCATCACTCAGAAGAATCCACCCTGCAATCCAGTCTCCAGGGAAGGATCTTGAGTAATTGTATGTTAATCAACTAAACACCAGGGGTGTGTTATACAAACTATGACAGGAAAAGGGCAGAAAGACATTCCTACTGGACAGTCCTCAAGTTATCTGGTTAAATGAGAAATCCTCCTTCGTGGAACCCTCCACATATCATATGAACATTGTTTTTGGGCTAAATCTGGTCAGTCAATCATGGTCTTTATTTAACCCAAAAATAAATGCTGAAGGGCGGCACAGTGGCGCAGCATGTAGTGTCAGAGTCACAGCTTCAGGGACCTGGAGGTTGGGGGTTCAATTCCCGCTCCGGGTGACTGTCTGTGAGGAGTGTGGTGTGTTCTCCCTGTGTCTGCATGGGTTTCCTCCGGGTGACTGTCTGTGAGGAGTTAGTGTGTTCTCTCTGTGTCTGCGTGGGTTTCCTCTGGGTGACTGTCTGTGAGGAGTTGGTGTGTTCTCTCTGTGTCTGCGTGGGTTTCCTCCGGTTGACTGTCTGTGAGGAGTTGGTGTGTTCTCTCTGTGTCTGCGTGGGTTTCCTCCGGGTGCTCCGGTTTCCTCCTACAGTCCAAAAACACACGGTAGGTGGATTGGCAACTCAAAAGTGTCCGTAGGTGAATGTGTGTGTTCCAGGGTGTGTTTCTGCCTTACGCCCAATGATTCCAGGTAGGCTCTGGACCCACCACGACCCTGAACTGGATGAGAATAAATGCTAAAATTTGGGCTCAGTTTGGTCCAAATTTATGGCAGATTATAAGGCAGATGTATTTTTTAAGATAATTTACCACATTTCAACCAAATTTAGATGTTGAGGGATGTGTTTTTGTAGATATTTTTCACCGTATTTTCAACTAAACATAAACACTGTTTAGACGGCTGAAACAGGTGGCCACAATGTCTTTTCAACGAGTTTTTGCTGGGTGGGTATAGTAGCTTCAGTCCTTCAATGCTGAGAGAGTGAGCTGTAGTCAGTCGAGCTTCTCAGATTGTCCTGCATTTCTCAGCACAGGAGCTGAGGTGTGGACCACTCTCTTCCTCACTTCTGGATATTTCATCTCTGAAATAAATAACTGAAGCTCCAGAGTCAGTGGTGCAACCCAGTCACAGAACAGCACTGACCAGTAAACACCATCACATCACACACAGCAACAACACACCAATAAAATACAGTGCCGTTTACACTCTGTTTCTACTGGAAAACAACAACCAAAACAGCCGGAGTGAAGAGCAGCTTTAGCTGTGACCTTTTTCTGAAAGGTCAGCTATTTCATGAGCTCGTATAGGAACGTCCAGCGCTGTTAGAACTGTGTGTGTGTGCCTGCTTGCGGTAAAATGAGATTATGTGCATGACTCAGTATTGTGTTTGCACAAACATGTATAAATATGTGTGTGTGTGTGTGTGTGTGTGTGTGTGTGTGTGTGAGAGAGAGAGAGAGAGAGAGAGAGAGAGAGAGAGAGAGAGAGAGAGAGAGAGAGAGAGAGAGATTTACTGACAGGTCGAGCACAGACTCATTAACACAGTTCTTGGATTTTAACACACATTCACACACATTTGCACAAACACTTACCCACACACAGACAAACACATTTGTTTTAATAATGCATTTAGGTATTAGATGTGTAAATATCAATATTTATCGATAATACAGACCTCTGCCTCCCACAGTTCTGTCTCTAGAAGCAGAAGAGCTGCGATGAGAGGCGTGTCTCCTGCCAGACAGTGAGACTCTGTGTTTTAACGAGTTGTGCTATCGATTATCTAATATAAAGTAGCTAAGGTTTGTACAAAAAGAAGCTGGATTTGGTGCTATTTCTTCTTAATAACTCACTTGAACAGAGGTTCCAAACTTTTTCTGCCATGCCAACCTTTTCTAGATGAGAAAATCACTAACTTGGCCACACATCGATTGGTCGATACGCCACGACTAAACAAGCAGATTTTGTTTGTTTGTTGATTTGTCCAGTTATTATTATTTTTTTGTTAGAGTAGTAATTTGTCCAGTCAGCTGCTCTGAGCTTTACATCTGTGAACACAAATTCAAAAAGTGTTTGTGCTGTGATGTTTAGCTCAGAATAGCAACACGTGTTGATTATATTCATTCATTCATTCATTACCTGTATCCCTTATCCAGTTCAGGGTCGCGGTGGGTCCAGAACACACCAAACTCCTCACAGACAGTCACCCGGAGGAAACCCACGCAGACACAGGGAGAACACACCAACTCCTCACAGACAGTCACCCGGAGAAAACCCACGCAGACACAGGTAGAACACACCACACACCTCACAGACAGTCACCCGGAGGAAACCCACGCAGACACAGGGAGAACACACCAACTCCTCACAGACAGTCACCCGGAGGAAACCCACGCAGACACAGGGAGATCACACCAACTCCTCACAGACAGTCACCCGGAGAAAACCCACGCAGATACAGGTAGAACACACCACACTCCTCACAGACAGTCACCCGGAGGAAACCCACGCAGACACAGTGAGAACACACCACACTCCTCACAGACAGTCACCCGGAGAAAACCCACGCAGATACAGGTAGAACACACCACACTCCTCACAGACAGTCACCTGGAGGAAACCCACGCAGACACAGGGAGAACACACCAACTCCTCACAGACAGTCACCCGGAGGAAACCCATGCAGACACAGGGAGATCACACCAACTCCTCACAGACAGTCACCCGGAGGAAACCCACGCAGACACAAGGAGAACACACCACACTCCTCACAGACAGTCACCCAGAGGAAACCCACGCAGACACAGGGAGATCACACCAACTCCTCACAGACAGTCACCCGGAGGAAACCCACGCAGACACAAGGAGAACACACCACACTCCTCACAGACAGTCACCAAGAGGAAACCCACGCAGACACAGGGAGATCACACCAACTCCTCACAGACAGTCACCCGGAGCGGGAATCGAACCCACACTGTTTAAATGAAGAGCTGGCCAGCTAACAGTCACTTGGTTAAGCACACCACAGCACATCATAATTAGAGGATAAAGCCTCATACCTGTGAGCACAAAGTCGACTGAAGGGTCTTCTGAGTATTTTGTCTGTTTCCAGTCAGTGAGCTCCTACAGCGCCCCCTCCCTGTGGCTCACTTAAATGCACAAAAATGTTTGGCCATGTTCTGAAAGACACAGAACAGAAATTTGGCACAGCACACACACGTCATAAATCAGACCTCATTTTGAGATACAGTCCACATTTTTAAATACCGCGGTATGCTGTATTATCGTTATACGGCCCAACCCTAGCCATCACTTTTACTTTCATTTGATTTTACACTTAGACAAGATTATCTCTGATCTGATTAATTCTGATGTCATCAGAAATATCAACTGAACAATAAAAGATTAACTTGTAAATAATGGCTGTTTCAACATGAAAATAAATCAATAATAGCGGTCTCTGACATTTGCACAATAATGTACTTGTAATTTATAGGTGTGTATGAATAAATTACATTCTAATTCTAAGCAATCTAATCTAAACTGTCCTGAAAATGCACGAAAAACACACACACACACACACACACATACATTCTCTCTGGTCATTCATAATTCATATCTGATCAGTTGTCCATGAAACAAAATCATGTAGCGTCTCAAGACATTAACTTTCACATTTCTCCCCATGTGCAGATCAGACGCATACAAATCAAATCAGTCATCCCTCTTTCTGGATGTCTCTCTCTCTCTCTCTCTCTCTCTCTCTCTCTCTCTCTCTCTCTCTCTCTCTCTGTCTCATACATTGTCTCTCTCACTCTGACTCTTCCACACATTATTTTTATCTCAATATTTCTCTCATGCTCCAATTATCTCTTTCTTTCTTTCTTTTTTCTCTCTCTCCCTTCCTCTGTGTTTGTTCTCCTTCATTCTCTCCTCTCTTTCTCCGTCATCTCTCTCCCCAGCTCTTTTTATTTCTCTCTAGCTCTCTGTCTCTCTCTTTCTCTGTATAGCCCCATGTCTTGTTCTATTTCTCTCCCTCTACTACTCTCTTGATATCATTCTCCTCCTTTTACACACACTTTCAGATTATCTCACTTTCGCGCACAAACACACACACACACACACACACACAAACACACACACACACACACACACACACACACACACACACAAACACACACATACTAACATACAATGGGGAAAAAAACAACCATGATGCATAAAAACAGCTGAAAATATTCAATTTCAAATAGTTGCGGTGAGAGGACTGAGTTGAGGAGTTGCATTAAAAGTTGCATATTAATCCCAACACAACTCTCAACCCGCTGAGAGGAGAACAGTACCTGCTGATTCTGGTTATCAGACTCAACACACTCAGAGGAGAACATTAATCTCTGATTCTGTTCATCAGACTCAACACGCTCGGAGGAGAACACTACCCTCTGATACTGTTCATCAGACTCAACACACTCAGAGGAGAACACTACCCTCTGATTCTGTTCATCAGACTCAACACACTCAGAGGAGAACACTAACCTCTGATTCTGTTCATCAGCTCAACACACTCGGAGGAGAACACTAACCTCTGATTCTGTTCATCAGACTCAAGACACACACAGGAGAACACTAGCCTCTGATACTGTTCATCAGATTCAATACACTCTGAGGAGAACTCTAACCTCTGACTCTATTCATCAGACTCAACACACTCAGAGGAGAACACTAACCTCTGATTCTGTTCATCAGACTCAACACACTCAGAGGAGAACACTAACCTCTGATTCTGTTCATCAGACTCAACACGCTCAGAGGAGAACACTAACCTCTGATTCTGTTCATCAGACTCAACACGCTCAGAGGAGAACACTAATCACTGATTCTGTTCATCAGACTCAACACGCTCTGAGGAGAACACTAACCTCTGATTCTGTTCATCAGACTCAACACGCTCAGAGGAGAACACTAATCACTGATTCTGTTCATCAGACTCAACACACTCAGAGGAGAACACTAACCTCTGATTCTGTTCAACAGCCTCAACACACTCAGAGGAGAACACTAACCTCTAATTCTGTTCATCAGACTCAACACACTCAGAGGAGAACACTAACCTCTGATTCTGTTCATCAGACTCAACACACTCAGAGGAGAACACTAACCTCTGATTCTGTTCATCAGACTCAACACACTCAGAGGAGAACACTAACCTCTGATTCTGTTCATCAGACTCAACACACTCAGAGGAGAACACTAACCTCTGATTCTGTTCATCAGACTCAACACACTCAGAGGAGAACACTAACCTCTGATTCTGTTCATCAGACTCAATACACTCTGAGGAGAACACTAACCTCTGATTCTGTTCATCAGACTCAACACACTCAGAGGAGAACACTAACCTCTGATACTGTTCATCAGACTCAACACACTCAGAGGAGAACACTAACCTCTGATTCTGTTCATCAGACTCAACACACTCAGAGGAGAACACTAACCTCTGATTCTGTTCATCAGACTCAATACACTCAGAGGAGAACATTAACTTCTGATTCTGTTCATCAGACTCAATACACTCAGAGGAGAACATTAACCTCTGATACTGTTCATCAGACTCAACACACTCAGAGGAGAACACTAACCTCTGATACTGTTCATCAGACTCAACACACTCAGAGGAGAACACTAACTTCTGATTCTGTTCATCAGACTCAATACACTCAGAGGAGAACATTAACCTCTGATACTGTTCATCAGACTCAACACACTCAGAGGAGAACACTAACCTCTGATTCTGTTCATCAGACTCAACACACTCAGAGGAGAACACTAACCTCTGATTCTGTTCATCAGACTCAACACACTCAGAGGAGAACACTAACCTCTGATTCTGTTCATCAGACTCAACACACTCAGAGGAGAACACTAACCTCTGATTCTGTTCATCAGACTCAATACACTCAGAGGAGAACATTAACCTCTGATTCTGTTCATCAGACTCAACACACTCAGAGGAGAACACTAACCTCTGATTCTGTTCATCAGACTCAAGACACTCAGAGGAGAACACTAACCTCTGATTCTGTTCATCAGACTCAACACACTCAGAGGAGAACACTAACCTCTGATTCTGTTCATCAGACTCAACACACTCAGAGGAGAACACTAACCTCTGATTCTGTTCATCAGACTCAACACACTCAGAGGAGAACACTAACCTCTGATTCTGTTCATCAGACTCAACACACTCAGAGGAGAACACTAACCTCTGATTCTGTTCATCAGACTCAACACACTCAGAGGAGAACACTAACCTCTGATTCTGTTCATCAGACTCAACACACTCAGAGGAGAACACTAATCTCTGATTCTCTGAGAGAGAGTGTGAGAGATGTGTGAGAGAGTGTGTGCGAGTAAATGCAGGGATTTTGGGCTGAGATCCACGTAACCGGACAGTGAACAATGAGACACACACACACACACACACACACACACACACACACACACACACACACACACACACACACACCGAGTGACTTTACTCTTAAAGGGAACATCTACAATTGTGGGGAAATATAGTTATAAGCGTTGAGTCTTTTAAGGTGCAACGGTATAATTGAGGAAAATAATGGGTAGCATGAAGATGGTAAGGAAACCTATTCTGAATTTTGTAAAAGTTTTTCTGATTACAAATGTGAACTTAGCCTTTAAATGTCTGTGTGCAACAGAAATATGTTCCATGTGTTTGTTCATTAATACTCATTTAACTGACCATTTCTTTGCTCACTCTTAATTAACAGAGACCCTCAAAGTCTTCTGTGAGTGAAGCCTTGTTTTACTAAGAGATGTGGGGGTATGAGTGTGGACAAAATCACAATATTTATCACAATTATGATACATGATTTATAAGAGACTGTGGAGGATATGGTTAGTGCTTGAGGAAAAATGAACGATGACAAGTTTTATTGCAGAGAGCAGGATGAGTCTAGTTTCACTGAGGAACTCATTCTGGAGTTGTGCACATTCTGGATTACACAACTACACATTGTGCAATACTAAATGGTTCACAGCCCTGTCCAGAACATCAGCTTCAGCACCTTTCCCTTTAAATGATAATGAGTCACTCGCTGTTTCACCCCGACCTGAGCTCACAGCAGTGAGGAGCGAGAAGTACAAAATGTGTTTTTTAGCAGTGTTCACTACGCTCTCATTCTTCTCCATTCTCTTTTTCTATGTTTATACTCAGTGGTCTTATTTCTCTGAGCTCATTGTGTCTGTTTTGCTGCGTTTAGCCTTATCTTCCAGCACTGTGATTGGACAGACTCACACGAGGGGGTGGGGCGATTGTAAAGTCTTTGCACTTGACATCAGAAGTGGAGCAGAATCAGAACGACTCACTTAATCCCATGTTTTTTTTGTGTGTGTTTTTTGACTTTGGCAGCACACAAAAAAAACTGGCTGGGTGGCCTTGTTTCACAGTGTGTGGGTTGGTGGGCTCAAGCTAGGCTCCAATTAAATATGGTCTTCATACTTGCACACCTTGTTTAGAGAATGACTAAAAGACATTGAAATGTTTTCTAGTGCAGTACAAAGAATACTTTTGGCAGAAAATCAGTTTTTTTTACCACTAATGTATTGTTTATAGTATAATACTTGATATTGGGTAGATGGATTTAGGTAGAGACAAGCCCTCCTATAGAAGACTATAGATACACCACACACACTCAGTGTGTGTGTGTGTGTGTGCATGTGTTAATCCTGACCTCATTATTTCATTTTTACAGTCTCAGACGCAGGTGCAGAAGAAACCAGTGGACACCTGAGGAGCTCCATGCTTTTCTTCTAACTCTCGAAATCTCTCTTACACTCTCTCTCTCTCTCTCTCTCTCTCTCTCTCTCTCCATCTTTCCACCTCCCCTCCCACTGCCGCTCCCTCTCTCTCCCTCAGCGAGGCTGGATTAGGCAGAGTGATCAAAGGCTCGCAGAAGAGCAGACGCTCTCTGAGATGGAACCCCTCAGAGGGAGAGAGAGAGGGGGAAAAAGAGAAAACTCCAGTTGGACCTCCATGCGCGCTTCTGACCAGGAGGGAAGCGATTCTTATCGCATGTTTTCTCCGCTTTTCTCGGCTTTCTCAGGACTACCTGTGTAACGAGGACAGTAAGAGTGTGTTAGTGAGTGAGCACGTGCTCCTCCTGAGTGGTTTCCAGGAATGCCACACAAAGTGTAGCACCGTATCCTGCCTGATACGGAGCACAAGGACTATGCCTGAACTTGCTGAAGAGCTGGGACGGACACTATGCCCAAACGGGCTGTCCGTCTCCAACAGGTAACACACCTGTGGCTGCTCTTAAAGGGGTGAGACCACCAGCTGGGACCATGAGCTTGCATGGGAATGCTTCAGAGCTTCTCTTGGAGACCATCTCCTCCTCCATTGGCCTTGTGACCCTTGACCGAGAGGCGACTCTGGGCAGCGTAGTCCGGAATGGGTCACTGAGATGCAACCAAAGTGGGATTATCTCAGAATCATCACCTCTTGGCAACCTTTCAGTCAGCAGTGATGGCTCTAGTGGTTCTGGAGGTGTAGCTGGACGTTGCATGGGTCAGGCGTCTGAGGTTGGACAGAAGAACTGGGCGGCACTTTTGATTTTGGCCGCAGTGGTGATCACCGTCACTGGGAACATCTTGGTCATCATGGCTGTCAGCCTGGAGAGGAAGCTGCAGAATGCCACCAACTATTTCCTCATGTCCCTAGCTGTTGCAGACATGCTGCTGGGCCTCCTGGTCATGCCTGTCTCTATGGTGACCATCCTGTATGGTAAGTTTGTTGTCATTGAAGGAGTTGTCTAACTTTATGGTGCTTTTCCACTCTATGGCACCTACTCTACTCTCTGTATGGTCCCTGGTTGGTTTACGACTCCCACAGCCCCCCCCCCCCCCACCCCACCCCCCCAATGTACCCAGTGTCCTCTCAAAACTCCGTCTCTAATAAGAACAGCGGGCTTTGGAAGCCACAACAACGGCAGTAACATTAAGTGTTGTTTACTCATTGCGTATTGATGTGTTTCTGTTGTTGTTGTTTGGGACTGAACACAGCTCCATCATCAGTTCAGACAGATCACTAGAGTTTGTTCTTTCCTTGTTGAACTGTCCAGCTCTCACTGAATTATTTTCTTGGTCACCGATCCAAGGGGCATTTGAACGTCTTCCAAAGACCACGGTGTAATTTTATGAGCTGCCATTGTGAGTTGTATAAACACAAATGTGTTTATCTCTTTTGTGGGGATTTTATAAAAGCATAGTTTGTGTCATTGTGATTGTAAAAAAAGAAAAGAACCCGGTTCCAGGACCAGGATCAGATTTACCTGATGGAAAAGCAAAAAAGCAGAGTAGAGTTGCGCGGAGTAGACTAGGGACCATGCAGTGGAAAAACGATATTTATTACGTAAGCAATATCAGAGGTGGGTAAACCAGGTACTGAAATTAAGAATCACCCTAGGGTTTTATTTCAAATGCCTGCCTATTTTAATGACAGAAATCTAGCCATTAGGTTGAAGCAAAATACTGTGGAGAATTTTTAATCTCTTGACCAGAATAACCCACCACTGTGTACCACTCAGTGGTCAATTTATGAACCATTATCTTGTTGAAAGTAGAAAATATCCCAAAACCAAAAATATTTAGCCAAGAGCTGCTCTGAGATCTGAGTCTGATCATTGATAAAGGGTCAGAGGATGTCTAATGAAGACATCTACAGATCTGTCTCCAACTGCACACTGGCAAGGTGGAGGTACAAGGGAGGTGTTTCTAATAACGTGACCACATTTTTTGTACTAAAAATGGCTGGATGACTTTATCAGGTGATTGTCCTTGCTTCCTATGTTTGATGGATGCTGCTCACTTGAGCCTGGCTCAGTTAAGAACTGTTAAGTCATGATGTTTTGGTTGCTTTTGACCGATGGACTGTGTAATTGTTTTGTGATGCCTTTCAGTTCCATTTAGAAATAGCTGATGATGCAACACAGCAAATGTATATTACACATGTGCTATAGACAGCTGTTATTTGATAATGAGGTATGTTCAGCAGATGTCTTGCTTCGTATAAGTGTTGATGGCTTTTAATTACATCTCTTCAGTTTCCCTGTTGGGACAACGCAGGTGGTGTCACATGCCACACCTTGGGTTAATGGCTGTGAGGAGTGTGGTGTGTTCTTCATTTGTGTGTGTGGGTTTCCTTCGGGGACTCTGGTTTCCTCCAGAGTCCAAACATACTTGCAAACGCTTACAAAAAATGCATAAGGCTGCAAAGTTTTGTGGTAAGACTGCAGATTCTAATGATTTTGGGAGTTAAGGTGTTGTGTTTTGACCTGTTTGGATGTAAAGATGTGGTGTTCTGAGGAGTTTGGAGGTAAAAGTGTTGTGTTCTGAGGAGTTTGGAGGTAAAAGTGTTGGTTTGTGATGTGTTTGGAGGTAAAAGTGATGGTTTCTGAGGTGTTTGGAGGTAAAAGCATTGTGTTCTGAGGTGTTTGGAGGTAAAAGTGTTGTGTTCTTAGGTGTTTTGAGGTAAAAGTGCTGAGTTTTCAGGTGTTTGGAGGTAAAACGTTTCTGTTTGGTGGTGTTTGAAGGTAAAAGTTGTGTTCTGTAGTGTTAGGAGGTAAAAGTATTGTGGTCTGTAGTGTTTGGAGGTAAAACGTTTCTGTTTGGTGGTGTTTGGAGGTAAAAGTGTTGTGTTCTGAGGAGTTTGGAGATAAAAGTGATGGTTTCTGAGGTGTTTGGAGGTAAAAGTGTTGTGTTCTGAGGTGTTTGGAGATAAACGTGTTGTGTCTTGAGGTGTTTGGAGGTAAAAGCATTGTGTTCTGAGGTGTTTGGAGGTAAAAGTGTTGGTTTATGATGTGTTGGATGTAAAAGTGTTGTGTTTAGAAGTGTTTGGAGGTAAAAGTTTTGTGTCCTGAGGTGTTTGGAGCTAAAATTGTTGTGTGGAGGTAAAACATTTCTGTTTGGTGGTGTTTGGAGGTAGAAGTGTTGTGTTCTGAGGTGTTTGGAGGTAAATGTGTTTAGTTTTGAGGTGTTTGGAGGTAAAACATTTCTGTTTGGTGGTGTTTGGAGGTAAAAGTTGGGTTCTGTAGTGTTTGGAGGTAAAGTTGTGTTCTGTAGTGATAGGAGATAAACGTGTTGTGTTTTGAGGTGTTTGGAGGTAAAAGGATTGTGTTTTGAGGTGTTTGGAGGTAAAATTATTGTGGTCTGAGGTGTTTGGAGGTAAAATGTTTCTGTTTGGAGGTAAAAGTTGGGTCCTGTAGTGTTTGGAGGTAAAGGTGTTTTCTGTAGTGTTTGAAGGTAAAAGTGTTGTGTTTTGAGGTGTTTGGAGGTAAAGTTGTGTTCTGTAGTGTTAGGAGGTAAAAGTATTGTGGTCTGTAGTGTTTGGAGGTAAAACGTTTCTGTTTGGTGGTGTTTGGAGGTAAAGAAGTTGTGTTCTGAGGTGTTTGGAGGTAAAGGTGTTGTGTTCTGTGGTGTTTGGAGGGAACACTGAAGTGTGTGGAGGTGATGTGATACCTGGAGGCAATGATGAGGTGTTTGAGGAACATTTGGAAAAGTCTGGATATGCACTTGCTTTGTATGAAGGCAGGTTCCTTGTGATTTGGACATTACAGTGTGATGTACCACTGAACCTGAGGTGTTTTGAGGTGCATTGGGAGATACTCTTGCATTGTCTGGAGGCCTAGATCTGGTGATATGGAGGTGTTTGGAAGAAAAGGTTTTGTGTTTTAAGGCAATGAGGGTAAAATTTTGAGGCCTGTGGAAGGTTGGTGGTCTGACTCCTGCAGGGCTGTGACTGGTTGCTGGGTTGTGTTAGTGAGTTCACCTGTACGTTATGGTGGGCTACAATAATGTGGTGCATTAAACTGACTTCATTCAACACACTTCATTTCCATATAAAAACACAGCTTTCTCTTTGACTCTGGCTTTTCCTGTGATGTGTTATATATTATTAATGTGAAAATGATGGACACGTTGGAATCGAGAAAATCCGACGTACCACATTAGTGTGTGTGTGTGTGTGTGTGCGTGTGTGTGTGTGAGAGAGAGAGAGGGGGGAACTCGCTGATTCTGTTTGTGTCAGTGCCCCCTGCTGTCTCCAACTGTCCATTCCAGCACATTTCTTTCCTTCTCTCTCTATCGTTCTTTCTTTCTGAGAGAACTACATCTTTTATTCTCTGTGAATAACTACCCCTTCTTTTTCTATAGGGCTGTCTCATTTTATTGGATCCCATCTGTGTGTTCCTCAATGTGTGGTGTGTGTTCATGTGTGTGTGTGTGTGTGTGTGTGTGTGTGTGTGTGTGTGCGTGTGCGTGTGTGTGCGTGTGTGTGTGTGCTTAACGAGCCATCAGTCTATCTGTCCATCCATCCATCCAATTGTCCTTCAGTCTCTCTCTATCTGTGTGTCACTCTCTTATATGGGCGCGCACACACACACACACACACACACACACACACACACACACACTCAGAGGGACTTTCTCTCTCTCACTCTCTTTCTGGTAGTGAGTGATTGTTGCATGCTGTTGCTTTAGACAACTGAACATTAGAGCTGCAAGCTCATTAACATTATAATGTGTGTGTGTGTGTGTGTGTGTGTGTGTGTGTGTGTTTAAGCAGAAAAATCTCTGCTTGATTATTAAACACTTCTCTTTAACCGTGAGACAAAAGAGCTCATTAAAAATGATGATGGAAATTGACATTGATGAAAAAGCTGTTATTCAACACTTTTTCCAGCTCAGACTTCTATATTTTTTTTGTTTGTTTGTTGTTTTTTGTTTAGTTTTAGTTTGGTTCTGCCCCAGTGGTTGATCTCATATTCATCTAGAAACTTTAGGAGTCACCCTCCGGTCCGGACGGATAGGTACAGAGTAAACAAAACACTGTGTGCTCAGAGGTTGTTCCCCTTTACAACAGTCTCTTTTCTTCTGGAAACCCTCTACACTAGATGTTGGAACATTGCTGCGAGGATATGATGGCATTCACAAGAGCATTAATGAGGTCATGTGCTGATGTGGGATGATTAGTTCTGACTCTCTATATCGTTTCCGAGGTATTGGATGGAGCTCATAACGAATGCAGCGACCAATAAATTCTACAGAGATTTACCAACTGTGTCCACTATCAATATATACACTTGTAAGGCAACAAGTGGATCAGACACAGAAGTGTTGCTGGAGTTTTTTAAATCCTGCAGCCACTCACTGTCCATTCTGTTAGACACTCCTACTTTGTTGGTCAGAGACAGTAGTTCATCATTTGTGTTGGTCATCCTTCATCAGTGATGGGGGGCCTGTAAGGGTCCTGAGCATTGACTTCATAGACGACAGGTTTTAATGTTATGGTTGATCTAGGTTTATACTGTTAAGATCTAGTACAAAGTATTGATAGATCCAGGAGAGTTGAACGCTGTGTTGGGTCACTCTGTGATGGCGAGACTGTCGGAGCACTTCAGGTGTTTTTTAATCAGAGAAACGCAGTGCCCTTTCTGACTGAACTTTCGGAACCTGCCGAGTTCAAACGAGTGGATAATGGAGTTCTGGGAAGCATTCTTCTTTTTGCTCTCAGTGACTCACACTCACATAAACACCTGAGTTAAGAGTGATTGAGTCCGGACTGAATATCTGCGAACAGGGGATTTCAGAGAAGAATATTTCTGTCCAGCACTCGTGGTGTTGTCAGGCAAGAGTCAGTACACCACACTCTTAAAGATAAAGGTGCTACAAAGAGTCCTTTGAGCGCTGCAATAGAACCATATTTGCTAATAATTTATACATTTACATCAAGCGATGTTTCTTTAAACCTTTAAAAGTTTCCTCACACTCACACGTCTTTAACACTCATGGTTCTTTAAGGAATCAGAAGTGTTTTTTCCAAGGCATCGCTCAAAGTAATCTATGTAGGATTTTTTATGTTTAAGAGTTTGGACAAAACTGTGTGGACACATTTGTTCCAACATTTCTTCTGAAATGAGGGGTGTTCACAGTGATTTATTTCCTCTTTAGCGCTGTAAGGTTTTCTACTCTCCTTGGAAGACTTGGAACATGACTGTGAGGATTTCACGGCACCCACAGTTAATTCTTCACCCTTTGTTTTTCACACTACTTCATTTTAAGGTTATTTTTAGTTGAATAAAATGAGAATTGTGACTTTTAATACGACACAGAGTTACTGTAATGTGACATAAGATCAGAGAATGTTTGAATTTTGAATTAAACGTATACATTACACATAAAGTCCTTCTAAACTAAAACTAATATTCATTCATTCATTATCTGTAACTGCTTATCCAATTCAGGGTCGCGGTGGGTCCAGAGCCTACCTGGAATCATTGGGCACAAGGTGGGAATATACCCTGGAGGGGGGATCGTGCTGCCCTAAAATGAATATATTAATTTATATTTTATGTATATTTCTGCCTGATCTTGTTGATTTCAGACAGAATTTTTGAGTGTGGGTTTGGAATTAAAGCCAGACTAGGTAATGATGTAAAACAGTTAGTGTGAGGTAGTTGTTGAAAATAACCCCATCCCTTCAGCCCTCCTACCAAAGCCACACTCCTAAAACACATATACACACACTGCCGGACTACAGCTAGAGGAGTCTTAGAGAGAGAGAGACAGAGAGTAAGAGAGAGCAATGAGAGAGATTTGCAACGTCATTCTCTACATTCTTTCTTCTATTGCTTTGTTCAGCAGTGTGAGTTGTTGAAAGAGGCAGGAGGAAATATCTCTGCTGCTTTTGTGTAGCTAACTTTCTGCCTTGTGTGTGTAAAGCTTTGTCGTGGCCTTTGTTAATGCACAAACAATTAGACATGCAGTTCACCTGTGCATGTGGGCATAGGCCATGAGTTCTTGACAGTCCTGCAGCCGCCAGAGATAGCAGTTTTGTCTTTTTATGAACAGGGTTTAATTTCTGATCAATATTAATCACTAATGATCACTGGATTACTGAGTATTTCAAAATATGGAAATAAAATTATTCTAAATTATACTACAGGGAGTCTCAACCCTGCAATGTGATTGGCTGAGAGACATTCCAGAAGTGCCAATATTACTGTAATGGCACTGTGACCGAAGCTCATCAGGTATCACTCCGCAAAATACATGTAACCTAGCAACGACGCCAGCGCTTACAAGACGGAGCTGTGCGTGGGCTTATTCACCCAACGGGGAATCGGTTCATATCCCGTTTGCGCACCTTATGAACAGAGTAAATGGCGCAGTGGACGTTGTTTGCTTTCTGATTTGTAAACAAAAGAAAAATATATAGATAAAAGTAAATTGCTACATCTATGTGGTTTCTGTGATCGTGTTTAACTCGAGTTGAGGCGCGTCTTTTTTCTTCGCTGCACTCATTCACCAGCTCAGCAGCACGGCTCTGGATGAATACTCTAAATTACTCACTTTTAACTTAAACAGAGAGAATTTGGCGTTGTTTAGAATATGATATATATCACAACACAATGAGGACCAAATATAAAAAAAAGTAAAAGATCCAAAGTTTGTTGAAAAGACTAAAAAGGAATGTGTGATGGAATGAAACTATTCTACCTCACGGAAAGTTAAACGGGGCGACACGGTGTCGCAGTCACACAGACCTGGAGGGTGTGGGTTCAAGTCCGGGTGACTGTCTGTGAGGAGTGTGATGTGTTCTCCCTGTGTCTGCGCGGGTTTCCTCCAGGTGACTGTCTGTGAGGAGTGTGGTGTGTTCTCCCTGTGACTGCGTGGGTTTCCTCCAGGTGACTGTCTGTGAGGAGTGTGGTGTGTTCTCCCTGTGACTGCGTGGGTTTCCTCCAGGTGCTCTGGTTTCCTCCCACGGTCCAAAATCACATGTTGGTCGGTGGATTAGCGACTTAAAAGTGTCCTTAGGTGTAAGTGTGTGAGTGTGTGTCGCCCTGTGAAGGACTGGTGCCCCCTCCAGGGTGTGTTCTTTCCTTGCGCCCAGTGATTCCAGGTTGGCTCCAGACCCACTGCGACAATAAGTGGTTTCATACAGTGAATGAACTAATGAATTTGTGAAGTGAATGAATGAAGTGTATTTGTGTTTTGACCAAATTTCAGACCTGATTTAAACTTCTGCAGAGATTAGAACCAAACATAAACGTTTCACTGCAGATTCCTGTTTCCCCTGCGAAACATTTCGTTATTTAATTTTTTTCTGAATGTGTGGCTTCTGTCAGATACAGGAAAAGTCCTTGAGTGGACTGAAATGAGGGTTTTCATCGGGGGGAGAAAAGAGGGGGAGGAGAGTGTGAGAGACTTGTTTGGGTTCTGCCTCCTGATGGATGGCTGTCTTTGTTATCGTGTGGTGCTGGACACACTCACACACATAAACACATGGATATTTTTCTTGGAAAATTACCGCTGTTTCCACCACCCCACAAATGTAAGATGCAGAAATGCGTGTCTTGTTGCCATGACGAGTTCTGAGCACTTCTCCTTTCCAAAGAAGAACTGTCCGCCCTTTAGGGGACCGCAGCAAAAAACACAGAGTCGATGTTATCAACATCATCCATCATCAAGAACCAGGGAGCCCACAGGTCAGCATCTGCACTTTCAGACTCTAAGGGCATGGATTATTTTTACCCCTGTGCCCTCTAGTGTTTAGGATTAAAGTTATTGAAGTCAGCGTTTCTGAAACTTTTCCAAAAGGTGATATTTCCCTCAATACACACTGAATATTTTGTGAACTTCTTGTTAAGAGTTCAGTCCACTTTCAGGTTAAATGACTGTTATTATTTCAAATAGCTTGGCATTATAAAATAATAGCAGTTCACTGCCCTGTGCTGATTCATATACAGTGAGACTGAGCCAGGAGCGTCCAAACGTCCAGTCTTTTATCAGAATTTGGACCAGTAGCGTTTAGTCTTCCATCAGACTGTGGACTGGGAATGTCCAGTCTTTCATCAGACTGTGGACCGGGAATGTCCAGTATTCCGTCAGACTGTGGACCGGGAATGTCCAGTCTTCCATCAGACTGTGGACCGGGAATGTCCAGTCTTCCATCAGACTGTGGACCGGGAATGTCCAGTCTTCCATCAGACTGTGGACAGGGAATGTCCAGTCTTTCATCAGACTGTGGACTGGAAATGTCCAGTCTTTCATCAGACTGTGGAACGGGAATGTCCAGTCTTCCATCAGACTGTGCACCGGGAATGTCCAGTATTCCATCAGACTGTAGACCGGGAATGTCCAGTCTTCCATCAGACTGTGCACCGGGAATTTCCAGTCTTCCATCAGACTGTGGACTGGGAATGTCCAGTATTCCATCAGACTGTGGACCGGGAATGTCCAGTCTTCCATCAGACTGTGGACTGGAAATGTCCAGTCTTTCATCAGACTGTGGACCGGGAATGTCCAGAATTCCATCAGACTGTGGACCGGGAATGTCCAGTATTCCATCAGACTGTGGACCGGGAATGTCCAGTCTTCCATCAGACTGTGGACTGGGAATGTCCAGTATTCCATCAGACTGTGGACCGGGATTGTCCAGTATTCCATCAGACTGTGGACTGGGAATGTCCAGTCTTTCATCAGACTGTGGACCGAGAATTTCCAGTCTTTCATCACACTCTCGACTGGGAATGTCCAGTATTCCATCAGACTGTGGACCGGGATTGTCCAGTATTCCATCAGACTGTGGACCGGGAATGTCCAGTATTCCATCAGACTGTGGACTGGGAATGTCCAGTCTTTCATCAGACTGTGGACCGGGAATGTCCAGTCTTCCACCAGACTGTGGACCGGGAACATCCTGAAGCACCTCCACTCTCACCTGGTCTAATGAATTTACCTCTTACCTTCAGGGCCTGGAGACTGTGTTTTTAAAATATGAAGCATCTCATTGAACTAGCCTTTTAAGCACTCACTCACTCAAATACTAACTCGTATAATATGTGCTGTCTTTATCTGATCAGACTGCTGTTTCCAGTTAAGGAAAGTTTACAGAGCTATGAGTGAGAAATAAAAATAATCCAATCACGTCTTTCTCTTGATGCATTTCCCTCAGTTTGTAAATCAGGACAAAGCGATGCCGCCCTCACAGCATCATCACACGTTATGAATAGTACACAAATCTAAAGCCATAGATTTAGAACTGCCTTGGGTTCTCTGGCTCCTGATGGATTTATCTCATTTCTAGGGCCACAGTGATGGATCTCCTGGTTGTCATGGTGACCGCTGATGCTCAGGAGAAGAGCACCCCCCACCCCTCAGCTGGAGGTGATAAGCACCATTAAAAATAAAGTGTGTATTGAACTGAGCTCTGTTCTTATTTCCTAAAGAGGAGACCACCTTCCAAACACTTGGCTACTGATGAGCTCAGTGTCAACCAGCTGCAATTGTGCGTGTGTGTGTGTGTGTGTGTGTGTGTGTGTGTGTGTGTGTGTTTGTGTGTGTGGGAGCTAGTGACATAGACAATCAGATGTGGATGAACTGGTGATAATAATTTGCTCTATAATTTGCAAGTCATGGCTCTATAATCACACATACACACACGTACACTCACACAAACACACACACACACACACTCAGGCACACATACATACCCACACCGCAATACATATACATGCTCTCAGATTGTACAATTCTGTGTAAGATGCTGTGTCTGTGTGATGCTGTGGGTGTGTATGATACTGTGTGTATTTGATGCTGCATGTGTATGATCCTGTGTGTGTGTGTGTGTGTGTGTGTGATGCTGTGCTTGTGTATGATGCTGTGTGTGTGTGACGCTGTGTGTGAAAGATGCTGTGTGCGTGTGTGTGTGTGTGTGTGTGTGTGTATGATGCTCTGGGTGTGTATGATGCTGTGCGTGTGTGATGCTCTGGGTGTGGATGATGCTGTGTGTGTGTGAGAGAGATGCTGTGTGTGTATGATACTGTGTGTGTTATGGTGTGTCTGTATCATACTGTTTGTGTGATGCTGTGTGTTTATCATACTGTGTGTGTGATGCCGTGTGTGTATCATACTGTGTGTGTGATGCTTTGTGTGTATCATACTGTGTGTGCGATGCCGTGTGTGTATCATACTATGTGTGTGATGCTGTGTGTGTATCATACTGTGTGTGTGATGCCGTGTGTGTATCATATAATATGTGTGTTGCTGTGTGTGTATCATACTGTGTGTGATGCCATGTGTGTATGATACTGTGTGTGTAATGCCATGTGTATGATACTGTGGGTGTGTATGATGTTCGAGTCCCTGGGGGTAATCTGAGGTATCTTGCCCCCCTTCCCCCTCACCCCACCCCACCCCCCAGCAGGTACTAAAGCAGCTCTTATTTTGTGGCGGATCGTCTGAGGGTGGGTCAGTGGGACTGACCGGGTTTTTGAGGCTGAGTGGTGGAGATTAGAGCGAGGGGCTTGAGTGTAAAATGCAGCAGATTAAACAGTGAAGTAATTAAGGGGTCCCCGGTGCTGGGGCTGATGAGCCTCCGTAATTAGACACACTTTCTGACTCTGTTAGAGGCTGTCACACTGTCCTCACTGTCCTTCAGTGCACTTCACTTGCAAACACACACACATACAACCATGTTCAAATAAACACACACACACACACACACACACACACTCCTGGCACTCAGTGATTAGGGATTAATGGCTTTACTGAGCTGCCCTCACTCACACTCCAGTTTTATTAGATGAAGCTAGAGACATCTCCTCTTTCTCTCCATCCATGTCACTTTTCCTCTTTTTTTTCTCCTCGTTCTTTCTCTCTCTTTCATCCGCTTTCCACTTTCTGTCAGGGTTCATGTTTCTCTGTGTTTTTATAAATGTACTGATAAGTTTATAATGAGTTATACTTAGTTATATTTAGTGTTTTACTGTACGTTCCTGTGACGAGAGCATAAACCAGTCCCTTCCCCATTTTTAACCAAACATTCATTCTGATGGTTTTGGAAGAATATTGATTCTAAAGGGAGATAGAAGGTGTTGTTTGGACTGAGGTGAGCTTAATATTTCAGTGATATTCAGTGCTATCAGATTTTTGGTGCTATTCCTGGAATGATCTGTTTACATTGTGGGCATTTGGGCTCTGACAGAATTTGTCAGGTTCAGGCCTGATTAAGCGTGTGTGTGTGTGTGTGTGTGTGTGCGGGGTGTGAGTGTGTGTGTGATAGCAGCATTGAGCCCAAAGCACTGCTCAAATTTCCAGGTTTATTCTGGATGCATCCTTCTGATAAGCTCTACAACAAAGAGAGATAGACATGGAGAGTGTGTGTGTGTGCGTGTGTGTGTGTGTGTGCGCGCGTGTGTGTGTATGTGTGTGTGCGTGCATATGTGTATGTGTGTGTGTGTGTGTGTGATTGCGTGTGCGTGCGTGTGTGCGTGTGTGTGTGTGTGTGTGTGCGCGCGCGTGTGTGTGTGTGTGTGTGTGCGCGTGCGTGTGTGCGTGTGTGTGTGTGTATTTATAAGGGACAGAGAGAAAAGGGTAAATAGAGAGTAAAAGAGAGACAGACACAGCCCTAAGGTACTGAATAGAGCTCGATCACGCCAGAGAACATAGTTCCACAGTTCCACTTGTGGTTGAAGCTACAATAACATTACTGAAAATCCATCTGATTTATATATGATTTGAATCCTTTGCTTAACCACATGAGGATAAAGTCACCAGAACTGTGTGTGATCAGTGATTCTGAGTGAGACCCAGCTTTGGGAAGATGCTGCAAAACAGAGATGAAAGAGTGTGGGAAAATCAGCAAAGGCAGGTTCATGGAAGTTGACAAATATCGAGTTGATCTCTTAGCGCAGGCTGAGGAGGTTTGTTGTGCCTGGAGTGCTTTATCTCTCTCTCTCTCTCTCTCTCTCTCTCTCTCTCTCTCTCTCTCTCTCCCTCTCTGAGATTGATCTTCTTCAGTGTATTCCTCTGTTCACCAGCAGATCACATACTGTGGGGTGTTTTTTATTATAAATTTCCTCCTGTGTGAATATGTCTAAATTAGAGGCGTTGCGAGACTGTCCTCTTCGAGTTGGCATTTGGATGGTTTGGGTGCAAAACAGCAAAAACGTAGCAGTTCCTATATGTAGGGATTGTAAACAAGGATGTAATGTAATTCAAGAAGGATGGAGAGTGACAAAATAAATACAGTTAGAGCATCCAGTGTTTTACACAAGAGTCTGGGGGCCATTACCCTGTGAGAAAGATGTCACTCTCAGGCTCCTTCTCTCTGTTTTCTTTTTCTTGCCGTTTTCTCATTATTTTCCCCTCTTGTTTCTTGCTTTGTCTGTCTTTCTTTCAGTCTTTAACTCTCTCTCTGTGTCTCATGTTCTGTTTCTCACTCTTTCCTTGTTCTCTCCCTTTTCTCTTATTCTTCTTAATCTCGCTCTCTCTCTATGCTCAGAAACACTGCTGTTCTTTTCTTTTCTCAGCTTCACTTTTTATTTGTGTTTCTTGCATGAACCCCACAGTGAGTGCGCGCTAGATGGTTCAATCCTGCTGCACAAGCATGCCTTCATCACGTGGCTCTCAGCGCTGCCTCACACTCAGGTGTCTGTGCCAGTAAGAAAAACAACAACAACAACTCAATAGCAGAATAAACAAGACATATTTGTAAATGAGACAATAACAAAAAAAGGAGCATGAGCCTCTGAACATTCATAACATAATTAAATATGTCATTTTTATTGGATTGGCACATGGGATTTCTGCCTGCCCTTAGATACACCCTAGCCTGCCCTTAGATGCGCCCCAGCCCGCCCTTAGATACACCCCAGTCTACCATTAGATACACCCCAGTCCACCATTAGATATGCCCAGCCCGCCCTTAGATGCGCCCCAGCCCGCCCTTAGATACGGCCCAACCCACCCTTAGATAACCCAGCCCACCCTTAGATACACCCCAGTCTACCATTACATACACCCCAGTCCACCATTAGATATGCCCAGCCCGCCCTTAGATACGGCCCAGCCCACCCTTAGATAAGCCAGCCCACCCTTAGATACACCCCAGTCTACCATTAGATATGCCCCAGCCTGCCCTTAAATATGCCCAGCCTGCCCTTAGGTACGCACCCCCGCCCGCCCTTAGATACGCTTCAGCCCACCCTTAGATACACCGTAGTCCGCCTTTAGATACGCCTCAGCCCACCCTTTGATACACCCCTGGTCTAAATGCTAAAGGTCAGACAGCACAGGGCTGTGGAGCACTGAAACTGTGTTCTCCCGAGTGACCCCAGTGAGCTCCATCCAACACTTTTGGGATGAGTTTGAGCAGTGTTTGTGATCCATGACATACATTATCCAAAATAAGTTTCTGATTTCACCAACGTTGATGTGGCTGAATGCCATCAAATCCTCACAGCAATATTCCAACATTTAGTCAAAAGCCTTTTTAGAAGAAGTTACTGCAGCAAAGAGGCTTGAAATACATATTAATCCTCTTTTAATGATGCGATGGATGAGCAGGTGTCCACATGTATATGACATATTTTCTCACTGTTCTGAAGTCCTTGTATTGATATGAAAACACACACACACACACACACACACACACACACACACACAATGACAAACAGGAGATAAATATCCTCCCCTGCAGTTATGTTGTCTTTATCTTTACCCACCAACCCCCCCCCCACCCTTCTGTTTTTCCCCCACTCTTTTCCCCTTTACAAATCCAGTTTTCTCTCCACTTCTCCTCACTGTCTCTCCCCATCCACTCTTCTTTTTGTTGTTGTTTAATTTTACTTTCATTTCACCTGATCTAAACTGGTTTACACTGTTGCTGGTGTATGCTGATCTAAACTGATTTAAACTGTTGCTGGTATACGCAGATCTAAACTGGTTTAAACTGTTGCTGGTGTACGCAGATCTAAACTGGTTTAAACTGTTGCTGGTGTACGCAGATCTAAACTGATTTAAACTGTTGCTGGTGTACGCAGATCTAAACTGGTTTAAACTGTTGCTGGTGTACGCAGATCTAAAGTGATTTAAACTGTTGCTGGTATACGCAGATCTAAACTGGTTTAAACTGTTGCTGGTATACGCAGATCTAAACTGGTTTAAACTGTTGCTGGTGTACGCGGATCTAAACTGATTTAAACTGTAGCTGGTATACGCAGATCTAAACTGATTTAAACTGTTGCTGGTATACGCAGATCTAAAGTGGTTTAAACTGTTGCTGGTGTACGCAGATCTAAACTGATTTAAACTGTTGCTGGTATACGCAGATCTAAACTGGTTTAAACTGTTGCTGGTGTACGCAGATCTAAAGTGATTTAAACTGTTGCTGGTATATGCAGATCTAAACTGGTTTAAACTGTTGCTGGTGTACGCAGATCTAAACTGGTTTAAACTGTTGCTGGTATACGCAGATCTAAACTGGTTTAAACTGTTGCTGGTGTACGCGGATCTAAACTGATTTAAACTGTTGCTGGTGTACGCGGATCTAAACTGATTTAAACTGTTGCTGGTATACGCAGATCTAAACTGATTTAAACTGTTGCTGGTATACGCAGATCTAAACTGGTTTAAACTGTTGCTGGTGTATGCAGATCTAAATTGGTTTAAAGTGTTGCTGGTGTACGCGGATCTAAACTGGTTTAAACTGTTGCTGGTATATGTGGATCTAAAGTGGTTTAAACTGTTGCTGGTGTACGCGGATCTAAACTGGTTTAAACTGTTGCTGGTGTACGCATATCTAAACTGGTTTAAACTGTTGCTGGTGTACGCGGATCTAAACTGGTTTAAACTGTTGCTAGTATACGTGGATCTAAACTGGTTTAAACTGTTGCTTGTATACGCGGATCTAAGCTGGTTTAAACTGTTGCTGGTATACGTAGATCTAAACTGGTTTAAACTGTTGCTGATATACGTAGATCTAAACTGGTTTAAACTGTTGCTGGTGTACGCAGATCTAAACTGGTTTAAACTGTTGCTGGTGTACGCAGATCTAAACTGGTTTAAACTGTTGCTGGTGTACGCAGATCTAAAGTGGTTTAAACTGTTGCTAGTATACGTGGATCTAAACTGGTTTAAACTGTTGCTTGTATACGCAGATCTAAGCTGGTTTAAACTGTTGCTGATATACGTAGATCTAAACTGGTTTAAACTGTTGCTGGTGTACGCAGATCTAAACTGGTTTAAACTGTTGCTGGTGTACACGGATCTAAACTGGCTTAAACTGTTGCTGGTATACGCAGATCTAAACTGGTTTAAACTGTTGCTGATGTACGCTGATCTAAACTGGTTTAAACTGTTGCTGGTGTACACGGATCTAAACTGGTTTAAACTGTTGCTGGTGTATGCTGATCTAAACTGGTTTAAACTGTTGCTGGTATACGCAGATCTAAACTGGTTTAAACTGTTGCTGATGTACGCTGATCTAAACTGGTTTAAACTGTTGCTGATGTACGCTGATCTAAACTGGTTTAAACTGTTGCTGGTATACGCGGATCTAAACTGGTTTAAACTGTTGCTGATGTACGCTGATCTAAACTGGTTTAAACTGTTGCTGGTGTACACGGATCTAAACTGGTTTAAACTGTTGCTGATGTACGCTGATCTAAACTGGTTTAAACTGTTGCTGGTGTACACGGATCTAAACTGGTTTAAACTGTTGCTGGTGTATGCTGATCTAAACTGGTTTAAACTGTTGCTGGTATACGCTTATCTAAATTGGTTTAAAATGTTTTCTTGGTGTATCCTGATCTAAACTGGTTTAATAGGTTGCTGGTTTATGCTGTAATAACTGTTTTATTCGAATTAAAAACATTTTGTCTGGTGCAAACTACTTTATGTTTTTTTATCTGCGCTAAAGTAGTTTATTCTACTCTGGTGGTGGTTTATCAGATCTCCAAATTCACAAATTGAACATACTTGTTTTCTTTGAAGAGTGACAGTATGTTTCGAACCGTTAGTACATTCTTCATTGGTCATTACTGCTTATTTTCAGAAAAGTAAATATAATTTGTGCCTGTGTTTTTCTGTGTGTGTGTGTGGATCTCAGGTTACTCATGGCCACTCCCAGCCGTCCTGTGTCCAGTGTGGATTTACCTGGATGTCCTGCTGTCCACGGCGTCCATCATGCACCTGTGTGCCATCTCTTTGGACCGCTATGTGGCCATCCGCAACCCGTTCCACCACAGCCGCTCCAACTCCCGCTCTCGAGCCCGGGCCAAGATCACCGCCGTCTGGACCATCTCCGCCGGTCAGTCACGATCATGTGACCTCAGAAGTGTTATCTCTGAACTGAATGCAGGCCTTTTCCTCTGAGGTACATCTGCTCTATAGCAGTGGTCACCAAACCCAGTTCTGGAGACATGATGTCACATTAATTTCATTAGTGTTCATTAGGGAGCATGGAACATACAGCACTTTGCATAGTCTTAGGCACAAGATTATTATTATTTAAATTGACCTTGTCAATAAACCAGGATAAACGATAACTTCAAATAATACTGGACTGTCACCAGGAGACATTAGGAAAGTATTAAACTAACACACAAACACAAACACACATACACTCACACGCTATCACACTCACTGGAATTCTAATATTATGGGACATAGTGAGGAACAGAGAATGTGTGAGAGAGAGAAAGAGAGTGGAGAGGAACAGGAAAGAGAGGAGAGGGTGAGTAACAGATAGAGTGAGAGAGCTTGACCACTTCAGCATGTTCTAAAAGTCTCTTGAATGTGTTTACGGAGAATGGAGAGAGTGATTTTAAGAAGCAGCTGCTGAATGACGATGAGGGTGACATTGAGGAAAACGACAAAAAATGGAAAACGGCAGGAATAAAGGATGACCGTCACATTCAGTTTATAAAATAACAGATTTCTTGATTTTATGTCACATGACTCTCTTAATTTAACAACTAATTTAACTACTCTTTAAAATGGTAAATTGTGAAGTTTGCTTCAGAAAACAGGGATATAATTGAGAAAATAATTGAGAAATAAGTAAAAGTTTCAGGTATATAGTCTTGGTCTGTTTAGCAGCCACATCATCAGCAGGATTAATAAGGACTGGCACAAATAGCTTTGTCTTCTGGTGTAACACAAGATAGGGGAGTCCCAGCATGTGCATCTTCACACAACGCAGGATGAAATAATCAGAGCAGAATCAGAACTTTCTGTGTGCAACATCACTGTAGATACAATATTCAACACATTGTGTCTTGTTGGAGGTGCTGTGTTGTTCCACACAGAGACATGTTGGACACACTCTGCCTAAATAGTTCTTCAGTGGGGGTTTTCACTCAGAATTCAGGAGAGGAGCTCCTGTCTCTCTACCTCTGATTGGCTTGTTATTTGTCCGTCATGTCCTTGTGACAACCTGGAGGTTTCTAGGATACGGAGTCCATGCTGATATCAGGAACCGGAGACAGTGATGGCATGATGATGATGATGATGATGATGATGATGATGATGATGATGATGATGATGATGATTATATAATTAAAGCACACTGGTGTTACCAAAGTAGATATATATATATATTTTTAATTAAGTATTTTAAATTCACATTTAATATTTATCTTAGTCATTGTTAACACTGAATACTATAACAGCAATAGCTTGGAAAAGCCATCTTACTTTTCTTCGTAATCTACTTCTTATTATTCTCTTCACAATTTTGTAAATGCTACTCATCCTAGATAATATATGTGATCACAAATTTACTATTCTGTAAACCAGTCCCAGTGTGAGTTTAGTCTGAAATTTGACATTAAATTCTGTCTTAATTTTTATTACATTCCACCATGAGAGAAGTCCCTGAGGTCCTGGTGTTTAGCATGTAGCCCAGGACGGTGTCAGTAGCCCATAATGGAGTTAGCCCACTGCTGAGCTTAAAATCAAGCTGTTTATGACATACCAACAGCAGCTAATCCTCGATCCGTTGTCATAATCATAGATGTGTGGTAAATCTGCAGAACTGTGACAGAACAAGTTTAAAAGGGCAACACTAAGATCCAGAGGAGTATTAGCACATTGGCAGCTTTGGTAAAAGTCCAAATTCAAATCTTAATAGACTCCCTGCATTCAAATAAACTAATCTGGATGCGTTGATTCAAGTATTCGCTGCTGAATAAGTGCCGTGGCTGTTTAAAAGGATTAGTGTTAGCTGTGTTCTGTCAAATCTGACATGTCATGTGAGGGTTTCCTCTGTGCTGTGTTTTTAAACAGCTAGTAACAGCTCTGATTAGTAATTAATTAATGAATTAATTAAATAAATGAATCTGGAAGATTTCAGTTTCTGAAGAAGGTCAGTCAAAGGCCACAGTGTTTTAATCTCTGACCCAAAATAACAGCTTTAATATATGTTTGAAAGTTTGTAGAAACCCCCCCTGGCTAATTAGTGAATTCACCCATTATGGACACAGATGTTCAACACATTTGAGTGTATAATCTCTTTAGAAAAGCATGGAATGATAAGCACTAGAGCAGCTGCAAATGAGCTTCAGTGTGCCCAATAGCGCCATGATCAGTACTGGACTGGGTAGCAATGAACCCCTGTCTTCTGGAGAAATGGAGCTCTGTTTAATAAGTCTGAGACCAGTCTGAGCTGTGTTTATGAACTAGAAACAATCATCCAACACCGATATCTGCACTAATTAATGTTGTCATGGTTGAATTCCCTTAAATCCTCACAGCAATGTTCCAATGTTAGTTTAAAATCTTCCCTAAAGTTTAAAGGATGTTACTGCAGTGAAAAGAGGAACACACTTCTGAAAAATGCAGCTTACTTCAGAAGAAATGTTAGATAACTTTGGCCATGTAGAGTGTTAATGACAGATCTTGGCTCAGAACCAGAACATTTCCACACACTTCTGGACTCCAACAAACGTCTAAACAACTCCGAACGAATGTGAGGAAAGTGTGAACCAAACGCAGCCCACATTGACTCCCTCCATCGCTTCCTTTTGTCGCCAGGAACGACAGAGTGGTGTCAGCAGGGAGGACAAGAGTGAGAGACAAGGAAATCTCTAATCTCTTTTGATGTGGGGATTGTCTTAGAAGAAGCGTTGTTCTGTTTTCCTTTATTATTTTTCTGCGTGTTCCACTTCCTCCTAGAGTCTGACACATCGGTGTGTAAGAGTGTTACACACACACACACACACACACACACGCACACACACACACACACGCACACACACACACACACACACACACAAACATACACACACACACACACACGCACACACACACACACACACACACACAAACACACACACACACACACACACACATACAGAGAGAGAGAGAAACACATGGCTTGTCCTCGTTTATTTATGTGTCATTCATTTATTCATTTTATATTTTTCTGTATTTCATCCTTTCGTTGCGAAGCTTATTTTCCTGTTTTCCGGAACTTCTGGGATTTCAGATCCTATAACTGACAACAAACATGTTGCATAAACAAATGTAATAATAAATAAATATCTAATAAATTAATAACCCCATAATTACACACCATGTACTTGCAAGCAAAGCAGGAATTTATAAATACGGTACAGTTAAAAACTGTGTACTTGTAACCTACATTTCTCCATTTTTAATGAAATTCCAAGCCAAAGAGCAGCGCTGACATGGCCCAGTACAAACATCTGCTTTATATCCGTACTAACTGGCCAATTTATTGGAAACACATACACTGTACCTTCCTATATTATAGGCACTTTTCCACTGCATGGCCCTACCCCACTCAGTTTGGGTCTGCTTGGTTCTTTTGCTTTTCCATCAGGTAAATTTGGTCCTGGTCCTGGAACAGGGTTCATTTTTAGTCCCTGTTTGCTCCTGGTTCCGAGCGAGCCGAGTAGGGACTAAACCATGACGTGTAAATCTTGCAGAGCGCTGATTGTCCAGAGAGAGTCATCACTCTACGCCACGCAACGCAGACGACCAGCACTAACTTTCCATCTGTAAAATCTCCAGCTACAGCAGCTACATATGTTTTTATCTGACTCAAATTACGCCGTGGTCGTTTGAAGAGATTTAAACACTTCTTGGATCGTTGGCTGACAAATCCAGCGAGAGCTGGACATTGCAACAAGGAAGGAACAAATTCTACTGATCTGTCTGAACTGATGACGGAGCTGTGTTCAGTCGCAAACAACAACAACAACAACACAATGATACACAATGAGTAAATAACTCTTAATGTTACCACCGCCGTTGTTGTGTTTCCAAAGCCCACTGTTCCTGTTAGAGACGGTGATGTCTGGTACTGATGTTGGAAGATCAAATCTATAAACACTAGCACTGTTGTGGTTTAGGCTGCTGCTAGGTAGAGCATATGTGTGGAATATATAGTCGCTCTCTGAACAATCGTATCTCCATAATTTTGAATTTTGCATTAAGAAATGCTAGCTGCCCTTCGCACTGTGTTGAAATTTCCTGGAAAATGTACCTAGCAGAGCTCGGTCTGACAGCAACGATATGGTGATATTATCCTGCAATAAACTACTCAAAGACCTCAGCACACAATATGCCCCAAAAAGCAACACACCTATGAAATTCGAGGAGGTATAGTGTGAGCGCCTCAGATCTGGACCTGTCTCCATCATCAGAAAAACAGCCAGGAATCTTTCCTTCATCTTGAAATGCTTTATTCATGCCCCAACACCCCTCCTCACCACGACCACCACTGCGCTCCAACCTAAACCCCAAAGATCAGCATCGATTTGCAGAGATTTATTGCCACCAGGAAGATCTCTTATCTCCAAGACAATTTGGCAGGTTTGTCCTTGAGTGATAGCAGTGATGTTGGGGGTGGGAAGGGGGTGGTCAAACAAACCTAAACATAGACCTGAGTTTAAGGTCCTGAGAAAGGTGAGTGTCTGCTTGTTTTATGTTTTAAAATGGTTAGAAACTGTGAAAGAACCTCTCTTATTACGTCAAAAGATGATTATATCTTAAATATTAGACATATTCACAAATTCAAGCTGGTTTTACTGAATATACTATTGTTTTATGCAGTGCAGTAGCAGCTTTGATTATTATCAAGGGCCATAGTGTTTTCTCTCACATAAACTGTACATCCAAATATACTCAATTGCACACAATCTTCATGAATGCTCCAGAAGGAACATACACAAAGCTCTCAGTAGATAAATGAGACAGAATGCGCTTGAGCAACCGAACATGAGCCTAATGTCACCATGCCCAGTGCCATTATCGGCTAGAGGAGTATTGTAATGAGGCGAGGACGAGACGTGGAGGCAGGAAGCAGGTGCTTTGGGGATTTCATTGAACACAAAGACAAAAGGTGGCAAAAGAGAGGACATGAAAATAAACACTGACTAGAACACATAAACATAATAGAAATGCTTAACGAACAAAGTAAATACATCAGGGAACAAGAAAACATGGAACATAACCAAGAAAGACTCTAACTCTGACGCTAACAATGACAAAAAACAAAGACTCATAGCTTTAAATCCGAGGACAGGTACAAAGCAACGGCAAATTGTCTGTCTCTAAGAAATTACTAATTCTCAGGAGTGGGACGGGACTACAACATGAGAACACAAGGGACAGGGGGGCGGATAGAAAACACAAAACAAAACAAAAGGATGTGGGAAAAAAAGGTTTTTTCCAAAATAAGGATTCCTCATTTAACCAACTAAAGCCCAAAGTCAGTCCTATCCAATATGAAGAAAGCTGAGAGATACAGTCCTTAGTTCTCTGCTTAATTTGTACGGCTAATAAATCACATTTTGTGGAATACCCCCCAGAACACAATGAAACAAGAGCTGCACCAAGGCAGGAACACACACAAGATGGGCAGGACATGACAGAACTAAAGCCCCCCACTGGGCTGTCGAACTGATTTCGCTGGAGCATTGGAGCTCCATCCAATACCTTGTGTGATCCAGAAATGTAGAAGCTATTGCTGCTAACTCTGGCCCAAAATCACATTTATATAAACAAATGTCCGGGTTTGGATCCTGAGAAAAGCGAAGTATCTACGCTAATGTACAATACAGCATGGTTTTACATAAACAGAGCAGTGTGGGGTTATAATACGGAGATAGAGAGCACAGAATCCTGTCCTTGAGGAGCAAGACTCTCATAAATCACTCGGAGAATAGCGTCCCATTGAGTTTACAAGAGAACCAATTCACTGGGGAATGCTTGGTATTCACAAAGTAATATGCTGCTGGGTAATGGTTTATGTTACAAATTTGTATTGGCTCCTGCACGAACGCCAAGACAGAAGGTCATTTGAGAAGTTATAGATGATTAAGGTTAGCACTGAGGGCACAGATGAGTATTTATCATTCTCTTAACTGAACATCGTTTCACTGGCTGTAGAAACGGTGGCTGTGTCCACAAACTTTAAATACTGCTACTATTGCCCTCCTCCTCTTTTCCCACTGCTTTGCTCCTGTCCTGGAAAAAACTTAGAGGAGTCAAGGAGTGGAGCTGGCATGCTACACTCAAAAAATTACAATTTGAATCTTCTTAATTTGTTTTACATTAAACAAACTCATTAAATTAAATAATCTACATCTAGAGACATACTTTGAGAATGAGTATGATATATGATTTGATTTCATGCAACATTTTGACTTAATAATATAATTAAGTTAATAATTAATAATGAAATTAAGTAAATTTTGAATTTGTGCATTCATTATCTGTAACCGCCTATCCAATTCAGGGTCGCGGTGGGACTACCTGGAATCATTGGGCGCAAGGTGGGAATACACCCTGGAGGGGGCGCCAGTCCTTCACCAGGCAACACACACACTCACGCTTTTGAGTTGCCAATCCACCTACCAACATGTGTTTGTGAGGAAACCGGAGCAACCATAGGAAACCCACGCAGACACAGGGAGAACACACCACACTTCTCACAGACAGTCACCTGGAGGAAACCCACGCAAACACAGGGAGAACACACCACACTCCTCAGACAGTCACCTGGATTGGGAATCGAACCTACAACCTCCAGGTCCCTGGAGCTGTGTGACTGTGACACTACCTGCTGTGCCACCGTGCCGCCCTATATTTTAAATTTCTTTTTTTTTTTTAGTGTAAAACTAATCCTCAGTAAAGTTTTTGTGGCTGCCATTAAATCCTTACAGCAATGCTTTAAAATGACAAGCTGCAAACCAATCACCTATCAGTGTCTGTGAGGAGAGCACTGGTGGTGGCCAGTCCAATTCCTATGGTTGTGGAAATACTAACCTCCCAACACATCATTAATTACTGCCTTCTTGTGGAGCATCTTTAGGTTGCTGACTGTTTGACTGTTGTACTTTGCATTTAAAAATATGACTATGGAGAACAGAAGACTCAGGAGTTCTTCGTGTGGGACTAATAATTATTTTTTTTCTTTTTTCTTTTTATTTTGGGACATCTCTGGAAGAGGGACAGAGGGGTTTATCTAGCAGGGACATGTGTGGTAGGAAACAGCTGGGTCTATCACTGAGCTTTTCCATTACCCTGCCACACTCATTCCAGTCCAGATAAGCCACCTGTGATAGGCAGGAGCTTCAGGTTAGCTCCTTAATTACACACAGCTAGAGTCATGCCAACACACGCACACACACACACACACACACACACACACACACACACACACACACCTTAAAATATGACATTTTCATGGTGTAATAGTATCAGCCAACAATATCTTCTCTGACCAAACTATGATAGTGTTTAATTAAATGGCTGCAAAAAATTATATATAAGATTAAATTAAATATATAAGAAACAAAAAACTGACATTTTTAAAAATAATTCCACTTTTTCTTCTGTGTCTGATGACATTCTTGTCACAAACTCCAGAGTAACAGGCAGAAGCTGTGTTTCTGTCACTGAATAGTCTACATTTCTGCATCATTCAGTGTGTGAGATGTAAACAAACTGACAGAGAGAGTCATCCACTTTCAAACACTTGGTTTAAAAATGACTCTAGGTTTTTACCTTAAAATTACAGATTCAAAGTCACTATGATGCTCCACTGAGCTGTAGTAGGGAGAACAGAGCCTCTGGCGTTCTGTCCAGTTCAGCACAGCAGAATCTAAACTATGTAACTTTTTGAGGAGTGTAGGAAACCAGCTCCCCTCCCTCCCATCCCCCTTCATTTCAGGAGAGTGCTGCAAAAGTAAACTACACTCTGCAACTGTAGGGGGAGCCCAAAGTGTTATTTTAATTCTCACTGAATTATGGATTGGCGCAGCAGGTAGTGTCGCAGTCACACAGCTCCAGGGACCTGGAGGTTGTGGGTTCGATTCCCGCTCCAGGTGACTGTCTGTGAGGAGTTGGTGTGTTCTCCCTGTGTCCGCGTGGGTTTCCTCCGGGTGCTCCGGGTTCCTCCCACAGTCCAAAAACACACGTTGGTAGGTGGATTGGTGACTCAAAAGTGTCCGTAGGTGTGAGTGTGTGTGTGTGTGTGTTGCCCTGTGAAGGACTAGCGCCCCCTCCTGGGTGTATTCCCGCCTTGCGCCCAATAATTTCCAGGTAGCCTCTGGACCCACCGTGACCCTGAACTGGATAAGTGCTTACAGACAATGAATGAATGTTTGGCACAGATGTGGCCCACATCTGCAGTTCTCTTATGGCCCATATTTGGCCTTAAATAACGGTGTTGATTCAGGCCTCAACTTAGCCTCAGCTCTACCTTTTACGGGCCAAATATCAGGTGCCCTGTGAAACAAATCTGGACAAATATGACTTCTGTTCAAGTCTGGCACACAACCCCTGGTGTAACCAAAGTGAAGCGTGGCTCATGACAGTCACGCCACGTCAGGCCCACACTACACTCACCAGAGTGGTAACTGAGTCATAAGAGCCAAAGGGGCACTGATTTTGCCAAAATGTGTCTGCTATCTGGAAACTATTTTGGAAAACGGCAGGAAATACTCTTTAAAGGAACATTAGGTACTATTTTTACCGTAAATTACAGCTTCAGAAGTTTGTGATGTTAAAGAAACTGGAATGTAGGAAACCTCCTCGCTTCATTTCAGGACAGTGCTATAACACTCTGCAACTCTAGGGAGAGCCCAGGAGCAAAAATACCAAATCATGCCTAGTATGATTATTTTATTTTATTTAGTTATCTAATATTATGAAGGTTTAGTTGTGATTGATCGTTTGTATTGTTCTGGATATATATTAGTTGTGGATCCTAGAAACATTCCCTGGTTCTGTATATGACGCACAGTTTCTCTGCAGTTTCTCTGTTTTCTTTTCTCTTACCTCAACTTTTCAAACGCTCTGTTTACTGGTGACAGAGGCAGAGTGCTGACTGGAGGAAAAACAGGAGAACATATTGCGCCTGCCTTGGCCAGTGTGCCCTGGATTCCCGTTTAATTTAGAACGGATTTTAAAGCTCTGCCACCCCATTATAAGACCGTTAATGGTCTACAGCTCCTCCACAGCTCAGAATGTGTCCAACTGAATAGACCATGCTTAAGCTTCGATTGCTGCCTCACCAAATGCACCTGCCTGACTTTGCACCGCTTTGCAAGTGAAATCTCCTTCTGACAGTGATAAAGAAATCGCAGTATTTACCAAAACGTAAATAGAAAATATATAAAATAAAAAGCAGTGCTCATGCAACATTTATTTTTCTAAACTGAAGCACATTAATCAGGTTACTGCAGTAACAGTCTAAACTCTTCTGGGAACAGTTTACACTAGATGTTGGAACATTGCTGTGAGGATTTTATGGAATTTACATGGATGTTGGAGTTCCACCAGCCAGTATTTGGCATTGAGTGCATCAAGTGCAGCTGCTTTAATGAACATTCATTCATTATCACGGTGGGTTTCCTACCTGGAATCATTGGCACAAGGCGGGAATACACCCTGGAGGGGGCACCAGTCCTTCACAGGGCAACACACACACACACACACGGACCAGTCGCCAATCCACCTACCAACGTGTGTTTTTGGACTGTGGGAGGAAACCGGAGCACCCGGAGGAAACCCACGCGGACACGGGGAGAACACACCACACTCCTCACAGACAGTCACCCGGAGCGGGAATCGAACCCACAACATCCAGGTTCCTGGAGCTGTGTGACTGTGACACTACCTGCTGCGCCACCGTGCCGCCCGCATTAATGAACAGTAGCGCATAAATATTTATTAATTTACTAAAAATAATAACTTGCTAAAATAACCTGTACTGCTCTGTAATCAAATACGTATGTATTAAAAGGCTTTTACCAACATTTTTATTTCCTGCCATTAATTTTCATATTAAATACATAAATAAAACAAAGACATGAGGTAAAATCAAACTGATCTGTGTTTATTTACTTTTTTTTGTTTATGTGTTTTTAGACTACGGTCTGTCGCTGTGGTGGGCATTTCTGACTAGTCTTTAATGTAGATACAGGTTATAGATCAATAACAGCAGTGAGAAGGCGGAGCTTAAATCATCATGTATATAGCTGTATAAATCTGCACACAGAATGAGTGTTGAGTGAAACTCAGAGGTGAAATCCTGGACATTTTACACAATTTAAAAACTGTATTTTAAAGCTCCCCAAAAAAGAGGACATGTTTGGGAAAAAAAAGACATGTGGTCACCTTAGTGAACATTTAACGTGGCCAAAGGTGTTTGCATATGACTGCACATATTATACGTATATGTCTTTTCACAAATTATGCATGTATTATATATAACATAACAGTCTCCTCTCACATCTTTCGGCAGGTATCTCAATGCCCATTCCAGTCCTGGGCCTCCGGGACCACACCAAAGTCTTCAAGGATGGCAGCTGCTTGTTGACAGACAACTCCTTCGTGCTGATCGGCTCGTTCGTGGCCTTTTTTGTGCCGCTGACCATCATGGTGGTGACCTACTTCCTAACCATCAGCGCCCTTCAGAGTGAGGCCACGCTGTGCCTGGACCAGTTGGTGCCACGACCCAGATGGAGCACAGGTTTGACCCTCAGCTTTCTTCCCAGTCCTGCTATCTCGCCGTCGGAGAAGAAGTTGTTCCTGCGGAGATCCCTGAGCCGAGAGACAGGCGTCACATCCTCTCCGTTTGGACGCCGTGCCGCACAGTCGCTCGGCAATGAACGCAAGGCCTCCAAAGTCCTGGGAGTGGTCTTCTTCCTCTTCGTGGTCATGTGGTGCCCATTTTTCATCACGAACGTTCTGGCAGTGGTCTGCCAGCCGGCCACTTGCCGCGACAATGTGATGGAAGGACTTCTGAATGTCTTTGTGTGGGTGGGATACCTATCGTCTGCTGTGAACCCCCTCGTCTACACGCTCTTCAACAAGACCTTTCGCTCTGCTTTTGCTAGATATGTACGATGTCAGTATCGCGAAGAGAAGAAACCACTCCAGCTCATTCTTGTCAACACCATCCCACCATTAGCCTACCAGTCTACACACCTACCACTCACTGGAAATCTGGGCAATGGAGACTTCTCTCCATCCCTTCCAAGCAAAAAACTTCACCCCTGTAAAAAAGGCCTGGAGGAAAACATCACCTGTGTCTGAACTTGAAACAGGAGCCAATGAATTAGGAAAAATGTGTAGACTGCCTGTGCCAAATTTCCAGCTTCCATAACAGGCCCAGTTTTTGATGCCAAACAGAAGGCTGTGGATCTACTGAGGCCAAAATTAATTAAGAATCTCAGACTTAAAACCAATGTCTGTTTGGCTTAACCACTGTATCCAGGACCAAACTTAAGCACTGCTTTCTTCAGATGTCATTGACACACGCAGGTGAATGTTTTTGGACCATCCCTATTAAAATCAGAGACGACAAGAACTCGTTGATCACAAAAGACCAAACCAGCCATGTGAAGAATGGAAGATTTAAGTGTGCAAGTGTGTACATAAATCGTGTTCAGTCTGTGAACAAAATGAGTTTTGTATTTTGTACATGTCAAGTATGTATTTTGTATACGTCATTGTATTTGATAGTTGCTCTTCTGGAGTTCTCATGTCAAGGTCAAGACAGTGACTGGTCCGATCTGTAGTCAAACATTGTGTGGTGTTTTTAGAGACATCTGCCTCATGTTAAAGTGTTTTGGTGACTAATGGTTTTGTGAAAGTGGTCTCCAACCTGATCTAAACTACTGCACAGCCACACAAACTGCCCGTTTCCAGATATTCCATAGGAACACACTCAAACTGCAGAGGTTGTTTTTGAGCACTTTACCTCAGATCAGTGTTGTTGTGTACCATGCAGGTGAAATGTTGTAATTATGATGTTATGGTGTTTTGGTACCAGTCATTTCATACCAGAGACTTCATTCAGACTCTCAGTGATGGTCAGTGATGCTATTCGCCACTTTATTAGACACAGAAGTCTAGTCTAGCGCTGTGCTACTCCCAGCAGTGGAAACTCCCCAATGAACAATAGTTTTAAATGTTCAGTTATCATTTTTACTGACATATAAAGTTTATATAAATGAATCTATGGGTCACATTGTCCAGAACTGCAAAGCTTTTCCAGCTATTCCTCAATAAAGTTTCCAAAGACTTATGGAATGTCAGTGTTCTTATTAATTAGGTACCTTAAATATGCTGCTTACTAAGGCTGGTTATTTTGGGCAGAATTAAAAATAAACATCATTTGTATCTTCTAAGAAAAACTGCAAAATTGCAGGGATTACTTTCTTCAACAATTTCACCCACGATAGTGAACAAAACTAATCCATCCATCAGTAAATAAATCAATGCATGCTGAGGTGGGAACACAGGAAATCAAGTGTTAAAATATTGATTCCCATCAGGAAAACTGTCTAAATATTGAATCATTGGGAGATCACAAGTTAAAAATAATCTACAACCATCAATAAGCAGCAGTTTAAGAGATCATGGTGGGTATATTTTCCCTTAATCCTCAGCTTGATGCTAGTCAAGTTAGCCACGTACAGACAACAGTCGCTTTTTCCTCTCAAACACACCATTCCACCTTAAAAGACGTTGAGCTTCTTAATGCAAACAAGCCAGAGAGCTCTACACGACCCCCCTTTAAAGCGTACTTGTGGGGAAACATCATTTCCTGCATTAAACATCATTATTTATCATTATCAAAATGAATATCCATCCATCCATCCATCCATTATCTATAACCGCTTATCCATTTCAGGGTCGCGGTGGGTCCAGAGCCTACCTGGAATCATTGGGAGCAAGGCAGAAATACACCCTGGAGGGGGCGCCAGTCCTTCACAGGGCAACACAGACACACACACGTTCACTCACACACTCACACCTACGGACACTTTTTGAGTCGCCAATCCACCTACCATCGTGCGTTTTTGGACTGTGGGAGGAAACCGGAGCACCCGGAGGAAACCCACGCAGACACGGGGAGAACACACCAACTCCTCACAGACAGTCACCCAGAGCGGGAATCGAACCCACAACCTCCAGGTCCTTGGAGCTATGTGACTGCAATACTACCTGCTGCGCCACCATGTTGCCCAAAATGAATATTTAAATGATCATTTTTCTGTTCCTGCTCACCTTACCTTTAAAGTTCATGTTTGCATTTAAAATATTTTATTACTTTTACTTTTATCAAGTTCATGAAGCAAACAATCTTAGTACCAATTGCAAGACATTTAAAGGAACAGATCTAATCTCTTAAATTAGACAGAATAATTAAAAAAGTTTTAGGTTTTCTGTGAAGCAAGTTATTAAAAATATACAGAAAAAACCAACAGAAATGACAGGCTGATATGAGTACATGCTTGTTTTGAGGTTGAGAAAACAGCACTAAGCTCTGTGAGAAACGTTCGTTACTTTGTGGAGAGCATGGAGTTCAGGTTATTTCTGAAGTCTGAATAACCTCTGTGTAGTTGTTGTTATGGTGACACTCATAAACTTGTTTACAGACAGAACACCGGTTACCTTTGACTCATGGCCTGTGTGTGCATAGATTTCTCATCAGAAACGTATTAAAACATATATTAGCATAACAGTTGTGCTATTAGCTGCTTTTGTTAATTAGTTTTGTTTGCTTTTTTATTTTGTGTTTCACAGGAAGTAGCCTCAGACAACTAGCAAACAAACAGAAGAATATAGTTGAGTCAACAACTGTTTTTGAGTTTAAATAATTGATTGGTGTATTTTCAAATATAAAACTCAGTTTACTGGTTTGTACGCTTTGGAGCCTAGTTAACTAATCAGCACCGGGTTGACTTTTCATAAAACCTTTTCATAATGTATGCAATTACATACACAGCTGCTTATTTTTAAATAGAAATGTGATATTAATATATAACAAATGTGTTCAAAAAATGTACAGAGAATTTTCTTATACTGGATACTGGTTGTTGTGATGTATCATGGGCGGGGCAGTTGGAGACATCCAATGACTGCAAATTTTGTGGTAGGTTTTGTGTATTCATTTGTGTCCCTCAGAGCAGCTGATGTCATGACTAACCAAACAGAGACTAGATTAATTGGAAAAATAACATTGCTCAGGTCAAGAGACATTTCAATAAAAGAAAAACACAAAATAGACCTCCAGATCATGTCTTTGTCAGAGGGTTTTGTTTGTTTGTGTTGTTTGCTTCTTTTTTTTCTTTTCTTATTTATTTATTTTTATTAACCAAATCTTTTCCCCAATTTAATCATTAGCAGTTCCACTACTTAGCTAGGACTTTCTCAGTCACACACATTGCCACCAGCCTGGGAGGATGATGAATACGTGAACACAATACTAGACATCTCAACACACTAATTGAATAGCTCTGTTATGCTGGCTAATAGATGCCCAACCAGAGAAAGCATGTTTAATTAACATTTTACCCATTAAACTCCATCAACTCCATCAAGGGTTACCCTATAGCATTCTGCCGTTGTGTTTTTGGTGTAGCCAGTCTATGAGCATTCAGTATTCCTAACACTTGCATTTTGTCCACAATATTTTTGTTTATTTGGGTTTTTTGTATGGTAGGTTTTTACTGATTCTTTTAATGCGATAGGTCCTCTTTTCCAAATTAAATTAATGTTTTTAGAGCAGCTAGAGTTATTTTGTAGGTCATTAGCTCATTTCAAACCAATATAAGGACACATTTTGTAGTCTTGTTTTTGTTCAAACATAGTAATGATATATAGCTTTGACTGAAGATTGCAGGCTCCCTGTACAGTTCTCTTCCTCTTGAGGTGGTTATCCATCCTGTTCTGAGAGGGACCCAGAGAAAGGCAGCTATCTGATGCTATCTGAGGAGGCTAATAAGTGTGAACACAATCGACCAACCTGGAAGATAACAAGGTACTCACATCAATCCCACACAGCCTGTTGGAACGGAGCTTTTCCTGACTGTGTTTATGTGTGGGAGCTGGAACATCGGCTCTCATTAAGTGACTGGCACCTGTGCGTTTCACTAATCACGACGTTGCAGCCGTCTCTGCTGGGAAACCAGCCTCACGTGGGCGAAACCTTCCTTTTTTTACCCTCCTTCACACATACAAAGTGCTTTAAGAAGATTTACTTCACCCTAATACTGTGAAGTCTTTGCTTTGCTACAAGATCAACATTGCACACAAACACATTAGCGAAAAAAATCAATTAGCCAAAGCCTAGAGCGTAACTCGGTAAGCTGCTCTATCCTTAAGCAAACCTTAAAGTCAATGTCAAATGTTTGGCCAAATATTTGTGCAGTTACGCCCCACTGATTTGCAAGACAAGTTTCCTGTGTGCTTCTTTAGTTTTGAAATCATTTACAACAAATCTACTATAGCTATCAGATAATGGACATTTCCAGATATTAAATGACAGTTAGGCCAAGTGCTAAAGTTGTAAATGTTCACATTCTGTCCTCATTTTAGATCGGGGTTTCTTTAACATTCTTAGAGAGTGTCCATGTCCTCTTTAACCCGGACATGTCCTTATTTTTCGCGATGTGAAAAATGTGTCAGGCCAGGATTTCTAAATTGTGTAAAATGTCTGGTGTTTTGCATTGATTTCATGTCAGGTTTGTTTTACACTTGACACACATTCTCTGTGTGGATTTATACAGCTTTAAACACATCTATTTAAGCCGCGCCCTTTTGGTCCATGTCAGAGCCTTATCCGCTTGTTTAGTGTGATGCCACGCGTGACGTTTGCCTTTTCCGGGTCTAATCGCACCTTTGGTCCCATCTCATACATTCATAAGACGTGTTTATGGTTTAAATAAAGCTGAATTTCTCAATCCGTTTTGTTATCTTGGTTCAGGGATCCATTAAATGGAATAAATTAAACGTGAAAAGAAGCAAACGTGTCTTTGGCACTGGACGTGACGTTTCACAAGGTCGATATGTCACGACTTCACAAGTGAATAGAGAGAGAATTGTGCCAATGGAAGTCCAAAATGCTTGGTGGTCATGTGAGTCATGCAGTCACCAAATAGTTCCAGGAAGCTCTAGGCGGCCAATTTAACTGGTAATCAGTATGAAATATAACCTGTGGTTTCTGATACGCTTGAGGGAGGTGAAGAGATGTTCTTAAATCAGGACCTAATCTTAAAGACTAATGTAAAACCTATGATATCAGATTGGACAGAAGGTGGAGACTTCATGTAAAAATCTGCTATTAAAAATAGTACATTAAAATGTAACATCCAGCCAGGACATTATTACATACATTTGCACATAAATGTTTACCATGCACTTATTACCAAATTAATACTTTTTTTTACATGATGACTGGTTCATGTCATTTCCTCCCACAGTCCAAAAACACATGTTGCAGGTGGATTGGCGACTCAAAAAGTGTCCATAGGTGTGAATGTGTGTGTTTGTGTGATGTGTTGCCCTGTGAAGGACTGGCGCCCCCTCCAGGGTGTATTCTCGCCTTGCACCCAATGATTCCAGGTAGGCTCTAGACCCACCGCGACCCTGAATTGGATAAGGGTTACAGATAATGAATGAATGAATGAGTGAATGAATGAATGAATGAATGGTTCATGTCAGTAGAGTGAAGCTCTGTTACATTACTAAAGACTACAACAACAAATAAAATATGTGAAGTAATGCTCTAACAGATGAACATTATACACAAAGAACACACAGTTGTGTAGTTTATTTGCTTTATTAAAAAGGAACAAGGCTCAACTCGAGCTTTGTTCTCTGGACAACTCGTCTCTGTAACTGGACAACTTGTCCAGTTACATTTAACAAATACTTCCCCAGACAAACATTATGCTAGAGTTATTTTTCTCTAATTTCCCAAATGGAATAAATCATAAAATGACATTATGAGAAGGACATTTCCTTCTCAGAGCCCTATTAACGTTACCCAAATCTACTAATCCGCTAACGCTCTTTTTTGAAACTTTTTTGCTGATATTATAAAATCATTCCTTAAGCATCTTAAATTTTAATCGCGCATCACACTCGCGTCTGTTCTGCTGTAAATCTATGGCGCTGGTGTCTACGATTAACTTCTGGGAACTACTGAGAGGCTCCATTATCCGCCATTGCTGTAAAAAACTGGTCCACGGTGTTGGCACAACTCTCTCTCTATATGCCTCTGCCTCAACACATCTGAGTGTACATACTCAAATCCGTTTGATTTACTTAATTTTATTAATGTATATTCTACACTTGCATGAAAAAAACATGTATAAAATAGTACAAACAAAATTACAAAATACAAATGTTTTGTTTTGTTCTGTTGCTGTGGAGGTTCATCACTACATTCACTAGAGGGCAGTTCAGAGTCAAACATTTCTGATGACTACAACAAACATGGAGACACTGGAGGTAGTGTTGCCACACGTCCTGGTTTTCCGGGGATTGTTTTTCTAGCGTGTTTGTTTTTTAAAATATGAACTGCACTCTACAATGCCCCTCAGCTGTTTCCAGTGGTACCGCACCGCATCGTCCATCTCCACAAGCTTATGTGCCAAAATACGGACAAAATGAACTCAAATTACGAACTGAAGGATTTGTACATTTTTGTATTTAACTTTGAGCATTAATGAGCCTTAATTTTGTCTGCCTCTTAGTCGATTTTTTTGTAGATAACATCATATCTGGGCAGATTGATTAAATTCTGGAGTAAAGTTGTTTACATTTAGTGTTTCTTTTTAACGCCCACCCAGAGTCGTGAGTCAGCGTATGCTTGCATGTGATATGGAGATGCGACAGGCCGTCTAATAAAGAGGTGTACGTGCTGGTGTGTGATATGTAGATGTGGCAGACTGTCTTCAACACACTTCTTTGAACCCTCTGCGTGAAATGCCAGCCGTCGTGGCAGCGCAAAGCGAGGGAGCGTGAACTCCGCTTGGCAGGGCTAATGTGCCTTTTTACCGGGGGTGTCCCAAACCCTCCTGTTAGGGTGGCAATAAATTATTCACATATGTCAAGTCACATCTGTAATCCTAATTAACAAACATCTCATAAAGCACCCGATGGACTCGTTAGCATCGGGCTGGAGCTCGGTACAGGAACGAATGCCAAACAGCTTGGGGCAGAGGGAAATCCAGCACTAACGTAACACTCCTGCAATGAAGTGGTTGTATTTTCAGACACTGGGGGAATATTTCAGTCTGATTTCACTCTGATCTTCAATCTCACTCCAATAACATTCCTCTCCCATATCACTCAGGATAAAGCACTGCCTCAACAACACCATGGAAACAGGTTTAACTTAATATTACGTGTAAAATGTAACTAATATATTGCAGCGTAACCATAGAAATGAGCATCTTCCACTCCATCACAGGGCATCATACACTCACCCAGACACTCTAACACACCTGTGAACAATTAAACAGAATCACCCAGTCACTCACACACACCTGTGAACAATAAAATGCACTCACTCACTCACTCACTCACACACACACACACCTGTGAACAATAAAATGCACTCACCCAGTCACTCACACACACATACACCTGTGAACAATAAAATACACTCACACACTCACTCACACACACACACACACACCCCTGTGAACAATAAAATACACTCACCCACTCACTCACACACACCTGTGAACAATAAAATACACTCACCCAGTCACTCACACACACCTGTGAACAATAAAATACACTCACCCAGTCACTCACACACACCTGTGAACAATAAAATACACTCACCCAGTCACTCACACACACCTGTGAACAATAAAATACACTCACCCAGTCACTCACACACACCTGTGAACAATAAAATACACTCACCCAGTCACTCACACACACCTGTGTACAATAAAATACACTCACCCACTCACTCACACACACACCTGTGAACAATAAAATACACTCACCCAGTCACTCACACACACCTGTCAACAATAAAATACACTCACCCAGTCACTCACACACACCTGTGTACAATAAATTACACTCACCCACTCACTCACACACACACCCGTGAACAATAAAATACACTCACCCAGTCACTCACACACACCTGTGAACAAAAAAAATACACTCACCCAGTCACTCACACACACCTGTGAACAATAAAATACACTCACCCAGTCACTCACACACACACCTGTCAACAATAAGATACACTCACCCAGTCACTCACACACACCTGTCAACAATAAAATACACTCACCCAGTCACTCACACACACCAGTCAACAATAAAATACACTCACCCAGTCACTCACACACACCTGTCAACAATAAGATACACTCACCCAGTCACTCACACACACCTGTGAACAATAAAATACACTCACCCAGTCACTCACACACACCTGTCAACAATAAAATACACTCACCCAGTCACTCACACACCCCTGTGAACAATAAAGTACACTCACTCACTCACTCACTCACACACACCTGTGAACAATAAAATGCACTCACCCAGTCACTCACACACACATACACCTGTGAACAATAAAATACACTCACACACTCACTCACACACACACACACACACCCCTGTGAACAATAAAATACACTCACCCAGTCACTCACATACACCTGTGAACAATAAAATACACTCACCCAGTCACTCACACACACCAGTGTACAATAAAATACACTCACCCACTCACTCACACACACACCTGTGAACAATAAAATACACTCACCCAGTTACTCACACACACCTGTGAACGATAAAATACACTCACCCAGTCACTCACACACACCTGTCAACAATAAAATACACTCACCCAGTCACTCACACACACCTGTGAACAATAAAATACACTCACACACACCTGTGTACAATAAATTACACTCACCCACTCACTCACACACACACCCGTGAACAATAAAATACACTCACCCAGTCACTCACACACACCTGTGAACAAAAAAATACACTCACCCAGTCACTCACACACACCTGTGAACAATAAAATACACTCACCCAGTCACTCACACACACCTGTCAACAATAAGATACACTCACCCAGTCACTCACACACACCTGTCAACAATAGAATACACTCACCCAGTCACTCACACACACCAGTCAACAATAAAATACACTCACCCAGTCACTCACACACACCTGTCAACAATAAAATACACTCACCCAGCCACTCACACACACCTGTCAACAATAAGATACACTCACCCAGTCACTCACACACACCTGTGAACAATAAAATACACTCACCCAGTCACTCACACACACCTGTCAACAATAAAATACACTCACCCAGTCACTCACACACACCTGTGAACAATAAAATACACTCACCCAGTCACTCACACACACCTGTGAACAATAAAATACACTCACCCAGTCACTCACACACACCTGTCAACAATAAGATACACTCACCCAGTCACTCACACACACCTGTCAACAATAGAATACACTCACCCAGTCACTCACACACACCAGTCAACAATAAAAAACACTCACCCAGTCACTCACACACACCTGTCAACAATAAAATACACTCACTCAGCCACTCACACACACCTGTCAACAATAAGATACACTCACCCAGTCACTCACACACACCTGTGAACAATAAAATACACTCACCCAGTCACTCACACACACCTGTCAACAATAAAATACACTCACCCAGTCACTCACACACACCTGTGAACAATAAAATACACTCACCCAGTCACTCACACACACCTGTGAACAATAAAATACACTCACCCAGTTACTCACACACACCTGTGAACAATTAAATATACTCACCCAGTCACTCACACACACACACACACACACCTGTCAACAATAAAATACACTCACCCAGTCATTCATACACACCTGTGAACAATAAAACACACTCACCCAGTCACTCATACACACTTGTGAACAATAAAATACACTCACCCAGTCACTCACACACACCTGTGAACAAAAAAATACACTCACACAGTCACTCTCACACACACACACACACTTATGGACAGTTTTACATACTCACCCTGTCACTCACACACTTACACCTGTGGACAATTAAACACAATTCACCCTATTACTCACACACTAACACCTGTTGACAATTAAGCACATTCACCCAGTCACTCACACATACCTTAAACACACTCACCAAGTCACTCACACACACACACACCTGTGGAAAATTAAACACACTTACACAGTCACTCAAATACACTTGTGGACAGTTTCACACACTCACCCTGTCATTCACCCATTCACCGAGTCAGGTGGTTAGGTCACTCACACACACCAGTCAACAATAAAAAACACTCACCCAGTCACTCACACACACCTGTCAACAATAAAATGCACTCACCCAGCCACTCACACACACCTGTCAACAATAAGATACACTCACCCAGTCACTCACACACACCTGTGAACAATAAAATACACTCACCCAGTCACTCACACACACCTGTCAACAATAAAATACACTCACCCAGTCACTCACACACACCTGTGAACAATAAAATACACTCACCCAGTCACTCACACACACCTGTGAACAATAAAATACACTCACCCAGTCACTCACACACACCTGTGAACAATTAAATATACTCACCCATTCACTCACACACACACACACACACACACACCTGTCAACAATAAAATACACTCACCCAGTCATTCATACACACCTGTGAACAATAAAATACACTCACCCAGTCACTCATACACACTTGTGAACAATAAAATACACTCACCCAGTCACTCACACACACCTGTGAACAAAAAAATACACTCACACAGTCACTCTCACACACACACACACACTTATGGACAGTTTTACATACTCACCCTGTCACTCACACACTTACACCTGTGGACAATTAAACACAATTCACCCTATTACTCACACACTAACACCTGTTGACAATTAAGCACATTCACCCAGTCACTCACACATACCTTAAACACACTCACCAAGTCACTCACACACACACACACCTGTGGAAAATTAAACACACTTACACAGTCACTCAAATACACTTGTGGACAGTTTCACACACTCACCCTGTCATTCACCCATTCACCGAGTCAGGTGGTTAGGTAAACGTACTTTAGTTCCTATCCACCTCTGCTATTAATAATAGTTAAAATACTAATATTTGATGTTTTTATATTATATTCCTCAGCCTCACAGCAGCACTAAGGATACGGGCCTTCGCTGGTTACCGTAGTTATTGTTGCCGTGGCAGCAGTGAGTCAGATGCAGTGTCATGTTCTCTGGTTGGTTTCCTTTGTTTGGACGAACGAGACATGGCACGTATACAGAGAAAGAAAGAGAGAGAGAGAGAGAGAGAGAGAGAGAGATAGTCTTTTCTATGGAGGTATGGATGGAAGGATGGCTGACCCGACGGGAACTTTAGATATATCTGTTTGATTTGATTTTAAGCTCATTTTACTTGCAAATATATTTACATTTCCATTACCAGCATTTTCATGGTGCTTTTTGATTTATTCAGAGAACACATTTGCGCTGGTTCACATGCCCTTGGACTACAACACTGTGAGGTACAGGAGAAAGTGCTGATGCCTGGAAGTAGAGAAATACACATCGAACATACAACACCAACAATCAGTGCTCATTCCTCTGAAAGAGAAACAGTGCATTTTGAGACACAGAAACATGAAACAGAGGTATCTTTAGTCTGCACTGAAGAAAATATGGAACTGTGCTCTTTAGACGGTGAGAGACAGTGAGAGAAAGTGGGAGACATTGAGAGACAATGAGAGACAGTGGGAGACACTGAGAGACCGTGGGAGACACTGAGAGACCGTGGGAGACAGTGAAGCACTGTGTTGTTCAGAAAGTAGGAGACAATGAAGGACTGTGCTGTTTGGTCAGGAGGGGCTGGCTCTGACCGGGTATGTTTGGTCAGGAGGGGTTGGTTCTGACCGGGTCTGTTTGGTCAGGAGGGGCTGGTGTTAACCAGGTCTGTTTGGTCAGGAGGGGCTGGTACTGACCGGGTCTGTTTGGTCAGGAGTGGCTGGTTTTAACCGGGTCTGTTTGGTCAGGAGGGGCTGGTTCTGACCAGGTCTGTTTGGTCAGGATGGGCTGGTGTTAACCAGGTCTGTTTGGTCAGGATGGGCTGGTGTTAACCAGGTCTGTTTGGTCAGGATGGGCTGGTTCTGACCGGGTCTGTCAGGTTGGGATTGATTGGTTCTCAGAGGTCAGGAGGGGCTTGTTCTAACTGGGTCTGTTAGGTTGGGAGGAGCTGGTCTTTCCTGACTGTGTAGGCACACACACACACACACACACACACACACACACACATTTATGGACAACTCCACAAGGGGATGCTATTCCGCGCCTCACAACAAAGACACTGTGTGTCCTGGTTGCTGTGTTTAGAGTGGCCTCGGTGAGTGCTGAGTTATTGATGATTGATTGGCCGAGAGCAGTGAGATCAACAGCCGCTCACAGAAGCTTCCGGATGAGGATGAATCCGGTGGTTTTCCAGCTGAGAGGTGCGTGGGAGCATCTTTTTCCCCTGTATTGGTAATAATGGGGATAAACCGTCTCTGTTCTCCAGCGGAGATCAGCTTTAATGTCCGTATATTAAAGGGATTAACCTTCTCCCGGAGACCCTCGGTGCCCTTCACATATTCAGGATGAGTCATTCAGCAGCGTGAAGCTTTTACTTTCAGACACAGGCTCAGGGCTCAGCCCTTTTCCACCAAAATAACTTTGGTTGTAGAATCAGTTCCGTTTAAGATTCTTGAGATCGTGGTGCTATCCAGTGAACCACCAATGTTCTGACAATGTGTGCTGCTGATCCATGTGTCCTACTGTGTTCATGCTTAGACCCCAAATTTGTAAGGTTTTCATGTATTTTTAATTAACAATCTGTTTCCCCTGGGTGCTTTATACAATGTAAATGTATTTACTTTTATTAATTGCTTAACTGTTCCATATCTGTACATGGTGAATCAAATGTAAACATATTAATAAACCATTTATTATCACCTTATATACATTATCTTTACCCTCATACGGGAACATAGGCTCTGAATATCTTCTGTTCCTTTCTACACTCGGCCTAATGAAGTATGAAAAAAGAGGACACGTCTTGGGTGGGGTGAGGGGGGGGGTGATGAGCTCTCGCTCTTCGCTGCCGTTGTATGCTTAGCTGAACCTATGTGTGCTTTTAGGTCCTTTACACTTTTGTTTGCTACACAAAACATGGGAAGTTCTTTTTTAATTCGTCCGAGAACTTACATTTACGTTTCGGCATAGCTGCTCGAGATGAGGGTAGGTACATGAGCTTTGCCTGAGGTAAACAAGGACTACTGACGTGCAGACTGACCAATTAAATGTTTACAGAGAAGGTTATCGACTAATAACGGTAGCTCTACAGTCAGACCGTCCAATCAGAAGAGTTTAGGCTACTTCACCACGCCCCCTTCTCACTCAAGCGAACCATTCGGAGTAGAGGAGGGCGGGACTAGTTTGTGAACGAAACGCTTCTCGAAATTCTATGTAAATTCTAGAAAAACAAAATACCTGACGTTTGTGAAATTCCGCCCGGACATTTTTTTTGTGTAAAAAAGAGGACATGTCCGAGTAAAAGAGGACGTCTGGTCACCCTAATAAAAGTGCACTCTGGTAGCACATTTCCACAAGGTAACACAACTCGAGAAAACACCAGCCCGCGTTTGCACCGGTTTTATTGGAAATAAGTATATGTCATCAGCAGGGGGCGCTGTGGGGACTCAGTTCCAATGTTGCTGTGGATGAATTCAGTGCCAGAGCCAGAGTTTAAACGGACAGTCTGGAAGGGGTCATGGTTTATCCACTGTAACGGTGGGTTTTGATACCATTAGGCAGTAAAACCGCTATTCAGATCCATTTGACCTGACTTGACTTGATATGTGTGTAATTGATATCAGGTTCTAAGTCCCGCTGAGCTTGAAAACAGCGTAGAAAAGTAGCCAACGTGCCTAGGTTGAATGTGTGGGTCTAAACTACTGCAGGTGGAATGGGCGTAGCTGTTGTAGTCTAAATGGGTGGTCATATGTAAATATGATGACTTCAGTCCTCCAAAGCCAAATATTTGTTTTTATTTTTATTTGTTTATAGTTATACTTACATAGCACCTTTCTAGACACCCAAGGATGCTTCAAAGTCAACTCTGAACGCCATTCCATTCAACACACACTGACACAGCATAATCTCAATAGGGAACAGCCGTCCACTTGGAGGCACTAGGGTTTCACACCCATCCATATCTGGTCATATACACATTCACTCATATATTCAGACATACATTCATTTACATACACACTCATTCACTCACATTAGGACAGTTTAGAGTAGCCAGTTCACCTAACCTCCACGTGTTTTGACCATGGGAGGAAACCCCCACAAACACAAGGAGAACATGGAAACTCCCCAGCACTAAAAGGTGTGCCTCCCATATGAGGTGCAATATGAGGGCAGTATTGAAATGGACAGTATTTACACACTATTCTAAATTCTTTTACATCACAAAATTGTATTTTTAATGACACAGGCTCTATAATAGTCATGATAATGAGTACATTTCTTTTACGAGCTAAGGGCCAGTCAGTTACCACACCTCCAGGTTCCCTCTCTGTTTTCCACTTACTGGAACATAAAAGGTAATTTAATTTGAAGCCGTTTTCATACTGAGTGCCATCGTCATTTACATCAGTGCGAGAGGAGTGGGAATAATCGCTTGCCTGGAGAAAACTGGGGCTGAATTGTGGGTGTGATTGACGTATTTAAATAAGAGAGAGGGGGGGAAGAAAGAAAGCAAATGTATGTAAACATTTCTACTCTCAAGCTCCCCTCTGTTCCTGGTAATAAGCATCATGGCGTGTGCAGCTATGTCCGGATCGCCGTTACCTGTCTATAGCCATTTTTACACTTTTCAATTTGTCTTTAATAAAGCCATTTCTAACACCCCCTCCGCTGCAGCCCATTAGAGGAACAGCAGAAGCCTGAGATTCAATCACACTGTGCTTACTATTTACTCAGAGACTGTGATTTGTTGCAGGCCTCTGTGTCACACGTTTCCAGGGAGTTTGTTATTTAACTTTTACCGGAGAATGCCACTAAAAGATACACAGAAAACTCAGTCGTTCAGAGTAGTGAATGGAACCAGGCATCTCCATGTCTCCAACACAAATCAAGCAGTTTATTTCCTGTCCACCATCTCCACCAGTGACCTCCACACATATAAAGAGCTGTACATGGAACGATGGTGATGGAGAATAGTGGATATCTAAATTCAGTGAAAAACATTTGGAGTTTCTTTGGATTCTATATACACACTAAGACCTCCTAAGGACTAATAACAGTTTCATGTAGTAACGGTCTGTGAGGGGAGGCTTGGTGGAGCTGCAGGTCACTGTTCCAGGGTCTCGGATTTCCAAGTGGTGAATGTTTGAAACTGTCCACAGGTGTGTGTGTGTGTGTGTGTGTGTGTGTGTGTTTACAGGGCCACTCCACATATGACTTTAGCCAGTTAGCCTGTTAGCAAGAACCCTGCTTAAAAATGTGCGTTGATGACGTAAACACCGTTCGAAGTCAAGCAGAGCACAAAGCAGCGACGCGCAGAACACTTGTCACGTGAAAGCCACCCTCAGCCTCGCGGCAAGTGACATGCAGAACGTTTGTCATGTGAAAGCCCACTTACAAAAGGTGAATGAATGAATGACTGAACTCTCTGTGAGGCAATGCTGGAAGAGGATGTCTGGTTCCATTCAACACCACTGTGAACAAACCAAACTCTCCACCAAGGCTAAGTTTAAATCTAGTATTTTAAGTTTATTTAAAAAATTATTTGTCTTATTTATAGATGTACTGATTTATTTTAGCTGTTAGTGGGCAGATAATAACCAGCAGGAGCCTAAAACAAGCAGTGGAATAAGTTCACGCCATTAAACTATATTGCCTAAAATGAGTGGATGTAATATTTAATTCTCATAATCTCATAATGAAAAATGTTAAATATATTTATTCCTTTTAATTAATTGGTTTTTTCTAGTATATACAGAAGCATGGCTTCCATTGGAGTAGCAGAGAACCGTGGAATACCGTGAAAAATAAAGTGAGGATTTGGCGCCATCTTGTGTTCAACGTCCAGAAGCGCCACATCAAATACTTCAGACGTGAGGGGCGTGACGCACGCACGCTGACCCCTACGTCATTACGCACGGAGTGGACTCTGAACCTGGAGGAGGTGTTTGACAAATAACTCAATATTTTAGCCACAAGTAAGGTGCAAAGCTATTTATGACCGATTTTATTGATACTTTATTGCACGTTCTTGCAAGGTCCTGCGGCTTAATAACTTGCAGTATTCAGAGTTCAAACGAATAAACTCAGTTTATAACAGCACGATAGCAAACGTTGAAGTTACACTCTGTATTTCTTTAAATTGTACTGAATTTTTACTTCATTTTTAGGGTGGGTTCAGTTGTTTTAGAGCGTTTACGGTTTATAAAATCCCCAGTCGTGTCTTCTGTGCTGGCGTGTGGCTTCTGACTATTTTTATAACCGTCATTTTACCGTAGAAACTCCGTTATGTGACTTGGTCCATACCTAGTGCACCGTGGTACTGCTGCCAAATTGTGAACAAAATATCAAATTCTGTTTTGAGGAATTGAAATGACGTTAATTTAGGTTTTTAATACAATATTTAAGTTCAGAAGCCCTTACTCTGTGACCTACATAGTGCTCTGCACAGATAGTATCGAGCCAATTGAGACGCAGCACAGCTTTTACTGTGATTCTCGACGTTAATGACCGTAACTTAATGTTTTCTGGGTTTTGAGTTCACGAAGACTTGAAATTACAAACAGTTGCCCCTTATTTATTAACTATACACAAACGTGAGTGGTTTCATTGATTCTGAAATGTATTTCTAATAGTATTTTCCAGTTGATGTGGTTTTGAAAAGTGGGTGGAATCCTTTTATTATCTGCGTGTGTTTACTGCTTCATTGTCTTTTGTACTACTTTTGCACTAGACTTGGAGCCATGGCTTTAACCCAGGTGTCATCCAACAAGTGCTGTGGAGGCTACCAGAAAGTTTTTGAACATGAGAGGTACAGAAAATTAAACTCATATATGTTTATAACCTAACATTCATTACTAAGTACATTTAAAGTTGAGTTTGTCTGTCACAGTAGTGTTACCATGCACCAACAGCCAAAACATTAAAATGCCCTTCTTTTTTCTACACTCAGTGTCCATTTTATCAGCTCCACTGATCACACCGATGCAGAATGGAGTCTTTTTGTTGCTCTGCCTTTTTTTATTTTGTTAGCCCCCTTTCCCCCTGTTCTTCAGCGCTCAGGACCCCCACAGAGCAGGTGTGACGTGGTGGTGGATCATTCTCAGCGCTGCAGTGACACTGACGTGGTGGTGGTGGTGTGTATGTGTGTGTTGTGCTAGTACAAGTGGATCAGACACAGCAGCGCTGCTGGAGTTTTTAAACCACTCACCAACACAAAATATCCTGCCAACAGAATCCTGTGTCCACTGATGAAGGACTAGAGGCACTCCAGCGGCACTGCTGCGTCTGATCCATTTGTACCAGCACAACACACACTAACACACCACCACCACCATGTAGTTGTCACTGCAGCACTGAGAATGATACACCACCCAAATATACCCTGTACTTTTAAGAAGTGGGTGAAAGGAGGGTAGGGCGGCATGGTGGCGCAGCAGGTAGTGTCGCAGTCACACAGCTCCAGGGACCAGGGTCTGTGAAGAGTTGGTGTGTTCTCCCAGTGTCTGCGTGGGTTTCCTCCAGGTGACTGTCTGTGAGGAGTTGGTGTGTTCTCCCAGTGTCCGCGTGGCTTTCCTCTGGGTGACTGTCTGTAAGGAGTTGGTGTGTTCTCCCAGTGTCTGCGTGGGTTTCCTCCGGGTGACTGTCTGTGAGGAGTTGGTGTGTTCTCCCAGTGTCCGCGTGGGTTTCCTCTGGGTGACTGTCTGTGAAGAGTGTGGTGTGTTTTCCCTGTATCTGTGTGGGTTTCCTCCGGGTGACTGTCTGTGAGGAGTGTGGTGTGTTCTCCCTGTGTCTGTGCGGGTTTCCTCCGGGTGCTCCGGTTTCATCCCACAGTCCAAAAACACACGTTGGTAGGTGGATTGGTGACTCAAAAAATGTGTCCTTAGGTGTGAATGTGTGAGTGTGTGTTGTCCTGTGAAGGACTGGCGCTCCCTTCAGGGTGTGTTCCTGCCTTGCGCCCAGTGATTCCAGGTAGGCTCTGGACCCACCGCGACCCTGAACTGGATAAGCAGTTACAGATAATGAATGAATGAATGATGAAAGGAAGGTAACAAAGTATGCAGAGCAACAGAAGAACTACATTCTGTAATTGCTTAATTCGCAAAAATGTGTGTCTCACTGTTTGCTTATTTCAGCTCAGAGTTAAAGTGCAAGATGAAGTTTGCCATCTACCTCCCTCCAAAGGCAGACAGCAGCAAGTGCCCTGTGATGTACTGGCTCTCAGGTACCATCACAAACTTCTGTCTTTTATTCCTACAGCAGAAGAACAACAGCCAAACTGAAATCAGAAGGCACCTTTATTACCTCATTTGCTGGTTTTATATCTGATAAAAGGAAACATAAACAATGATAAACTTCTAACAGAATATGTTCTTGTTTTGTGTGTTTGTGTGTGCGTGTTTAGGGCTGACCTGCACAGAGCAGAATTTCATTACGAAAGCAGGAAGTCAGCAGGCTGCATCTGACCACGGCATCATTGTTGTGGCTCCAGACACCAGCCCACGTGAGCAACACACCTTTCTCCAAAGACATCACTGATGAGGGATAAAAATTGTAGTTCTTTAGCTGGGCATTGTTGTTAAGCTGGGGATTGTAGTTCATTGTCTAGCTGAAATCTTTTGGTTGTGTCACTGGGGTTTTGAACACAAAGTAGAAATAAAGTGAGTGAGCTGCACTTTGTAACATCTGGACATTAGAGACCACTCTGCTGGAAATGCGTAATTGGAATCTCTCTCTCATCAGTCATCAGTTTGTAAATTATTGTTATAAATTATATAATCTCTCTCTCTCTCTCTCTCTCTCTCTCTCTCTCTCTCGTCTGTGTTAGGAGGCTGTAATGTAGAGGGAGAGGATGAAAGCTGGGATTTTGGGACAGGTGCTGGTTTTTATGTTGATGCCACACAGGAACCATGGAAAACCAACTACCGCATGTACTCTTACATCACTGAGGAGGTGTGTCCGTGTGTGTTTTGTGTTTTTTTTCTTCCACTGCATGGAACCTACACGACTTGACTTGGCTCGGTTGCTTTGCTTTTTACTGGCCCTGCTTGCGCTGGTTTCGAACTGAGTAGGTACTGAATGGTGATGAATGGTGATGAATGGTTTAAACCCTGCAGAGATCTGATTGGCCAGAGAGACATGTCAGTCAACATAAAATGCAGAGCCCATTCAAATCCAGCACAAACTTGCCACTTGTAAAATCTCTGAAGTTACAGCAGCTTTCACATTTGTTTTTATCCGACAACGGCAGCTCAATTTCCCCCAAGGGTTTTTGAAGAGGTTTAAATGCTCCTTGGGCCGATGGCTGATAAAAAATTTCCAGTGAAAGCTGAACGTGCAACAAGGAAAACTGATTTGTGAGAACTGGGGTACAGATCAAAAACAAAAACATGCACAAATACACTCATCGCAAATATGCAATGAGTAAATAGCTGTCGTCGTGGTTTTCAAAGCCTGCGGTTCCTGCAGGGGAGCTGTTCTAGTTGAAATGTGACAAGCTTTAACTGAGCTGAGTCAAGTAGAGCCGGACCCATGCAGTGGAAAAGCACCATTTGAGTTTATTGCCCCTTTCACAAATGCGCTGTAATTCAGAAATGTTCCGTAGTTTTCCCAGAAGGAGCTATATGTGTGAAAGCAAACACCCGCAACGTTCCTCCCGGATATTCCCCAGCCTTTATCCTCCTAGCACACTGGTAAAGTCAGTAAAGAGTCAGCGCATGTGAAAATGCGGTGGGGAATGTTCCGGAGTTTCTCTGCACATGCTGCACATGTGCCGACCCATGCCTAAAGCACACGTTTCATTTCCTGCTGTGACACAAAATCTCCTGCTGTTCGCTGCATGTATGAAAGGACCACCTAGGAACCGATACTCCAGAGTTTCTACAGAGATTCTCCAGAGTTCATGAGTTGATTTCTCTCTCTCTCTCAGTTGCCCAGGTTAATAAACTCTAATTTCCCCGCTGACCCGGAGAAGATGTCAGTTTCTGGTCACTCAATGGGTGGCCACGGTGCCCTCATCTGCGCCCTGAAGAATCCTGGGAAATATAAGGTCAGTTTGGCTTGGTCTTGATCCTGTTCACGGTGTTTTACTCTCACTTTTTTCTGCTCTCAAGAAAAGTGAGTGACTCCATGCCCCCACGTCAAATGTTTTATTAAACGTTGTATTTAGCATTTTACGATTTCTTTGAAATGTAAAATGCATTACAAATAAAATGTATTATTATTATTATTATACTCAGTTTTCTTGAAGTAGTTTGGTCAGTTCCCTCAAAGCAATTAACTACACTTTCCAGTCCTACTCCCAACTCACCTGAAACACTCAGTCCCCCGAGAGGCTGTTCCTAGTAAAAATCCTGTCCAACATCATTTGACCCCACAGAGTACAGGGTGTAAACTTACAGCCCCTGATGTTATTTGATGTTTGATTACTTGTTATTTGATATGTGGGGAGAGAAGGGACAGGAGGATGCTGTGGTCATTTACTGGTGTTTTTAGTTTTTCTGCTTGCTTTGCGTAGGCTGTGTCCGCATTTGCTCCAATCTGTAACCCGATGCAGTGCGCCTGGGGTCAGAAAGCCTTCTCCGGATATCTCGGCCCTGATAAATCCACCTGGGAGGTGAGGAACTCGTGTTGTTGTAAAAGAGAGCGAGAAAGCAAGAGTGCACAAAAGATAGATACTGCACTGTGCCAAAGTCACACTCTACAGTTAGTTATTATTAAAGCAACACTATGTATGATTTGTTATTTTTGCTCCTGGGCTCTACCTTCAGTTGCAGGATGTAACTCACTTTTACAGCACTGTCTTGAAATAAATGTGAGGAGGAGGGAGGATTGCTAGTGAAATGTGCACGGATCATAGAAAGTTTTCTTTCCGTAGGCGTACGATGCCACGGTTCTGGCCGGGTCATACTCTGGCCCGGAGCTGGACATTCTGATTGATCAAGGCCGTGATGACCAGTTCCTGTCCGCCAGTCAGCTCCTCCCCGACAACCTCATCGCTGCCTGCTCAGAGAAGAAGATCCCTGTGGTTTTCAGACTGCAGCAGGTCAGTACTGCTCCCCTCAGGTTAAAAGAGGAATTACATATAACTGTTTTTATTAAGGTTTTAAAGAAGAGTTGAGGTCCTTCATCTCTATTTATTCCTCATTGTTGTTATCATTATAATTATTAAAGTATTAATTAATGTTAAAGCTGCACTGTGCAATTTTGCTGTTTTATAAAGGTATATGAGCACAATCTTTCATATCGTGTGCAATTACACATTCCCAAATCCCAGAAATTTGCACAGTGCACAATCTTATAGCCTTTTTTTAAAACCATTTTTTTTGTAAAAAAAAATTAAGTCTATTTGTCCCAAGGCTATATATTTTATTATTTGTTGTAACTGCATATTGCATGGCTCTAATTTCTCACTTTGTTAAAAGGTAGCGAAATTACCCCAACTTCCGGCCACTTTAATTACAATATTGGAAATCATAGTTAACTGTAAATAAATAGAAGTACTTTACTCACTCAAATCAACATTTTTCAGGCGTCAAATGTGTGTAGATTAATGTCCAAGACTTGCTTGACTTTGAAAGAAAATATGTTTTTAGATAAAAACTCTTTTGTTTAAGTAGGTGCTAATGCTGCTAAGATTACTAGCGCCCCCTAACTTCGGCCACCTCCCCTGCTTGTGACAGTCAAACGAGACAGTTGCTACCACATTCAGTGGTTTTGAGAGGTTCACAATGAGATCACGTTTGTCCTGTGTTGGTATCCGTACTCTACATGTGAGGATTACAATGGCGGTAGATTTTCCCCTCAGAGAAAAGGAAGCTAACTTTTACACTGAGGGAAATATCTGTCGCAAAATGGAAATGTGTTGTGTTCTACATGCAGTTTTGCACACAAAAAATTACAACACTGTTAGAGATACTTGAATATCGTTTAGATATGTGATTTCTTGCAAGACTGATGTTTAAATGCCTATTAGGGCTTGTTTGTATATTTTGTTGTTTTACCCAATGCGATTGGTGAAGAGAGAGCGGTAGTGGCCGGAATTGGGGGAAAGACTGATAGATACACTGATACTGGAGCTGAGTTTGTTCATTTGTTTATATGTTATATAATTTTCTAAATCCTATTTTCCTCCCTCAGGGCTATGACCACAGCTACTACTTTATTTTCTCTTTCATCAGCGACCACATCAAGCACCATGCCAAGTATCTGAATGCTTAAAATTGCTCAGTTTCATCCATAAACTGCAAGAAAACATCCTTTAATGCCTTCCCCTGTAATATTACCCACCCCACAGTTAGGTTAAAGCCCTATGCTTGTTACTGAGGGAGCTGCACAATAAAGGCCAATGGTTGTTGTTTTCCTATTTGTTTGATTTATTACGTCTATTACACTGACACTTAGTGGTGTGGATCATTCAGAGATTGTGAACTAAACGCTATTGTAATCATGGATGCCCCCATTAACTGGTTCATTCCAGGATGACAGAGCATTTTAATACTTCATCTCTCATGAGCTGAGCTTTAAAGAAATGACCTGAAAGATGCCACACCGAATTTGTCAAAATAAAAGTCCAGACTTTTCTTTAAGGTAAATGTATTTTTATTGGAAAAGAGGTGAATCTAGACATTATCTACCAAAGTTAAGGCAAATCATGAGGGTGTGAGATACATGCTTTTCCCAAGGCTGAACACACTCTTAAAGGGAATAGTGTTACAGTATTCTACAGTACACCTTTAAAAATCTTAAGCAAAATCAAATATAGCAGTCATCTTTCATAAAAAGTACAAACTTTTTAGTTACAAGCCTCTGGATCAAAATACAACAAAGAGAACAGAAAAAATACAAAACAAACTACTGAACCTTCAGCAGGTAACAAAAATATCCCAATCTCCCATGAATTTAAGAATAATTACAAAATAAAAGTACAGTATTAAACTCATTATTTCACTTATTTTTCCATTCCTCATTTCACCATCACTTCCTTGGCTATTTCTACTTATTTGTCAGTTGCCAAAATATAAAAATGTACTTTTCTGTGCAAAGCAGTCACATCAAAAAAATCCACATCTATTCAGAAGGCTACAGCGGATCATATTCTACTGTCTGTATCTACTCTACCTGAATATAAGACTACCGTGAAAGTTGAAGGTAAATCTGTGGTTTGTTGGTAAACGTCTGAAACAATAAATTTAATTTTTAGAGTAAAACATGCAAAATCTGACTTTTCAAATATTTTCAAAAAGTTCACAAGCAGTAGATTCTGATTATTCAAAATGAGTTGGTGAAAATGTAGGTACAGTGGAGCATAATGTATGACTACCACAAGGGTATCTTCAGCATGCCATTGACTAGATGTTGGAGAAATGGAAGCAAGGGTAGTGAAGAAGGAACAGCACATACTCCTCTCTAAACATCCACAGCAGTTTTTAATTTTTAGTTATTAAACCACTGAATAAGTCGCCAGATCATGTTGAATTTTGTTTGTACTTTGTTTTTACCTTTGTTGCTTTCATAAGTGGGTGTGGTTTTCCACACCAGTGATAACATTATTTAGTGCCCTGATACCATAACGTCACAAGCATGCTGAATGAGTGCTCTCTGTATTATGGATTCAGTACGTTATACTTTGTCTTATATTAGAATTTACTCCTATTTCCGTGTTGTATAATAATACTGTCCACAATGAGTAAAATATTACGTACAGAATCATTTTCCCTTTCACAATGCGCTCTAATGTTCTCTCATCAAAATCTAACAAAAAGCACTAAACTCATTTTTGTGCAGTAGGAAATTTTTCTGGCTCACAATAATTGTTGACAGCAACCCAATACATATAGAGATAGTTTAGTGAACTTCTAAAACACATAGTAAATAAAAGATAGTGCAACATCAACAGAGCCCCGTTCACCTTCACATGAAATCATCCTCCATTTGCTGCTAGTTTGAAACCTCTGTTTTATTTTATCATGGCTTTAATTGTGTTTAATGTGAATTACCAGTAGGTTTAGGTTTTTACAAGTGTAAAATAAGTACTAGAAATGTTTGTGCAAATACAAAACCAAACAAAAATATTCAAACAACAAATATATTTAAAAAAAAAAAAATCAACACTGAACTCAAACCTGCACAGAACTTTCCGTGTACAAAAAGCTCAAAATATTCTCTGGAAATGTAGAAAAAAATACCTATAAAAACCACATTTAAGTTAAAACTCTCATAAATTAATAATTTTGGCAACTGTCCAACCACCACCAACGACAATGCAGTGGTTTGTTTGTTAATTTTTGGTTTGTTTATTCACGGCAGGATCTTTAACATAGCTGAAACTTTGGACGCTGAGCTTTTTACAAAGTTTACATACAATCAGCCATTCATTCATTCATCAGATCACACTTCATTCTTAACTTATTCATTCCACATGTTTATTCATAAGTGCAGGTGTATTCTTAAGCAACTCTCTCTCTCTCTCTCTCTCTCTCTCACACACACACATTGAAGAAAGCCGTGAGTGAGTGAATGAATGAAGCAGAGGGACTAGTATTCTACTCTAACGAGGTCACACCTCCCCTGAGACATTTGACCACTCCCACTTTAAACAAAACCTATAAAACATATAAAAACGTTTTAAAAAATATAAAAACATGAAATCCCAGGACGCACCGAGCCAACACTTTCAGTATAAAATCCACAAAACAAGTGTTTTATTCCTGAAATTATTTACTCAGAATTACAAAATAATATTCCTCATTCACATGACTTTTATTTTGACATGCTAATCCTAGCTACAGTGTCAGGAATTTGCTATGAAGTGGTTAGATATCGCAGCTGAATCAGAATCATGTGACATGCACCTGATCAATTTCATCGTGTCAGTATCAGCGATGATATGGATCCTGTATCGGATCGGTGCGTCACTAATTAAATCCAATAGAAAACATCAGGAGTGAAGGTGAACGACAACAGACTGCCACTAAAATAGAAACTAAAATCTCCCCTGTATCACAGTGTTTAAAAAAACACACACCATGATTACATTAATATACAATCACTGCTGGAACAAAACCTTGTACCTCAAAATTTTCCACTTTAAAAACATTAAAGGAACACTAGGTAAGATTTGATATTTTTGTTCCCGACTCCCCCTACAGTTGCAGAATGTAATTCACTCATACAGCACTGCCCTGAATCAAGGAGAGGAGGGAGGGGGGTGTTTTTCTAATTTCCTCCAAAGGATACATAGTGCATTTTCTGCAGTGCTGAGCCCAGAGTAGCAACAACAGAGGCTCTATACTCTATCTCCCTATTACAGCTCAGTGTAACATCACAATAATTCTGTAATTTTACAGTAAAAATATTACTTAGTGCTACTTTAATTATGGCCTTGAAAAAAAACACTTCCAATGTCAGTTAAACATCTGTAGTGTTTCTTCATCCCGTTAAGGCTTTTTTGAGTTACAAGGTTTTTGCCAAACAGTGATTTGCATAAATATATATATCTGTACACATTGATCAGTCACAAGATTAAAACCACTGTCTGGTCTGATCCCACAGATGAGCAACTGTTGTACCCACTGCTAAAAGAGTTAACGCTTCTCTAATAGAACTGGGTCAGAACACACCCTGGGAGTTAACGTTGTTCTGAATCAGGTCAGAATACACAGTGACACCTTCACTTGACTTTGGGTCGGTTCTGAGCACTGCACACCGGGAACACCCCCACAGACCTGAGTTCAGGAAACTGACCAAAACATTAAAACCATCGCAGTGTGGCCCTCAGATCTTTACACTGACGATTTCTCCTGCTCCAACAGCAACTTCAAGAACTTACCGTTCACTCACTGCTTAATATACGCCCGCTGTAAACAGATCATCCAAGTTACGCACTTCACCTGGCAGTTCTTTTGATCTTGTGACGTTTCTGATGTAACTGAAGTATGATGTTCAATAAATAGATATTAAATTAGGAATGTTTAACTATGTGTTCATAGTTTTGAATCAGGTTTGGGGGAATACGACCCAGAACAGAGACAACAAGCTGCAGAAAATCATCATGAAAACAAACATTTACACATTTTTCTGGAGAGAAAGAGAAATGCAGCACTGCTCCCATCTGAAGAGTTCAGAGCTTTCAGGAAGTCACTGAAGACTGAGCTCAGACACATCAGCAAGTGTTCAGACGCCAGCTCAGTAGAGGACTTCAGTGTGTGTGCATGTGTGTGGAAGACCTCTCATGTGAAAAGGCCCTGTTTGGACACTGCTTCCTCCAGTAGAGCCTGGACAGTGATGCCCACTTTAACCAGACCCTTCTCCTCCAGAATGTGATGAGGCAAACACAGCTTATCCTACACACACATACAGAGAGGGAGAGAGAGACAGAGAGAGGGATGTGGGATGATAGTAAAAAGAAGAGAGAAGAATGGAACAGGACAAACAGAAATATATGAGTTGGGCAAGTTTCTTCAGGATGATAACTTAAAGCAATATGAACAAAAACAAAAAAAACTCCACTGAGCTTGTGAGTGTGAACTGAACACACACACCACACAGAGTGAACAACAAAGTGTGCTGTGTATGTGTAAAAGTACAGAAAAATTTTTAAAGAAACACTAGGTAGTATTTTTACCTTAAGATAACAGCTTCAAAATCGTTGTGATGCACCACTGAGCTGTAATAGGGAAAGTAGAGCCTCTGTTGTTGCTACTACAGGCTCAGCACGGCAAAAACTGCACTATGTAAACTTTAAAGGAGGGTAGGAAACAACCTACCTCTTTCCTCCCCTCTCCCTTTTGATTAAAAGAGAATTACACTCTACAACTGTAAGGGAGCCCAGGAGCAAAAAAATGAAAAGTAAAAAAAAAAATAAAAAATAAAAAAACACCCAAACAAATCTTACCTAGTGTCCCTTTAACCGAAAGAAATAATCTATACACATTTGTACAACCAAATGGTGTAGGACACTGTTTACATCTGGGGGTTTCATGTGTGCAGCTTATCATATAGGTCACATCAAGGTTAGACAATTAAACTGAAACACCTGTCATTTTAGTGTGGGAGGTTTCATGGCTAAATTGGAGCAGCCTGGTGGCCAGTCCTCATTAACTGCACACTGCACCAGTAAGACCATGTGCATCCAATGGTTCAAACATTGTGTCTTGAAGGCGGTGCTGTGTATCAGGACGACAATGCACCAATACACACAGCAAGACTGGTGAAAGACTGGTTTGATGAACATGAAAGTGAAGTTGAACATCTCCCATGGCCTGCACAGTCACCAGATCTAAATATTATTGAGCCACTTTGGGGTGTTTTGAAGGAGCGAGTCAGGAAACGTTTTCCTCCACCAGCATCACGTAGAGACCTGGCCACTATCCTGCAAGAAGAATGGCTTCAAATCCCTCTGACCACTGTGCAGGACTTGTATGTGTCATTCCCAAGACGAACTGACGCTGTATTGGCCGCAAAAGGAGGCCCTACACCATACTAATAAATTACTGTGGTCTAAAACCACAGTTTCATTGTCCAACTCCTGTATATTATGTATGAATAGTGAATATTCACATAACAATACAGGTGTAAATGCATCTGAGACCCATTAAACCAGTTTCAGTAGACTGGAGTCAACACCAACAACATCAGTATCAGGATGTGAGCAACACACACACACACACTAACTAGTCTTATGAAACCAGCCGGAGTAAACAGGGTCTATGAATACATGCCGAAAACGATGCACGTTTTTATTTACACACACACACACACACACACACACAGTTTCTTCCAATTCCACTTTCTTTCTTTTTTTAAAACAAAAGCATTATTAGAAACACTCACAGGTGAGAAACTGTACATTTATTCCCCTTCATTTACAGCCTCTTATAAACCGAAGAGCTTTACAGAACTGTACCCACATTGTATTATACAGTACATCTGTCTCAGAGCCAGAACCTCACATTCACTTCATACTCCTAGTGAATAATGGCACAGAGGGCAGGAGGTACTCAGACACATTTGAGGATTATATTTGAATTCGTTTGTGGGAAAGAGGCTGGCATTTTTCTCTCTCTACGCCAAACTGTCAGGATGTTTTGGATTTTGTTTTTCATATAATAGAACAGTAGTAATAAGTGAATGGTTTATATTTGTCTTGTAGTATTACAAGTATTAATGACTATTAAACATAAAATCATATCTGAGAAAATATAAACATAGGGCATATGTAAAATACTCGGTACCTAGAAAACACAAGCCAAAATTATGCAGAGTATTTGTCGCCCTCGGTGTCATAATTACCTGACAATATTCAGCAAATCAAACATCGTCAGTGATACATTCTGACCCTGAAGTCCCTTACAGAGCCCCCAAAAATCACCACAAAACAAAACACTGACAGAAAACAACTTTCCATCAAAACTGATATCAGAAAAGCAGCAGCAGAGCAGAGGAGGAGGAGCCAAAGCATCAGAAAAGGAGACGGAAATTAAATAAACACTTACACATTTACCTTTAAAGATTAATTAATAATGATCACTGAGGTGAAAAAGGAGAAACTAATGTGTGTGTTTTTGTTTCCCTTGATGATCCTCATGTTCTCTGCAGTGGTTGGTGTAGTGGATAACACTACATTCACCTGCAACATGATTAACACGGTAAGGCGTTGGATCACAGCGCCTGCTGAATGCTGGGAAAGCAATGTATGATGAACTGAGGATTAAATGTATATTTTTATATTAGAATCTTTAATAATAATGTGAGCCAAAGCATCAAAAATCAAAATGAAACTGAAACAACACAACATTTGTGGGATCTGTGTGTTTTCTCCTGGATGTTTCTCATGATTCATGACGGAACAAGGTCAAGAACATTGTAAAAGTTGCTCTTTTCTTTAGCCCTCCTTCTCCATATTTAGAACCATTTCAGCACAAAAGTGCAAGTCCTTGTGAAAAACAAAGAGTTACTAGCTGTGTATGAACAGACTTTTTCTTGTCTGAAGTTGATTAGCCCTTCAGTGCTCAGTCAAAGTCTCAGTCGTAATAAAACATAAAAAAAACAGTCAAACGAGCCTTGTGACCCTACGGTCTCCGGCGAGGCAAAACATTGCATCTCCAAAGGTCGGGGGGGGGGGGGGGGGGGGGTGGGGGGCACGAACAAAGAAAGAAAGGGAAAGAAGGAGAAGAGAGAAGAAAAAAAGGAAAAGGAGTGAAAAGGGAGAACCAAACAAGGTCAGAAATTGAAGGGAGGAAAAAAGGAAAAATACAGAAATATATTAAATATTTTAAGTTTTTAAATCATTACATTTCTATGAAAATTTAGACTGTTTTTCCCCCTCCTCCTGAAAAATTAAGATTTTGGAGATATGAGGTTTTCGTCTGACAGTCAAATTACACTAGGTAACACTGCCCTGTCTTCCAGACCACACTATATCAAATTGACAGTGAGGATTAGTGAGTAAACTTTATTATCATTGTGTATAATGTGTGAAGGAATGGTTTGTAGTAGTGCTTTGTTTTGGCCTCTGGGGGCAATATTTTACAGTAATTATTTTCACTACCACAGCTGTTCATTCTATTGCTGTTAACATTTATATGCAATACAGCTGTGAACCCCTTTCGTGTAGATGTGTATTTAAATCTGACTTTAAATTAATACGTGTAATTTAAAGTATATCCTCAGACATGTGCAGAACAGCGCCACCTGCTGGTTGAATGTTGGTTGGCCGTTGTGAAATGGCACACTAATTTACTACACACTGATCTAGTGTATAGTGCAGACTACTCCATGTAGTAGTATGCCATATATTATCCACACTGAACAATCACTGGACTCCAGGATCACTGCAACACACACTAACACCACCACCACCACCACACCAGTGTCACTGCAGTGCCAAGAATGATCCTCCACCCCACACCTACACTGTGTGGGGGTCCTGACCATTGAAGAACAGGGTGAAAGGGGGATAAGAATGTATGCAGAGCAACAGAGGGTCTACAGTCTGTAATTTTACAGCTACAAAGTGCTCCTGTATGTTCAGTGGAGCTGATAAAATGAAAAATGAGTGTAGATAAAAGGTAGGTTCCTAATCCAGTGATAGTTCAGTTTATTATGCCGGATTTGTGTTGTAGACAAGGAGACATCTGGTTCCATTCACTAACACTGGAGAGAAATCTGAGTCTCTTTCCTTCAGTTCAAACAGCAGGTGGCGCTCTGAACACTTTAATTCCCTATAACCGGCAGGTATGATGTGTTCTGTGTGCTTTCCACAAAATGACAGGTTAGTATATATGTGTGTGTGTGTGTATGAGGGGGGTGTTATGTGAGTTCACTCCAGCTGTAGGCCGCAAACAGCAGTAACAGGCAGAAAAGGTGAATGAGGCTTGAGCCAATCAGATCCCAGATCTGCCAGGAGGTGGGCGGAGCCTGGGAGGGAGTGAGGCTCTCCTTTCTTTTGTTCTCTTTCTCCTCTCCTCCGTCCATCCCTCCATCCGACTCCCTCGCCCCCTCGCTCTTGTCCAATGCCACAAGCGCTTGAACTGTGGCCCTGATCGGCCTCAGAGAACACTGCAGCACATCGTACGCAGAGCACAGAGAGGACTGAGGGAGGGAAGAGAAAAGAGGAAAGAGATTGGGGAAGAAAGAGAGGAAGTAAGAGTGGAAAATGGGCAGAAAAAAGAAAGAAAGAAGAGGGCAAGGGAGGGAGACAGAAGGAACGATATGGAAAAAAGAAAGTAGGGGAGAAACAAGCTCAGAAAAATGAAAAAGAAAAAATATATAAAATAGTCAAAGGAAAGAGACACAGGTAAAGAGGAAGGAGTGGAAACAAGGGAGGAGATGGAAGAGCAGAAGGGTCATCCGTCCAGCCAGAAAAGGAAGGAATAAAGAAGAAAGTTAATGTTTAAAAGAAACAAAGAAAAAAAGCTAAAAGCATACGGTCACTCAGACCCTGCCGACCTCTGAGGAGAGAAGACACGCTACACTCTCCTTCGCTCTACCTGTCTTTCTCCTTCTTATTCCTTTTCTCCCTCTCTCTACATGTGTCCCTCCCTCTCATCCCGTCTCTCTCTCTCTCTCTCTCTCTCTCTCTCTCTCTCTCTCTCTCTCTCAGAGGACAGCTGTAGGAAACGACTGGTGTTTGCAGTGATCAGAAGCGATGAATGCAAAAGCAAACAAATGCAAAATTAGTGGCTAGCAGGCTAAAAAAGCTAAGGCATCAACAACATATACAACAAACATAGGAACTGCTATAAGCTAAAAAAGCCACACAGAAGCAGCTGTTTAGCAAATGCTAACAAACACAACACTCCAAAACACTGTATTAGCCCTGACACCTCTTTCCAATGGTGACTCATGTTTACACTACTCCACCATTTATCCGTTTTCTCTTATATCTCCGCCCTCATATCTGTTTTGATGTGGTCAACCTCGTCTTCGTGCTCTCATATATACGTAGGTACAGCACTGTGTTAGGACAGACTCAGATGAGGGGGTGGGGCAATTCTAAAGTCTCAGCACTTGACGTCAGAATTGGAGGAGAATCAAAAAGGCTCGTGTTATGCCATGTTTTTCTGACTTAGAAAAGCACAAAGAAAACTGACTGGGTTTCTCAATGTGTAGGCTCCAGATCCACACAGTAATGTGAATATACCCTGAACAAGGGATTTTTGATGGACCGCCTACCGGGGCGGCCTAGAAGAGGCATTTTCGCTTACTGACTGACTGACTGACTGATTCCTAATGTTGAAATGCGCAAGTAGGAACTTTTAGTTCAGGCTTATTTCACAGAGACAACTTAAGGTGGCGCTACTACACTGTCTGTTGTGTGTTCAGTGCATTTCCACTGACATGAACTGTTTTGCGCATCAGAAAAATTGGTTCCAAGCTGGAACCAAAGAACAGTAGGTTATTCAGCACGAACTGTGGCAAAATAATAGGAAATAAGACAGGAACAAGCTCTGTTTGTGTATGTTTCAGGGGCAGTGTTTGGCACGACACCAAGCGCGTTGGCCAGTCTCGGCTCGGCGTTGGTTAGTTCACAAGCTCAGGACGGCTTGGGACTCAGCAACATTTACACACACATTATATCTCACAGAGTTAGGAGGCCTGCTGAATTTATCTTATTTCACGTGAGTGTGTGTCTTTGCCTGAAATATTGTAAAGGGAAGTGTTGGGGAGTTATTTTGTGGTGTTAGTATGTATACCTGCAAGCAGCCTCCTTAAACTTCACACGCTTTAACCTGTTACACTGAATAAATATGTAACTGTAATTCTTAAAATCAACAAAATGTTCTTGGTCTTCTTTGTTCTCTGGTGGTGGATCATCTAGTATTTATTTTGAAATAAAACTAACAAGAAAAATACTGATGCCAGTGTTATATATTATGAACAAAACTTTGTGCTCCTTTTTTCATTTCTGCATTTATTTTCTGTACAACACATAAAAAACACTTGTAAACAAAGTAAATATGAAGCACCAAAGCTTGTCCAGACCTTCCAATGACACGGGTATATATTTTGGGCTTTCCTGCTTCTGAAAAACCAGAAACACCTCTGTGACATTGGGTATATGGCTAATGGCGGTCCAGCAAAACTAGGCTTGCCTGGTATTTCCTTAGCTCATTTTCATACCCTTAACTCAATTTCTGCTGTGTCTTCTCCTGTCCTCTGTTAACATTATGACATGCTGTTCATGTTGTGCATGTTTGACGTGTATTGGCTGTGGTGGAACAAAGCTGGACATTCCTGAATATTAGTTTCTGACCCCAAAAAATTCAGATACAGAACAGGAATATAATGAACATTTGGACTGTTTTTATCATTCCTCTGATTACACTGCTCCAAAATCTGCTCTAAATATACACTCACATCACTCAAAAGCAAACACAGCACCCCCAGGAGGACAGAAAGCCTTGTGTTTAATTTCTACATTAATAGCAGATACGGAGCACATAGCAAGCTATGATTCTGTGCTGATTTATTTCACTCTGCACAGTGTGAACATACACTCTCCAGGACTCTCCTAAGGCCAGAGTTACACCAGGGACATATTATTAGGAGTTTTCCTTAATGTAATCTAACTAAAAAAAAAGTGAGCAATGTAGTTCTCCTTCGAATAAATACGCACACACACACACACACACACAGTACAGGAGTAGAGTTACAGGGTGGTTTTAATTAAGATGAACTGAGAGCAATGGGAGAAGCTCAAAGCCGGTAATGATGATGAAGCAGATCTAGTCTTGAGAACAGATTGAAGTGTGAAAGCTCTAGTGTAGGGTCAGAGCATCCTCTCCTTATCAATGTTTTGTGCTGTATTGCGCCTAGTTTTAAAACAGGCTAATGGCTTTCATCTCATCTGTGTGTTAGTTCTTGAACTCTTTCAAAGAGCAGAAACAACCCAGGTAATTAAAACTGGGGAATCAGAAGTTATTTGTATATAAACTCTGACCTCAAAACAGCCTTCACATCTCCACTCTGATGTTTGCAAGTGTGCCATGATCCTGCTTCAGTAATCCATTCAACCAATCATATAAATCTGAATGGATTCTTATGTTTAAAAATAATTTTCTTGACTGGTTTTATTTTAATAAAGCTCTCCCAGGGAAGAGAGAGGGGAAAATCCAGGCAGATATTATGATTGGTTTCGCTTGAAGAAATCAGGTTTCTTTCACTGTGAACAGTGTGTGAACAGGTCACAGGACAAAGACATAAACGTTCATAACTTCAAAATGTTTGGAACGTTTACCATGCGAATGATTGGAAACTCACACAGAGCTCATAAAGCAGCTGTGTGTTTTACTACTTTGTGGTTATTTATTTTCAGCAATTCTTCATATGTTCCTCAGCATAAAGAGCAGATTTTTGTTGAGAAAATAACCGGACTGTCCAATTTTCCTAATATTTTTAAAAGCTCACAGTGAAACTCTTTTTGTCCAAAAGTGGTACATATTTTGACAGCTGTCCTTTCAGATTGTGTAAAGACAGATAAAAGTGAATACAAAATGTGGCAAAAATGCCACCTGCTCTTAGAATCTGGAACATTATTAATAACCTGACAAAGAAATATGATAATTAAAAATGTCCCTGATTTGGATCTAAAACTGGTTCACCTGCACACACAGTGCCCACATCTCTCTCTCACTCTCTAGAGAGGAGTGACATTACTCACCTGAGGGACACCCATCCTCCGGCAGGCATCCAGGAAGTTCTCCACGTTTCTGCGGCACTTTGCCATGCTTAGTTTTGGCTGTGGGTCAAAAGAGAAAAAGAAAAAACAGGGGTTAAAAATAAAGCTGGAAACTAAAATGCTCTGGAGCAGCTGCACATGAACCAGCCTTCACCATGTGGGAGGCTTGAAGCATATTTTGTGTGCTGTATTATTTACTGTGCTGATGCGTGATGTTTGTTTCAGAAATAATCACTGAATGCCATCAAATTCTCACAGAAATGTTCCAACATCTAAAGTAAAAACTTCCCTGAATATTACAGCAGTGAAGAGAAGCACACTCTTCATTGATGCCCTTATTTTAAAAATAATTGGCTATGTATAATTTGTGTATGTGTGTGTGTGTGTGTGTGTGTGTGTGTGTGTGTGTGTGTATTCACCACTGCAGGGGAGGGGACATGAATGCTGGCGACAGAGCGAGGGCGAACGTGATTGGCCAGATGACAGAGCACCACCCCATCCATGAGAGAGGAGCCAAGATCCTCAGGAAGAGAAACTTTCAGTCGGCTCTCGATACTCTACACACACACATACACACACCCACACAGGCACACATACACAGATACACATAGATGAACAGACATATACACAACCACAGACCAAGAGAAATACACACACACAAGCAAACAGAGACACACAGATATAGATACACAGTAAACAAGGTATTGAATATACACTTAAAACCAATTATGAGAAGTAACTGAAATAAAATGAATCACACAGGCATTAACTGTTATACAGCTTTGGTAATACTATTTGTATTGCTACATTAACCGTGTGTGTGTGTGTGTGTGTTTACCTCTCTGAGCTGCTCCATGAGCTCCAGTTCCTCTCGAAGCTGCTCCATCTTCCTCCTCATGGTGAACTGAGGGTCCACTGACTCCAGACTCTTGTGGGTCCTTAGGAACACTGACATACGCAACACAGACAACATAAACAACACACACAACTATTGTGTAATGCTGTGTGTGTGTGTTTTCATGGACATAATGGACATGATATGGACGTGGCTTTGTCCTGAACACAGTGATATGTCACAGCATTGTGAAAGAGTGGACATTTGACCTCTGTAATAAATCTAATATAAACAGACTGCTGTAAAAGACTGAAGCCTATGCAAATTTTCCACAGGGTGGCGTCAACAACACCAAACAAATGACCTGCTCTCCCCATAAGACCTGCTGTTGTAGAGAAACTCTGACCAAAACATTATAACCATCACAATGTAGTGCTGGTTAAAATGGCTCAGATCCTTATGCTAACAATTTCTCCTGCTTCCAGCATCAACTTAAAACCCTGACTGTTCCCTGGCTGCCTCAACAGGGGGCGCTGCAACCAGATCATCAGTGTTACTCACTTCACATTGCAGTGGTTTTAATGTTGTGGCTGATCTATGTTTATATCATTGATTCTCAATACTGTAACTGTCCTTCTCTAGGTTTGAGAGTGAGAGAGAGAGAGAGAGAGAGAGAGAGAGAGAGAGAAAGAGAGAGAGTGAGAGGGGGAGAGGCAGGGAGAATGATGGGAATAAAGATCTCTAAAATGTCTTTAGAGTATGTATGGGATACTGTTTAAGGAAGCCATGTATACCCAACTCTAAAAATAAAAATAAATATAGGGAGGAATGGGAAAAGAAAGGGAGTAGTGGAAGGAAGGAGAATATAATAAACAGATGAGTGAAAGTGATTACAGGAAGGTCAGTAAAGTTCAGAACCTCTCTCTGCCCTCTGGAGGACGTCTGGCTTCAGGGTCCATTTAAAACCAGCAGAGCTCAATCTCAAACTAATTCTAACCCTCTCTCTCTCTCCCTCTCTCCTTATTACTTTTCACTCCCACTCTCTCTCCTCCTTTTTTCCTTCTCTACATTCTCCTGTTCTCCACTTCTTTTCCATCACCTTCTCTCACTCACTCTCTCTCTCTGATTGGTCGTCCCAGAATAATCTCATAAATAAGGACACCAAAAGAGGCCAGAGCCAAAAAAAGGGATAGTTCATTTTCAGACCCAAAAAAAAAAAAAAAAAAATCACTCTACGATTTTTTCCCACAAGGCGGCAGACTGGAGGCGGAGGGATTGAGGGAAGGGATGACATCATTAGGACTGAATAGGGTTATAGTATTAAAAATATTTAAATATTGAAACTAATACTGTGAGACTCTACTTTATCCAGTACACTTTCACATTTTCCCCAATTTAATTCTGTACACTTCTGAGTTCATGATTCGTGAATGAACCAGTTTATACTCCATGGAAAGGGTCCCCCACAAGCGCCCATGTTTTCATACATGTGTTTTAATACAGAATCTCTGACACATCCAAGCCACTAGGCGTCAGTGTAACCGCAGCTCCATAACACGAAGAAAACTTTTCCAAATAAATTAAACTCCAGACAGATGACACTTAAAGACTGTGAACAATTCTAAAATTTAAAAAAAATTGCTCCAAGGCTTGTGATTGGACAGGACAAAAGAAGTGGGTGGACCTACCACTTCTGATCACGCCTCCGTTGGCTGGGCTAGAGACCATGTCTTTGTCGGTGGGTGTGGCCTGTGTGAGCGGGCTGATACAAAGCGGGGGTGAGCAAGGGATAGAAGGCGGAGCTGGAGGGGGGTTTTGTGTTTGGGCGGGGACCGTGCAATAGGGGAGGGGCCAAAGCAGTAAAAGCAATTTAAATAATTGAGAACATAATTGAGAAAATAAGGATTTGTTTCAAGCATCAATCAGTGGAAGTGATCAGTGTTAGACAAATAGTAGTGAAAACAAAGTGATACAAAGGACACAGACGTGATTACGAGTAAGGGAAGCACGGAGGGACAAAAAGCCAAGGGTAACAATGGGATGCAAAGCATTACAAGTGAACATGGCACAACAAAACACAAAAAAATAAAACACAATGATTACTATGTTAGCAGCATTTCACAATAACAATGTCATGTTATGAACTGGGCAAGCCGTTATTGCTCTATATGCACTCACTGGCCACTTTATTAGAAACCTCTACTTATTAATATCCACTAGGCCTGGGGTCAACAGGCTCAATGCAAAGAATGCATAACTTTAAGTTGTGGTGAGCCACCGTGAACACACATTTAATTGTGTACACAGAGAGTATGATCTTTATAGAAACACATGAAATAAAAAGGGACGCTCGGGTTTGGGTAGAGTCACCTTGCCCAATGCCAAGTGGCAGCTTGAGGTTTCTACTGCTTTCCTTGCATTAGGCTGTGGAACAGTGGAACTGTAATTCCTGAAAAGAAGGGATGAGTCAGGGTGATTTAACTTAACCATCCAACACCAGTTCCTGATTTAAGTAAGGTTTATGTGGCTGAACACCATCAGATCCTCATGGGATTTGCGGGGCGGGTTTGTGTCCAGACCTTGGCTGTGCAGTGCAGATGGAGCTAATGAAGAGGCCGGAGAGTGGAAGCACAAGGTAGAGGTTTCTAATGAAGCCTGCTTAGAAGAACACAGCTGAAGCTACATAATAACATCGATGCTACATGTCAACACACAGATGGCGAGGGTTTCAGCTCAGTGTTAGTGAGATAAAGCTCGGGACCACTGAGAAGCTCTGAGCGCTTTAACCCTTATTAGACTAGCAAACTATACGCAAGTCAACTTGAAATAATAATGTCCTGGCGAGTGAACTCAGATTATATGATTATTTACTATACAAACTGATTATAATAAAACAAATAAAAGACATAACTGCATTATGGAACCTAACTTTGAGTTGTCATAGTTTCTTTCAGAAACCATAAACGTTAGAACATTTTGCAACGTTAGAACAACAACAAACAAATATCAGAACTGATGAATATTCAGTTCCAGACCTGCTAACAATACTCTAACAGCAGCCTCCTATGTCCAGTAGAATAAAACTGATTTCACACACGAGTTAAAGAAAGGATTGGTGTTTTTATTTGATGAATACTGGGAGCATACTGAGAGGTGTCCGAGGACAGTGGCTCAGGTTTTCTATAAGCTCTTTTATTGCTATTTCTAATAAACACATTCCTTTTAAATAAAAGAGGGAACTGTGAGACTGGTGTCGGGCCCAAAATAATAATTTAAAAAAACCATGTGTGTGTGCTGTGTTTCTAAGATTTATTTCTCATTTTGATTGAATGGTTGCTTTCTTCACCTGATCGGGGCTTGAGGCCGAAGGGGGGGCTGCTGAAGGGGGGCGAGGACACAGGGGTCTCCACTTCACTCTAAAATGTGATACACAACACAAAGCTATATCAGTTATTCTCAGGAGAGCTTAGTAGAGCTCTGAAGTCATGTATTATTCTGTATTTGGCACCATGTACATATAAGGAGTCTCCAGTGGCATGATATCGTTTCATAGCTGTGTTAGCTTGTTAGAAAGGAGCAAAGGACTCCATTATTCAGAAAATCATGTGCCATTTTTAGGAACCAAAGATTTGTACAATACAATATCAGGTTTGGAGCTGTGTTGTTTACAATTTCTGTGATTGAGAAATCCAGCTCAGACCCGAACTCCTTATATGGGCATAGGGTGACTACAGAGGGGATGACTTAAAGGGCCAATGGACATTTTACAACTAATTTCATTAGGTTTCCAAAAATGAGCTTACACATAAAATAACAGAAGAGAAAGCTTTTAAGGTGCTCATTGTTTTTAAACAACAAAAAAACCCAGAAGAATTCTGGGCTGAAGAGAGTTACCTTCTCTGTTTGATGCGTGTGAAGTTCTTCTGATTTCTCCTGAAACATCATCTCTGCCTGAGAGACATGAAACAACCATGTCACATTCACCCGACACTTCACTCTAACCCTACAGATACTGACTGTCTGCCCCAGGGGCCAAACGTGATAAACTGAGACAGGGCCTACTTCAAAACCTCAAAATTCAGAAAAATTCTAACACTGAGAGTTAATTATTTAAGGTATGATGCACACAATTTAAATAAATAAATAAAAACTCTAGAGAGAGAAAGAACACATGAACACAAAAAGACTTATATTTTGTGTCTGAACGCTGCTCTGTGTGTTTATCTGATGAAAATGTTCAGAGCTGCACGGAGCTGAGTACGAGACACAAAGACACTCTGTTCTCCCGCAACATCTCTGTTCTTTTTCTCTTTCTTCTCCTCCCTCTCTGCCCTTTATTTTCCATTTTTTCTTCCCCTCCCTCGTGTAGGAGCAGAAACATGGATTCAAATTCTCAGAATCAATATGGAATTAATGACAGACAGACAGTGGATAATAAAGTGTTTCAGGAAGGACAGCTGTGATGGATATGACTGAATTTGTAGAATAAAAGTTTGCAAAATATATCTTGTCTGTTGGGATCATAAATCTGCATTTGTTCTTGTGATTTAAAGGTTATTACCTTTACACTAAACACTTCGCAACACAACACAACACAACACAACATACACAAGCACAACCACAACATCCTTGGGAATGATGCTAAATGAGGCATTCTGGGAAGATATGGTACAGCGTTGGGAAATACAGGGCCATGAGGCGACAAGAAATCAATAAACAAAACACTCACAACAATGAAATGAATGATTCTAAAACACCAATGTGATTCAAAACAGTGTTGCACTGAAAACCCCCAGTCAAAACTGAACCCTCAACCAAAAAAAGCTAAAAATTTAATCTGATTTAAGGCCAGGTTTTTGCCTTAGGTGCATTTATTATTTAATAAATAAAAGAACCATCGGTCATTTTTTCCCATTTTTTTGTGTTAAAACCCATTATACTGACACTTAGTGGCCTGGAGGAATAAGAAATTCTGTACTACACATTTAAAACATGACTGCCCTGCTGTGGGGGGGATCCACTCTTTGGAGTATAACCTTGTCCTTTCAGGAATGACAAAGCAATTTCTTTCTTCATGTGAGTTTAGAACTCAACTTTTGAAGGAATGTAATTAATATTTATATAGACTTTAACTAACACACTCACACGTTTAATGCTTCGCTCCAATGAGAGTGTGTCCATATTTGAGGTCAATAATGACTGATTGCTGCTTAAATCTGTTTATAAATCTAGATAATTCTGACTGAGTTTAATCTTTTTTAAAATCTATACAATATATAAATAAGTAATATATAATATATATATTCTAATATTAGTAACACTATGTGTCTGTATTTAGTGGAAATTTTCAGTGCACCTCTGTCCTAAATGCAGTCTGACAACATGGGTTTCCGAGGATGCATGGATTACATGTAATGGATTCTGTAGAAGGTGGTTTCCAGAATGGGAGGTGGCTTTTTAATCTAGAACCTGGGTTCTAGAGGTTACCTCATGGGCCATGTGGAGGGCGTACTGCTGACAGGCGAGCTGAGCCTCCAGTCGAGCTCGCTCCAGAATCAACTGCCTCTTCCTCTGGAACTCCCAGCATGCATCAGGACCCTCCAACAACAACAACAACCACAACCAAAACCTCACAACTCCTCGCACCACAGTTAACAAAAAACCCCACCTTTAACCCTCCATTAAACTCCACCATTAACCCTACATTACCCCACCCCTAACCCTACATTAACCCCACCCTGAACCCTACATCAACCCCACCCTGAACCCTACATGAACCCCACCCTGAACCCTACTTCAACCCCACCCTGAACCCTACATCAACCCCACCCTGAACCCTACATTAACCCCACATCAACCCCACCCTGGACACTACATTAACCCTACCCTGAACCATACATTAACTCCACCCTGAACTCTACATTAACCCCTCCCTGAACCATACATTAACCGCAACCTAAGCCCTACATTATACCCCACCTTATATTAAACCCCACACTTTTCTACACCGCTCTACATTTATCCCACACTTAGCCCTACATTAACCCCACCATTAACCATAAAATAACCCCCCACCCTATATAAAACCACACACTTAGCCCTACATTAACCGTACATGAATACCACCTTTAACACTACAGGCCACAAGGTGGACACAATAGAACACAAACACACTCCAAATCACAACACACAATCCAGACCACAACACACACTGCAGGCCTAAGCACACACCCTAAATCAAAACACACAACACTGCAGAGCTGAGCACACACTTCAGGTCACAACGCACACTCCAGACCCCAACACTCACTGCAGGCTTGAACACACACTGCAGATCTGGAAATACACTTCAGACCACAACACACACCTCAGACCTGAGCACACACTTCAGACCATAACACAAAATCCAGACCACAATGCACACTTCAGACCACAACACAGACCCACTGCAGACCTGAGCCCAAAGTTCAAAACAGCACTAAAACAGCCTCAAAATGAGGTCATACACAAATAGTAGTTGTATACACATTGTTTCAACATGTAAACATAGCACAAAAAGTAAGGAAATTTGTGTTTGGTAGATTATTCATTTGTTGTAACAATGCTTCTTGGCAATTAATCTTATACTGTTGGAAAGCCTAATTTCCCTTTTAAATGGTGCCACATTTGTAAGGAACATGCATTTGTGGGATGAGCAGTAGAGCTGAGTATGTGGGTTGCGCCCATGAAAAATTTGCCAAATCCTCTCTGTTTATGTCTCAGGTACACACACACACACACACACACACACACACACACACAGAGGACATACACAACACTACCTTCGGCGTCATCTGTCCATCGTCACTTTCCTGGCCACTAAAAAACAAAAGACAATTAATTAGGGGTATATGTGATATATATAATAAGTTACATCTGAGTGATAGAGATAGAAGGATGTTTCCTATAAAGTGGCCAGTGTGCTTATTACGGATATATTTAAGACTTACTTCAGAGAATCATCCACTGTCACCATTTCCACTGGATAGAGTTTAATACCAGAAAAATCTGCAGAGTTCATATTGACCCTAAACACACACACGAATGTTTTTTGAGAACAGATATTGGGCTATTCCTGTAAAGCAGAAGTTAAGGAAAGCAGAAATAACACAATAAACATATGCTATCAAAACTAAAATCAGACACAGCTGAATCTTAAAGGGGACGTGTTACGAAAAAAAAAATGCATGTTCTCATTAATTTATAGACCACCAGCCCCCACATTGTGAAACAAGACCACCCAGTCGGTTTCCTAGTGTGCTGCCTAAGTCAGAAAACATAAAACGAGCTGTTCTGATTCTGCTCCGCTTCTGACGGCAAGCACAGAGATTTTAGAATTGCCCCGCCCCTTTATCTGAGGCTGTCCAATCACAGTGCCTGACCCACATTTATGTGAGAGCACACTGCTGTGCACTCAGGTGGGGGGTGAACAGTGAGCAACTCAATATCATTTAAAAGACCTGGCTCTGAAAGTGGGCGTTCCAAACAGCTGTTTAGAGTGGAGAACACTGCTGTGGAGTGAACACACTGTGTTCACTTGTAGAAAAGGAGAAAAATATGTCAATTTTAATGGACAAGTGTGTTCTGAACATTTATATCATTCCCTCTGGAATGCAGTGTACTGTGGACCCTGTACCTGTTAGGGTCCTGCAGCAGCTCCACAGCTTCCTTCAGAGGACTAATCATATCCACTTTCGACCTGCAGAGAACACGGTCACAGTTTACAGAGGTTTACTACCAATGTAGTTCACCAGCCACAACAATGGAACATAATACGCTTGTAGGAGGACACTTCATGACCATTTCTACATCTGCTAATACAGTGTTGTAATGATTTAGGCCTATAGTGAACCCCATAGGAAATATTAGTCTTGTAAACCCAGTACACAACAATCAGGCGTAAATGGACAGAGAGAGAACAGAAGAATGGAGGAGTAGAATAAAGACAGATTACTTACATTTTCTCCGAGGCCCAGTTACTGTCTTCTTCTATTCTGAGAGGCTCGTCAAAATCCACTCCTCGACCCTACACACACACACACACATCATTTCCAGCTGCACTGTCATGTGACTCTGTATGAAGGATCTCTCTCTCTCTCTCTCTCTCTCTCTCTCTCTCTCTCTCTCCCCCTCTCTCTCCCCCCCTCTCTCTCCCCCCCTCTCTCTCCCTCTCCTCCAGACATTCCCAGTCTAAAAGCTAAACCCTACTAATAAACTGTTTATAATAAACACAACTTGGGGCTAAAAAAATGTCTTGAAATTTTACAACATGATATTGGCACCTTATTCTCTCACACATGCCTAGAACAAGATATCTTTAGTTACATGCTATATTGTACTTGTGAAGTTGGGCGCAGTAGAGCACTCAGCAATCTTCCTTACCTTGATGTAGTGAACAAATTGAGAGCTGAGAGCTGAATCTCTGCAGTGAAACTGTTCCTTCAAAGAGTCTGAGGGGCTTCTGTCTGCTACACACACACACACAAATGTCAATAAATAAATATATAAATAAATAAATCTTGGATTTGTGAATTAATTTCTATGCTGCTCATAGTTTACTACGTCCCAAAACCAGGAGCACAGCTGGACCCCTCTGCTCGCCAATCAGATGTATCGGACCAACTGTGCATCCAGTAAAAAAACCTGTTAAACACTAAATAGTTTTAGTGATTTAACACTAAACCAGGTATTGCACTACCATGGATGAACAAATTAACACTAAAGAAAGTTTAATTAATTGCATTCATCCTGATTCTGTGCAATTTCTTCAACAAACAATAAAAGAAACAATTTCAATTTCCTCACTTTTGCTATATTTGCCAGAATTGCGTCCACATTTCGTACTGTAAAACACATGCAGGCCGCTGTAACTTTGAGGGAGCTGTGTAATTTCTGACCTTCGGTGCTTATTTAATGCAACATTATCTAGAACTGAATGATTCAGAAACAAAGTGATCTTTAAAATGATCACTCTGAGGAGAAGTTCTCTTGGGCGGTGTGATCTGCTCTTACTGTTATTTACTCAGGGCAGGAAATGTCAGACTATTTACTTTAGTACTGTAATAGGTAGGTTATAATTGTATACTATGACTATAAACAAAACACATCACTATGATCTATCATTACTTGTCTTTTGCATGGCTGAATTTCATTGAAATATTTGCATATTCTATTAATTAAGGCGAAAAAAAAACAAAATAAACCAGTTCTAAGTGAAAGCATTTGCTGATGAAGCTTTTGGAAAGATGCTGAGGCATTGTGGGAAATGTAGTGCCTGTGGTGAAGTTGCGTGGGTGGGGAGTGGGCATGTGAGAAAAGCAGTATAAACCAAAACAGAATTAAGAGCTCTTGAATTTCTGTACAGAACTGCAGCACAACTTTCTACTCCACCTGAACGTTGCTGAGCTCTATTCCCCTTCATTTTTTACTTGTTTATGATTTTCCACTCCTCTGGTCTCTGACATTTACACAGAACTGTAACACTGTAACTACACTTCTCCTGCTTCACTTTAAAGCTTTCAGCACCACTCCCACAATCCTCTCTGTCCGCTGACAGCGACTTCCTCCTGTGTATCTGCACTCTGCACTTCCTGTACTGGTCCCTCCCTCAGGTTAAGCCAGGGTCTCACTCACACACACAGACACACACACAGACACAAACAGACACACACAGACGCACAAAATCAGTTCTGACAATACTTGTGTGGATTTCCATGAACTCCATGATGTACTAAATGTTTAATGTTATTAAAACATGCTTTTATTGTTATTGTACAACAAGCAAATTTCTTCCTCAACATCTAACCTATCTGTGGTAGTGAACACACTCACACACATACACACCGCCTGGAGTGGTGGGCTGTCATCCCAAGTGCCAGGGGAACTGTTGGATGCTAGGTGTTTTACTCTAGGGCACTTCAGCTGTGGATGTTGAGGGGGAGGACAGTGCTGTTCCTTCACACCCCTGCCCCCACTTTTCTGGCCTGTCACCAGTCCCAAGCCCTCTTCTCTAACCATTAGGCCACAGCTGCCCCCATGATTATAGTCATTTATTAGGTGTAAACCTCAACACCAAGTCTAAGCCTAAACCTGAACTGAGTCCAGGCCTTAACCTCAGAAACCAATGAACAGTCTGTGTCTCCTATTTAAAAAATAATAATAATTTTAAAAAGATATTTCCACAATCTTATGTTTTCATATCATTATGAGACCCTTACAAGGGCAGAAAGTATCTGCTGAATGTCAGCATGGCTGGAGGATGTTTTTCTTCCACTCCTTTCTCCTCCCACTAAACAACAATTTATTCTATACACAGAACGCTCTCTCTCTCTCTCTCTCTCTGTGTGTGTGTGTGTGTGTGTGTGTGTGCACACATTTAATCCTCTTACATGTTCAGGAAAGTAATTTATAAAAGCATAAATTTGGTTACCTATCTATTCAGGATGTTTACCTGTTAAAGCACTGATGTGTTCACTGGAGTCATCTTTACTGAGTCCATCCTCCTCTGTGATGTTTGTCATAGGCGTGTTCAGACTCAAGCTGTCCTCATCAGATGGCTGGAACACACACACACATACACACTAAACATACCCAGTAACATTACTTAAAATCCTGGTTTATCCATTCCCCATTGTAAAACACAGAATTCTGTGCCGAGTAGAGTCGTGTAGGTTCCATGCATTGGAAAAATGCCATTTTTATAGAAGAGAATCGCCGGTAGCACAACTTAGAACACGGGATCTGACTGTGAGTGGGAGAGACAGCTCTCTCTCCTTGGCTTCTCTGCTGCCTCGAGAGCTCCCTTGATGCGACTCGTCTGCTCCAGAGACAAAGCAGCACAGTCGGTCCGCACAGCAGCTCACACAGATCAGAATGAGCTGCGAATGTGCAAACAGTGCTACCAAAAACAAGTTTGCATCCTTTTATGTTGAATGTATTCCTTTTTCTGAACTCCTGAACTACGATCACATAACTGATTGAGGCATTCAGCTTTATTCAGACAGTAAACGTGTCTTATGAATATATGATACGGGACCGAAGGCGCGATTGGACCCAGAAATGGGCAAACGTCACGTGTGGCATCACACTTAACAAGCAGCTACCACCGATTTTGCCGACCACCCTCAGCTTGTAGACAAAGTACATTACTTTCCTGATGTTTTAGGTTTTTGCGATGGGATCGTTTCAGTATCGGTATGGAGATATTTAGACAGATATCGTATTGAAAGTCATAATTTTTTAATAAACCCCCACCCCCCCACACACACACACAAACTGACCTCTGTAGCAGAAAGGCGTTTGTCTCCATTGTCGCTGCCCACTCCAGAGTCACTGTCCTGTTTCTTATTCTGATCAATATCCTCCGTACTGAGAGTGAGAGAGAAGGGTTGTGAGCAAGAAAAAGAGAGAGAGAGAGGTAGAGAAAGTGTGTGCGGGGGGAGGGAAGGCAGGAGAGAGAAGCAGCTTGTCATTTTCTCTCTCTCTCTCTAGCCCCCCCCCCAACCCCCCAATTAACACGATTCTCCAGAGATGCTGGCGCATGCACACAGACACACACACACGTCCTGAATTTCTGTACTTAACCCACATTGTTAATGTGTGTCTCAATTAAACTTTACATGAAACAAAGCCTAAGTTGTATTAATCCTGTTTAAAAGCAAGAAATTAATAAAATCTGAGTTTATTTATACAGCTCGTTTTACGGCATGAGATTAAAATATCCTGTACAACACAGGGTTAATATAACCTGAGGTTATTCTACAGTTCAGGGTTAATACAACGTGGGGTTATTCTACAGTTCAGGGTTAATATAACCTGGGGTTATTCTACATTAAATATAACAGTTTTCTGGAATCCTTCCTGTCTCTTTCTGTGAAAATGACAATCTAGACGATTATTCCATTAGCCACCTCCTCCTGTAGAACTGATTCAATAAAGGAGGTTAATAAACTCACTCACCTGCCCGCTGAGGGTCTGGACAGACTGAGGCGGTCCATCACAGGCAGAAACAGAGCGTCTGGCATCTTCCCCTCCCCTCGACACGCCTCCAGCATCAGATACTTAAATATGTGCACTTTGCCCTTTAAACAGATCTGAGAGAGGACCCACAGTGAAATTACAGAATAAAAGTCCAGTGTCATTACAAGTGTGCATGCGTGTGTGTGTGTGTGTTTGCATGTATTACCTGTGCTGGGGGACTCTGTAGTGGGTTGTTTTCGAGCTGTAGTGACTGTAGTTGAGCCATTTTTCGATAACAGACAGGAATAGTGGAGACTTTGTTGCAGGAAAAATCAAATTTAACCAGAGGTAGATCAGCTAAGTCTGAAATGTGCGCACACACACACACACACACACACACACACACAGACTGCTTACTGAAGTATTTGTCAACAATTTACAAATATTCAGAAAGATAGTGTGAGAAAGAAAAATTAAAATTAAAATTAAATTACCAAAATTAATTAAATAAATATAACAGCGCACCAGACAGGAAGTGATGCGCTGCAGGTCTCAGACAGCCTGTGCTAATTAAAAGCTATCACTAAAGGCTATTAATCTTGTGCTCTGAGCAAATGGGAAAACTCCAGATCCTATTTTTATCCCGTCAGCACACTTTTCATGATTAGAAGAACCACAAGCATTCAGCCGAAGTGGCCTTTCCTTTTCCAAGGTCAACTACCGTCCGAATGGCTTTGTCCAGACCTCACAGACAGAGCTCTTCAACACCTTGCTGGTGTTTCCCTCACATTCCTCCACAGATTTAAACACAGATCAGATCTACTGGATATTCTCCACTCTTCTGAGAAGGGTATAGACTACATGCTGAAACATTGCTGTGAGGATGTGATGGTGTTCAGTACATGAGAACAACAGTGAAGTCGGGTGCGGATGTTGGAGGACTACATCTGGCACTCTGAACTCATTCCAGAGGTACTGGACTGAGCTCTGCCTTACCCACAGAACTCAGTCCCGCTGCTCCACAGCTCATTGTGAAAACATTTGCTTGCATTCTGATGTGTGTGAGAGAGAGAATGTGTGTGAGATACTGTGTTAATAAGTGTGTTTTGTACCTTCAGGAAGGACACAGATCAGATTCCGTCTGACGTTGAGTTCTCTCAGAGATTTGAGTCGTCCAATGGAGCGAGGGAGCGCTGTGATCTCATTACAGCTCACATCCTAACACATACACACACACACACACACACACACACACACACAGTCAAATAAGTGGTGGGTGGTCTGTCTACTTTTTAAATACATCTATTCAAATATATCAGTGAGTACAGGAGTCTATTTTCCCTCTACATTTCACCCGCCCAGGTTCAGGTCCTAATTCTTTACATATGCTGCTTTACATAAGTATCTCTGTAAAAATCTTGCATCTAAACCAAACAAATAAAAATAACTTGTGGCATTAACTTCCACTGAAACTGAGGAACGTTATTTCCCCCTTGTGTTGTAGTTACTTTTTTTGAGACACATGGTTTTGCTCCTAACAATAATGATATGCAAATCAATGCCCAAAAACAGAAACAAACACTGGTCCGTACCAGCTCCATGAGGCTGCTGATCTGCCCGATGCTCTCGGGGAGAGAGTTGAGTTTGTTGTTGCTGGCATTGAGGACTCTCAGTGGAAGACCACACACACTCGCCGGAAGCACACACAATTGGTTTCGACTGGAACACCAAAACAATGTTAAAATAATGTGAAAATGATGTGCCCATTTAAATACCAGACCTCTGAATGAGTCTAAATAAATCCCAGAAGACTTTTACACACTTTTATTACAGATTCAACTCATCCAAACCATCCAGAGACTAACTGCACTCTCTTGGACTCTCGGACTGCTGAGTTCTCTCTCTCTTCTGGTGTAACTGCTGATAGTCCCAGCTCATGTATGTTCACATTGTGCAGAGTGAAATAAATCAGAGCTCTCTGTGTGCTCCATGTCCTGTATCACCCTAGAAATGATGTACAATATTTTTTGTTTGTTGGATTCTAAACAAATTAATGTAGATATAGTTTTATATGCAAAGACTTAAATAAAATAGCAGGTATATTGTACATTCTCTTAAACAATTATTTTGATTTAAATTTCCATATCATAAATATTTAATAAAATAATCAGGTTTTAAATGACTGTATTTATGAAAGATGTATTCCATCTCTCTCTCTCTCTATTCATTCATTCATTATCTGTAACCGCTTATCCAGTTCAGGGTCACGGTGGGTCCAGAGCCTACCTGGAATCATTGTGCAAGGCGGGAATACACCCTGGAGGGGGCGCCAGTCCTTCACAGGGCAACACAGACGCTCACACACACACACACATTCACTCACACCTAAGGACACTTTTGAGTCGCCAATCCACCTACCAATGTTTGTTTTTGGACTGTGGGAGGAAACCGGAGCACCCGGAGGAAACCCACGCGAACACAAGGAGAACACACCACACTCCTCACAGACAGTCACCCAGAGCAGGAATCGAACCCGCAACCTCCAGGCCCCTGGAGCTGTGTGACTGCGACACTAACCTGCTGCGCCATCGTGCCGCCCCTCTCTCTCTATTAACACCTAAAATTCTTCCCATCTGTCCTGGAAAAGCTCTCCTCCTTCCTGAATTTCTCCAGTGGGGTTTATGTCGCATCTCTCCTTTTTTCTTTCTGTTGCTTTATAAATAACTGTAAGAAACTGGCTCTAGTTCTGAATAGAGAGAACATTCTAAAAATAAACGAGTGGACGTTAGGCAGACGGATGGGAGCATTTCTCTGTTATGGCAGTGATGATAGACACTGATGGAAATTTGAGTGTTTATAAAATTCCAGTTTAGTCCGCAGAGTGTCATTTAATTCAGCGTTAAACAGCTGAGAGCCTTCTCTCATTTCTCTCCATGTCTCCCTCACTTTCACTTTCTGTCTTAGTCTCCATTTCACCTTTTATCATGGTCCAGAAAGTAATGAGGGAGGCAGAGAAGAGCAGAGACTGCAAGAAAAGGAATGAAATAAAGTGTGTTTTAAGGAAAGAAAGAAGAGAGAGAGAATAAAAGCAGAGTGATAGTAAATCTGGAGGTGTTTAATGGCTGCAGTGTGTGGGTCTCTCTCAGAGATTATGTAATACCACCATTATAATGTGTGTGTGTGTGTGTGTGTGTTAGTGTTACTGTGGGTTATGTAACACCGGCTGCACGTTGTGAGTGTGTGTGTGTGTGGGTGAGTGTATGTGGGTGTGTGTGATGTACTCCTGATGAGGAACTGCCTTTGTGGTTGCGAATCACAAACTTTAACCCATCATTAAGCCTGTTTGATGGAAGCAGCTGCACATGAGCCCAAGGCTCTGTGTTCTCTGGAGAGATGGAACTCCATCCAGTACTTTTGAAATAAGTTGGAACTGTTTTTGTGATCCAGAATGAATCCTTCAACATCAGCACCTGACCTCATAACTGCATGTGTGTGTGTGTGTGGGTGTGTGTGTGTGTGTGTGTATGTACCTGATGTTGAGTGATGTGAGAGACTGGAGGCTGATGATGCTGTCCGGGATGCTCCTGATACAGTTGTGATAAAGGTTCAGGGTTTCCAATGAAACTAAATGAACTACTTCAAGAGGAACATCCGTCAGACGGTTCTTTGACAGGTCTAGGGAAAGAGAGATAGAAAGAGAGAGATTATATAATTTATAACAATAACTTACAAACTGATGATTTTATAAAATATATATCTCACATGCTACACACATCCTACAATTCCCAGCATATAACTGTTTAAAGTTATAAAGTGTGATTTCAGACAAATTAAGAGTCTCTAAGCACTCCCTTATATAAGTTATGAAAAGTTTTGATATTTAACTTTACATTTAACTGCACATCCACTAACAACCAGAAGGAGGCACACACACACAACTGCACAGAATAACAGCGTGTGTGTGTGAGTGTGTGTGTGTGTGTGTGTGTGTGTCTGTCCTCAGGAAGTACTGTTAGCCTTGGAGTTCCATTCTTCACCTGCATAAACATTTTCATTCTCTCTCTCATTCTCTCACACACACACTTACTTCCACAAGGATAAGTCCCCACAATGTGATATATTCCGGGTACATGTACACGTGAGGGTACACACACACACACACACACACACACACACACACACACACAGCAGGTTGTATTGTTCTTCTACAATTTACTGTAAATCTGCTGCCGTTTTCATTCTGAGTAGAGACTGAATTACATCATTATAACAAGGAAAAGGAAGGGCAACACACACGCACAGTGATTCATAAGCTCTCAGAGCTATAAATGGAAATGTAAAAGTACGGCTAGTACTACTGTGCATGCCTGGGGATGACGTCATCACCGTGATGACCAGTGACACAGGTGTGTATTTGTATGTGTACACACTATACTCCCAAAAATGTGTGGACACCACTTTGGTAAATTTAGCATAGATATAAGATAATAATTACAAGATAAGCATGAAATCTTTTAAGAGACACTGGAGCAGCTGCATGAGCCTAAAGTCTCTGTGCTCAATGCCAAGTGTTCGCAAGAGAAGTGTAAACCACTTAGCCCGTAGCTGTGGAGCGCTGGGATTCTTTATTCTTCAGCGATGATGCTCTACTATTACTTTGGGACAGGCTGAAGGGATTTAGTGATACAGAATTAATCGTCCAATGACATCAAATACTTACAGCAATGTTTTACTACTGTTCGTAGAAGAGCAGAAGCTTTTACTGCAGCAAAAGTGGGAGAAACTCCTGATTATTGCCTTTCATTTGAGAAGAACGCTAAAGTAAACCGTCTGCTGGAGGATAATGCCACAATGACAGACGCAACAAAGGCAGTGTAAGAGATTTCTATGTAAATGCACTGAAAAGACTGTAATTCACCAACACAATGCATGCTCAATGTCACTGTTTTTATATTCTCTGTTTGTACTAAATTACCCCAAGCCTTATCGCCACAGTAAATAACTGGACATTAAAATCCAGACAATAACACATTAGCTCTAATGCAGTGAGAAAAATGGTTCCCCTTGTTTATGCTGCCGTAAGGAAAACACTGCTGTGCAAAAACAAATGCTCACATCTGGAAACATGGCTTTATCCAGTGTTAATGAAAAAAGACAGAAGAGTTAGCACACAAACACACACACATACACAGGACCTCAGGCAGTGGATGCTGTGGTTAATGTATAAATAGACTCTGCTTTAGACCACTAACTGTGTCAAGAAGCACAAGACACACACGTACACACACAAACAAACTTCAGGCCAATAATTGCCTCATTCACACGGGTTAGCTTAGCCACAGCTGAGAGATAACACGACATGTCTGTATTCATCTCCAGAACTGTCCGATCTAATCCAAAACTATGCACATGCATAGAGCACCACTTAGTGTATGACAACAAACATCTAATCACCATGAAAACCAGCATCAAATGCATCCAGTTACCATAACAATGAGTACCATTTGAACCCAGTAACAGTGAGATTCACAATATACACATTACCACGGCAATGAGCATCACGAGTGCAGTAAGAGATAATTAGTGTAGATGTTCCCATGACAGCAAGCATCACTATGACAACTACTAGTTTCCGTGACAATGAGCACAATGTAAGTGAGCTGTTTAGTATAGACGTTACCATGACTATAAGCATCAGTCACCCTAACAACCAGCATCAAGAGTCTACTTACCATGACACCATGACAGTGAAGTCAGGGTAAGATACTGAGTAGTGTAGTGTAGACATTACCATGACAACTAGTATCAGTCACCATGACAACAGTCACAATGCAGCCGCAGTAATGGGATGGTGATGTAGGGTGTTAATCTGCCTGTCAAATTTAATAAACATAGACAGTAGCTGTGTCTTGGTGTGAGCGAGATTTTTTTAAACCATGTTACACTGATTACCTGTTTCCTTTCATCACAAGCTGTGAAATCAAATCCACATTTTGATTCAGTCATTCGTTTTCAGCCAAAATAAAGAATTACTGGTCAACCAGCTGTTATCTTTAAACACAGACACAACTATAAACAACATTCTGTCTTCATCATGATCACTTGTTCATAACCAATTGGTGGTGGGTGTGTGTGTGTGGGGTGGGGGCTGCGTGTGTGAGAGAGATGGATGGAGCTCAGAAATCAGGTCTTTTAAAATTCCTGTGGGACCCTAAGTCATTCCTGTGGAGGAGTGTGTGAATCTCTCTCTCTCTCTCTCTCTCACACACACACACACACGCATCAACATACAGGATGTCCACACACAACAAAAGATTCAAATAAATTATTTGTGGTGGTTATAAAAGGAAACGTGGTTTGTGAAAATGCAAAGCCTTTCTTTCTTTCTCACACATACGAATACATTCCTTTCTCTGTGAGTTATTTCCATATCCTCTTGTATTACTGGCTTAAGGCTTATGTCAGCACTTTACCCACAACTCTAACCTCAGCACAAATGTCACTGTAAAAACAAAACCTCCATCAAAACAATCTCCAACAACGTTGATTTAAAGGAGAAGAAAAAACATCTTAAATTTTAATTAAGCCTTAATTAAAGTCTTTTTAAAATTATTTTTGCCTGTTTCTGTTGGTCTGATCATAAGGAAATGAAGTGGGAATGCTGGGGGTCTGCGCGCACACACACACACACACACACACACACACACAGAAAGGATGATGTCCCAGTCTGCAGTGCAGCTGTATCCCTCAACCACAGGACGAGGAAAACGCCCAAAAACACCATAATCACAGTGTGTGTGTGTGTGTTTGTGTGTGTGTGCCGTCCATCCCACTTCAAACATTCACAGCAAAAGGCAGCAGTTTGCAAGTATAAAGGGAAGATGGAGAAAGAAATACAGAGAAGAACAGTGAATCTTCTTGTAAGGCTTAACACTAGATGGCAGAACATTTTTGTGAAAATTTAATGGCCTTCAGCCATAAACATGATCAGTTCTGGATCACAAACTCCACTCAGATTCCTTCCAAAGGCACTAGATATAGCTCTAATATAGCCTAATGCTGGGGGTTAATACCCTTCTGGCAGACAACTAGCATTGAGCATGGTGAGGTTAAACTCATGTGCTGCTGCTCCAGAGCATTCCTATCCTTCCACGATGGGTGGAAAAAATCATTACCTTACAGTCATTGAATTCACTCACTTTAATAGTTGTCTACAAAAACTGGACATAATTAGCTACTTCATACCAGCGTGTGTTCGTGTGGGTGTGTGTGTCCAACATTACCACAGAGAATACTCATTTCCCTATAAACCACGCTCTTATTTTTAGTTGTCTGACATTTAGCTCAGCACACTCTCCTCTTCGGGAAGGATTTACACTGGATGTTGGAACATTGCTGTGAGGATCTGATGGCATTCAGCCACATAAGGTCTGGTACAGATTGTGGTGGATTAGTTTTAGATCGCACACACCATACCAGGAACTGAATTAAGCACCATCACAGTTCCACTGCTCCACACTTGTCATAGGTGATCTCAAGCTCATGTACAGCTGCTCCTGAGGTTTATATCTGTAGTATTGCGTATGTGCTTTTGTAAGGCATCAATCCAATAATCTACATCAGCTTTACCATCTTAATACCATGTGTACACTGGCACAGAGAGAGAGAGGGAGAGAGAGAGATAAAATAAGAGAGAGACACAGAGTTAGAATGAGAGTGCTAGAAAGAGAAAGAGAAGATGAGAACGAGGAGACAGAAAGAGAATGAGAGGTAGAGAAAGAGAAAATGAGAGCGAGACACACGGCAGATGAGAGAAAGAAAATGAAAGCATGGAGACAGAAAGGAGGAGGGAACTAGAGAAAGACAAATGAGAGAGAGTAAGAGAAAAGAAGACAGATGACAAGGGAGAAGGGGGGGGGGGCGATGATGTGATGTGCTGACCCATATTGCGAGTGGATTACTGCTTGAAGAACTGAGGCGAAAACTGTGGGGTTTTATTATTATTATTATTATTTTATCTTAATTTTAAGGAAATACTCCCTGTTGTGGGGCAGCAAAGCAAAAATATGAGGTACAAAATGCATAACATTCATAAAAATCCACTCTAAAGATGATTTATCACTTTGTTTTCTTCAGTAAGTAGTTATATTTATGTATGAATTAAAATATTCATAATAGACCCTGTGAAGTTTGGAAGCATAATACATGTACAAGTGTGTCTGGAGTGTGGCTTGAAAATATTCTCATCTAAAAAAAAAAAAAATAAATAAGGTGGAGGTACAAGACAGAAAACGCCATGTTTATAGAAGCCTCTGCTGCCATCCAGACCCGTGCTGAAAATAAGAGATCACGATAAACAAGCTGCTGCACATTGGAGATGGAGAACGAGATACATCCTTGCAGTTCAGAACAGTACTGTATGTAAACCTTGCAGAGCGCTGATTGTCCAGAGAGAGTCATCACTCTACGCCACGCAACGCAGACGACCAGCACCAATTCTCTGTAAAATCTCCAGCTACAGCAGAGATAACATTTGCTTTTATCCAACACACAACGATAGCTCGTAAAATGACGCTGTGGCCGGTGAAAGAATCCAGCGAGAGCTGAACATTGCAGCATGGAACAAACTTTACTGATTTGTATGAACTAATGACAGAGCTGTATTCAGTCTCAAACAACAACAACAACAACAACAACAAGAACATGCCAATACACGATGAGTAAACAACGCTTAACATTACCACCGCCATTGTTGTAGTTTCCAAAGCCCCCTGTGCACATTAGAGACAGGGTTTTGAGACGACATTGGACTCATTTCAGGGGCAGCTGTGTTAGTGTAAAGCTACCAGAGAAAAAGTTTAGAGCCAATCCCAGTCACATAGGTACGATGCAATGGAAATGTGCCATTAGTGGACCATTGGGGTCAAGACATGATGGGAACAGAAGGATTTCTAAGTGGTCGTCATATATTTTACGTTCATTGTTTAGTAGATGAAACATTAAACACATCATCTTAATGTTCTCACGTCAGAGCAGCGGTGGTGTTCAAACTATTTCCTTCCACTTTTGCCAGTCTTTTGAGACATTGGTGTCCTCCCCCCAGCCCAGTCAAATAAAACAAACCTGTCAATATGCAAACTACAGCAGCATATGAATAAAACAATCAGGACAAATCATCCCATGTGTCTAAGGTCTGTTTGAAATTGGCCAGAGTCTCAGTGTGTAAACATAATGGACACACACACACACACACTAAGAGCAGCTCAGTCAGCGAGACAGAAGCAGGATGTCTCCTCCCAGCTTCATTGTGTTACATTGCAGCAGAAACAGCCATTTCCTACAGAACACACACACACACACGCATGTAAAGGTCTTCTCAAATCACTCAAGGCTTTCAAATCTTTCAAGGCAAAGCTCGGAAATAGGAAATGGTAAAGGCGTTATCTACTTTAAATTGCTCTGAGGGGTGGAGCTAAAGTGACAGGGGTCAAGGTTTGTGTGTGTGTGTGTATGACCCAGACATTAATTTGTACACACACACAACTTACATAATCTCTACAGAAAGCCAAAACCTGAAATGATGTGAGAGTCTCTGGTGCAGCTGCCCTTGACCGCTTATCCCTTCTCAATTCAAGTGTGGGACAGAGGGGTATAAAGCCCCCAGTATTGAGAAGTGAAACAGAGGAACGATGTTCTCTTGAAAGAATGAGCTCTGTCCACCGTCTTTCGAATTAGATGGAGAGCCAGGACTAAACAACAAATATCAGAACCTGAATTCAGAATACTTAATGCCATCAAATCTTCACAGAGGTGTTCCGACATCTAGAGTAAAGTCTTCCCAGGGGAGCAGAATCTGTTACTGCACTGAAGAGGAACATATTGCTGAATAATGCACTTAATTTCAGGACGCGGAAGGCGCAGTAGTCCACAAACCTGTCTGCACACATGAGTTATGAATTCAGGGATCGATGCAAAAACAATATTCGGAAATGTTCAGCTGTATGGGCGGCACGGTGGCGCAGCAGGTAGTGTTGCAGTCACACAGCTCCAGGGGCCTGGAGGTTGTGGGTTCGAGTCCCGCTCCGGGTGACTGTCTGTGAGGAGTGTGGTGTGTTCTCCCTGTGTCCGCGTGGGTTTCCTCCGGATGCTCCAGTTTCCTCCCAGAGTCCAAAAACACACGTTGGTAGGTGGATTGGCGACTCAAAAGTGTCCCTAGGTGTGAATGTGTGTCTGTGTTGCCCTGTGAAGGACAGGCGCCACCTCCAGGGTGTATTCCTGTTCTCTCATAAACTGTGAAAAATGTTCACATGGCAGATATATCTGTGTATTTACAGGCATCAGTGCACAAGCAAAGAGCACCAAAAAGGCACCAAGTTATTGGTGTAATATCGGCTAAAATTCCAATATCAGACGGATAACAAAAATGTTCAAATCCACACATCAGCAGATGGTATATCAGCTGCAGATGCATCATGCACCACATTATATACAAACACAAATACAAGCAAAATATGTTATCTGAATATTTAGACTTTAGAATTTAGAATTTCAGGTCATATAGTTTTGGCATCTGTTATGTGTAACCACAGAACCAACCAAACACTCATACATATATACACACACACACCTGCAGATCAGAGATGCTACCAATCTCCCTCTTCATCTCTTTCTCAGTCCCTTCATCCTCCATTCATTTATTCATCCTTCTCATTATCAAAAACACCAGGAGCCTATTTCCACTGCACATGAACACGTGTCACATCCTGAGTGTGTCTGTTTACACTCTTCACTAAAACACATCCGTGGGTACCAGAAAAGATCCAATCTCACTTTCCCTGATAAACAGCACACACACAGTTTGTGAGAAAAAAAGAGAGAGATTGAGCCACACTACAGTTACCATTGGTAAGGTACATTATCAGGGTTTAAGGCTTGAGAGAGAGAGAGAGAGAGAGAGAGAGAGAGAGAGAGAGAGAGAGAGAGAGAGAGAGAGGGGAGGCTTCCTCCTGGATATACGAATGTAAAAGGATCTGTGTGTTGTAATTAGTTTGTATTGTTTGGAGTTAAGCCAAAGGAATTCTTCCCTTTTCCTGTATCACAAACACACACACACTCACAATTACTGTACTGTAAAAACATACTGTCGTTGTCAAACAGGTTCTTTGTCCAAACAAAGAATCATGGACCATGTTCCTCTTTTATTGCAGTAACAGCTTCTAATCGTTTGTGATGGCCTTACACTATGGGTCTAGAATATTTCTGTGAGGATTTGATGGTACTTAATGACAGCATTAGGTCAACAGCATTAGTGAAGTCAGGTACTGGTGTAGGATAATTAGTTTTGGATCACAAACTACACTCCATCACTGCAGAGAAGTCGTTTCCACTGCTCCACAGCCCAGCGCTTTAGAGGGGCTTTATACCCACCTAGGCCATGTTTGGCATTGGGCACAAGTGTGGCTTCTCCAGTATGATTTTCTATGCACATTACACATGTACTATCTGTATATACAGATACTGTACACCTCTAGTTCATGCTTCACACCTGTCATGTTGATGTTAGGCTCATGTGCAGCTCCACCAGTTATTCTGATGGCATTATGCAAGCTGCAAATATCTGCATCAACACTGGGTGCACCATAAAGAATTCACTAATCCTTTATCCTAAAGGGTCCCCATGAACATTTTCCAAACATCCATTTCCAATCCATCTGTCCTGCGCTTTCAGCCTTCCCACACCATTCACACGAGCAACACAACCTACACACTACTCTCACTCACCACAGTAACTACATTGTCCAGCAGTGGCCAAAAAATACATGCTGCTATATTATATATAATTTTCTCTTCAAATTATTCCCCGGGCCAATTTCAACCCAAAGATATTTCTCACCCAGTCTCACAATTCTGCCAAGCTGGAGAGGGAGAAGGTGCGGGTGAATCTCCACTTCATCTTCTCAAACTGCTGCTGACATAGTATCATCAGAGCTTAAAACACTTGGAGGAGAACACTAACTACATTTCTTTGATGTGATCTCATAGAAAATCGTTGGACATCAAGAGAGTAAGAGAGGTTTGTTGTGATCTCTGGGATGCATGGTTATGGATTGCTAGGGCATCACTGGGGTCTGAAATTGGGACAACTGCTCATCCTATTTATGTTGTTGTGTCAAATATATGCCATAAGAAATGCAAACAAAAAACTCTCTATGAGGAGCAGGGACCCGGGTGGGAAAAATGTATAACATTGTATTCGTTTCTTCCCTGGCACCGCTCTGTGTAAACTACGCTCTGTTCTAAATACAGCTCTACTCCCTACATAGTGCACTTCACAAATTATAAAAATAATACTTCTACATCGCTACACTGTGTGCTATATAGGATGGAGTCAGTCCTGCCAATAATATGTGGATGGCAGCAGTCCTGTGGTCAGAGACTGACCAATGATTAATAGGTGAGAGAAGGGGCTGATAAACCAAAGCAATACAGTATATGTCTCTAACAATATTATGTTTTAAAAACATAAGTGCTATAAAAATGAGAAGTTGGTCTGATTATGAGAAACAAACAGTTTGGAGCAAAACGTCTCATCCACAGCGTGAAACATGTGACCCCTGCCCCAGGCATCGGCACACATCACACATCAGCCGTTTTTATTAAACATGGAAAACACCACACACTCCAGCAGTTCTGAAACCACAGCAGGTATTTTCCCACGAATCGATGGTGGTGTGAACAGGTTTCTGCAAGTGTTAACATGTTTCAACCTGAAACTGCAACAGGGAAGCGTAGGAAAAGAGCATCTATATATATGACAGCGTCTACAGAGAGGATAACAACTCTCTCCAATGCAGTGGACAGAAGTCAGCCATAAGGTTCAAAATCACCTCCTCGTTTGTCTGCTGCTCTGCATCCTATATTATGCACTTTCACCCTCTTCTTCAATGCTCAGGACACCTACAGGACTCCTTGTGTACTGGTATGAGTGGATTAGGCACAGCAGTGCATGCTGGAGATTTTAAAGCAACACTAGGTCATTTTTTTTACCTTAAATTTCAGCTTCAAAATCATTGTGATGCTCCACTGAGCTGTAAGAGGGAGAATAGAGCCTCTGCTACTCCAGGCTCAGCACTGCACTATGTAAAATGGCACTATGTAACCTTTGCAGGACGGTAGGAAATCTATCCAAACCCTCAGTGTCACTGCTGGAGTGAAAATGCACCAACCAAAAACATCCAACGATCAGCATCTTTTATCCATGTCCAATGCAAATTGTAAGCCTGTGGGGTATAACACCCCCGGGACTGGGCTGTGGAACGGTGTTGTTGTGTTCTCTGGAGTGATGAAGCTTGAACCTTGGGAAAGACCTGGTATTTGTGACCCAGAACTAACCCCTCAACATCAGTACCTTACGACTGCCATCAGATCCTCACAGCAACGCTCCAACATCTAGTGTACAGACAAGTGGCTGTTACTGCAGTTGTGAGAAACAACCACCTGGTTAGGACTCTTCAGTTGAGAAGAAACCCGAGCAAGTGTCCAGAATCTTTTGAACTTAACCAAACATACAGCACTGTTCAAATATCTTAGGCACCTTAGATTATTACTATATTATTATTATTTTAAATAATTTATCTTCTCAATGAGTATGCTTTAAAAGAACACTGCATAATATTGACATTTACTATGTAATATAAAATGTACAGCTTTAAAATCATTGTGATCCTTTACTGAGCTGTAATAGGAAGAACAGAGCCTCTGTTGTTGCTACTGTGGACTCAGCACTGCAGAAACTGCACTATGTAACTTCTGGAGGAGGGTAGAAAACCACTTTTTCTTTATTGTTTTTTGGGTAAATAAAGCCTTAAAGCTCTGACAAATCCCTTTTTAAATCTCATTTTCAGAGGTGCCTAAAATGTTTGCACAGTTCTGTACGTCACACAGTGCAGCCCCAGAATTAGCAGGAGGCCAATCCATGCTAATGACATCACAGTGTTATGAGTGCACAAGTCCAAGAGGAGTTGAGGGAGAATGTGAGGAATTTGGCTTTCTCTTTGCCATTTTTTTCCTGTTACTTATTTTGGAGGCACTCTCTTGGGGCACACACATACTTACACACGTCATCGGCCCAGAAGCCGAACTGGAAAGAATTCGCCAAGAACGGAAGCTACTCCCACACACTTAAACATTCCTGATATTCAGCCCTGCTGACAGTCACAGGAACATGCAGCCAGTATCATCCAGTCCAGTTTAGAGCGTCTCAGTACTGCCTTTTATTTACCATCCAAACCTCACCACACCCCGTCTAGTCTGTGCAATTCAACCAGCTGGACCCTCTACTTCTACTGTGAGCACACAGCTTGTATAACCCCACAAAAAACCACGGTCATGTAACTGGACTCTCTGGAGCCGCACATGAGCTTTAAGTTACCAGGCCCAATGCCAAGTGCCAGTCAGAGGGGTATGAAATCGACAGCATTGGCACGTGGGGCAGTGGATGTTTGTTCTCTGGAGTGATGGAGCTCCACCTGATAAATATGGGATGATATGGCATGGCATCAGTACCTGACCTCACTAATGTTCTCATGGCTGCCATCAAATGGTCACAGCAATTTTCCAACATCCAGTGCAAAGCCTTCCCAGAAGAGGAAAATAAGATAATAGCTTACATTGACACTGCTATTGTATGGGCATTTTATCACAGACTTCATAAACATCAAGATAAACAAATAGAAAAGGGCAGGACGTCAGAAGCGGAGCAGAATCAGATTGACTCGTGTTATCCCATGTTTTCTGACTTAGTAAGTACACAAAAAAAATTACTGGGGGGGTCTTGTTTCACAGTGTGTGTGTTGGTGGGCTCCAGATTTTGGAACTTGTTTACTTGCACTGAACAAGGTTATATATATTATATAAAAGATGTTGATGTGTTTTTCAAACCTGTATTTAGTAAAGACAGCACAGTAATAACATATTAATAACACTTTATTATGCTAATGCTATCTTTAATGCTACATATTTGTGATTGGTAAATAATCACAGCGAGGTTGTCTCATGATGGCCCCAGTTGACAATAATGGACATAATCAGGGCTGTTTTTATTCCTGCAGCACTCGACTGGACGATAAAGAGCTAAATTATTCTTTTGTCCTCCTACAACATCCATCATTTCACCCCTCTGTCATTTAAGGACCCCCACGCACTGCAGAACAGTGTTTAAATCCAGCTATTTGACCATTAAAAACCCCATGAAACCACACAGAAACATGTCAAAACGAAAGCTGTGCAGTCAGAGCGCTATCTGCCCCAGAGACGAGGGGATTTACACAAACAATAGCCAGCTAGGTTTAGCCCCAACTGGAACATAAAGCCCTAAAGCCGAGGGGCATTTGTGTCGCAGCTGGAGTCACACAAAAAAAAGACCCTCCTTGCTACAAAGAGGTGGGACCCTCAGACACACACACACACACACACAGCAACAAGCTCAGGCCATTACAGTTATTACATAATCAGCCCATTGCTTATATCTCAGCTTATCACAATTACGTTCCGAAAATATTAGCCTAGCGCTCATAATACTTTGTCTAAAGACACAAACACAAATAAGTGTTAAAGGACCAAGATGTTTGCTCTTGATCTGCCCCAAATAATGAGGATGTATCAGATTGTGGCTTGAGAACAAGAACCACCTGCAGCATTGTGAATTTGCTCTTGCAAAATGACTTCTCAAGAAGACTTTTTCTGCAAGACACATGTCCTTTCTCATAACTATGAAATAGGCCTGTGATTCAACTGTGCAAAGGCAGTTAAAACCACTGACTACTTTAGGCTCCACAAATGCCTTTTCATGAACACGTACTGTACACATACTCCTTGGCTGATTGCTTTAATGCTCTTATCGTTCGCATGTGTTTATAAACGCTCTCATTCTCTCTGCTGTTATAACTGCTTATTAGTTACTTAAGTATATACTTATGTGTAATTACTGTAAACCAAATTATTACACCTTTAAATATATATATACTGATCAGTCCTATTCTCGTTAAACCCCTGCTGAAGTAACAATAGATTTTATTAGAACTGCTAGCTGAAAGACACACAGCCAATCAAATCAGAGCTCATTTGCATTCACCAGTTTTAAAGTCACAGTAAAAAAATAATTTTATTCAAAGGAATTGAGCGACGTTGGAGAATTGACGACTATGAAAGAATGTCTAGATATAAAGCTAAAGTTGACTCCTTATTCCGTTCCACCTTAAATTGTGCAGGAGCTACATTCTGAAGCTGGAGTATCTCCTTCCCTGAATTTTCCATACCACCTTAAAAGCACCAGAATTGAACATCAGCCAGACTATACCTCAGCCTCATGTGGTCGCCAGGTAAACATGTCCTGTTTAAGGTGGAACGGAGGACTACTATACGTCAACTGCCTTGTCTAGTCTCCCTCTAAGGTGCGCCCTTTAAGGGGGGATGGAAAGTTGGAGAAGGAAACACCACTCGTGTGATACCGCGCACTTAAGATGAACCATTTAAGGTGGAATGAAAAATGTGAATAGGGAGCCAATTCCAGTCGCGTGAAGTCGCCAGTTAAGGTGCATTATTTAATGTGGAAAGGAAAAACCGACCAATTAATGTGTTACTGCAACTGCTGAGTGTGTGTGTGTGTGTGTTTACCCGCGTGTACGGTGTCGGTGAGGTCGTAGGCGCCTGCGCTCCTGGGGAACTCTTTGAGCTTCTTGGCGTTGAGGTTGATGAAGCCGGAGCTGGCCGCGTCCTCCAGCGCTCTCTCGCAGCCGCGGCTCACACACACGGAGAGAGAGAGCGCCGACATGTTCAGCTCCGCGTGGAGAAAACCGGGGCAGAACACCGGGGAATCGGGCGGCGCAGCTTCGCATCCAACACAAACAGACTCGGAGTCGGAGACGCGGAGCGTTAGTCCCACTGTATCAACACCGCACTCTCACAGTTCTCACCGCGCATGCGCCAGCTCGCGAGGGCTATAACGGGCGCGCGCTTCAAAACAGACGCGCGCGCGCCACCAGCTGGATAAATATATCTAACGGCGGTTACCCTTTCATTTTATTCTTTCTTTCTTCCTTTCATTTTTCTTTATCTTACACTTTCTGTTTTGTCGTTTTCTTTAGTTTTCATTTTTCTTCCTTTTTCCTTCATTCTTTTTTATTCTATTTTTTCTATTCTATTCTTTTTCTACTTTTTTCTATCATTTTCTTTCTTTCATTAATTTTTTATTGCATTGTGCACGATGAACTCACATTCATGAATCTCCAGTACATCCCGTTTTATTTCTCAATGGTTTCCTTATGTGTTTATACAAGCTTGATTTATTGGTCAAATTCCCATAGAAAATCTGTTTGAATAGACATAGGTTATGCACTTGTGTAAATGGGTTGTTGGTCTATAGCAAAGGAAATGATAGTAAATTCAAAGTCCAACCACAAAACCTGGGCTAATAAATCTAATGACAGTTTTAATGTGTGGTAATGGGTGTTTGTGTAAGGTCCACGTGACTGTTCTAGTTTATAAAAGCTTTGGTTTTGTTTGGTCAGAAACCAAAAGGAAAGCGTTTTTTTTTTTTTTTTTTTTTTTTTTTTTTTTACGAGGGTGAGTGAGACTGAGGTTTGCTGACTCAGAAAACAGCATAACCCCCACTTCAGCGGAAAAGTATTTACTGATTACAGACTCACAACTTACAACACAGCAGTAAGTTGACTAAAAAAGAGCCCTGGGCCTTTAATTACATACCTAGACATTTATTAAAACCTATTTAACTCCCATCACCCTTGTTTTATTAAAATGGACAAGCAGATATTATTGAGGAAATTCAAAAATGATATGATTAACGTACAGAAGGGACAGGGAATAAACATAAAATAAACATAACCAGCTGTCTATGTTCGTCCTTTCAGTGTAAAAAGAACAGCTCAACACTGTGGGTCTGAAAGGTTGTGGAGCTGGAGAGAAGAACAGTGAGTGCTGACAGTGGAGGTAAATGGTGGACACAAGACTGATGTCTGACCATAGAGTGGATCATTAATCAATTTCTGGTGGTGAGGGATGTACAGGACACCTGTTTAGTGAGGAAAAACCTCTTTAGATGGGTGGTGGTCACTGTCGGGGGTGGAGAGGGAACAAAATGCAGCCTTGAACCGGCCAAGCAGGTAGACAATGAAAGAAGGAACGTGTGTTAGAGTAATGGAGATGTCTGGCTGCATTCACCACCACTGGAAACATCACTGTGTTTACAGCTCATACACTGAATTATGGTAAAATATGTGGCATTCTACTTTCATAAAAGCCCACTGCTAGGTTTCATTTCTGAAACTGGAACTGAACACTTCTCTAAAGCTACCCTCTTCCTCTAATTTTCTCTAATAAAAAGCTGAGAGCTGAAGAGCTGCAAAAGAATCATTACATGAGACAGAAAACGTTTCTTTTTCACCCAAAAACATTAATATTTATAGTGTATTAACTCTAAAAAATGAACAAGTTTCGGGACTGAGACACAGGTTATTGTCTATAACCCAGTTCAAACGTATTTATGATTGTCATGTGCTACTCCTTTACTATGGGGGCGTTATTGTTTTTCCACCCGTTTTAGGACAGGTCCCGCCTCCTTGTGCTATGATTGGCTCATACTCATCCTAGTCAAATTTTATTATGACGTTTAAATTCATTTAAAAACATAACAGGCCATTCTCCACAATCAGCATCTCATTGTTCCTCAATGTCTAATCGAAGAGAAAGTTTTGTAAACAACAATAACTCAATATTAAAAGTATTTTTAATTAATATATTTTAAGGCATTTTATAGGAGAGTGTAGTCAAAAATTAGTTAAAGCTGCTGCCACACATCTCTGTGGCCTCGGGGTCCTATCGATAAGGTTGGGTGGGCTTTGGATCCCCCTTCACCCTGATCAAGAGTAAGCATTACAGAGGATAATTAAATGAATTTACTTGTGTTTAAAGTGTAAATTACACACATTTTTCTTTACACACATAGTTTTAAAGGTACCATCAGTGAGACAGAAATGTGGAATCACAATAAGTAAAAAAAAGACTAATTATAATGCTATATATAAATAGTTTTATTAAATTAATTTTTAGGTTTTATTGTATTGTTTATTTAAACATAAACATGAACAGTATTTTACAAAATATAGAAAAATCATCATTGCACATAATCACACCATATTTAAATACAGTACAATTATATACAAATAATAATAGAAATGTTAATTAGATACTGTAAAAAATACTGTAAAAAATGTTCAATAATAAATATATAAATAAATGTGTGTGTGTGTGTGTGTGTGTGTGAGTGAATGTGTGTGTGTGTGTGTGTGTCTGTGTTGCCCTGTGGGGGACTGGCGCCCCCTCCGGGGTGTGTTCCCGCCTTGCGCCCAATGATTCCAGGTAGGCTCTGGACCCACCACGACCCTGAATTGGATGAGCGCTTACAGATAATGGATGAATGAATGAATGTGTGTGTGTGTGTGTGTGTGTGTGTGTGTGTTAGAAGAATAATCAAATCAGTCCAGCAGCTGTCAGTCATGAGAATATTAGCCAGTCGTGTTCCGGGGGCGTGGCCTGTCGGAGTTCGGGTGTGTGCCCTTCGAAGCGGAGCGGATGAGGAGCGGTTCTGCACTGAGAGCTTCTGCAGCCGCTGGCGGGTCGTGAAGAAATGGTGAGTTGATCTCGGGCTTTTAAACTGAATCTCAAATTAAGTGGGTATTTTCTTGTTTGTTTCGTTTTGTTTTGTTGTTGAACCGTAACCCAGGCAACGGTAACATTTCCCCTCGAGCGACATACCGTACGATGTCAAATGAACATTATTTCCACTAAAAACTAACTTACACAGCTCCCACACTCCGGGGTCCGGTTATTCACAGGTCGTCCACTTCATTAGCTCCACTGACCACACAGGAGCACGGTGTAGTTACACAGTTACAGACTGGAACTCACTGATTACTCTGCATACGCTGTTAGCCCACTTTCACCTTGTTTTTAAATGGTCAGCTCCCCAGGACCACCACATACTGTGATTGTAGAGCTAAAAAAGTGGCCCTAAGTGGTCATAAATGGTTAGTGGAGCTGTTAAAGTGGACAATGCGTGCAAAATATTAGTGTTAGAGTGTAGAGTTTATGTTCCATATGAAATATATGTATATCAGAAATATGTTTGCAGCCATTTTACTGTCATTTCTTGCTGCTGACTCCTGGATCATATTTATTTTCACTTTTCTAATAGGTGCACTAGCTGCAACCTGTTTTATAGGTTATGTTTCTTTAAAAAATACTTCAGAACTAAGTTTAAAACTGCATTGTAATTTATTTTCATTACAGTTATAACTTAATGTCTACATTTGTGTGACTTTTTCCTGAAGCGTCGTTAGTCAGATCACTTAATGTATAATAAATGCTCTTAGATGTTTTAGGCAAGTGGTTTATCAATGAACAGCTTGTTGATGGTGTGATCTCTGGACCTGCTTCTAAACTGCTATTTACAGCAGTCTACTCAATAAGATTTACAATCTTCAAGAGCACTTATACAGATATTTGTTACATTTCCTTGTTACTCAGTGAATACGATATAAACAGTGATGGGGCGCTGTGGTGTGAAGTTTTTGGATGTAGATGATCATTTCCAAGTCGTATAAGATAAAGACTCCCCCCATTGCGTTCTGCTGAAGTTTTGAATCTTAACCATGTTTTGTTGCAGAAGGAACTGAGAAGCGTTGTTATGGCTGTAATAGGAACAGCTAGGGTTGGATGATATGGTCAAAATGTATATCACGATATGTTTCTTAGTTTCGGTTGATGCAATATAATTCCGATATTGATATGAGCAATACAAAACACACAGAAAAACTGCCAGGAAAAAACAAGAAACATGATATCATCCTCAAAAATAAACTTCTTAGCTTTGTCAATATTAATATTAAAGTTTGTTTACAAAATAATGAACTGACAGCAGTGTCCTGTAATTAACATCAGTCAGTGACAGATAATGTAACTAATGCATATTGAAATATTGAACGTTTAATGTTATTGTTATTGAAACATTATATATTATAATATACATTGATATTGAATTATTGTTCAGGCCTAGGAACAGCACATATTTATCTTTTCCGTCTTTATTCAAGTGGACATGGGCAGCAGAAGCCGCCCAAACCGAATGAAACCCAATGGTGGATCCACCGAGTCTGGTCTTGGTTCCTCTACCGACTCCTACCATGACAGTTCTTGCAGTTTCTCAACACAGAGTGGGATTGAAATGACAGAACATGACTGTAGTGAAGGATACCTGAAACCTTCTAGTGGAATCCAGGATCCAAACGAACTGAACTCTGGTTCTCCTTCTACGTTAGACCCAGAGAAAAACTGGTACCACTTACCCAGGAGCAGTCCAGTCATTTCCCGTAAGGCTCGCTTCCAGGCAACAGAAGCAGTGGAGCAGCATTCCTTGGAAGGTTCACCACCTGTTGGATTTTCTTCAACACCGCCATCTCAGAATGATCTGTCTCCAATAGTCAAAGGTTTTGTTAACTCACAAGAACTTCAAGAACAACAGGACCTTGCCCCTCCCATATCAGGTCCCTCTAATCTCTGTCCTGAAGATGTTCCTGCAGCCGAAGCAGGTTTTACCGGACAGGTAGACATACCTATGAATAACAAGGAGCCCCAGAACGTCTCTTGTGGCTCATCAGAGTCTCAGTCCACTCCAGAGACCAGGGGGGTGTCCCTTTCTGATGGTATGATTAGACAACTCACTGGGAATCGACAGCTAAGGAACAAGAACAGAACCTGCTCAGATACACGTCTGAGTTCAGGTGAGTGAATATGTCCAACCCAACAACTCAAAAAAGGAGGGATGCACTGATATGAGAATTCTGAGCGAATGCATATATCCAGTATTATACATGTACATACCGGCCAAAGCAGATGCAGAATAATCATTCATTCTTTCATGTCTGTAACCGCTTATCCAGTTCAGTATCAAGAATCATTGGGCGCAAGGCCCTAGAGGGGGTGCCAGTCCTTCACAGGGTGACACACACTCACACATCGTCACACATTCACACCTAGGGACACATTTGAATCACCAATCCACCCACCAATGTGTGTTTTTTGGACCACGGAGCACCCAGAGGAAAACCATGTCCACGTTGAGCGTGTGTCGCCCTGCGAAAGATAGTCGCCCCCCTCCAGGGTGTGTTCCCGTCTTGTGCCCAGTGTTTCCGGGTAGGCTCCGGACCCACAGCGACCCTGAACTGGATAAGGGTTAAAGACAATGAATGAATGTACATTGATCTAATTTGTTTAGAACAAGAGTGTCACACAGTCTTTGTCTGGTATAAAATAAATGTGTCAAGCATATGCCCAGTGCAGATGATCTTTAAAACATTAATTTATCTGACAAATGTTAATCTAATTCTGATGTTATTGTGCATTACAACAAAAAATGCCTATATTTTTCGCCTGACTTGGACCTTCATTTTCCAATCATGGGAAATTAGAGTTGAGGTTCAGAAACTGAGCACTCTATGCAACATTTAAGATTTAAAACAAAATTTGATGCTTTTTAACAGTGGTTTCCAATCTTTTATGATCACAGACAACAGCCCCTGGCCTTTCTGGGAGTATGTGGGTTTTTGGGGTTGTGTGTGAGGTGATGATATATTCCAACGTTGATGTAATACACTGGATGGAACATTACAGCCACAGTGTACAGCAGCAAAATTGACGTTAACTCAGACTTAGCAAATCCAGGCCTGTTTCCTGCAGACTTGGAGGTCATAGCATGGTGCTCTCTCTATGAGGGCCAAGCAAGTGTGTTTTTTTTTAACATCCATTTTTATGATGAAGCCTTGGTTTGATGGCTGCCAAATATTAAAACCCAAGCGACCTGAGGTATTAATGTGTCATCAGTGTCAGAACTAATCCCATTTCCAATTTTGTGCTTAATTGTATGTTTTTTTATTCGCTACATTAGCCTCACTGACTGAATGTTAACTGGACACTAAGTCACCTATGTCTCATTTATGGTATTAGGGCCTTCTTTGCACATTTGTTTAGATTCATTGTGGTTATTTAATTGTATAGACTCAGTTCCAGTAGTTACATTAGCCTGCATATATGTACAATACTCTACAACACACTTATCGCACTTTCACTGTAACTAAATGTAATTGTGCTTATTTGCACATTTAATTACCACTGCATTGTTATCTGTATATAACAACAAGGACTCCATATGTACATGAATCTATCTATCTATCTATCTTTTACATTGTGTAAAATCTAATCTTTCACATGCACTTTTTCTTTGAAGGTCCTTTGAACGAGAATCAGATTTCTGAAGATTTATACAGGAATAGCATGGACCTGGACCAGGTAATATATTGTTGGAGGTGATATATCTTGTCTGTATCAGAATGCCCACTCAGTGTCAGTGAACTGCCTAATAATGATCTCTGTGTTCATGTGGCCCTGTTTAGGAGAACGCTCACTTTGTGGTGGTGGACATGGTGCTGGAGGTCCTGGAGGCTGTGAAATGGGCCATGTATCAGCAAGAGTTAAAACGGGAAGAGGGTTCAGAGGACAGAGTCAAACACGTAAACTCCAAAACATACTCTGTCTCCTCCTGCGACAGCGGCTATGATGGTAACACCAGGCTATAACCAGGGCTTGTGTAACTTCTGGTTTTAGACACATTACGCAAAGCAAGGTTTTCCATCAGTTTTACACACAGGACGTCATTGTTTTCTGATGTTGGGGAGAAAATAAGCTAATGATATTTTCAGGAACAGTGACAGGTCTTTTTAAGGATTTCAGCCTTTGCTAAAAATGGATGTGGTGGGATTAATGACCTTTTTTAGAGTGGTGTAACCCTGCATTCACTCTGCGAGAGATGTGACAGTGATTTTTAAGATTAAAGCTGCAGTGGGTGGAGTGAGTGACTACAAAGTTCATTCATTCATTGTCTGAAACCGCTTGTCCAATTCAGGGTCGAGGTGGGTCCGGAGCCTATCCGGAATCACTGGGCGCAAGGCTGGAACACACCCTGGAAGTCCTTCACAGGGCGACACACACACTCAGCCATTCCTAATTGGAATCGAGCAGGGTGGTACATGATTTATCTCCACTGCTCCGTTATGGCAATAAAACCATATTAAACAAAGTTCAGCTCCAGTTTAGAAACAGTCACCGGTGACAGAAGAAGAAGGCGTCCTATAGAAACCATTGAGCAACTATTATAGTTTTCTTTCGTAAGAGACTGACACATCAACTTTAAAATAACGCAAAACTCAAACACATGCTTTATGAATGTTTCTGTGTTTCTGCTGAATGAGCTTTAGTCACTAATCCCGTGTTTCTCTCAGTGCGCGTTCTAATCCTCAACCTGTGTGAATTCCAGATTACTGCGGACGCAGGCTCTCCTCAAACAGAAGCTCTCGGATCTCACTACGCCGGTGGGTAAATTCTCAAAATGTTTGTACTCACCACATTTACCTACTTTAAAATTCACCCCACAGCAGCCAGAGGTATTTGACTGTAAGCACATAGTCTGTGTAATCTCAACAGCTCCCTCCAATATCTTTTGGCTTTTTCAGAGTTGCAGAATCAGAACTAATCATCCAACATCAGCACCTGACCTCACTAATATTTGTGTGTATGTCATCAAATCCTCACTGCGATGTTGCAACATGTCGTCTAAAGCCTTCCCAGAAGAAGCTGTTACTGCGTTAAAAAGGAACATGCTCTTTATTAAAACACTTGATTTCATTTGGTTCATGTTTGGTTTCTGTGTGTGTGTGTGTGTGTGTCCAGGTCCCTGAGGGGCTCCAGATGTTCTGCTGAAGGGCTCGCCCAGCGGCTGTTGACTGAAGCCAGGAAACAGTGGTTTCTCTCAGGAACAACGGTCAGCTGTGATGAACAGTGCCTCAGCCTAGAGGAAGTGAGAGTGGCAACACACACACACACACATACACACACACACACACACACACACACACACACACACACACACACACACACACACACACACACACACACAAATTTCAAAGAGAAGCACACACAAAATCATGTATAAAATACATAATGTACACACTAATGGTTGGCATTTTGAGACAAGGTTATTTCCAGCAGATTTTATATTTTGTATTCATCAGTTCAGTATTTATTACTGCCGCATACCTGAACAGGGTGTCTTTACTCAGTTCAGAAGATTAAACCATCTAAGATTTGGATAAATCTCAGTATCAATAACAATATCAGCTAATATCTGCCAAAAAATTGTTGCTCAGCTGATATATTGGTCCATCCCTAATCAAATAAAAATAAGCATTAAAGAATTAAAGGAGTTGGTGTGTTCTCCCCGTGTCCGCGTGGGTTTCCTCCGGGTGCTCCAGTTTCCTCCCACGCTTCAAAAACACACGCTGGTAGGTGGATTGGTGACTCAAAAAAGTGTCCGTAGGTGTGAATGTGTGTGTGTGTGTTGCTCTGTGAAGGACTGGCGCCCCCTCCAGGGTGTATTCCTGCCTTGCACCCAATGATTCCAGGTAGGCTCTGGACCCACCGTGACCCTGAATTGGATAAGGGTTACAGATAATTAATTAATTAATTAATTAAATAAAGATATAAGTAATGCTCCAAATGAAACAGCAGCGTAAGCTTTGGCTCTGCCATAGAGAAAGATCATATTGAAAACTGATCTTAGCTTTTTCTGTGTGGCATGTTAAATCAGATCATCTTTAGGATTACACATTTATGAAAACACAGTCAATCAACAGCATCAAACTTAAACTTTTGGAGGAGGGTAGGAAACAACCACTCCCCCTGCCACTTTCAGGACGACACTCTAAGGCTAGAGGTATACTAGCTGTTTAGCCATGCGTTCGCATAGACAACAGTTCACATACTCACCTACGTGCTACTCTTGTAACTGGAAGCTTCCACTAGAGGGCAGACCAGAGAAAGACGCTGGTAATCGTGGACTCGGCTCTGACACAGCCTTTCTTCAAAACTTTGTCATTGTGATGGTGCTGATCCCCTGCACTTCCCCCTACCATTTATGCATGTACTGCACATATCATTTAATTTCTGAGGATGCAGCCTATGAACCAAACGGACGCAGGGTACTTTGCAGCAAGTATATGTCTAGCCTATGGGTGAATTACACTCTGTAGCTATAGGGGGAACCCAGGAGTAAAAATACCTAGTGTTGTTGTAAAACATTAAAATATCAAGGATGTTATTTACAGACATATATGGACCTATATCTGTACTGTCTTGGGTTGTAGTTCCCGCTGGACACCGTCTCCATGGGGACAATTGGTGGAGTCAAGCTGAGCGAGGAGATCCGTCTGAGGAGCAGAATGAGAGGAACACTGACCTGGGCTCCACCTCGATTCCAGATCATCTTCAACGTTCCCCTGACACAGAGGTTAGAACCAAAACCTGAATGTTATTTTATAAACACGCATCTGAAATTAAAGCAGAAGATTTGAGAAAATGTTTGTATTCAGAACAACCAATTCACAGCTGCTATGCTGACACCTAGTGGCCTGGAAGTGTCAAACATTTTCTAATAAAAACTATTTTATATATAGCTACTCTTATTGGAAAGACGTACTCTATGGCGCATTAAAAATAAAACAAATAATCACTGAAATATATTTGTTGGTAACAGTGATTTGTAGCTTCTTTAAAGAGGCTGGGTTTCCTTTAAATTCTGTTCTAAATTTGCAGAAAAAGGATTTCTGATGATGTCACAACTTTATTTTTGTATGTGAACAGACGCAGTGAAGTTATCGCCTCGCAGCACTTCCTCTGTGCCGGCTGTGGCACAGAAGTAGAACCACGTACGTTCTCACATCTGCTTTTTAACTCCAGATAGAGATGTCTTTGGTTAACTATAACCTTTATTAAACTTGCATTAATGAATCATTCTTAAAAACAGGCAACACTTGTAACTCTTTTAACACGCTGTTTTCTGAATAATAATTTTCCCTATTATTCTTTATCTAATTAAGGTGTTCCACAAGGTGCAGTGCTAGGTCCTCTGTTTGCCATCTATATGTGTAGTACATAATTCAATTGCTATACTGATGACACAAAGCTGTACATAGCAGCAAATCCTAATAAAGTAATTTGTCTGCATGTTAAATTCAGATAAAACTGAGTTCTTGTTACTAGGTACAGATACTCAGAAATGTATGTTTGCTAATGCTGCTATACCCACTATAAAACCTAGAGTAGATTTAGACTTAACCCTCACATTTGATACCCCCATATTCAACATAGTAAAAACCACTTACGTAATACTGAAATATTTCACTGGGCACAATCACTGGGCACAATATGGGAACACACCCTGGAGGGGGCGGAAGTCCCTAACAGAGTGACACACACTCACACATGCACACTTTTGAGTCGCCAATCCACCTACCAACGTGTGTTTTTGGACCATGAGAGGAAAGTGGCGCACCCAGAGGAAACCCATGTGGACACATAGAGAACACACCAAACTCCTCACAGACAGTCACCCGGAGCGGAGCTAGAACCCACAACCTGTAAGACCTTGGAGCTGTGTGACTGTGACAGTACTTGTTGCACCACCTTCCCATTCTATATTTTGACATATAGAATCCTTTAAATACGTAGAGAAGCTAGTGCATGTGTTTATAATTTCATGGCTAGATTACTGCAATGTGCTTCTAGCAGGAAGCTCATGCAAAACTTTAAATAATCTTTAATAAGTTGAGAATTCAGCAGCTAGAGTCCTCAACAGATCTAAAACATTTAACATTTTAACCCTAGTTCTCTTGTCCCTACACTGGGACTATAAAATACTTCTCTTGGCATATCAATCTCTAAATGGTTTAGGGCTCAAACCCAACCCATCAGGAACTGTTTTGCTCACAGGACAGGTCTACCCTTCCTAGCATTACGTAAAACAATGTAGGAGGAAGAGATGCACAGTTCCTACTGCTTTCCCTGGTGTCACCCTGATACAGCCCCCACCTCCATGCATCCTGTTTGAGATCTTGGCCATGCAGGGAACTGCTTTCGCAGTTCGTAATGTATATTACCTTCATATTGTGTGCAACATATTATCTCTCTCAGTTCATTTTTACTGCTGTGTAAAATGTCTTAGTTCCTCTCGAGGTTTCTTCCTCATGTGGTGAGGGAGTTTTTCCTGCCACTTCACAAAGCTGGATCTCTGTAAAGTGTTATATAAATAAAGTTTGATTGATTTGATTGAGGGCAGCAAAGTGGAGCACAAAGTAATGCCCCTGTCACACAGCTCCAGGGTCCTGGAGTGATTGTCTGTGAGGAGTTTAATGTGTTCTCCCCATCTCTGTGTGGGTTTCTTTCATTGGTAGGTGGATTGACGACTTAAAGGTGTCCGTGAGTGTGTGAGTGAATGTGTGAGTGTGTGTAACCCACCTAAGGACTGCTGCCCCCTCCAGGGTATGTTCTTGCCTTGCGCCCAGTGATTCTGGGTAGGCTCCAGACCCACCGCGACCACTAGATAACGCTTACACACAATGAATTAATTAATGATGTGATTGTACCAGTAGAATATGTGAAGGAATATGGGCTCTAATGATAACATTAAATCATTATTAAGTCACTGTGTTTTGTGGTCCCCCATTCTACAGGTTACATAAAGAGACTGAGGTACTGTGATTACCTGGGCAAGTATTTCTGTGATGGTTGCCATGGAGGCGGCGAGTCTATGATTCCGGGTCGAGTTCTGAGTCGCTGGGATTTCGGACGCTATCCTGTATGCATTTTCTCCAAACAGTTGCTGGACTCCATCTGGGAGCAACCTCTGTTTAAACTCAGCATCGTGGCCAAGAGTCTGTATGTCCAGGCCAAAGACCTGCAGAGATTCAGGGTAAGTTGACCCCTCCCAGAGAAACAGAACCAGAGAGAGGCTTAAGTGATTTCATCAAAACAGACGCCCTGTAAAGAGCTTTGAGTAGAAATTAATTCAGATTATTTCACAAACACTCTGCAGTGATTTAACAGTAGCAGCGTGATATTTATAAAACAGATCTGACTCTGAAATCTGACTGACTGAGCTGTATTCAAAACAATAGTCAGTCTATACATTGTATTGATGAATGACCTCTATCAGTTTCAAATACTCAGTCTTCAGATGTGCATCTCTAAGACAGAGGTGACAGCACTGTGAGCTTGGTGCTCCAATAACATTGCAAATCCCATAGAAAAAACAAGCTGATGTCAGATAAGTCACAGCTGTCATCATTCAAATGTTCATCATGAGGTTAAGGTTTTCTACCTTTGTCCCTTAAGGGACACCTGACATAGACATAGACATAGACATGGCTTTATGATCATTTTGAGAAGGTTTAGGTCTAAATATATAAACTATATATTTTTATAATCTGTGTAGAGCAGCAAAAGTGTTCATATCTGATGTGACCTGTCATCCTCTCGTTCAGTTGGTTTTGTTCTTTTCTTGTTTTCAGGATTTTCAGGAGCAACTGATCTCTGTTAAAAATCTATTGAGAGCCTGCAGACTGTCTGACGGGTAAGGGAAGTCTTCTAAATTTCCAACCTCTTTTTTTCCTGTGTGTGTGTGTGTGTGTGTGTGTGTGTGTAGAGAAGTAATATTCGAAACAGAAGGGGTTTTTTGAGTTCCACTGTATTTGTATGTCACAAGTGAAACCTGCACATAAACACATTGTGCTGCACAAAGCAGTGATTACTATTTACGTCCATTTTGTTTTAGAAATTTCTGCCCAGTTACATGTGTGTTTTACCTCTGCAGTGTCCTGACTGAGTTCCAGCAGCTTCCGACTCACCTGACTGAGGAGCTCCACCTGTTCTCCATGGACGACCTTGTCAAGGTGAAGCGGGGTCAACACATTACGACAGCGAAGATGCTCCTCCGGTCGGCTGCAGCTCACGTGGAAACGTGTGAAGTGCGTAAAAGTTCAAAAACTTCCATTGTAAACATAATCAGCTGGAGAAGCCAAATTTAAAAGAACACTGGGTAATAATTTGTGATAAGACTGGGCTTAAAATGGAGCAATAGCATTCTTAACTTGAGTGCATGTCATTGGAGGGCAGCTAGAGTTTAACACATTTTAAAGCAACAGTAGATAGTGTATTTATCTTTACTGAGCTGTAATAGGGAGAATAGAGCCTATTTCAGTGCTACTCTGGGCTCAGCACTGCAGAAACTTCATTATGTAACATTTGGAGGAGGGTAGCCCCTGATCCACCACTCCCCCATTCCCATTTCAATACAATTCTGTGTGAAATTATTGAATTATATTCTGCAACTGTGGCTGGAGCCCAGGAGCAAAAATACAAAATCTTACGTAGTGTTGCTTTAAGCAGCAATTCAATCATGTTGTCCACTGAGTCTTCTGTGTTATGTACATTCTGTTATGAAAAAGTCATTATACTGACATGTAGCGTTACTAACCCTTTTTAAATATGGTTGTTCCATGTGTGGGTTCAGCTCCATGGAGCACAAAGAGGTTTATCCAGGGACTGCAAAGCCATTTGATTCTTCATCTCATGTTAGCTGCATTTGGACACTTTAATCTATAATATATCACAGTATCTGATGGTATTTAAGTTCAAATTATTAAAGCTAATGAATATAAGCTTCCTGAGTACTGCTTTAAAAAATGATCTAGAGCAGTGGTTCTCAAACAGTGGTACGTGAAGCAGTAAAAGGTGGTATGCCAAATAAAATTGAAAAATGTACTACTTAATTAATGAATTCATTCATAACTGAAAATCTAATGTTTTTATGTGTAAATTACAGAATGTTTCACATTTTTTATAATTGTGCCTCAATGAAATTTATTTGTGATGCAGAAAAATTCCAACCTGCTAGGCATACACTGTAGTTGATTACGTCTTTAAGGGAACGGTGGGTGGTGGGGGACAGGGAGGGAACGCAGTCCCCCAGTTTTTTGAGAAATCTGTGTAAAGATGTAAAGCAACAGTTTCAGGCGAGAGACAGACGGGAGCAATTTTGATTATATTATAAAAAGGGCAAAGCAAAAACATGAAAAACAAGCTGAGACCAAGCCTGAGAAATACTCTGAAACAGAGAAAAGCTTAGTGAGAATTCTGTAAACGTGAAGACAAAACAGAAGAAAACACTCGGCTGAAGGAAAACGCATGGAGCCACTGTGAGCACCTGTCCAAAGCCTCTGCCGCATTGTTTTCACCTGTAGCCTATTAAAGCACATAACTGATATTAAACTGACCTCTTCTTGTTTAATGCCCATGAATTTTATATGTTCTCATAAATGTATAATTGGGTTTAAAACATTCAGTTTAGGCCTATAGTTATATGTATTCTCTCTATAATTTAGTAATTATTTTAGATAATTTTGTGTTAAGCATGCAAATTTCAAGTAAATAAAAAGCAACAAAAAAAATGCAAAAATTCATGCAAGGTTTTGCCTTATGCCTCCGGAACAGAAGAAGAACCAGGGGTGCACAAACACAGACCAAACTGGAATGCTAACCTTTCCAGAAAGGAATTTACTGCTATCTCATAGATAACAGTTAGATAATAGTTATCTGCAAATAGTGATGTGAAAAACTAATCTCTCTCTCTACATCTGTCTGTCTCATTTCACTTTCTCTCATGCTCTCTAGCTTTGTCAGGCTAATGGTTTCATCTGTGAGTTCTGTCGAGGGCAGGAGGTGCTATTCCCGTTTCAGACAGACATCTGCACTCGCTGCCAAGGTCAGTCACCCTTAATGAACCCACGGTAGTGACAGACATGAAGGGGTCCTTATTTTAGACCATGGATAGTCAGGACGTCATTAAAAATCAAGGGTTCTGAGTGTGTCAAACGCTAGAGGGCGCACTGGAGTCCAAAATGAATGTCTTTTTAGAGATTTTTGGCAAAATCAGAATATTTAAATGAACTTTTACTATTTATTGTTGATCCCCTGTTACAGATGATGCAGAAAGTTATACTCTCTCTCTCTCTCACTCTCTCTCTCTCTCTCATAGACTGTAGAGCTTGTTTCCACTCAGTGTGTTTCCGTGAGCCCTGTCCTCGATGTGCCCGACTCCAAACTAGAAAGAGTCTCCAGGACACAGCGTCCCAGTAACTCCTCTGAAAATATTACATTTCATATCATGAAACTACAGGTCCTACAGAATCCAGATGCAAACATGTCAGATCTCATATTTACTGGAGGAGTGCTCATGAACACAAATGTTGTAACTATGTAACTATGACTTTTGAGATAGAATATATAAAAAATATTTATTAAACTGAGAAAACAAAGTTAACTACTGATAGTTGGTTAACACTGACATATTTTGTATAGTTATATAGAAGTGTGTACATTTGTAAGAGGTGAGATAAACCATCCTGAATTTGTGAGTGTACGTTAATATAAAAAGAATCCTAGCAGTGTTTGAACATTTTTTGTAAACGTTGTCCTTTCTAAACTATTTGTTCCATCATTTGACTGAATGCCAAGTGTTCAAATAATTAAAAATGCTGTGCATTTAAAAATAAATAAACAAAGCGTTGTAAACGGCTGTTTGCTGTCTTCTTTTTTAATAAGAGTGATGTTGTTTTATGTTTTATAATTGGTTTGTCTTCGTTTATACATCTTTCCAAACCAGGTAATGATACAAAACCCATGTTTGTCATTCATTCATTGTCTATAACTGCTTATCCAGTTCAGGGGAACGTATTATTATTATTACACACACACTGGAGGTTGGGGAGGCGGTAAAACCTCACAGGGTAAAAACTATGTTTTGCAAAAAAGAAATAAAAAAATAATTAATTTCTCTCCTGTTTCTGCCTCACTCCTCTCTCATTTTCTCTCTCATACTGTTCACTATTTCCTATCTGTGCTTGTTTTCTATTTCACTCTTAAAAATGAAGGTGCTACAAAAGGCTCTTTGAGCGATGCCAATATCCACTTTTCGTTCCATAAAGCACCATGTTTGCCAATATGTTTAAATGGGTAAAGAAGCTTTTGAAGGTGCCATAAATTTAACGACATTAAAGTCCAGCGGAGCTTCCCTAATTTCGCTGCAGACTAGGGTTGTCAAATAAGATACGTTAAAATCATCCCGTATTTGGACTAAAACCGCTTACTAGACTGATATGTTTCGTAATTTCGAGATTGGGCTGTTAAAACGGGTGATTTGTTTCAAACATGCTCTTACCTCTCCAGTCATAGTCCCGCCTACAGGGGGTTGTTTTGCTGCGGCCCTAGCGGTGGCACTGTTGTTTTCCCCAGTGTCTCAGGACTAACCTTTTGCTGTCAGGGCCGCAGCAAAACAAGGCCCCCTGTAGGCGGGACTATGACTCCATTTGCTGCCGCAGTAAATATAGACAGCTAACACAGGCTGCTGATTGGCTAAATAAAAGTGATGACCAATGAGAAGCGCATATTCTGTTTCGGAGCCGTCGGGTATCTGCCCCTCCCTCCGGCTGAGGTAGAGCATGTTTGAAACAAATCACCCGTTTTAACAGCCCAATCTCGAAATTACGAAACATATCAGTCTAGTAAGCGGTTTTAGTCCAAATACGGGATGATTTTAACGTATCTTATTTGACAACCCTCGCCTGCTGGCCACATTTGTGGATCAGGCTGCATTTGTATTTGGATCGGGTGAAATGCTCAAAGTCTCAAAATCCAAAAACCCGCGAGAGGAAATGAACAAATGCACATCACGAAAAACACGTGAGTGACAGAAATTCAAATTCTACAATTTACAAATAAATTTTTAATTCGCGACTTCGACTTTACAAATATTTTTACAAATATTATGTATTTATTTTCGCATGAAATTGTGATATATCTATGAAAACATGTGTTTATGAATGTAACTCTATTTGTACTAGTGATGGAGATTCGGCTCTTTTTAGGGAGCCGGCTCTTTTGGCTCGGCTCTTCATAAAGAGCCGGCTCCTTCGGTTACTAAATGGCTCTTTGTTTTACCACTTATTTCCACTGGTACAGTCGCCCTACCATCACCTTGACTAGCTGTGGGTAAACTGAGGCCTTTGAATGGCTTTTCGTTCGCGACCGACACATCACTAGTGTATACCGTTATTTGGGACGCAGCCGGAGCCTCTACGTGAGTAATCCTACTGAACGGAACAGGGTATCGTTTACAAACGTGAGGCGTATAATTACCTCTGGGTTCCTCACTTTTGTTTATTTGATTTTAATACGGAAATCATTTTTAAAAAGTCCCAGTTTTCTTCTAGTTTGTGTTTATTGGCAAGGCTTCGCGTGGCGCCAAACGAAATGAAATACTGTTTGTGATAAAAGTTATATGTGAAATATATTGTGCGGGCTGCTTTTTAACTTTTTTTTTTTACAAATACTTAATGTGATATATTTTTGAAAAATGTTAAATGTTTTTTTTTTTTTTTACAACACCGCAATTTTATTCCTGAACTTTCCTTGTGACGTCACGGGCCACGCTCCCGAACCTATAAAAGGGCGCGGTTCATTACTATTATTTAAATCCGAGTAAAACATGTTCGAGTGCAGGTGAGTCTTCAGCTTCTCTCAGTCTCCTGTTCTGTCACTTCTTCTTTAGCTCCTCTTTAGACTGGCACTACTTTATGAACTGAACAGCTGCGTATTGACACCGAAGTACAGTTGAGGATTAATGCTGTTTTATTGTTTTAAATTGTGTCTCCATCTCTCTACAGTGAATGTATTACCGTTCTCCCAACAACAACAACGGAGATAATGTCTAACAGCGATACTGAGGTTACCTCTGCTGTGCATGAGGAGCCTAAAAGGTAAGAATTCTTTAACGACAAGGTTTTCAGGTGTTGTACTGACTTTGGACAATATCTAAGTGTTTAAACTGCTGTCTAAAACAATCTATTATCAGTTTTATACATTGTTTCCTCCAAAGTTTGAACACACAAGAGGCCCTTAAGTTGTCGTGTATATACATATAGTCTCAGAATACTAAAGAACATATGTTGTGATGTCATTGTGACGTCATAGATCATGCTCTCGGACCTTTTTTTTTTTTTTACACGGCAATTTTATTCCTGAACTTTCCTTGTGACGTCACGGGCTATGCTCCCGAACCTATTAAAGGGCGCGGTTTGTTATTATTTAAATCAGAGTAGAACATGTTCGAGTGCAGGTGAATTTTCAGCTTCTCTGTTTCCCATTCTGTCACTTCTTCTTTAGCTCCTCTTTAACTGGCACTACTTTCTGAACTGAACCGCTGCATTGTGACACTGAGGTAGAGCTGAGGTTTAATGCTGTTTTATTGTTTTAAATTGTGACTCTGTTTCTATCTCTCTACAGTACATTTATTACAGTACTCCCAGCACCAGCAGGTGCTGCTGAGGACTTGGTGGAGCCTCCAAGCTCAGAGACCAGCTCTGGCCCATGTGAGGAGGAGCTTGAGTTTCTCTCATTGGAGGACCTACATTCAGAAAGTGTGGTGGACAGTTCCTGCTGCTGTCCAGGCCTCAGAGGGATGTGCACCTCCATTAAAAAGCAGATGGGGAGGCTCTTCGGAAGAGCTTCTCATATCTTCAGGAGGGTCGCATCTGCTCCTGAGTCGGCTCCAGCTGAGATCGTGTCCCCCAGAGGCAGGGAGTACTCTCTTCGCTTACAAGAGGATGGAGCTGAGCCTGTTTTCAGTGAGAAGCACCAGATGGCGATATGGCTTTTGGCCGACTACGTCCAGCTGACTTACTTTTCTGTGGCCAATACATTTCTCAAGAGCCCCCCTGTGTACTTGCTCCTGGAGCTTTTCACAGAGCAGCACATTTTGGGGTTCATCGTGGAGTTATTGAACCATTTGCTGGACCGTCCCATCTACAGTGGTGCGATTGTGGACCCACAAGAGGTCTACAGCTATCTGATTAATATGGCCGGCTCTCTTGAGAACCTCCGAAGCCATGCAGAGAACCACAGCCAGGACTTTGTCAGAATACTGGCTGAAGCCATCGTGATGAGTGCCTGTGCCGATCCTAAGAAGGCTCTGCTGTTTTGGGGATGTCCAGATGGGTTAATGGCACTGGAGGAGACACCACCCTCCCTGGATCGAGGGGCAGTCGTAGAGCCCACAACTACAAGGAGGCTCCGCTGTCCCTTCAGTCTCCCCAAGATCAAACTAAGGGTATGTGAGATTTTGAATCTGTAATTTAAATGTAGAGGTACCACCTTTTTTTAAGTAGAGTTCCTTTAAAGTGGTTTTAAAAAATGAAAGCCAAAGATATTGATTTGTTCTGTATTTGGGATAATATTTTATCTAAAAGTATGTGTCAGTTCCGTTTTAGACGATTTAAAGAGTGATTGTGAATGTTGTGTATTAATACTTCATTTTTTGTTGAAAATAATGATGACTGTTCTCCACAACGGTCTCCATAAAATGCCAAAACAGCAGGAGAATGTTTAAAAATGTAATTACAATTACACATTACATACATATGCACATTTTTACACCTAATGAACTGTTGTTGCATTTCTTCCACAGTGGCTGAGGAGGTGCAGGATGTAAGAGAAGACTGGAGACACAGGCGGGTGGAAAGAGCCATGACAGTAAGGACAGGTTTTTTTTAAAAAAAAAAGGCTCTGCTGGCTTTAATATAAACTCGGGTATTAGGTGTAGAATTTGTAAAGAGTTTCTTGTAATAATTGAAAATTAAACAAACACTAGGTTAGATCTGGGGCAAAAAAGGCAGCGAACCACAGCCAGGACGTTTACACCTGGCTGAAGCCATAATCAGGAGAAATCATAATCAGTTATTGTATTTTCTTCCACAGTGGCTGAGGAGGGGGCGGGAGGTGAAAGAAAACACGGGAGACAGACGGGCCTAAAGAGCCAAGACTGGTAAGGACAGGATTTTACAAATAAGGCTCTTAAAAGACGACACGCAATTGTATATTTAAAGCCAAGCTCCATGACAAATAAAGATTAAAAAAAAATAGGACTGTGTACAAGACGTTTGAAAGGCTGGATGTTGCGTAACTTCCTCCTTCTAAACAGCAACAAAACAGAGGTCCTGCTTTTGGGTCTAAAGGTAGCAAGAAATAAATGATCAGATTTAATTTTAAATCTTGCTGACCTCCCAGGTTAAATCTGGTTCAGCAGCAAAAAATCATTTAGTTAAAGCTGTCACAGTCAGATCTGCTGCAGTCACACTGGAGACATTCACGTTCTCTGCTTTACAAACACCAAACAGATTGAAACTAAAACCATCCCTTTACCTTTTTCAGAGTAAACGACTGCCCACCTGTCCGGCTGGATACTGATGGATGAGTGTCGAGCTCCTGCTCCACGTCTCGGACCAGCTGCCCACGCTCCAGCCTCAACCAACTGCCTTGGAGCACTGAGTAGTAATGACCTCTGTTCTCCTGTTTACAGCACATGAATATAACTAAATAGTTGTGTTTGTTCCACAGTGGCTGAGGAGGCGCAGGGCGTGAGGAAGGACAGATGACACCAGTAAGGCAAGGTTGGGCGACACGGTGGCACTGCAGTTAGTGTTGATGCCACACAGCTCCAGGGTCCTGGGATGGTGGGTTCAAAGCCTGCCTCCAGTCACTGTCTGTGCGGAGTTTGATGTGTTCTCCCCGTGTCTGCGTGGGTTTCCTCCGGGTGCTCCGGTTTCCTCCCACACTCAAAAACACAGGTTGGAAATGAATTGAGAAGATTGGTACAGCCTTGACATTCAGAATGCTCCAGATCTATAATGCATGGTTCTGTCTGAGCAACTCAGTTAATGCTGTTTAAATAAAATAAAAAAGAAATGGCAGCACGTACTTGAGTTTGGTTAATTTTTGTGACAAACATTTTTACATTTAAGTTTGTACTGTAAGCACATGAGACACTGGGGGATGGAGGAGGATCTCAAATACTGACGTTAGTATTATTCACTCCACAGCTGGCCACTTCAGTGCATTCAACAACACATTCTTATATTAAAGGAGTAAATAAAACAGCACAGTTTAAGGAACACTATTTTTAATGTTAAAATTGCAGACTAAAATCATTGTGATCTTCCACTGAGCTGTAATAGGGATTAAAGAGCCTGTCTCTTCTACTCTGTGCTCAGCACTGCAGAAACTGCACAGTTACATTTGAAGGAGGACCGAGCCGTAAAAGTGAAATACAGTCCTCAGCTAGTGTTCCTTTTGAATAAGCAGAGAGCTATTGAATAAATTGTTCTAAAAGCAGTGTGTGGATTAATAAAGCAGTAAGGAATATATATTTATTTTCATGAATAAAAAGGTGTTAATGACAAAGCAGTGTAATTGTAAATGAAGACAAATCGGGGGTAAATAAGGACAAAGTAATGAAGTAAATACATCGGGGACATGTTATATAAATCAGTGACTGGGATAAGTAAAACTGGGTGTAGGTAAAGACTGCAGCAAGTGCATAAATAAATGATGAATGGGAAAATTAAGCAGTGAGGGGCTGATTAAAAACATCAGCAAATCAGTGAGTGTGTAAGTGAAGAAAGTGATGCAGTGTTCACACTCATGACGCTGGGAAATGGCTGGAGCACTGCCCCTCGTGATGGTCCATGTGTTCCAGGATCCAGCGTGAACACTGTGAAAGAGACTGACACAGTGGAGGAACAGAGGCAGGTTAAAAAGGCGTCTCATGCGGAGGACTCAGAGAAGACACAAAGTTCAGAGCCCAACTCTGAGCACCCAACACCAGAAAATGTGGACTGCTCCAGCTGCCGTCCAAGCCTCGGCAGAGTCTGCACCTCCATCAGAAAGGGGATGAGGAAGCTCCACACATCTTCATCAGGAGAGTCACTCCTGCTTCTGAGTCGCCCTCAACATCATTCACTCGGTCTGAGAACAAGGCTAATAATCAGTATAATTTACATAATTAACACTACAGCCATTAGAAGTGATTTTGCTTTAATCAATATGCAGATATATATAAAAAGACAAAAAGCACAAGCAATCTCAGTGGGTATAGGTTCTAAGTTTATGTGGTTCTAGCTCAAACTGTGGAAGGAGTAGCATTTAGAAAAGAGTGTAGAATAATTAGTTTGTAAACGAACTTTGAATTAGGCTTGTTGCTGTGAAGTTAGAAACTACTCGGGTGTTATATTTTAAATTTGTGAATATTCACTTTGGGTTATAAATATATAATTTATATATACTGTATAATTTAATATAATTTACATACACATTGTAGTAAATGGCTGTTTCGTTCACTTTTAAACACATTAATGATCTAACATATACAAGCAAACAAGCATTACAAAGTTTCAGTACTTGAAAATACATAAGACATATAAATACGCTTAAATCATACACAAATGATATATAAAGTAACATGTATTTCCATACAACCTACACAGAGAATGTGGTGTAATACATCATCTGACCTTACTATCATCAACTGATGAAATGTTCTGCTCATCAGTGTACTAAAATATAATACACACAATTTTTACTCACAAACGATGATGTCTAAGGCACAAAACGTGAGGATGGACAGAGATGAAAATAGTGCACTTTCGTCATGAACACATGAATGATATCTAAGATGGCTGTATTTGCCTCTAACCTTGTCATGTGACTTCAACTAACAAATCAGAATTAAAGAATAGTTTTGTCTTAACATTAAACGGTGCCATCTAGAGGAATTGTCATATGACAGAACAGTAGGCGGCATGGTGGAGCAGCAGGTAGTATCGCAGTCTCACAGCTCCGGGCACCTGGAGGTTGTGGGTTCGATTCCTGCTCCGGGTGACTGTCTGTGAGGAGTGTGGTGTGTTCTCCCCGTGTCCGCGTGGGTTTCTTCCGGGTGCTCCCCACAGTCCAAAAACACACGTTGGTAGGTGACTCAAAAGTGTGTGTGTGAATGTGTCTGTGTTGCCCTGTGAAGGACTGGCGCCCCCTCCAGGTTGTGTTCCCGCCTTGCGCCCAATGATTCCAGGTAGGCTCGGGACCCGCGACCCTGAACTGGATAAGGGTTACAGATAATGAATGAAAGAATAGTCATGACAGCCCATTGATTTTTTGGGGCTTTTAATTCAACATAATAAAATCCTTTTTGTTAAAATACTCAGCAAATGTTTACTTCATCCCAACTGTAAGTAATATAAACAATACATGAGTTAAATTTGTTCCCTTTACATTTGTAAAATTATATTTATGAATAGAAATGCCACTCGTTTCTGATTTTTTTTTTATTTTATTAAAATGTAACACAATAAGGAAATGTATCACAAAACAGGCATAACTGGAAAATAATCAACAAAAATGTCCAAGTGAAGCAAGTTTTTCCAAAACTACAGTGTATTGTTTATTTGAACTTCATTAGAAATTAATAAACTGGTCTATCATCACGGTCATCAAAACGAATGGTCCTGGAAATTATTTAGACATTTTTCAGAGACATCGTTGACCAGAAAAGTTCTCTGCCAGTTTCTCCATTCCACAGGGATTCTGTGGCCTCCCCTTTGGACCTGAAAACACCAGCAAGTATAAGAAGCCCAAAGTAAGCATCCAAATCGGTTTCATCCATAACCTTCCACCTCTCTCCAAAAACTCTGCTTCCTTCTAAATTTGAGCAATCCAGATGATGTTCTTGATAGGGTAAGGCATAAAAAGGTCGAAAGAAGACTTGATGTCTTGTGCATGAGTGACTGCCAAACATGTAGGTCCTGGTATCATCCGAATCACATCAGCAGTCAACTAGCCCCGGGTCCAGTGGACTCGATGACCCTGTATGTAATATAAATGTGAAGGGTGGGGGAGGGGTATACGGGGGGTGGTCATTAAAATGTTTTCTGATTTATGTTATTCACAGAAAATGAGCCAAGGCCAATAAGTCTTAGTTTGAAAAAATAATCATTCATTCATTCATTATCTATAACCGCTTATCCAATTCAGGGTCGCGGTGGGTCCAGAGCCTACCTGGAATCATTGGGCGCAAGGAGGGAATACACCCTGGAGGGGGCGCCAGTATTTTACAGGGCAACACACACACATTCACTCACACACTCACACCTACGGACACTTTTGAGTCGCCAATCCACCTACCAACGTCTGTTTTTGGACTGTGGGAGGAAACCGGAGCACCACACGCCAACTCCTCACAGACAGTCACACGGAGCGGGAATCAAACCCACAACCGCCAGGTCCCTGAAGCTGTGTGACTGCGACACTACCTGCTGCGCTACCGTGCTGCCCCTGAAAAAATAAATATTAGTATAATTTTTATTACGCTAAAATTTAAAAACGGCTCCCACAGACCCAAAGACCATATGTTGAACAATAATCTTTATTCCTATTAATCCTAACCTCATCTAACATTGATTAACGGAACAATAGTTAAAAAGTTAACCTGTTTATACAGAAACAGACCTGTCCTGGATAATTAAAGTTAGTTAACATTAGCTGAAAATGTAAAATATTTACACATTAATTTTTTTATTACAGTTCTGCATACCAATTTTCAGCCTACTACACACAATCAAAGTAGACAGGAAGGCGTCTGGGAGGCACCCAGTGTGAAGCCTAATTTTACATCCCGTCCTAATCCCCCTTCCCCTGGTTTCCTGTGGTTGATGTCGTCACGTGATTGGATCAAATGTACATCAATCGACAACTCGGCAAGGACCCTCAAAATGATAAGACGGTTAATGTATGCCCGAGATTTTACCCATATTAATGTTTTTGAAAAATAAACGCAAAGACATTATTAAAGTGTTTTAATAAATATGCAGTTGCCTGTATATTTAATTGTAGTGTCTTATATAATTAATGAAAATGATTGAAAACACAATCCCAGAACCACAGAGGGAACCCACAACTTCAACTTAAAAGTCTGTAGAATGATAAATAGGTGTGTATCATTTATAACAAAATAAACTTTAACATTTTTTATTGATTATTGTGTGTGAAGCACAACACAATTTAGAGTATATTCTATGTTTAAATGTCTATTTATATCACTAGTGATCTTTTATTAGTTATTTTCAAAATTGGGTATAGCTTTTACAGTAAATAATGGTTGTATTTATTTTTCATCATATTTTTTCATTATCATTAATCATGACTACAGTAACACTTCAATTACTGAATCATAAACAGAAAATGGGAAAGGACTCCACAAATATGCGGTGATAATTAATCCCTGGAGCAAAGACCTTTGTATTGTAAAAATGAATAGAATGTAATGCACTTTTATTAAATAAATCTTATTAAATAATATACAAAAATTGTACACATCTCTAATGAAGCTTTCTGTTCACTACAACATAGTGAATTTTCAAAATGATTAATTGTAAAGGAGGGTTAATGTGTGATTAGCCTATGAAAATACAACTACATTATTACTGGTGTGTCTATCCATCTACTTATGTATTTTTTATTTTTATATGTACCTATGTGTAAACAATTCACTTGAATTCAACTAATCATATTTATACCTCTTTTTTAAAGCTAAAGACAGCTAAAGAGAGGCAGGAGGACCTAGAACACACCAAAAACACTTGTGAATATGACTGTAATAGTACTTCAAATAAGAAAACTCAGTTGGTTTATACTTACTGTGAATAGAGGAGGACTGAGACTGAACAAACCTCATGCAATAAGCGTAGGTAACCCCTGAGGTTTGGTGTCATCTCTCTGGCGTGAGTGAGAGACAACTGAAGAGCAGCAGCAGGACCTAAACACACCAAAAGCCCTTGTGTATATGACTGTAATAGTACTACAAATAAGAAAACTCAGTTGGTTTATACTTACTGTGAATAGAGGAGGACTGAGGCTGAACAAACCTCATGCAATAAGCGTAGGTAACCCCTGAGGTTTGGTGTTGTGTCTCTGGCGTGAGTGAGAGACAACTGAAGAGAGGCAGGATGACCTAATGAAAGAATTCCATTTATGTTCAACAAGAATAAATGATGACATACTAGGTTTAATGAATGCATTTAACCACGCACTCCATTTCTTACGACATCTGAGCCCAGAAATGACTGAAGCCCTCTGTTTTTCCAGGATTTTAATTGTGACCTAGGAAATACAAACATATTTAGATTTCAAATGAAAACCACTCACTTTAATTGTTTCTCATTTCCAGCTTTAAAGAAATTTTACTACACAAACCTCTGGAATGAAAACCTCAAACATGAAATCCATTTCACTAAATGACTTGACAACTCAGTTGTGCTTTGTCTCTCATCTGTTTGCATTGCTTTCCATTTGCCTTTCACTTCAATTTCTGCCATCTACCATGAAATGATTTTGCAGGTTTACCACATTTTTTACCACACATTTTACTAAAAACATTCAAGGCTTTACTGCCTGTTGATCTCATGAAATTACAAAACTTACAGTACAAACAAAGACACTGCAGTACTGCCCATCTTTTTGCAGCCATTGTGGTGGGTACTGTACAGCCCATGTCTTGAGGTCCCATGTGTTACGGAAAACATTGCTACAATGACATTAAAAGCACTTTATTACTGTTTGTATTGTCAGTACTCACAACATGTATCATTTTAATACAAATACTTACCACAGTAAATCCATATAATCTGCAGCAATGTTTTTGTGCCCTCCTAAGGAAATCACACACACTCTCATCTGTCTCTCAAAGCCATCAAGTGACTACAAATCAATTATTAGATAATCAATCTTTTTTTCCTAAACTCATGGGCAACTACTCTTACTTTTTAATGAAGAATATGCAAAGTTAGATACATTTTTATGTAATACAGAAGTTAAACAGATGTGTAAGACAGAGGTTAAAGAGTTCAAACTTACCCACAAGATGAAATGATTTCCTGTCTCTGGGGTTTTGCCACCCACAACACGAGGCAGAAGAACCTTGTCCTCAGGCTTTGGGTTCTGTTTTATAAAACATAAACTTAGACATAGCAATTTGAAACAACATTATAATTTATTGTTTTCCTTTCATTAAATATTACCCTCAGACAGGACAGCTCAGAATCACCAACACGATGATGTTGTGTCCAGCTTCTCCACCACAAGATGAACATCTCATTCTGGATGGCTTTTGTATCCACTGACAGTTCACAAAGTTGAGCTATTCTTGTGTCAACAATCTAAAAACACAAAGAAAGAAAAAATATATATTAGTAAATAAAAAAGTAAATAAAAATCAGTATAAGAAACTCATAAGCCTTTCGTGTTGTTTTAAAAACAAATATAATTATTTTTTACCTTTAAGAGGAATACTGTGCTGTTAAATTAAAAAAAAAAATTACTTTGTAAACCAAAATCACTGTGATTGTGAGTAACAGTATGTTTCTACCTCTTCTGTGCTTTCTATGGGGAAGTCCTTTGTGGAAAAAGTAATACCTCCTAATAATTAGAAAACAACACAAATATTAAATTACATTTATCAGATAATTATATGTCCAAAATTATATTATATCTCTCTAGAATAAAATACGTTCTACAGGTCCACTGTCCTCTGTTACACTGGATGTTCCTGGGTAAGGTGCACTGTAGTCATGGTCAACTGTAAATATATATACACATGCGAATGGTGATAAGTTCATTCATTCATTCATTATCGGTAACCGCTTTTTAAAAATATTTTCATAAAGCAGATACTACATGTTCTAACATCTGATTGACTGAGCCATGTAAAAAAACACGTTATATTCACACCACCTCACAACATCTGAATTACATATTGATGTGACAGTGTGCTAAATTCAATTTTATTCAGTTCTATTTGTAATAGGAAGATTAAATAAACAGATGTTCTAGCGCATGGCCACCTTGGTGCTCATATAAAACTCCAATATACCTGAATCAGTATTTGCCAAAGTGTCGTCACCAAGAAAGTCTTTCTTCGCACCTACACAATTAAACAAAATTTATGAAATATCTGCATGTCCTACTTCAAATATGTCTATATTGTGTCTTTGTAATGCATGAATATATTAAAGATGGATTATATACATAATTACTTACAATGTTAATATTAGCTTATCAGCTAACTTAAAGTTCAAATTCATATTAACTTTTATACACATGGTCATGCCTTATATAAAGTAATTTCTAAATAACAATAATGATAATAAAATATTATTGGTTGACTTAAAACAATGTAGACTTGGTAAAAATGTAGTTAAACCCATGTTAACCATGAGGGTTAAAACCAGACTAAATGTAGACTTTACTTTACTTTAGTGTCGAATTGCGTACCCCCCGACTCCATTTTGTTTTGCGCCCCATATGTAAAAGTCCTAGGCTCAGAGCAAAGTTGCAGCTAAATGTGCATGTCTCCAACTCCTCTTGGTATAGAAATGAAGCATTTAACACAGAGAATGCATGCAGAGGTCTTGCAACAACAAATAACGCAGTTAAAACAATTTTAAAGCTTAGTGTCTAATTGCGCACCCCCTGACTCCATTTTGTTTTGCTCTTCATATGTAAAAGTCCTAGGCTCAGAGCTAATATCACAGTGTGTACTTATTTTATCCAGGTTATTGAATATAAATAAAGTCTTTTCATGCACAGAAAATATTCAGTCTGGAACATGGTCTGGGTTGTGTACCTTATTGACAGCGAGAAGTAAATCATGTTTTAATCAGGCGTAACGTCAGCTACCCAGGGTTCCCGGGGAAGGGGGATTAGGACGGGGATGTACAATTAGGCTCCACACCGCTGTCACCAGTGACTCTTATAAATTTATTTATTTTAATTATTCTTTTTTTTCCACTTTTATTTATGTGAATTTTGGTTATTGTGTAAGGATATATAATATATGAATAAAGATCTTTAAATGTTTTTTTTAATATATTATTCTAATCTAATTTTATTTATATTCTGAATAATTGCTGTACAATTAGTTAACTGATGTTAATTCAGACATAAATCATATATTTAAATATTTTAGTGAGAATGCCATTTTAAAAAATACACATTTTTAGTTAACGGCCGATTTACTTTTTTTATAATAATAATTATGTTAAAAAATAAAGATAGTTAGGGCGCCTGTGAAGGACTGGCGCCCCCTCCCGTGTGTATTCCCACATTGCGCCCAAGGCTCTGGACCCACCGCGACCCTGAACTGGATAAGGGTTACAGATAATGAATGAATGTTTTTCACACTGACTGAAAATGTGAAGATATTTGCAGGTCACAGAAATCGAAGTAGTACACATTTTAAGTCATAAAATAATGCTTTCTGGAGACAGGTTTAAAAACAACTTGTATTTGGCTATGTGCTTCACGTCTCCCCGTCGTAGTGTACCTTCTAGTCTGCGTGTAGTGATCTAATTATCTGAAGTGCTATGTGGTGTACAAATTGCAGACTGTGAGACACAGATTGGGATGTATTCGTTTGTGAACAGTGAAACATATCTGTGACTTTTATTTGTGGATTAACATTTACACATTTGTAAAGTATTTTTAGACGAATCTCTCTCCATATATACCTGTCTATTTCTTCCCGGTCTCTCTGCCATATTTATTCGTCTCATTTATTTCTCAAATCATCTCTTTTCCATTTTTTTCTGTCTCTTATCATTGATTCTCTTTTTTCTCTCATATTTCACTTCCATGTACCACCACAGTTCTATTCCTAACACGGCTGGTGTTGACTTAAAAAGTTTTCTTATGAGGAATATCAAATTAAACGTGTGTTACCGAACACTTAATCATAATAGATTGAGTGAATCCACTAAGTCTGCTCAAAAATATAAAACAAAACGATCATGTCAGAAGTGGGATTCGAACCCACGCCTCCATTCGGAGACCAGAAACCCCGCTATCGAGGAAGGTGTAACCTTGAGTCTGGCGCCTTAGACCGCTCGGCCATCCTGACACTCTCTTTCTGTTTTCGCTATAGCGGGTATGATCTGAGGAAGAAACTTCGAAACGTCGTTTAAATTCCTATTTACTATATTTGCTAAACGATAAATAGATGACATATCGTTGCCAAAGTCTGTCAGCAGTGCAAGTATCTCCTTCTTCTGCCTGGCTTTTCATTCTGAAATTATTCTGAAACTACTACAAAGTTTCAACAGTTCCAAACACACAACCAGAGAAAATCATATTTTTCAGAAGAAATTTGCAATAACTCGTTTCTGAAATAGGTTAAGCACTGAAATAATCCCGCTGTAACGACGCCCTGATAAACACTCTGTAACAAACATGAATTTTGAAGTTAGCGTTTTACCGTTCCACCTTAAATGGCAGTTGACGTTACATTTGTAACCGCCGAAATATTTAAGGTGGAAGGGAAAGTTTTAGAATTTAAAGTAACTTCAGCTTCACGAATGCTGTTAAGTATTATTAAAATTAATTGTAAGTTTTAAATGGCATTTGGCTTTATTTTTATATATATTTTATTCTGCTATGTAGCGTACCAAAACTAACCGGCTAGTGGCGCTAAGAAGCCTTTAAACGTTAATGTTCACTTTCAAACATGCTCTTCCAACTATAGTGGAAAGCTGTGACATTAATATTGTTTATTGTTTCCTTAACATTGATATAACAAATATTATATAGGAATTTCACAGTACTATGAGGTCCTATGACTTAAGATTTCATAAGAATGATGATATGGCATCTTATAACAAGGATTACATGATTTAGATTCTGATTTCTTAATAATAGGATTCAAGGACTTACAATAACAAGGTTTTATAGCCTTTAATTTATCTTCTTGTTGTAATTGAATTGCTATATTGTTGTAGCCTTGCAAATGTAATTAAGCAATTGTTTACTTTTATATTTGCCACAGTGCATATTCATTCACTTAAATGGTGAAAAAACTTGAACAAACTTGTTCTTGTTTTGCACTTGTTGATAATCTAATAAAATTATGCAAAATTAAATAGCATACTTTATCAATTTAGGATCTGAGGCAAAATAAATACATTAACTAGGGCTAGTGCAAAGATTGGCACACATGGCATATTTTTTCCCAAGCAAAAACCCATAGACCAAAAACCAGCAGAAGGTAACATTGTTTATATTTTTGTTGCTTTTATTTAGTTATGCATAATTTTGTGTGGGGCAGTATGGTGGTGCAGCAGGTAGTGTTGTAGTCACACAGCTCCAGGGACCTGGAGGTTGTGGGTTCAAGTCCCACTCCAATTGAATGTCCGTGAGGAGTTTGGTGTGTTCTCTCCGTGTCCGAGTGGGTTTCCTCTGGGTGCTACGGATTGCTCCCATGGTCCAAACACCATGTTATCAGTATCTTCAGGATCCATAATCATGTTCAAGATGGAACCTCTGGGATCCAGAGGTGGAGGAGGAACCACTGGACAAATGTAAGTCTCCCTCTCTTCAGTCATCATCTAAATAAAGTTCACTTGCACATAATTTAATGTTTGCACTTTAGCTTTAACATGTGTGGATTTAAATCTCAATAAAAGCTTAGACCCAGGTTGCATACAGAAATACATCTTTTATACATATGAATTTAAGCCTCATGCATTCTGAGTTTAAAATATATTCACTTGGTTTCTGATCTGTTTTAAAAACAATTTTCCTAAACACATTTCCTAAGATGCCTTCACTGATGAAATACAGAAAACATGTTTCATTGTCTTGTTTGAACTTAACTTCTGGGAAAATCTAGTATTTATTTAAGGACACTGCACTATATTGATGTTTCCAGACTGCAGTTAAAGACATCAGTGTCTCTAGCTCATAGCTGTATGCCTATGAATAGTGACTGGTCCATGACAAAACCTCCGATATTCAATAAGGGAGCTTATGATCTACGGTAAGTTATCCTTCATTGTCCTGCAATGTTTAACGCACATATCACAACAAATTGTAAATAAAATTTAATGGGGAAAAGCTAAATCATAAAACACGGACATCTTTATAATTCCTTTATGTTAAACACAGAAAATACATAAAATATGCACCAAAACACACTTAATGTTCCCTGTAGAGAATTTGTTTGTCTTTTTAGCATTTTGAAAGTCAACAAATGAGCCATCAAGCCTTAATCAACCCCAAAAGATTATCCCCCTGTGGGAGGGCTTTATATGCCTCTAGCCTGAACATGGTGAGCTTAAACTTATGTGCACCTGGTTTAGGGCAGACAGTCTAGAAATAATTTCTCTCAGGAAAAACCCTTTTAAACATAACCTTGAGACATAACTACTGAGTGAAACTAGTGATACGTAACAGAACTATTTTTTCCTATTGATTCAGAAGATACATTAGGCCTTTCCACTGCATGACCACATTCATCATTCACACAATGAGCAAATGTGGCATGCATTCTTCATGTGCTGGTGCCATGCATGACTTATTTATAGTACACATCAACCATCATCTTTTTTTCTTTTTCTTTTTCTTTTTTATTTGCTTTTGGTATTTTTCAAGAGTTTCTTTTTTTTGCATTATATCCAGGTGAAAATGGCTCAGATTTGTTTTACAGGCAGAAGTCCCTCATTTACTGTAAATCCTTGTCAGTGGAAGAAGCTTATCAATGGAACCTTTTTACGGTAACACAGCAGAACATTATCACCATAATGACTTATCTGTTTTATAGTGTTACGCAAGCAACCTTTGCCTAACAGGACTTTACTGATGACCAATAAGCAGGCTTTACTGAAATGGGAATTCCACCAGTTTCCTAAATTGTTGATTGCACAGACTGATAGGAACCAGGTGAACCACCAGTGAACTGCACCAGTCAAAAATGTTTTACAATGAATGAATATAATGGTTTCTTTCTCAAAATGACCTGCATGTTCATCTCCACCATGAATGGAATGTGTTTTAGGCCAAAAACTATAAACAGGAATTAGGTAGTGTTCTTTATCATTTCATTTATACGTTGTGAGTAGCTTTTAACATGGGATACCTGATTCCATTCAACAACAACGCCAAATACATTGACTCTGTAAATTTCTGGAGAACAAAGACTTGCAGTGGTATCTTTACAAACAGAGCTCAGAGGTTTCCAGGCTAGTCTTTGTTCTTATTTACAGGGTTGAAAGCTAGACAATAATAAATGTAGGACAGGAAAACTATAAATGCCCTGAGACACTTTTGAGGGTATGACATGAATAAGACAATAAAACTGAGGTTTTTACTTTGGAGTAGGGCTGTCTCTAGAGATGAATAATTATGGGGACTAAGCTTTAACCAGGGAGGTCTAGGGGTAATGTTAACGTTATGTTATTTTTAAATAAAATTTATTTGTATTATTTTTTTAAATCTAGAATTACTTATAACTAACTAGAATTTTTGCTTTAAACTAAAAAATCCTCTCATGTGAGTGGCCTTTGGAGGAGCTGCTGCATTTACAAAAAAACTTTGAACATCCATCTACAGGTACAAACCGGATTCCAAAAAAGTTGCGACACTAAAAAAATTGTGAATAAAAGCTGAATGCAATGATGTGGAGAGGGCAAATGTCAATATTTTATTCGTAATAGAACATAGATGACAGATCAAAAGTTTAATCTGAGTAAATGTAACATTTTAAAGGAAAAATATGTTTATTCAAAATTTCACAGTGTCAACAAATCCCAAAAAAGTTGGGACCAGTAGCAATAAGTGGCTGGAAAAAGGAAAGTGAGCATATAACGAACAGTTGGAAGACCAATTAACACTAATTAGGGCAATTGACAACATGATTGGGTATAAAAAGAGCTTATCAGAGTGTCAGTGTCTCTCTGAAGCCAAGATGGTAAGAGGATCGCCAATTCCACCATTGTTGTGCAGAAAGATAGTGCAGCAAGATAGTGCAGCAATACCAGAATGGTGTTACCCAGCGTAAAATAGCAAAGGCTGGAACAATTGCTGTGCGTAAGGGTCAAGGCCGTAAAACTCTACTGGATGCTTGTGATCTCTGGGCCCTTAAACGTCACTGCACCTCAAACAGGAATGCCACTGTCAAGGAAATAACAGAATGGGCTCAGGAATACTTCCAGAAAGCATTGTCAGTGAACACAATGCACTGTGCCATCCGCCGTTGCCAGCTGAAACTCTACAGTGCAAAGAGGAAGTCATTTCTAAGCAAGCTCCACAAGCTCAGACGTTTGCACTGGGCCAGGGGTCTTTTAAAATGGAGTGTGGCAAAATGGAAGACTGTTCTGTGGTCAGATGAGTCACAATTTGAAGTTCTTTATGGAACAATGGGACGCCATGTCATCCGGACCAGAGAGGACAAGGATAACCCAAGTTGTTATCAACGCTCCGTTCAGAAGCCTGCATCACTGATGGTATGGCGTTGCATGAGTGCTTGTGGCATGGGCAGCTTGCATGTCTGGAAAGGCACCATTAATGCAGAGAACTATGTTCAGGTTCTAGAACAATATATGCTCCCATCTAGATGTCATCTCTTTCAGGGAAGACCCTGCATCTTTCAACATGATAATGCCAGACCACGTTCTGCAGCAATCACAACATCATGGCTACATAGAAGGATCCGGGTACTGAAATGGCCAGCCTGCAGTCCAGATCTTTCACCTGTAGAGAACATTTGGCGCATCATAAAGAGGAAGGTGCGACAAAGAAGGCCCAAGACGATTGAACAGTTAGAGGTCTGTATTAGACATGAATGGGAGAGCATTCCTATTTCTAAACTTGAGAAACTGGTCTCCTCTGTCCCCAGACGCCTGCTGAGTGTTGTAAGAAGGGGGGGATGCCACACAGTGGTAAATGGCTTTGTCCCAACTTTTTTGGGATTTGTTGATGCCATGAAATTTTTAAACAACATATTTTTCCCTTAAAATGATGCATTCTCTCAGTTTAAACTTTTGATCTTTGATTTCTGTTCTGAATAAAATATTAGATGTTGGCACCTCCACATCATTGCATTCAGTTTTTATTCACAATTTGTTTAGTGTCCCAACTTTTTTGGAATCTGGTTTGTAGAAAAAGATAACTGTTGTAAACAACTATTAACTCATTATACACAGGTATCTGTAAAATATACAGCCATAATATCTGGAAAGAACATAAACATCAATTCAGTTTGCCCTAAATACTCCCCGCATACACCATGTGTATAATCTCTCAACAAATCACTACAGATCAAAAGCTACAGCCCCCCTAAAACAGGTCTAATGACATCCATACTTTGAAGAGATTATATGAAGGACCAATTTACTGCAAATGTTGTGCTTTAAGCAGCTGAATGTAAAAAATGAGGATGGCAAAAAAGGTGAGAACTGGTTTGACTGAACCTACTCGATGCTACACATTTATCTTTTACTTATCTTTATGATGACAGTGTACATGTGCAATAAGTCCAGTTTCAGTCCTGAAGTGTCAAAGTCTAGCAAATTAATTCTGGGATTTTTCTGGCTGCACCTTTTTTAGAGCTGAATTGAATGTGTTAGAAGCAGGGAAAACCCCAAAACTGTGCTGGATTCCTTACAGGAAAAGACCTGAAGATTCTTGTGTGGATTTGGTATGTACACGAATGTTATGGCATGAAACTGAATTTGAACTTTAGCCTCTGGGCGTTAACTTTAACACACTCTTGTCTTTCGGGTGATTCTGTTGTCATAATCAGTATGTAAGGAATTTATCCACGAAGCACCATATTCCTAATGGTAAGAATTTATTTAACTTATAATGAAGATTTTGATGAATTAACCCTCAGCGATAAGCAGTGGGATAATACATGGTCCCGATATCCATCAGGAAAAGCAAATGCAAATGAAATGCTTAAAATGAAATCATGCTTATAATGGAAACATAAGTACAGTATGCTGCAGTTTTTTTTTTTTTGTTTTTTTTTTACATGACATTGGCATGGACATTCTAAAAAAAATCAATGGAAAGCATTTGCTATTCCCATTTTGTATTTGTAAAATTTTAAAGATGGCCATGTCATTAAAAAGCAGACCTAATTCTTTCTGTATTCTATTCTGTATTTTGGCTAAACAGCCAAAATGATAACAAACCAAATGATCATCTGATTGACAATTACTTTCTCACAATTTAATATAAAGAAATCTGCTAGACTGTTATATAATAATGAAATTTGGATTTTTAGCCTTCAAATTACACTTGTTGCAATATACTATTTTATATGGGATGTTTTTGATATGTGGTATGGACTCCAAAGAGGCTCCAAAGAGCTAAAGATCATACTGCAGATTATTCAAGGTTAATCAGTAAAAATCAGATATAAGATGATCCTTTGGATAAGAAGGGTGTAGGAAGGCCAAAGGGAATAGTTATATATCTTATTAAGAAATGTATGGTTAAATATTATCAGAAGTTTAAATTAGTTTCCTATTATATATATATTGTTTTAATACTGAGTTTAAAATAAATACTTATAATGGCCTCCTAGAAGTACCCTTATTTTCACCATGAATGTCACAGTACAATTTACTTAATATTAACTTAATTAAAATTAGTATAGGATTTTATTATGTTTCCGAAGCAAAGATTAAAGCCTATACATATACATTATGTAAACACCTATTTTTTGCACCTGAATTTTCTATTCAGTTTTCTAATACCGGAGTTTATCATACAAACTGTAACTGCTCCTGATACATACATAACTACACACAGCTCTGCCCACTTACTCTTTAAGTGTCTCTGTCTTCTCACTGTGTCTGCACTTATTATTATTGTGACAAGTTTTTAAAACCAAAACTCACACTTAGACCTGTTTTTAAAGACAGATGAAGATCAACACAGTGTGTGATTTTAAATGAAGCAATAATAAGTAAATATTTGTAGTGAGCATAAATAAACATGTTCCTCAACAAGAATAAAACATTTCCATAACATTTAGCCATGTTGTACTTCTTAACATCCAGGGATTCAAGATGGCAAGATCCATTGCAGAAATTTTGCTGGAAACCCTTGAGAACTTAGAGGGAAACAACCTGGAACAATTTCAATGGTATCTGACTAACGGCGACAACGATTTCATAAAAATTCCAAAAGCTCACCTGGAGAATTCAGATATTACAAAGACTGTGGATAAAATGATGCAATTCCACAGACAGAGTGGAGCTGTAGAGGTTACTTTGAAGATCCTGAAGAAGATGAACCAGAACCAACTTGCTGAGGAACTGAGCACAAATCTCAAAGAAAGTAATTGAGCTTAATGATATTCACAGTTCATACCTTAAAACACTAATAGACTGAAATTCTCTTTACAGGAAAACAATAATTAATCTCATCTTGTGCCCTTTTGTTCACTTTTCCAGAAGAAGTTAATGATCCTAACCCTAACCCTGCAATGGAAAATAAAGACAATGCCTCCACTGCAGGTAATGTCACATCATCACTGTAAACTGTAATGGCAGAAAAATATCCAGGTCAGCTTAGAGATGTTACTTGCATTTAACTAAGCTTAAAGAGGAGCAATAACCTTTCACTACTGGTTAAAGTTAAAAGCGGTTAGTCATTCTAGATATTGTATAAATATGCCACAAGATGATCTGATCATTTCACTGGTTCATTTTTATCAGATAATATAATTACATTCTAACATGCTGGCAAATGTGAATACCTTTTTCTCTCTTATTTTATTACATATTAATTGGTATTAATTTTCACACTTCTACATTGAAATGATAACAGTGGCTAAATTATACCTGTAAGTATTTGTATATAAATTTGTATATTTTAATTATATTTATTTGGTATTTGATAAACAAATATTTAATGCTGGAATTCATTCATTTTAACAATGCTTTTTGATTGTATTTACATGATGCCATGTAAATACAATAATAATTTAAAAAACACTCAGATTAATATAATTAAAATATGCAAATTTGGATTCAGGGGTGGCACAGCAGGCAGTGTTGCAGTCACACAGCTCCAGGGACCTGGTGATTGTGGGTTCGAGTCCCACTCCGGGTGACTGTCTGTGAGGAGTTTGGTGTGTTCTCCCTGTGTCCATGTGGATTTCCTCCCATGGTCCAAAAACACACGTTTGTAGGTGGATTGGTGATTCAAAAGTGTCTGTAGGTATTACTGTGTGTGTATGTTGCCCTGTGAAGGACTGGTGCCCCCTCCAGGGTGTGTTCCTGCCTTGCACCCAATGATTCCAAGGCTCTGGACCCACCTCGACCCTGAACTGGATAAGGGGTTACAGACAATGAATGAATGAATTAAATCATGATTCAAATAATTATGGTAGCTTTAAAGTTCCTATTTTTTTTACCATCATGCCACAAAAAGTGAAAATCATCATAAATGTCATTATATATTTGCTTCTTACTTTAATAATAGATGTGGAAGAGCTACAGGCCCAGTTAATGTCCATCCTGGGAAGCATATATGACCGTATATCAAATGGAAACACAACAAAAAGTCATAGGGAGTTCGTGGATGATGTCTATACAGATCTCATTATTGTGCCAGATGAGAGTGGAGGAGTCATTCAGGCACATGAGATACATCAACTTCAGAAATTTTCCAATCAACCTGTTGGCGTTGAATCTTGTGTCAATTGCAGTGACCTTTTCAGAGTCCAGTGTGGCACAACTAGACGGAACAGGAAAGTGTTGACAATGGGGATTGCTGGAGTGGGCAAAACTGTGTCTGTGACCAAATTCATATCTGACTGGGCAAACAAAGAAATGAACAAAGACATAGACTTCATTTTTCCTCTCCCCTTCCATGAACTGAACCCAAAGAAAGACAAAAAGTTTAGTTTGATTGAACTTCTGAATTACTTTTTTTTCAATTCAAAACCCCAGTTGACATCTCTTCCAAAAGATGACGGAAAGATTTTGTTCATTTTTGATGGACTTGATGAGTGCCGCTTTCCTCTTTGTTTTGAGGATGGGGAGGAACTGAATGATGTGAATGAGCAGGTCTCTCTTGGCTCGCTGATCACAAACCTGCTCAAAAGAAAGTTACTGCCCTTTGCTCTAATTTGGATAACTTGCCGACCAGCAGCTGCCCAGCTGATCCCTCGAGACCTCATCGATTTAGTGACAGAAGTACGAGGATTCAATGACAAACAAAAAGAAATATATTTCAGTAAATTCTGTAACAAAGATGAGGAAATGAAAGAGAAAATGGTATCACATATAAAGAGATCTAGGAGCCTCTATATCATGTGTCAAATACCAGTCTTCTGTTGGATCTCTGCATGTGTGCTTAAGCCACTTCTGGCTCAAAACAGCAGTGATGAAGTCCCTGCAACCCTAACAGGAATGTACACAACTTTCCTTCTTCAGCAGAAACACCTGATGATGAAATATCCCACCAAAAGAACTACTGACACTGAATACATCCTTCTGAAGCTTGGTAAACTGGCCTTCCATACTCTGGAGAGTGGCAAACTGACATTCTATGAAGATGACCTCAGGAAATGTGGCATTAACATCCCTGATGGCACTGTGTTTTCTGGAGTGTGCACACAGATTTTCAGACAGGAAGAAATAGTTTCTGAAAAGAATATCTTCAGCTTTGTGCACTTGAGTGTGCAGGAATGCCTTGCAGCACTATACGTGCATTTCAAATACTGCAATGATAGAAGGAATGCTTTCGAACCCTTTACTATTTGTAACATGCTGAAATGGAAGAATAAGAACATAGCAGATCTTCACAAATGTGCAGTGGAAAGAGCTTTACAAAGTAAGAATGGACACCTTGACCTTTTCCTCCGCTTCCTCCTTGGTCTCTCACTGGAGTCCAATCAGAAAACCCTGCAAGAACTTTTGCCAAAACTGAAGATCAATGTAGAGGGAGTAAAGGACACTTCTAATTACATTAAGGAAAAACTAAATGAGCAAACATCAATTGACAGAAACATCAATCTACTCCATTGTTTGAGTGAACTGAGGGACCATTCCTTGACCAGTGAAATCCATAATTTTCTGACCACTGGATGTCTCTCATCACAGAAACTCTCATCTACACAATGGTCAGTTCTAGTGTTTGTGTTGCTCATGTCAGAGGAAACTGAAGAACAGTTTGACCTAAAGAAATACATGCCATCAGATGAAGCACTGAGGAGACTACTGCCAGTGATGAAAAGCACACAACGAGCTTTGTAAGTATTCATTTTTTAAATATTTTTTTACTTCAAAATATACTGCACAAAGGACTGGTAAGCTCTGGAAATATTCTGTAATATTGCTTACTCCCATTTGTGCTTTTAATAGAATAGAGATAACTGTGTTAATAATAATCATGGTTTTTATAAGTGTAGCTAGTCAGGTTGTTAGTATCCAATTATCAACAGGTACTGTGAAAATGAATTAGTTTCTTAAATTAATCAAACATTACTGTAGCTTGCTTTTAAAGGGATTAAATAGGAATTAAATAAAAAATTAATCAAAAACTACCTTATTAAGGTTGGACCGCTGTAACCTCAGTAAAGACAGTTGTAAAGCCCTGGCATCCGCGTTCAGTTCAGAATCACCTTTGAGAGAACTGGACCTGAGTTACAATGACCTGCAGGACAGAGGAATTGACTTGCTCTCTGTTGAACTGAGCAATATATCCTGTAAACTGGAAGTATTGAGGTAAGTGTCTCTGAAATATGCTGTATTTAAAATCTGTGGTGTTTAAAATTTACTACTTCTTTTATCAACTTCAAGCTATAAATTAATTTTATAATAATTTTAAAACAGATGTTATTGGCACTGTGCAATTACGTACTGTCTGCTTCATATACTTCATGAGTATGAGTATATGAGACAAGATTATATATCACCTAAAACTGTTCATTGCATTGGGTATATAATAACTTTCTTTTACAGACTAGCTCACTGTAATTTTACGACGGTTTCCTGTGAAGCTTTGGCATCAGCTCTACAATCAGAAAAATGTCCCCTGAAAGAACTGGATCTCAGTAACAATGACCTGAAGGACTTAGGAGTGAAGCTACTCTCTGATGGACTAAAACATTCACACTGTAAGCTAGAGATACTCAGGTGAGCTTACTGTGAATTAATTTTTGAATGAAGCTTAGAACTGATAAATATATCTTTGCTAAAATAACTGGGAATTCACATGGTCTTGTACATGAACAAAGAAAGTTGTGATTTCCAGTTATTTAAACATACATTTTTTAGATTTGTGGAAAAATGTCTGTATATGCATCATTAATAGATTTTTCAAATATCCACCATTTTGTTTTGCACAATTCTCCAGACACAGAGTGTGGACTACATTAAATTTTGAAAATGCATTTTACATTTCTGCTGTAAATTTATTAAAATTAAGTAGCAGGACCAGAGCCGGTAGAGACTTTCCTGGGGCCCTAAGCAAAATTTTGATAATGGGCCCACCTACCTGAACTCAGCCATTCTGCAACAGCTCCAGCACTTAAGGTGAAATAGAAAAAAGAAGGAAACGTAGCTGTTTATTCTCCAGCTTGCAGCTTTGTGTCACCTTAAATTATTCAGTAGTTTTGTCCACGCACCGGTAACTGCTTCACTGTTTAAGGTGTAATGAAAACCTCAAAAATGCCGGTGTTAGTGTGATTATGTGAATGTTTTTTATTTTTTATTTTTTTTATTTTTTAAATCTTAGCTTTGTTAAAATCAACATTCTGCCACTTGTTTTCATATTTCCCTGTAGACTCTCTGGTTGTTTAGTCACAGAGGAAGGCTGTTCTTCTCTGGCATCAGCTCTGAAATCAAACCCCTCACACCTGAAAGAACTGGATCTGACTTACAACCACCCAGGACACTCAGGAGAGAGACAGCTTTTGTCTTTAAAGAATGACCCACACTGCAAACTGAAGACACTCAGGTATATAAACCAAAAAGAAAGCAGAAAGGAAAATGAATTAGAAGACCCTTGAAGAACAAATGAACACATGACTGAAAGCAAAATGTAACTTGAGGCAACTATGTAATGTTATAGAGACATGACTGAATTTAACATTTAACTAAGTCTGCTGTTAATCATACCTATATATTAGTATTTGAAAATCTGTGTTGTCTGAGTAAAACTTCTGGGCAAACATAGCATTTGATCTGATCATATACATAGGTATTATCACTATAGAAGCTTGTTTACTTGGTACACTTTTTACATTGATTACTCTCATTACTGAAAACTGTTGAAATGCCAGACGCTTAAGCTGTCCCAGTAGCCCAGAGAAATAATGTTAGGATAATTTGTTGAATTTAGCTCATACCTAGGCTATATATTTGCCTTTAATTATGTAAATTATAAAATATACATATTCTTTAAATTAATTAATATCTCTGTGTGATTTCTTCAGATTGGAACATGCAGGGAAGATCAGGATCAATCAAGGCCTAAGAAAATGTAAGTTTAATGTGTTCACTGTGATTTACACACACAAGTACACATACACATAGTTTAAATGATTATATGAATACCCAAACATCCTTTATTTTGTGTGAATACTTACATACATTCTTACATGTAACTTTGTTGTCTTATCCTCTAACCTCTCTTCTCCAGATGCCTGTGATATCACTTTTGCCCCAAACACAGCACACAAACAGCTCTCTCTGTCTGATGGAAACAAAACAGTGAAGTATACTCAGGAGCCACAGTCATATCTTGATCTTCCAGTTAGATTTGATTACTGGGAGCAGGTACTTTGTAGCCAGAGTTTAACTGGACGTTGTTATTGGGAGTGTGAGTGGAGTGGCATTAGAGCTGGAATAACGATGGCCTACGAAGGAATTGGCAGAAAAGGACAAAGTTACGACAGCCATTTTGGATGGAACAAAAACTCCTGGACACTGGATTGCACCAATAACAATTACTGTGCCTTACACAACAAGAATGGAACTGAAATATCTGTTCCTCAATCACACTCCAAACGAATTGGAGTGTATTTGGACTGTTTAGCTGGCACACTCACTTTCTACAGTGTTTCATCTGAAACACACAAACTGACCAATATTCACACATTCTACTCTACATTCACTGAGCCGCTCTTTGTGGGGTTTAGAGTTGGTGCAGAGTCCTCAGTGCGCTTGTGTCAGATAGAATAGCATCTTGGAAAAAAAAGTATTCTACTGCACAGGCTTATAAGTTCCAGTCCTTCTCTTCATACAAATGCTGGATTCAAAAATATTAGACATCATGAAATGTTGACTTGAGATTTGACTTCAAAATTAACTTGACAGTTCATGCACTGACAGTTTTTTTATTCTTCCCTAGCCTTTTAGGTTAAGGCTGATTTTTATGTTAAGTCTTTCAAATTGGCAAATTCACCAGCAAGTTCATTTTCTGCTGAAAAAACACAAAACTGTAAAAGTTAACAACATGTGGATGTGAATAATACCCTTCTGATGACATTTTGGAATCAATAACTTGAGCATCCAAAAATGTATCTTAATTGGGCCAGATTTCATTTTCGTCTACTCATGTAGATAAAATAACATATTCCCTAACTTACAATGTCATAAAACCAAGTCTTCTAATTTGAGCCCAGCTCCCTTTAGACAAATGTAAATCTTTAAGATAGTAGTTAGTTTTTCTCAGTTGCTGTGGTGCATTTCTCTGATCTGAATTGAAATTCTCATAACTGATAGTTCAATGCCCACAAGACAGTAATTTGTGCACATCATAGTAGCAGTTTCTCATTCCATCCAACAAATTTCAAATGCTATTTGACATGCATCAATTGCTTCCTGACAATTCTCTGCTGTTTTATAACATAATCATTTGCTTATGTCATGTCAGTCAAAATGAACTATACTTATGAATGCTGAATAGTCTTTCCCTATGACACTAATAGTCCTCATTTCATTGTTTGAATCATTACATACAAAAATGTTGAGCTAGTTGTCAAAAGCAGTCAAGAAAATCTTATGCATTTCTTTATCATTTTTTTTTAAATGTCTCCCAAATTGAATAATTCCTCTCAGGTGAACCTCAGCTTTCACTGATGAGGAGTGTTTGTAACCAATGATAAGCCACTTCTCCACAGTCCGTCAAAGCTGAATCCCATGGACCCTCAATTGGCAAGCATATATGAACCAAGCAGGACACAGTGTGTACCATTTTGTCAATACAGTGACACAGAAATGAAAGGTCAGCATCGTGGAAGAGGGGTGAGGATGCGTGGAGGAAGGGGAAGGGGACAAACCAGGGGAAGAAGAAGAAGAGGCCAAGTACATAGGCAGATTCCTGATGAAATTAGGGCTACAGAAAACAGCATCCTCACCCATATCCCCTGTCTTGGTCCATACAACACACAGCTGACTTTTTTAGATACGCTTTACAGAATGTGAGGGGACTAAATGGAGACCATCTGAACAAGTTTGTTGGGATAATATGCGTTTTCACCACTCAGATTTGGTCAGACAGTGGTTTGCAGCTCACAAAGGCTGCTGGTGGAATATCTCCCTTCCTACTCCCCATTCCTTAATCCAACAGAGGAGTTTTTTTCTGCCTGGAAGTGGAAGGTATATGACCAGCATTCACAGACCCAAATGGCCCTGTTAATGGCCATGGATGCAGCATGTGTTGAGATCACAGCAGCAGAGGGTGGATTCACCACTCGAGGAGATACTTTCCTTGCTGCATTGCCAGGGATGATATTCGCTGTGATGTCGATGCAAACATGTGGCCAGACAGACAGGAACATATGGATATGCAAGAATGATTTACAGTACTTTCTATGTTCCTATTCAGTTCCAATATGTACTGCAATGTTGTTTACAGTTGTTCACAACTCTATCCAAAGGGTGTTTCTTATTTTTGAACTAAATAAGTTTTACTTTGCTTTTGCACAGTGCTGTGAACAAATTAGAATTTCAAAGAACATATGGTGTAAACATGTGAAATATACAGTGTCTTGTACTCATTTACCTCACTAAATACAATAATGTGTAACTTAACTGTAGACTTCAAATGGGTGTGTGCTAATAGTGTATAGTGCTGTCTTGAGCATTTTCAGGTAGTGTCACCATAATCTGAGGTTTGTTTTTTTGCACTGGAAAACAGTTACAGAGTGAACTGTCAAAATGAAAACATGACAAAGCCATTTGACTATCTTGTTCATGAACAATGGTGTCAGGAGTTTTTATTTTGATGACACAGACACTTTCATTGATATGAACACTTGCTTTTGAGAAATGAACTAAGTGACACGCCTTTGCTGGTTATCAATTAGTTTTTGAAGTTTGTACTAATTGTTTTGAGAAATTCACTTAATGTTGTGCAAATTTTAATAGTGATGTGAGAAATGCACCAAAGCAATTGAGAAAAACTGTAACTTGGTGATATTATTCTGTGCAATGTTTTACAAATTTACAAAATTAAATAAGTCATTTTTTTTATTTTAAGTATGAAATGTCTTGAGAGTTTTTATTGTAAGTGTAATTTATTTCTTTATTTTTGCATATTATTTCTGATCTTAAAACAAAATGTAGTGAATGCTAATAATAAGACTAAGCTAAAAGTAGCAGAGGATTTTCTGGTTTGTTTCATGTAACTATGTTAAAACAACATGTGATTAAACTAGATCAGTGTATTGATCTAGTGTATTGATATTTGTTAGTTTGATTACCCTTCAGAACCATTAATCTGTAGTTTAACATAAATATATAGTGAAACACTGACCAGTTACATGCTGCTGGATACTGATCTTACTTTGGATTCTTTATCAGTAAGATTATCATAGGCTACTTGGCAATTTCACCACATATTCAGCTCTCTAATGCACTTTTGTGTGTGTGATAATTTCTCACTTATCTTTCCTTATGTTCAGCAAGATGGTACAATTGAACAATAAAGTTACCCTTATAAAGGTACATTTTCTATGTGAAAACACACAGTCCTTACCTCTCGGGAGACTAACATAGTTCCAACTTTAAAACAACAGTGCCCCCATCTGATATATGACCAGATTATATATTGTAAGGAACCTTTGGTAAAAACATTGATATTAAAATTTGAGATATTTTTCATAAACAGAGTTTTTTGGGTTTAACTGAGAGCACTCATTTGAGCGTGGGTCTTTAAAATAACGCACAGATAATTAGTAAGTGTTTCAAATATTAAACTGGTCTACAGTCAAAAGTAGTGTCAGAAGTGGGTTTCGAACCCACGCCTCCATTCGGAGACCAGAATCCCCGCTTTTGAGGAAGGTATTAAACCTTGAGTCTGGCGCCTTAGACCACTCGGCCATCCTGACAACTGAGCACAATACGAATGATCAAGCTCTTAAATATTTAAATATCAAATATAGAATGTTTTTCAGCCCTATTTTAAATTGAATAACATTTGTGATCTAAGTAGGTAAAAACTTGACAGTTGACTGTAATGACTGTAAATATGTGTCGTTAGCTTTCCAGCTAACTTGACAGAAATACCTCGGAGAATTTAGTTGGTTACGACCCACTGGACGGCATTCTGTACGTTTTACGTTGTAACAGCGTTTCACATTGTCAATCATCTCAACAAATTATTTTTAAAACGTATTATGTACTTTAAATATCTACTGTTTTTCCTCGTTAACCAGTTATTCAACCAGTGCGTATTGCGCATGCGCACTGGCTGATCTCTACATCATGGTCCACTGTTAGCAACCGTGCGTATATTTTGCAAATCTGCGCACATGCGACGTTCTGCCAACCACTGCTGATTTCTACAACATATTCTTACCATCTTATTTCATACATATGATGTATAGCTCTTTCCAAACTCAGCGACAATATATAACGACTCGCACTCTTGTCATTCTTATGAAACCTCTTTTATTAAGGCGTGTGTTACATAGCTGCTAGCTGGTCAGTTCGTGTGTTTTCGGTTCATAAATCCCTTTTGAAGACCAACAATGTCTTTGTACCGTAATACAATTTGGTTCTTGAAAGGTATCCAAGAGTATACCAAGTAAGTCTTCACATATCTAATTAATATCTGGTTTTAGTTGAAGATATTGTTAGTAAACATATGTTTAATGAGCTATTTGGATTATTGATTATAGTTTTAACGATATTTTGCCAAGACTACGGCAGCGATTCGATGTTTTGACGATATTTTATGTCAACGTTACTGCGATACTTTTGCAAAACGCTTCAAGTCTGTTGTAAGAGCCTCAACAATCTGTGTCCAAAAATATAGATTAAAAGTATGTAGACATCCTGTATAATGGGTGAGTACTTGACTTACTTCTGCTTGTGTGGCGGAATGCCGTCCAATCCTCAGAGGATTTTTTTACCATCGACTTTAAAGCCTTCTCAGGTAAGAGAATGTTACTCCAGTAAAGAGAAACAAACTCTTGATTAATACCACTTTACCCTGTTCTTTAATGGTCAGGACCCCCCACAGGAATGATTTGGGTGGTGGATCATTTTCAGCTTTGCAGTGACACTGACATGGTGGTACTACCAATGTGTGCAGAGCAATAGACAGACTACAGTCTGTAGAATTACAACGTGCTCCTGTGTGGACAGTGGGGCTAATAAAATGGAAAAAGAATGTATACACAAGAAAAATGTAATTATTTGTTACAGTAATTTGTACACTGAACTGTGTGCCACTGTTTTTGTCAGGAGTGGATATGAAGCAGCAGCGAAACACTTTGTAGCCTCTGACCTAGAAATGAACCTAAGTGGAAGATCATTCATCATCACAGGAGCGAACAGTGGTATCGGAAAGTCCACAGCACAAGAAATTGCTAAAAGAGGTCAGTCTCAGGGAGTGGGATCGATTTGGGGAAAATATTGTAGAATTTTTGGTGTTAAACAAATGTGAGGAAAACTAGCACTTAAGGGTTTATGCTCTTTAATGAAGTAGAGAACCACCAGCATCCTTTACAAAGAGTTAGGGGCATCCCACCTGGTGCATAATGAAATTGTGGTTTGTATGCCACTATATACACTATACTTTTAAATTTTTAAACAGTGATCTTATGAGTTGTTTGCATTTAATAACATCTGAACCCTCAGGTGGTACTGTGCACCTGGTCTGCAGGAATAAAAGTCGAGCAGAAGAAGCTAGAAAAGACATTGTGGAGCAAAGTAAAAATGAGGTACATATTCCAGTCATTCATTTTTTGGCCTGTATGTCCAAAAGTTTGTATATGTCCATTAACATGAGTGAACTGCACACATAGTTTAATCTCCTCAGAAATAGCATGAGATTCTAGGGACAACAACATCTTCCAAAAGATATTTATAAATCCAGAAGTACTGGGCTGTGGAGCTGTGTACTTTAGAGAGATAGAGCTCCATCCAGTACCTTGAAGTTGAGTGGTGTTTATGATCCAGATTTTATCATCATACATCAGCACCTTAATTTACTACTGTTTATATGGCTGCAATCTAATCATAGATTAATGATAGATTAATACCTGTTTAATCAACTATATAAAAGAAATATTTGCCCACAGCTGGCCTCTAATGCACCACTTATTTCTTCCACTGCAATGTGGCTTATAGCTTTCTCTCTGTGGAAATTCTTGCCGTGTTATTCTGACTTTCCTATTTCCAGAACATCCACGTGCACATAGTGGACATGTCCAGTCCCAGGCAGGTGTGGGACTTTGCCAGAACATTCAGTCAGAATCACAGTGTGAATGTACTGGTGAGTAGCTCTGGAGACTTCTGAGTGCAGCATGTTAAAATAGAGGAGCACAGAATAATGATAAGGTGATAAACAGTACATTTTACTGACTGTATCCTGTATCTCAGCAGTTCTTGAAGTATATTTTACTCTAGAGAATTAATTTGTATAATAAGCTGAGTGTGATCTCTGCAGATTAATAATGCTGGGTGTATGGTCAACCAGAGAGAATTGACAGATGATGGACTGGAGAAGAACTTTGCCACTAATACACTTGGTAAGAGAAGATTTACACACAGTCACCTACAAAAGCTTGGGTGTCTCTGGTCTTTTGTAAAGGTCTGTAGATTTTCTGAGTAAAAATTAGTTAATACCTCTACAGGCACACATTTATATACAGCATTTTCTCTGCAAACCGCAGCACAATTCTATTGGGTTATTTATTTTTATATTCGTGAAAAAATTAAACATTCATTCATTCATTCATTCATTATCTGTAACCGCTCATCCAGTTCAGGGTCGCGGTGGATCCAGAGTCTACCTGGAATCATTGGGCGCAAGGCAAGAATACACCCTGGAGGGGGCGCCAGTCCTTCACAGGGCAACACAGACACTCACACACATTCACTCACACACTCATACCTACGGACACTTTTGAGTCACCAATCTACCTACCAACGTGTGTTTTTTTTGTGGGAGGAAAATTAAACATAAGCTTGTTAAATATATTAAGTATTAAATAATCAGCAGATTAACAGTAGCTGTGCATCTGAATATGCATGTGCTCCCCTCAGAATAAATAATTTTTTGCCATTTGTAATTAGACCCAATAGTGAAGACTCTGTCTCGTTTTCTGCAGGAACGTTCATCCTGACGACAGCTCTGATTCCTGCTCTGAAGAAGTCCCAGGACCCCAGAGTGGTGAGTTTTTAAAGGAATGATATGATATCAGCATGTATTACATTCTATTTTTAGCAAACGAACAGTACTCTAATCAGAGTGGCCATTTGCATAAAACTGAAATGTAATATATCCATCATAATTTCCTCCTCATGCATCTCCTTCCACTCTGTTCCGCACAAGTCAGTTTACGTACTGTAGTCCATATTTATAGATAATAGTGTGCTGTACAGAGTCTGTAAGATATGATTGATTTCATCACATATCCTCTCCTCCCCTCCCCTCAGGTCACTGTATCGTCCGGCGGGATGCTGGTCCAGAGGCTGGACGTGGAGGATCTACAGTTTGAGAAAGTCTCATTCGATGGGACCATGGCTTATGCTCAAAACAAGGTACTGATGTTTATCCAAAAGGATTGAGAGACAAAGATCTATATTACAGTCTTAAGGAAAAGTTTGAATACCCCTAGTAAAGGTTAAAACCAGAGTTTTAACATTTGAAAATATTTATGAAAGTACCTTGTATTTGTAATCATGGGTTTAAGTAAACTTTATTAGTTACTACACACCTTTGCTTATAATTTTGATATCCCAGGTTAGATTAGGTGAACATCCACTTCATTTTCATGGAATAAAAAAATTATTTAGCACTGGCAACAGTATATCATACCCAACAGACACTGTTCAAAACACACATGGGCATGCACACACACACACACACACACACACACACACACACACACAAATAACAAATATAGGAATCAATAAATATACAACAGGGGAATACGCAAATGTTAAAATGTAACAGCTAAAAGGAATAAACATTTTAAATGCATTATTCTACAGAAAATTTAAAAATTAATCTTGGTGTCTGTGATATCACTTTATAAACATGGCCGAATTAATTAATTCATTCATTATCTGTAACCGCTTATCCAATTCAGGGTTGCGGTGGGTCCAGAGCTTACCTGGAATCATTGGGCGCAAGGCAGGAATACACCCTGGAGGGGGCACCAGTCCTTCATAGGGCAACACACACACACACACACACACACACACACTTTTGATTCACCAATCCACCTGCAACGTTTGTTTTTGGACTGTGGGAGGAAACCCTCGCAGACACGGGGAGAACACACCAACTCCTCACAGACAGTCACCCAGAGTGGGAATCGATCCCACAACCTCCAAACCCCTGGAGCTGTGTGACTGCGACACTACCTGCTGCGCCACCATGCTGCCTATGCAGCCTAAATTAAATTGTAAAAATATTGTCATAACCCTTTATTCTTAGCTAAAAGCTGTAAATAAAGTAAGCTACAATCAGCAGCTCCTCGGCTATTTTCTCTCATAACTGTGTTAATGACCTATGTGTTGTTTATTTTCTCTTCCTTCCCTGGTGATATCTTTTGGTGTAGCTGTTATCATATTAGAATCTGAATGAAATATTTGATGGGTGCGATTGCTGTGAGAGGTGTGAAAATCTGTGGTGAGTCAGTGATGTGTGATTATTTTGAGTGATGCTATTGAGTGTTTTTATAACAGTGTTTCTGTTTGTTTTCTCTATTTCCAGAGGCAGCAAGTGGTGATGACCAAGCAATGGGCAGCTGAACACAAGGAGATTCACTTCTCCTCTATGCACCCCGGATGGGCCGACACTCCCGGTCAGTTTGTGTGCTTTTATATGAATGACTAAGGGTTTTTACAGTGTATGCAGAAGGTTCAGCCTAAGTCAGTGGTGTCATCATCCTTTAAGCAGCATTCTGTCCACATAAGGAACACTAGGTCTAAGCTGGATTTCTCTGTGACAGAAATGAATGAGATTTTTAAACATTGCTGTTACCAGCAGTTCCTCAACAAACCAAACTGAAGCACTGATGTTAATCTCTTTATGATTGTTTTAATTGTAGCGGTGCAGGCCTCCATGCCAGACTTCCACGCAAAGATGCAGAATAGGCTTCGTACCGAGGCACAGGGGGCTGATACGGTCGTCTGGCTTGCAATTTCAGAAGCCGCCAGCAGACAACCAAGTGGACTTTTCTTCCAAGGTCAAATATAAAAATATAATCTGCAATAGTACACAGTAAAGTCTGTGTGTGTGTGTCTGTGTGTGTGTCTGTGTGTGTGTATACACATATACATTGACAGTCACAGAATATTATTTACCATTTCGAATCTCTCACTTATTCTTTTCTAAATATACCATTTTGTGCCTAATTTATTTCAATTAAATCTACATTTTTAATGACTCTAACATATAAAGTGATGTCAGTGAAGCACAGTTTTTATAAAGAGACTAAAACTATTTGACTGCTATTTAGTGTCCTCTGGTGGAGATTTTTGAGACTGCTAAACATGAGTGAGTTAGTTGCAAACCAGTTTCATGAGGTACTTCAGTTCTCGTAGCCTTACACTGCTACCATTGCAGAATAAAACATAAAATATCAGTAAAGCAGGAAATAGTGTGTAAAGACCAAAATAATCTCTCTCTTATTGCCCCACAGACAGAAAGGCAGTATCGACACATCTGCCCCTGGCCTTCTCTAGGTCCACTTCTGCTGAGGAGATGAAGCTAATGAGCTCACTGGAGCAGCTCGCAGAGAAATTCAAAGAATGAACTGAGACTGATGCCGCAGCAGAATGAAGTGAAGGTGTGAAGATACAGCAAATAAATCATTCCAACTTTAACTCAGTTCTCTTTAACACAATAATCTGGATCTGAATTCACTTGCTCTGTGGTCTTACTCTTCACTACTCTGCTGAATACTTAATTAAGCCTGGGTTGAAATGCTAACACTAATGTTTGCCAAAAAGTTTGTAGACTCCTTAAGCAGATTTCCTTGTGAAATAAATGTGTTAAGTGGCAGTTGTTATCCTTTGTTTTGCTAGAAGAAGAAGGCTGTACACTAACATGATTGAACTGTCAGGATTTGCTTACATTTAGCCACCGGAACAGTAGTGGGAGAAATCATGCCACACTAAACACACTGTTTTATACAAAGTTATTCGGCAGCATGTAACCAAAGACTTATGTTAATTTTTATCAACATTTATGAAATAAAAGACTGACATTTGATTACTTTCTGCATTTTTATGGTTTATTCACTGAACATGGTCTTTATTTTGACAAACCCACTGTGTCCTGTACACAGATGAAGGAGTAGAAAACGACCAACAAAAACTGTGCAGCAACAGATGAGCTACTGTCTTTGACTTCTGACTTTACATCGACAAGGTGCACAGTGTTTAAAAACTCCAGCAGCCACTCCTATGTCTGATCCACTTGCCCCAGTGCAACGCACATTAACACACCACCACCATGTCAATGTCACTGCAGCGCTGAGGATGATGCACCACCCAAATCATGCTTGCTCTGTGGGGGTCCTAGTTTTGAATACGGAAGCAAATCTGTCTCATCAGACTTTGAAATATTACCACCTTTGAATTTGTAGCACTGATTTTTTTTGCACTGAAATTATGCATCTGAATTTAGCTGCTTTTGAGTTTTCTTCAGATTTATACCTCTGAATTTTTGGCTTTGAAATTATGATTATTATCTGAATATAATTGCTCTTGAATAGAACTTGTGAAATGTTCAAGAACACATTTTCACTGTTATTAGTCAAGTTGGTAAATTCAAGCAATATATTTTGAAGTTGCTCAAATTCGGTAGACGAAATTCAGACACCAAAATACGAGTAACAAAAAATTCAGAGTATACATTCGGGACACCAAGGATGAGCAATCGATTCATTAAGATTTTCTTTTTCAGCTTAAATGCTGCACAACTTCCAAAGTGTGGAAAACTGCACGCTTAGCTTCCTTCTGCGGATATTACCTCTTTATTTTCAAACTGTCTCAAAATCTAAAAGGCTCATTGATGGTACAATATAACAGGCTATTGATATCCTGAATATAAAGAAATTTTACTGTGGATTTTTTGTCATGGCCCTGTGAACATAGCGTGTGATATGACAGAATGTGTGGAAACATGAACTTTGAATTAACCCAGTAAACAAGGAACGTCCCTGGATGTTCAAAAATGGTCTAAAAGTAGTCGGTCCGTCAAGTACATATTTTGTGGGAGGACGTCCAAAATGAATTGAAAACAAGTCAGTTATTTCAGGACCAATTGACAACGTCAATGGACGCCCGAAATGCGTTGAAAACAAGTCCGGTTAACGTCAGAACGTCAGTGGACGTCCAGAATGTGTGTTATTTTGGGACCAATTAATAATGTCAGTGGACATCCGGAATGCGTTTTAAACAAGTCAGTTAAAAGAGAGAGAGAGAGAGAGAGAGATGTGTGTCTGAGAGAGAAAGATAGAGAGGATGTGTGTTTGAGAGATACCCCATCAGATAACGGTTACTCTGGGTTTGACTATGGCGCCAAAATAAGTTGGATGATTTTTCTGGTAAAGTATAAGTATTTAAAGAGCTCTAGCAAAGCAACAGCTATGCTAGGTTAGCATCTCAGTGAAGACAAGTGAAGGAGTAGAGGAGGATAATAGTTAACCCATTCTGTATTAAAAAAAATTCTAAGTAATATTATATTACAGTAATGTTTTTGACATTTATTTCAGCAGGTCTGGGTTGCAGTTACACCTTGCTAACAATGCGAATGTTAACCAAATATCAAAAGAAGTGCTGGGCTGGAAAGTAAAATCATACAATACCATTTGCACAGGCCACATTTGTGCATTTCCAAATATGTGAAAGTAACCAGATGAACAGTACTTTTATCTGAACTTGTGTGTAAAATATCGACGTATTGTATTCTGTTATTACTTAGAAAATGAATCTATATAAATTTATCAGGTGCACCAAAACATTTACATATGATACAATATTTTGTTAGACTGACAATTTTTTTTCCCACACAGGTATCCAACTAACTTGGAGTATGTTCATGTTCCCAAAGATTTAACGGTGAAATATGAATGTTGTGGGGAACACTAATGCAGTATGTGTTTTATTTTATTGTAGAATTAGTAATAATATTTTAAAAAGTATAAGTGGTGATCAGATTATTAATGAAAGCATACATGTTTTGAGTCAATACTGTCCATCCTCCAGCACACCTTGCATATGTCACTCAAGCAAAAGCTAGAAAATGTGCCATTTTTCAATGTTGCAAAGATCTGAAGGTTTCGGTAATTTTATCAGGCAAGGAAGTCAACAGATGCATCAACAGCATTGTCACCAAATGCCCAGTGCCGGTGGCAAGTGAACCAACATCATATAAGTATTATTGTATATTTTATAATTCTGAAAATATTTATGGTTTTGTACAGATCATAATGACTAGCATACTAGATATATATTCGTTTTTTACTGTAAGACCATTATTAATATTCTTTAGTCTAATGTGGTTTCCTTATTCTAGCTTATTTGTGCTACACTATTGTCTTTATTGATAGAATGTATTGGAATATTATAATGAAGCTTTCATCTATTGTGTTCTGCTTTGTTTTTACAATTGTCTGATGAGATTGATGGAATCCATACCCTAACATTGAACAAAATTCACCAGTTTTCTCCCTAAAATACACATAGCCACAGTGACGTTGAGATGAGAGAGGACTTCAAAGAAGCTTGCAGGTTGTTAATTGACCTAAATAATAATTTAACAATTATTGCATCAATGTGGCTTCTGTGCTTTCATTCATTCATGTATTCATTCATTGTCTTTAACTGTTTGTTGTGGTGGGTACAAAATATTTACATACTACCTTGAGTCCCTCTGCGCAAGGTGGGAACACACCCTAGACAGGGCACTAGTCCTTCACAGGGCACCACACACCCACACATTCACTCATGCACTCACACTATGGACACTTTTGAGTAGCCAATCCACCTGCCAATGTGTGTTTGGATCATGGGAGGAAACCAGGAGCACACAGAGGAAACCCATACAGACACAGTAAAAACACACCAAACTCCCGAGGGGGGCACCAATGTATATTGATAGTTAATAGGTATGGGATCATTATGTAAGCATTTTCATTCATGATGTATAGGCATTCACTTCAAGAATAAACTTGTTTTTCTTGACTTACAACTACTGACCCCCTCATTAAGTATGATAAAATAAACTGTTGCCACACCAACTGAAATAGTCACAGTCAGCGGAAAGTCAGTATTATGTCTTAGTGTGTCATGCCAAGCCTATTTCTGTTTTTCTGTAGGGTGAACCTACAACATTATATCTGATAATTCAGCTGAAAGATCAGGACTGGGAAACTGCTGTTTCCAGAGGAAGCCAGAGTGTGGTGAAGGCTGAGTTGAGGTTTGCTGTCAAAGTGCAGTAGATGGGCAATAAAATTCTAAGTTTGAATTTAAATTTCCCTTTCGTACATGCAAGTTTGATCTCAGAATTACAATTCAATAATTCCATTTACATTTGCAATTTCAGACATCTATTGCCATTTTTTAACTGAAGCTATATTGTGCATGTTTACAACTAAATAAACAGCATAGAAAGTTATTATGAATATTTGTGTGAATAATTCTGGTACACTTTAGTCACCACAGGGTCCAAAATGGTTTGTCACTGGGGTGGTATATATAAAGCAAATTTTAATGATACATTTTAGCCCCTTATGGTTCCAAGTATATTAACTAGTACAAAAACATGACTACATAAAAGAACTTACACTGAAAGGTACTGTATTTTACCTAAAAGGTACGACTGTATCCCCACAGTTCATGTTTCCACATTCTGTCATATCACATGCTCTGTTCACAGGGCCGTTACAAAAAAAATTCACAGTAAAATATCTTCATCTTCAGGATATCAATAGCCTGTTATATTGTACCTTCAATGAGCCTTTTAGATTTTTGAGACACTAATAAAGAGATTAAAATAAAGAGGTTATATCCGCGGAAGGAAGCTAAATGTGTAGTTTTTCCACGGTATGGAAGTTGTGTTTGTATTTCACCATCAAGCGGCGACAGAATGCAACTAGTACAGCATTTAAGGTCAAAGAGAAAATCCTAATGAATCGATTGCTCATCCTTGGTGTCCCGGATGTGTATCTGAATTATCTGTAACTCGTATTTTGGTATCTGAATTTCGTCTACCGAATTTGAGCAACTTCCAAATATATTGTTTGCCCATGACCTTGAGTTCTATTCAAGAGCAATTATATTCAGATGCATAATTTCGAAGCAAAATATTCAGAGGTGTAAATCTGAAGACTTAAATTCAAAAGCAGTAAAATTCAGATATGCATAATTTCAGTGCAAAAAAATACAGTGCTACTAATTCAAAGGTGGTAATATTTCAAAGTCTGATGAGACAGATTTGCTTCCGTATTTGAAGAACAGAGTAAAAGTGAAGTACAAATATGCAGAGCAACAGATGGACTACAGTCTGTAATTGTAGGACTATAGTAGAACCAGAGAAGACATTTAAATGTTATGGCTCATCAGAGTACATTTTCATCCCAATTCTATTGTGTTTATTGTGAAATTATAGAGTATAGTGATATTGTTTGTAAAATTAGAAAAAGTAGCAAACATAGGGTGTGTCAACTTCTTCTGTCTTTAGAGAAAACTTCATTAAAATGGATGGAAAGTCACTTACATGCTCACCTTGAATGAAGATATATATAATTATATATACAATTGTTGTCCACCAAAAACCTATTTTTGTAGATTTTTAGTTTAAAACGTTTGAACACAGCTGCCAGCCAATCACAGCACAAGAAGCAGCAAAAGAGGATGGGGAAAAAAATACACTACCCTTATAAAGTCTGCAGAGCTTTCTGCACCACACCTTACAGAGAGAACAAGGCACTGAATAACAGTGATCATCGCTCAGAAACATGATCCTATTCCTCATCATTCTTGCTGCTTTTGCCAGAGGTGAGTTACAGCTTTCTTTTAGTTTTAGTTCATACAGAAGTTGAGCACCTCTTGACAGATACATATTTTTAATGAATTTATAAATAAAATTAAGTTCTCAATGAAAAGTGAATGTAACAATCACAATGTGACACATACAATCTTTGCATTTGAATGTATTTCCTATAATAATAATCTGTGTGTGTGTGTGTGTGTGTGTGTGTTAAACTTGGAAATGAAATAAATTTATGGACAAAAAAAAAAATGGCAGGAAATGGAAGATTTCAAATGTGTTTCCTGTAGAGGACATGTGTTTTAACCATGTGTATATTTCCAAAATGGTTTTAGCGATCTTTTTGGGGCACTTAGGAGATAACCATGAGGTGATTTTTTTAAATAACAAGGACAAAGTTGTTTTTCCATTGTCTGACTTTTCATCCCTGCTTTAAAATGTATTACATTTACATATTTATACCATTTAAGGAAGAAAAAGAAAGAAATGTAGGGTGTGTCTAATTATTCTGTTTTAAGAGAGATCTTCATTACAATGTCTTGTACATCACTTACATGCTCACTCACCTTGAGTGTAGAATTATATAAAATTGCTGTCCAAAGAAAAGTGTATCTCGATTTTTGTGGATTTTTGTTTTACTACATTATTTGAACACAGACTATATCCTTGTCCAAAAATAGTAACTTCACAGTGGAAGGAACACACCTTCTTAACTTTTAATGAGGTGTGAAAATTAAAAAAATGTATTACAGTAATTTTGGAGCATTTCTATTGGTCCATTCACAATGTTATTCTTCCACTGTAAAGTTACAATTTTGGAGACTGATGATACACTAATAATCACTCTTTGGGGCTGCTTTAGAACTAAAACACTTTCTCATTCTGTCATTAATTTGAGCTCTGTAAAATGACCCTTTTCAAAGGCAGAATATTTGCTTGATCACATAAACAAGACACAAGATAAAAGTCTTTTTACAGTGTAATGTATATATAGGTTATTTATAAAGAGCTGAACTGCTTTGAGAACTAAACTTCTTGTTAGCAAATCTCTATCAACATCTGTTTGCGCAGTGTTTCTTCTGCAATTAAGTGTATAATAAGAATATATTCCTAGTCAGGGAGAGTTTCTGCTCAGATCCGTATGTTGGATGATTTGTTCTAGATCACAAATTTGACCCTAACTTTGAAATCCAAAGTTAATGGAAGGTGCAGGTTGCTATGGTGTTGCTAAGGTTTCTAGTTGGTTGGATGGTGGTTATTGTATCCCGGGTGTTTTTTAAGCAAATGTAATCCTTCCCATAATGCCTGCCCCTTCTGTCCCTCACATAATACCCTTGATTTTAGAAACAGTGGAGGAGCTGGCGTCACTGTGCAGACATGTTCAGACTGAGTATCACATTATTTTTCAGAGTCATCTTGTGAAGGTGAATCATTGGAGAACTGCAGTGGGAATACAACTGAATGCAGTTCAGGGATTTGTTTCTCCATGGTCTCAGGTGAGTATGTCTGGCTATCTTTTTTAAGAACATCTTTCATCAGCTGCTAGTGGATCAACATTTAACCCATAATATCATCCACTGCCACTGTCTGCTCACTGTCTGCTCATCTGCAAAACTACACAGCCCAGCATTAGCCACTAAACATCTGTGGCAATATACAGATCTGTGTGACAATGTGTAAAATTTACAGCTGAATTTATAAATGAACAATCACTGAGCCATGTGTTTGCTGTAATTACAGATAAACAAGTTGAGATCAAATGTGGTGGTAAAAATAACTGCATCAAGGAACTGCTTGCCAGCATAAAACAAACACACTGGAAAATTACTGGGTGCGAACATAATCCGGGGAAAGGTAATTCACTCAGGCCCTTCATAAACATATACATTTTAAGGCTTATTTACAACTGTATAAGGTGTGGGAATGATTCCTTTCCATGTATTGAGGGGAAAATATGATTTTTAACAAATCCTTTGTTCACTGCAATGTGTACATTAGCATTCTGGAGCCCACCAACCCACACATTGTGAAACAAGACCATCCAGCAACTTTTCCTTGGGCTGCCTAGAAAATATGGAGTAAAACAAGCTGTTCTTATTTTTGTGCTGCATCTTACATAGAGTGCAGTGGCTTTAGAACGGTCCCGTCCCCTTGTCTGAGTCTCTCCAGTCACGGTGCTGGACCCATGTTTGTTTGACATTAATATTTGCATGCTTTAACATTATGATGTGATGTCATCAGCAGAACTCTGTATTAAATGGCTTTGTAAAGAATTTACAAAATCGTTTTAAAGCATTCTTTGTGTAACCTATAATTGCAATTCAAATTTCAAACATTCTCTGGTTCCTTGTCATTTTACGGTAACTGTGTGTCATATTAAAAACCACAATCCTCATTTTATTCAACTAAATGTAACTTAAAAATAAAGTAGTGTGAAAACGGCGAGTGAAGAATGTATTGGGCGCTGCATTCGTTATGAGCTCCATCAGGAAAAAGTGCTGCAGAAGCATGTGACGGATTTGTTCTGTTCTTGAGTATAATATGAGTATAAAATACGTGTGAGTTTGGGTTTAGATGTTTTAAAGTTGGGGATTTTGATGTTAGAGATAATGAAAATACCGCATTATTGCTTATAATTAATAAAATAAAACGACAATTGTTATCTTTAATACTATGCAAAAGCGTGAGAATGTTTAAATTTTGAATTACAATTATTCGTTACACAAAAATGCTTCAAAACGTATTTGTACACCTAATAAAATTGTCATCTCTGAATGTAATGTAACCCACATAGGTTTGGAAATGTTTTAAAAAACTGTTCCATACAGAACCTCTTTTGTTATTGTGTTGTGGACATTCTATTTTTAAACACTGAGTAACAAAGAGTAATAAAATGGGTTTAGTACTTATCCTTTGTAATTTGGATGTTTCAAAAGTAATGCTTTATTATTATAAATATTATTATTATTATTATTATTACTATTATTATTAACGCAGATATCTTTTTTTCGGTTTCTGCAGGACCAAAGGAAGCTAAGACATGTTTCAACTGTACTGGGACCGAATGTACAAATAAAACAAACTGTTCTGGTGAAACATCCTTGTGCATCTCTGGAGAGGGTAAGAGACACACCTTATGTCCAGAAGTTTGTAGACACACCATTAGAATCAGAGGATTTAGCTCTTTGAGGTTCAGCTATTGGGGACACGGATGCACATTTGCTTACACAGTGTGTAAATTCACTGTAGAAAACCCAGAGATGCTGTAGAGCAGCTGCACATGAGCACAGGGCCGTCATGCTGATTGTCAAGCAGCCACTGGGGGAGATTACCAGAAAGAGGCTATAGTCAGTAATTGGGGCTGGAGAATATATATATATCACAATGTAAAATGCATTAATAACAATGATATTATTGTTCAACCCATTTTTAGAATTTCAGTATAAGTTATTTACATCTGTCACTGACTGACATCTATTACACGGCAATGCCCTCAGTTCATTACACTTAATATTAAAGTTAGTGATGTTGGTGATTTCCTCTTTCTTGTTTGTTTTTCTGTGGCTTTTATATTTTTCATATATTTTCAGTATTTTTCATTCTGATATGGAATTATATTATTGAGGGAAATTAATAAATAGATCATGATAAAAATTTTGGCCACATCATGCAGGACTGGGGTGTAAAAATGAAACTACAAAATAGCACCTATGCTTCGAATGCAATTAAAAAACTGGAACTGAATAAAGTAGTGGTTTAGAGAACTTCTTCATACAGTGTGAGAATGTGAGAGTTCACCATGTTTAAATCATAGTGATGGATGGAAAAAACACTTTGTGTTTGTGTGTGTGTGTGTGTGTGTATGTGTGTGTGGTGGTTGTTTTTTATTATTCTTCGAAAACAGATCCTGCAAACATCAATAAAGTATGTGCTGCAGAGGGCATGTGCGTATATGAGCAGAACATCGGGAAGTTTTTGAGTTTGAGGAATTTCAAAGTCAGTTTTTCTTGTTGTGTTGGAGACGTTTGCAACAGCAGCTGGAACCTGAGTGTTGCACCTATCTTGCACTGTTTATCTCTCATCCTTGTGTGGTTCATTCTCGTTTAATTAAATGCTGCAGCTGGATTTACTGTGAAAATATCTGTGGCTTAAAGAGGTAAACAAAATTATTGTTGTTTATTGCCAAGAGTTTGAGAAAATCCATTTCTTTACTGAACGCTTCAACCTTAAGATTACTTAAATAAAAAATCAGTTCTGGCTTTTCAGTACGTCTCAATTCTACATTGAGTGTCGCTCTACCTATAAACTTGTGTCTGAACTGTGGGAGGAAACCCACAAAGACACAGAAAAACACACCACACCCCTCAAAGAAAGTGACCCAAGGATCCCACCCAAGACCCTGAGACCCTGCGGCTGTGTGACATTGACACCCAATTTGGTGACAACGTTTAGTGTTGATGGATTCATATTTGATGTTTAAGACAAAGTTGAAATTCCCAAAATATGTCTCCACACATGAATAAAATATAAATGTAATCCTCAAAAATCGTGTGTCGTGTGCTGCTTGAAATCAATTCATTTCAAATGTACTAACAATTCTTTCTGGTTGTTTTGTAAATCATGTGTGTATTTCTTTATACATACGCCAACTTTGTGACTCCTTTACACTTCAGTTTAGTGTTTCCTGCTGAAAACCACATTCAGACGGAAGCTGCAGATGTGCCATATTACATTTACAAAGGTTGTTTTTGATACTGGGCTTTTTCAGAAAAGACAAAGAGAAAACGTGTTAAAGGCTGATGCAGGGGCTTTGTGAGATGAGGCACTATTTAAAAAGCAAATCATATTTTTGTGTGCTCCTTGAACAGAAAGATAAGACCCAGCTGTGCTAGCACCTACAGATCTGCCCAGGTTTTGCAGCTTTATTTTGTGTTTGAGGCACGTTTGCTGTTTATCCTCTGGAGTCATGGCTTAGTTGACAGGAAATCGTAGACAGTTCTGCAAAGAAAAAAAAAGGCTAAAAAGCTGCTCTCCATTATCATATATCTCAATTTCTACACACTCACTCAATCTTTTATCAGCTCTTCTGAGCATACACAAGTACTCTGTAGTTCTACAATTACAGACTGTAGTCCATCTGTTGCTCTGCATTCAGCAGGTATGATTTGGGTGGTGTGTCATTCTCAGAGAGATGAAGTAACACTGACATGTTGGTAAGGGTGGAGTTTTTAAACCCCAAAAACCAACCAAAAACATTCATCAGTGGACACAGGACTGTCGGCTGAAGGACTAGAGGAGGACCAGTGATAGAGTGGACAGTGGGTGGACACAGGGTTTAAAAACTCCAGCAGTACTGTTGTGTCTGATCCACTCGTACCAATATTTTAGCTCATATGAAGTTACATGTAGTAAACATCACTCCACCTAACATCTCCTCTAACACAACTCCTTTAATCTTAGATCTGTGATCATGGGACATGAGCATTGACATAAATAAGTTCATATGAACAAGGCACTTAAATGTGAGCATTGTTTTGTTGTTGTTGTTGGTGTTTTTGTTGTTCACATACGTCACATGCCTCAACATGACACAAACATTTTGATTTGAATATTCACATTAATAATACACATTAATTAAACACAACAGGTAACAAAGTTCAGTTCTTTTTCCACAGGATCAGATCATGCAGGAGGTGACTGGCCCGTTTTAAAGAAAGAGTTCAGTCTGAAACCGCTACAATAAATAACAGACTCCAGTTAGTGTCTCGCCAGTGATGGCAAATTAACTCTTTCCACAGTTTACACAGTGAAACTGCCATGCAACTTGTTTCCTGCTGCTAGTCGCACACAACAATTTTCATGCAAAATGACATTTACACAAACACAAATACAAAGCTGCATACAACACATTCGGTCACTCTACTATTTATCCACATTAGCAGCTGATTTGTTTGCTACATCACATCGTTTGTGCTTTAGGAAGTCATCTGCGATGTTTTATTTACATATAAACATTATTATCCCCTTTCTATAACTTTTCAAGCTGTTGCTGCCATCTTTTAACATATAACTGATCTCTTCTGTGGATGTTAAAACTGTATAAAGAAGGACACAACTGTTCACTAGTTAAAAAAAATGAAAAGAAAATGCCTGCTGTGCAGTAACTACTGCACTTGGAGCCAAATGCTACAAAGTATTTGTTTTCTGATTTTACAAATAATTTTAAACCTGTTTCTGGAATGTTACTGTGGCTTTTTGTTTGGGGATTGTATGTCTGCAGCCAAACGAAGAGACAGGAACCTGACGCTGTGACTCAAACTAAATTTAGTGTAGTACATAGTTCAAGTTGCATTACGTTTCACTGTGTAAAGCCAGCGTCAGTCACGTCAGCATATTTGGTCAAGCTCTTTACACATCACTGTACATGGTCACACGTCTGTCTCTCTCTTTCTTTCTCACTCTCTCTCATACATACACACACACACACACCCTCTTTAAGCCTCCACCCTCTGCAACCCGTGCTCTTTGAGTCCAGTGTTTTTAGAGGTATTTCTCAGCTGTGAACCGAGCCCATGGAGGACTGAGAGCATTTCCTGTGTCCACATGGAGCCAGTGCTGAGTGTTGCCATGGTGACAGCATCCAGCCAAGTGTTGCCATGGTAACAGCATCCTCTGGCATGAAACAGTCACCTCTGGCCATGAAAACCATCCTTCTCAGGACACCACAGGAGTCATATCCCATAACTATAGAAACACAAACATAAGCATCCAATGAGATATTATTAATTTTTACTGATCCTAATCACAAAACAGCAAACACAAAACAGGTTTTAAGCTTTTATACTTCCATCCCTACACTTTATGCTCTTAACTTGAGTCAGTAATGACTTTATAAAACATGTTACAGATGTAGGTTTGTTCAAAGACTCCTCTAGGTAGAGATTACTGTTCCTGTCTGAGCTGGGAACAGAACCCTAGTCTGCCACATGTAGGGCAGCAGTGTAAATAGAACAATGTCACAATAACCTGTGTAGTCTGAGACTAGGCTTTATTTCTGTCCAGGAAATGGACCCCATCTTTGCAGGATAGTTTGCATGTGAGGGTGAGTATGTTCTATATTTTAAAGGATATATTGTTTGAATCAGATTCACGTGTCATAGACTGACCTTGATGACTCTGTCGGCTCCGGAGGTGAGCAGCCAGCTCCTGGTGGGCTCATAGTGCATGTGAACCACGGCGTGTTTACTGTCATGGAAGGTTGCAGTGGGAGCCCGTCTTTTAAAAACACCAAACACATAAATAAATTTAGAAAATCCAACGGACTCCAGTCCTACCTGTTTCAAATACATAGTGGTATTCCTACCCACGCTGGGACTCAAACCCCTGTCTGTCACGTGCTATCCCACCCTGTGATTATGTTCTGTGTTTAGTCAGATGTGTTTTTACAGTGTGAGAGTTTCAGAGCCGACTCACTCCTCGTCTGTGATTGATTCGAGGCAGCTGTCACACACTCTGACCTCAAACTCGAAGCCCATCAGAGGGATAGTGGAGCGCTTAGATGAACACTTTCCACAGACGGCCTGACCACACTTCCGGCAGTGGTGCTGAGCAAAGAAAACGGGTGAAAAAAGGTTTGACAATCTTCACTGATACAGAACAAGACTATTTCACAATACAGGAGTTAACCAGATAACATAAGCCCCAAGTTAAAAACACACCTTGTGTAAACTATTCAGAGACACACAGCTCAAATGCTGGCTGCAAGAAAAAAAACCCTGCAATTTCAGCTCTAAATAAGTCCCCTCAATGAAAGCATGAAAGCTGCGGAGGTGTACCGCCCCCTGGTGGACACCAGAAGGAGCTTTGGGTGAATTGTGAAAGTTGTATAACAAAATATACTTGAGCTGAAGTAGTAAATGAGTGGTAAATGTGCAATAAAATGTGTTTATGTGTGTTTTTGTGGCAGTCACCTGGCGAAGGCCAATCTTTTTGCTGTCCCACATCTGTTTGAAGTTCCAGAAGAACGGCTGCTCACATCTCTGGCAGGAATCACTGTCTAGCCATTCTGGAGTCTGAGAGTGAGAGAGAGAGGGGAAGAACAGATCTTCATTTATCAACTTCAGAACACAGAAGATGGTCCTTAAATGTGTGTAATATTTTAAATAATGCCACCTTTATTTTATTAAAAATTAGAGATGTGTGTGGTAAAATCACAGGTGAAGGGTAGATGAGTTGTGTCTCCAAATTTTTAAACAACATTATTTCCCCAGAGGTGACTCAATGTGGAGACTCGATTCCCGGGCAGGAACACTGCTATAGAATAAAGAGTCCTTGGGTGTAAGTTTTAACACTGCATACGCCTGCATCTCTATTATGAAGAAAGCTGCTGTAGAGTACAGTAAGTCCACAGGCTGATGTCATCTGTGTGTGTGTGTGTGCGCGCATGTGTGTGTGTGGAATTGAGAGAGACTTTACCTCCTGTCGTGTGACATCCATGTTCCAGATCACTATTCCCCCATCAGAGCCGCAGGAAATCAGCTGACGAGTGTGTGGAGCGTAACACAGGCCCTGTACCTTATCACTTAGTGCACACACACACACATTAAGAGCTGAACCAGCTTTGTCATGTTACAGATGTGACTAAAACATCCACTGTCAGAGGAGAACCCACTATATATACCAGTTTGTATTTCTTTGCGAGTATGTGTATGTTAATATTATATATTAATATACACATTAATATATATATATATATATATGAGTGTGTGTGTGCGCATGCACCAAGTGTGTGTAGAGCCTTACTTGTGCCCCTGCAGTTCAATGGCTGTACCTTTCCGTCCTCCAATGTCCCACATAATTATTGAATGATCCGAACTTCCAGAAAATAACACTCTCTGAACAGGGTCCCAGCACAGAGCAGTAACATTACCTTTGCGTACACACACACACACACATTAAAAGACATATTAATAAATAAACCAGAGGCAACAATGTTACTGAAAACTCAAACCAAATACTTTTTGTATTAATGTTGTTATGAGCATGTAAGTGTGTGTTCATGTTACCTGTGTGGCCTTTAAAAGTGGTGACAAGACTGCAGTTGTCCTGTTCCAGTTTAAGAATGGTCACTTGACCTGAGTGGTCACCTACGAAGGCATGTCTGGTCTCCACATCAAATCTGACACACATTTATAAAAGAAAAACACAAACTGGTGGTCCCAACTTCCTCCCTCTGTGTGTGTGTGTGTGTGTGTGTGTGTGTGTGTGTGTGTGTGTGTGAGTGACTGCAGTGTGTTTCAAGGATACTGAAGTCCTGAGACCCAAGCCGTGGTCCGGTAAGTGCCCAGTTGCTGACCACTCTCTGAACAGTGCCATGTGAAGCTCTTGTCTTGACCAGTGCTCAGGACCCACTCCATCTCCAACACAAACAACACCACTGTCACACCACCCTGATGAGCTACACGCACGCACACACACACACAAACGCAAACACAGTTTAGCATGAAAACAGATCTACATTGTTGAAAAGAGCAGTAACTCAGCTCTATGAAGATTGTGAAACCCCACTGCCTCTCACCCTGATAGGACCGAGCTGGAGTCATTTTATTGTAGTCTTCTGACAGGATAAACTCCTAAAACACAGGAAACACATGACACCCCAGTGGAAGTGACTGTGGTGCTTCAGTTAGTGCTTATGTGGGCAGTTTCTGGACAAGATCATAGTCTAATGATACTCTGGGAAATGACAGGGAATGCATGGTTAGTTCATTTTGTGGGAATAGAACTGGGATCTTTTGGCACAGATCTACACACACACAATAAGTTTTAGTTGAACGACTTACAGAAATTACTCCGTTGTCCATCCCCACAGAAAGCCTCCTGGTCTCTGGGTTAAAGGACATACACGAACAGGGAGCTGTAACAAACACACACACACACACACACACACGTTTACGGAGGGCTGTGGTCTCACTAGGGGTGGTCCCTGTGATCTTCTGATGACAGAACCCATGCTGAGACAGTTGCATCACTTTCAAAATCACCATTTTTCAAAATCAGTGCATGGTTAGCTTCAATATCGTCACTGTCCAATGATGTTAACTACATAATTTGAACCCAGCAGCTTTGAACCCAAAATGTCATGATAAATTGGACCAATAGAAATGCTCCAAAATTTCTCTGAATAAAATCTTCTTACATTGACTTCCTTTGAAAGTTTCTTTTTTTTTTTTTTTTAGATGCATTTTTTTTTCTTCAGACAGCGGTGATATGCAGGGGCACACACACACGCATGCACACACTTGCACAGACATGCCCCCAAACACACCCTTTACTGGCATAAAGTGAATGATTTGTAGTATTTCACAACATCGGTCTGAAAGCAGGACAAGTGAAAAGGGAAGGAGTGAAAGAGGGAGTTGATGAAAGCAGATGTTTTCTGCCTAGAAGGGTCAAACGAGCCTAAACACACGCGCTCTCTCTCTCTCTCTCATCTCATTCTTATTGTCTCTCTCACACTCTCTCTCTCTGCTGGGTGAAGGACCTGAACATGTACTCTCTTTTATGCTGCAAAGCCATCTACAGTACAACAGATACACATTCATCCAGTGTAAGCAGAGTTGTAGTTAAGTTTCTAAGACCTAAAACACAAAGAACATAGCACTTCATCTACTGCCATATATAGATCTTAAAGAAGCCCATCCGTTTTCAACCAAGCCTCTATCCCTTGCAGCTCCAGCCCACTCTCAATTAGCATGGAGAGTAATTTCAATAGATTTCCCTGCAAATATTTCCCCACGTGGTCAATAGAAAGGCCCCAAACCTGAAACGTTGTCATTCAGTTGTTTATGTGGTTGTTAGCTAACAGGACAAAGTCTATGAAGGACAAAATCTATTGGCTTTGGAGCTGTACTTATTACGACACTGTATCAGGGCGAGTTTTTTTAGAAAATCGCACTCACAAGGGAACCACCAAAAGGGAAGTTCAGCTTAGACCAGGAATTCGGACATGGGGCTGACTGCTAGAGTTGTAGAATGCTTTGTAGTCCAAAGCTATATGATCAGCATCAGCTTAGGATAGGTAAACTCACCTGGCATTGTGTGGTAGATGCTAGGCCAGTACTGTCCACTGTCCCTCTTGAGCCAGACACGGACCGTCCTACGAAAAATGGGCACCAAGTGTTAGTACATAATTTGCAGTCACCTCATGTACTGTGTGTGTATGGATACAGCTGAAGAGACACTGAACATCACTGAAGATCACACAGGATCTTTCAATGTATTCAGGAAGGTGTACCATTTTTGTTCAGCCAGTAGGTGGAGCTCTCACAAAGGTGACCCATGTAAATTTGCATTATCATATAAATATATGTCTCTTATCTTAAATATCATCACTGTTTACTCTGTAGTAGTCGGGGCAATATTTATAGAGTCAGAGTATCAGATTAAGGGTTCAGCTCGGCCCAGTTTCTACAGCACAAATGGTGGGTGGGCTTAATGACAGAGATTTGCTGATTGGTTCCATCTTTACGATACTCCTTTGACATCACACAGCCCACCACGGATACTGTAAATTTTCTCTCGATTATCAACAGATTTCTGGTTCTGGACTTATCCAAAGTACTGGGCAGTTAGCATTCTCCTCCAAGCATGTTGAGCTGTCCAGTATCATTGTGTTAGTTGCAGTTTGAAATAAAGGTTTTTACTCTTTGGACCCATTTAACACATCCATGGCAAGCAGCCACCTCAGCACATGAGGAGTAGTTGGGGTTAGGTGCCTTGCTCAGGGGAAATCCAGCTGTGAATGTTAAGGGAGAAGAGAATACTACTCCCACCACCTCCAGTTTTCCAATATCAAACCTGCAACCTTTAGGTCCAAGCCCACTTCTCATCCCTTTAGGGCACGGCTGTCCATTTAAGTATACCCCTTCATCCTGAGCACATATATAAGCTTTAACCCACATGAGTCAGATGGCTGTGGAGCTGTATGTAAATGTTCAAGCTCAATATGCAAATACACACTTCCATGTCATGTGATGGGCTTCCTGCTCTAGATCTGCTGTAAAACACAGGTAAACATGGTCTTACAGCTTCTACACACACGTGAACGGGTTCACCAAAGGAGGTTTGGAAGATTAGCAGGATTTGATTCTGTGTACAAATGGACTGACCCCGGAGCCCAATCTTATCCCTGTAAACCTTTAAAGTACACAGTGAATGCAGAAAGTTATTTCCAGCACTCTACAGTGCTTTAGAAGCAAGCAAACTTCACTCACAAGGTTTTAAGAAATCCAGCAACAGCTGCTGTGTCTGATCCACTTGCACTGGTACAACACTCGTGGACAATAAGTGTAGACTGAAGGAAAATATTTTCCATTCTTAACGCATTATAAGGTGTAAAGAGCGACTGGAAATGCCACTGTAAACATAAAATAAATGTGACGCTAAGCTACCGACACTGCGGTGCATGGAGATGTCATGGATTCTGTTTTAGACCTGGTGTAAATATGGACGCCCCTATGCAGGGGACCCACTCTATGAAGCATAACCTGTCTGGGATTAAGAGGCTCATGGCAACTGAGCTGCGCTTGATAGAAAATGTATTAATATATCTACTGCTGACTAAAAGGCTGACAGCACTTTTAAGTAGAGGAGGGAAATAAAAGAATGCAAGAAATATGTAAAGTATGGGCCCTGTAAAGTCGGCTGAGATAGGCTCTGCCGCAGTAAGTCAGAGCTCATAGTCTGTGATGGGTCTTACCTGTCCTGAGAGACGCTTATAACGCCGTCCTCTTTGGGGATGATGACCGCGGTGTTGACCACGTCCTGGAGCGCCTCGATGCGGCTGAGCAGAACGGGTTTTCTCGCTTGAGGACGCGGGCTGATATCAGCCGCCATAGCGCCGAGAGAGATAAATCCTCTTTACGCTCGCTTCTGTTGTCTTTTACTACCATAACACCATTAATCCTCGCTTCTTCCCTCCTCTCTCTCTCTTTCTCGCTCTCTCTCTCTCTGTTATAATCGGCTATGCAGGCTGCACACGGTGGAGCTGTGACAGTCAGGAGCTGCAGTGTTACAGAAGTACGCCAGGGAGCGTTCAAAATATTTTATACCCCCTACACTCTACTCCCTACTCCCTACATAGACCATAGACCATGAAACGATTCCAGATTCCTCTCGGCTGGGAAGACCTTAAAGGTAGGGTGACCAGACGTTCTCTTTCACCCGGACATGTCCTCTTTTTTAGACTAAAAAAATGTCCGGGCGGAATTTCACAAACGTCCGGGATTTTGTTTTTCTAGAGCTTACATAGAACTTCGAGAAGCGTTCCCTTCACAAACTAGTCCCGCCCTCCCCTACTCCGATTGGTTCGCTTGAGTGAGAAGGGGGCGTGGTGAAGTAGCCTAAAATCTTCTGATTGGACGGTCTGACTGTAGAGCTACCGTTATTGGTCGATAACCTTCTCTGTAAACATTTAATTGGTCAGTCTGCACGTCAGTAGTTCTTGTTTACGTCAGGCAAAGCTCATGTACCTACCCTCATCTCGAGCAGCTATGCCGAAACATAAATGTAAGTTCTCGGATGAATTAAAAATGAAATTGCCATGTTTTCCCATGTGTAGCAAATAAAGGTGTAAAGGACCTAAAAGCACACATAGGTTCAGCTAAGCATACAACGGCAGTGAGGGGCGAGAGCTCATCAACCCCCCCACCACCCGTTAGCAAACGGAATCAGAACATTCTGGGCCCGAAAATGTTTAGAAATTCGCACTTCAGAGTGGAATGAATATCATTGTTGTTGTCTTTCACCTGCTTTACCACTAGAGGTCGACTCGACTAATGAACTAGTGACTTGGTTTGGATTCTTAATGCATGACTTCTGGTCTGGTAGGTGAACTACAACAACACAGATAGTAACTTCAATAAACCACCTAGTTCTCCTTTACAGGAAGAGATGGATGCTACGTAATTTCAACTTGTGTACAATAGTAGTTTACTTAACTTGTATTCCAACTTTATAGCTACAGCACACAGTTTGTACTTACATATGGTTTCAGCAAACTTGTGGACAGATAGTGTACATTATCTACTATTTAGAAAGCAATGTGGGCATCCCTGTGTAAAGTGAAAAATATACTTTTATTACTTAGTTACTGTATAGCTAGACGTGCACTGCATAGGGAGAAAGGATTTAGGGAGTCATTTGGGACGCACCCCAGGTTCTAAGCCACGCCCATTGTGCTCTAAAAGCAGCTGTTCCTTATTCTTTAATACTATCAGCAGAGCAGTGCAAAATATGCAAACAATGAACAAAACAAGAACAACATAGTGCTCACACACACAAAGCATAAATAACAGGAATTAAACATCATCATTTGAGACAGGCCATTGCCCCCGAAACTACAAGCAGTTTATTGTGCTTTATTTGTGTAAAAATCTTTCTTTTATATTAATAAATTGATCAGTCATATCATTAAAGTAACCTCCTTGTTTTTACTCACATTGTCTATTCTCTCAGCTCCAGTGACCATATCAGCAGAGCACTTTATACTTCTACAATTACAGACTGTAATTTATCTGTTGCTCTGCATTAGTCCTCTTTCACCCAGTTTGTCCGTTCTTAGGATCCCCAAAGAGCAGATTTGATTTGGGTGGTGGATCAATCCCAGTGCTGCAGTGACATTGATGTGGTGGTGTTTTAGATTGTGTTGCACTGGGATCAGACACAGCAAGTGCTGCTGGAGTTTTTAAACCCTGTGTGCACTCACTGTCCACTCTGTTAGACACTCCTACCTCATTGGTCCACTGTGTAGATGTAAAGTTAGAGACAGTAGCTCATCTGTCGCTGTACAGTTTATGTTGGTCGTCCTCTAGTCCTTCATCAGTGGACACGGGCCCCTTAGGCAGGATATTTCTGGTCTGTGTTGATTGACAAACGTGTATTTAATTTAATTAACTATATCTGGTTATTTATTTATTTGGCATAATCAAAATATTTGTTCTTGTCTGATGTAGACTGAAAGATGTAGCAGCTGATCAAGTGTAACAGTAGTGTATTTGTTGATGAAGGGAGACCTATACTTTTATCTGACATTGTGTCCAGACACTGTCTTTGAGCTGAAGGAGCCAGTAGCCTGTGTTTCTGGAAAATAAATCCAGTGTCTGAGCTAAAACCACAGGGAAAAATCTGCTCCTCTCTTTCAGACTCTGAGTCATCTAAGCTCTATGATAAATTTGTTATAAATATCTGACCCTTTGTGTCAAGTGAAACATACAGAGCTTTGTATTAGAATGTGAGTAACACTGTATTCATATCAGTAAGCAGTGGAAAAATAATTTTGGTGATGGTGCACACTGAAGCTCAGTGTTTTATGATTTAAACATATCAGATTTCATCACATTTTTATTGCATGTTTTGAACTGGTTTATTGTTAAAGGAATCCTTCAATTAAAACAAAAATAAATGTGAATGAAGTTGAAGTGCCACTAAATAATAAGTGGCAATTTCTGTAATATTCCATCATGATATAATGACTTTTGCCTCCCCTCTAAAATGTCTTCTGCTTCTTGATGATGTCACTATGCACCAGGGGGTGGAGAAAATATTTATATCAACACTTTCACCCCACTCCGTTAAACAGGGCATGCATTTTACATGTCATATACATTACCAAAGCATTGTTTCATTTTGAATTTTGTTTGAATAAAGAAACATATGTGTCCTAAATTAAGGCAGCCACAGCATTTTGAGTGATATTTTAATTTAATCTCAGACAGGCTACATGGACGGCTCTAATTTTATCTGTTCATAAATTTCAGCACAGAACAGTTCACAAATGTAAGCCACGCTCCACCAACATTACTCAAATATTTTTAAGTATAAGGGGGGCCGAAAAACTGCTGAAACTGTCCTGATGGTTCAGACTATTGAATAACTATTTAAGTCTTTACAGAATGACACTGTACTTTAGCAAAGATGTCCCATGTGACTTTTTAAAACCAATTATTCGGCTATAATAAACAAATCTTAAATAGTGCAGCTTTAAAAACTCACTGTTTACTGTGAGCTTAGATACAAGGCACCACTATACGCATGCGCGTTGCGACGCTGGAGGCCCGTGTTTGAATATGATAAGAAGTCGCTTCGAAAGAACCAATCAGCGGAGGGAATTGTGCATATGGTATAAGAGAGGTGGGGTTTGTACTTGAGAGCCGAGTAAAACCAGCGGTGCCGAGGACGGAGTTCCAGTTTGTGGGGAGAATCATGGAGGCGAAACACAGGAGAAAGTTGCAATGATGAAAGTTAGGGAGTTGTTCCAAAGGCCAACAAAAGACATTTAAATCCCCTGTGAATGAATAAGCGTGTCCCCGGGGGTCTTTTTAAAGATTTATCCGAGCTTTACAAGGCAATCTCCTTGTAAACTAGACTATTCTGAACACGGCGTGGCGACAGGAGGCGAACAAAAGATCTCGGGTTGTTTTTAAGACTCTCCCGCATTTATTAACACTATGCCTGTGATACTTTTTCTAATAGACACGTCTGCCTCTATGAACCAGCGCTCTTATCTGGGCACTACATATCTGGACATAGCCAAAGGTGCCGTTGAGACTTTCCTGAAGGTAATGCTACTCTCCAAGCTTGCTAGCCGGCGAGCTAACGTCGGTGTCTTATTCTAATTGTCCGTTCCACCTTAAATCAGCGACGTTAAAAGGGTTGAAGTTAGCTTGTTTGTCAGCTTCGTCTTCTAATGGTCCGTTCCACCTTAAATAGATGTGTCTACGAGGGCAGAAGTTAGCTTGTTTTTCATATTCTGATCCGAGCTTTCCTTTCTATCTAAAATGATTTTTTTTCAAACTGAAATCCTGCGCGTTGTTCGCCTTCTTCTACTTGGAATTTTCCGTTCCACCTTAAACGGGCGACTTTAAAAGGCGCTAAGTTCATCTTCGTAAAGTCGCCCATGTAAGGTGGAAAAGGGAAACTCGGAACAAGAATCAGGGTAACGTTAGCTTCCTATTAGAGTTTTTCGTTCCACCTTAAATTTACCACTCAACAACGCTCAACTTAGTGGTATTGGAATTTTACGCTCCACCTTAAATGGGAGACCACCACGTTAAAGTTGTTATTATTGTTGGAAATGGGCGTGTTTACAACGTTAAGGTTGTCATAGTCATATTGAATTTTCATTTCCACCTTAAATGGACAACTTTGCAGTAATAAAGTTGTTATTGTTTGAAACTGGCGACTTTAGGGCGGTTAAGAGGCTTTTAGTGGAAATTCCATGGGGAATGGGCGACTGTACAACAGCGAAGTGTGTCTTACTGACAATTTTCTTTCCATCTTGAATGGGCTTACAGGACTGAAGTTGCTCTTATTGAAATTGTATTGCTCCACCTTAAATGCCCAGTTTTGTAGCAGCAGGTACACTGTGAATCCCTCTCCAGCTCTAGTCTCTGGTTGAGTGTGAAGGGAGCTGTCAGTGACTCTGTTTTTATTAAACTTGTCAGAGTGAGTTAAAAGTTGTTTTCTCCTTGCAGCTCAGGAGCAGGGACCCTGCGAGCAGAGGAGACAGATACATGTTGGTGTCATTTGAGGAGTCTCCTGCTGGAATTAAGGTAGAGTTATGTCCCAGGTTTTGTGAGAGGGTTTGTTTGGTTGAGATTTAAAATCAAACATGAACATAGTGCCTTGGCAAAAAACATTTTACACACGCTGTCCATTGTCTCAGCTCCAGGAGCACTTGGTAGTTCAACAATTACAGACTGAAATCAATCTGTTTCTCTGCCATTTTTTCCCCAAACTTTTCCAATGCATTCTCCCTACTCTACATGTCTTTTTTGCTTTTCCACTAGGTAATTTTTGGCTCTGGTCCCTTGAACCGGGTTCTTTTTTGTTGTGACGTGTAAACCTTGCAGAGCGCTTGTTGTCCAGAGAGTAGTCACTTTACACCACGCAATGCAGACGTCCAGCACAAACTCTCCATCTGTAAAAGTTACAGCAGAGATCACATTTGTTTTTATCCGACTCTCGACAGCTTCTAAAATTACACTGTGGTCTTTTGAAGGGGTTCAACCGCTCCTTGGATCAGTGGCCTACGAAAGAATCCATCGAGAGCAAGGCGATGCAGCAAGAAAGAAACAAACTCTACTGATCTGTCTGAACTGATGATGGAGCTGTGTTCAGTGCCAAACAAAAACATGCCAATACTGAATGAGTAAACAGTGCTTAACATTACCACCACTGTTGTGGTTTCCAAAGCCCACTGTTCACATTAGAAATGACACCGGATCCAGTTCGGGTGGTAGCTGTGGTAGAAATAAAGCAGAGACAAAAAGCGAGTAAAAATACCAGACAACCACCACCATAGGTGAAATGAATTATCTTTCTGTAACAGTCTGCTATGGTGTTACATTGGCTGTGCCTGTTCTAGAAAGTTTATCCAGCCTCTAAATATCAGTCTGTTCATGGTTGCAGTATGGTTAAAACCACACAAATTAAAATAAATAATGTCTTTTATTTAGGCTTTTTTTTTTATAGCTGAAATGCAATCTTTCAGAGCTTGAGAGCTCAACCTAATGTGCTTTTGTAAAACGTAACCTGAGGCATTTTTTAAAACTGCCCCTACTCACTGTTCCCTATATTACTCACAATATAGTGCACTTTTATAAGGAACTGAAGTCAGGAGGTTAGTAAATGACTTTGAACAGTACTGTGCAACAGCAGATTCTGTCTCATAAACATTATAAACATGTTACTAGTGAAGACTTTTATGTTGAATTATAGAATTGGTCTTTCTCGCTTTAGGATATTTGTGAGGCAAGACTGATGATTCAGTTGTTGTCAATAATGATGAAGAAAGTGCTTAGGAATGAAACTTTGTGTATAGTTTTGACTGGACTCCATGTAGAAAAAGAGAAATCTGCTGGTTTTGCAATAGGAGGTGACCAGAAAAAAAATCCTGTAGAATATTATGTGACAGTGTGAAGTTAGTTTCCTGTTTAGTGTTTTGCATGTGCAAGTGGATCAGACACAGCAGAGCTTCTTGAGTATATAACACTCACTGTCCAATCTGTTTTGACTCTTTTTGTCTTTCCCAGGCCGGATGGAAAGATAGCCACATCACGTTTATGACAGAGCTGAGGAATTTGCAAGCGTCTGGACTCACCACTTTCGGACAGTCTTTGAGGACGGCTTTCGATTTGCTCAACCTCAACAGAGTAGTTTCAGGGATTGACAACTATGGACAGGTATATTATTTCAGGAGGAGCCCCTTCAAACCGCACCTTCCTCAGAGTTATACAACCATCCAGTCAGGTCACAATAGCCCCTCCAAATACCCCACTCATCCCCTGGTCTCTCAGCTTGAATGGTGGAAGGTCCCGTATCATTTAAGTTTATTTTGAAATGTTTGTACTATGGGCTATAAAATTTCTGTATTTCAAGTATTGAAACTCACTACAAGCAATTGACAGCCGTCCTTACCTTTTACCCATTCCATCAGTCTTGATAATTTTGCTTAGTTTCACTCCACTATCATTACAATTTTTCTCTGAGATCATGGACCAGGTTGATTCTGTCTTGATAGGCTTTCTAGTTACATTATTGGCCTTGTCAGTATTTTTAGCTGTAGACGTGTCAAGCAGAATCTCATCAATCCAGGAAATGAAAACCAGTGGTAAGCAGCATCTATTGTTTTTGTGTTTTGTAGTGTGGGAAGTAAACAAGATGAAATGAACAGGTCATATGGCTCAAGTGACGGTTAATTTGTCTATTAAGGGTTAATTGCTTTATCATTTACATCTGTATTATGGACTGGGCTCATATTTTCCCAGTAGACCCCATCTGACACAGATGAAAGCTGTTGAAGCAGGATGCAAATTAGCTTTCAGTTTACAAATAGACTGATATGAGTTGGAACGGCGGATATGGGAGATTGTGGTTGCCATGGCTACGTGTGTGTGTGTGTGTGTGTGTGTGTGTTCACGCCTGCTTTGCATTTAACACTGAGCATTAAGTGCCTTTCTAAATACTACAAGGAGAGTTACACATGTACAAAGTTTGTAGACACCCCCTTATCATGTGAGAACTCATGATTTACGTTGCACCCATAGTGGCCACAGATATTAAGTTGTAAATACAGCTTGAACACAAGTATATGGGACATGTTGGAGCAGCTGCCCAATGTCAAGTGTTGGCTAGTGGGGTGTAAATCCCTGCAGCTTTGGGAATTGGAGCAGTTGATCTGTGTTTTTGTGTGATCTGTGTGTCAACTGTGTTGTCTCCCTCCAGGGTAGGAACCCATTCTTCTTGGAGCCTGCAATTATCATGGCAGTCACTGATGGCAACAGGCTGACCAGCACTTCTGGAGTCCAGGATGAGGTCAGAATTTTTCTGTATACAGAAACATCTTTGTCTCTAGTGCTTAATCTGTAGCCAGGAACATTCCGCCTTCTGGTTTTCTTGGCTTAAAAATAACAGACCTGAACTTTTTATTTTTATTTGCATTCTCTCATTACCAGCATAAAAATATCAGTCAGATATTTTCCCCAATACAAAGATACATTTTATAATAATAAATGTAATATTTTATTCTGTGCAGCTCCATTTGCCCCTGACAACGACCTTGCCAGGCAGTGAGTTGACAAAGGAGCCATTCCGATGGGATCAACGTCTTTTCTCGCTGGTTTTACGTATCCCAGGAAATGCCACTTTAGAGCCGGAGCCAATGGGAGGAGTCCCTCCTGACTCTTCCCCCATCACCCCCATGTGTGAGGTCACTGGAGGTGAGATGGCTTTTTGTATTTTTATGGAGGCAAAAATGACATTTAAGCATTTAACACAAATACACAATGGTAGGTGGCAAAGATGGCTTCTAGATTAAGTCATTGAGAAATGAAATATACAAGGGACTTCTATGTTTAATTTGCAGTCATTGTTTACAAGTCCAGATTAAAATATCCCTGTATTTTTCCATGTGAGTTTGAATTGTCTTAAAAGGATCATATTGCCTCCTTCTTAATAAAGGAGCACAGGTCTGGATCTGTGACTAGTGTTGCATGGTATACTGATACCAGAAAGGTCTCAATACTTTGTCATTAAAAACAGTACAATACAGTGATCCCTCATTTTTCGCAGGGGATGCGAGTATTTGGACTTTTAAAACCCTCCCTGTACTGTTAACAACCCACCGTTTGCATTAAACAGTCATTCTATAATGTTTTTCAGCTGGAACTACATGTGATATCCTACCAGTTTCTTTAATAGAGTAATTCCTAAGCTGTGATTTAGCACAAGTAAATTTCACTCGGTTGTGGACATGAACAATACATGTACTGTACGTAAGAAATACTTGCGTTTTTCCTAGATTTTCCCTCAATATCTGCAATATAGCGGCCATAAGCCCCCTTGAAAAAACTGCGAAGTAGCAAATCCGCAAAAGATGATCCGCAAAGTATTATTGTACCTCATATAATAGTACTTTAAGGAGTGTAAATTAATTACAGCGGTATTTCTAACGAGTGCCACGGGGGGGCAGTGTGCTCCTCCAGCTCTTTGCTTCTTCTCCCTCCCTTAATGAATATGCCGCTAGTTTTAGCGACTTTTCAAAACTTTTTTAAACGTTTTTAAAAATTGGAAAAACTCTACTAGCACCAGAGACATTCTGCACAAACCTTACCTACTTTGGTGCTTTTCCACCACATGGGTGCGGTTCTACACGACTCGCCTCGACACAGTTCGGCTTGGCATGCTTAAAGCTTTTCCACTGGCAGGGCTCCCCCACTAAATGTAGCTGGTGAGGTCCCAAAACCCAGTCTCTAACAAGAATCACTGGCTTTGAAAACCACAACAACAGCGGCGGTAAAGTTTACCGTTTACTCATTGTGTATTCACATATTGTTTTTGATTTTTGGATTCACTGGAAATTTTTATCGGCCATCGGCCCAAGGAGCATATAATCCTCTTCATATAATATAATCTTATAATTTTCTTCCTTGAGGAATGTTAGGAGCTGTCATTGTGATTTGATTGAGCTCTGCATTTTGTGCTGATTGACATGTCTCTCTGGCCATTCTGTGATCTGCAGGGTTTACATGTCACTATTTAGTTGGAATCTGGAGTGAGCTGGGACTGAAAACCTACCCAGTTCTAGGAAACAGTTACCAGATTTGGCAAGTGGAAAAGCAAAAGAGCCGTGCAGAGTCCTGTAGGTGGAAAAGTGCATTTTTCATAGAAGAGAACTGCCGGTAGCACAACTCGCATGAGACAGCTCACTCTCCTCTGCTTCTCTGCTGCCTCGACAGCTCTCTTGATGCGGCTTGTCTGAAACGGAGAAGCACAGTCGGTCCACACAGCAGCTCACACAGATCAGAATGAACTGCGAATGTGCAAACTGTGTTGCCAAACACACATTTGCTTCCTTTTATGTTGAATATATTCCTTTGTCTGAACTGAGATCACATAATTGATTGAGGCATTCAGCTTTATTCAAACAGTAAACATGTCTTATGAATGTATGATATTGGACCCAGAAATGGTGAAATGTGATGCATTGAACAAGCATCTACCTGCGATTTTGCAGACAACCCTCATCTTGTAGAGGACGATTTACATTACATTTCCTGATGTTTTATGTTTTTGCTATGGTGTTGATTCAGTATTGTATCGAGATATTTAGACGGTATCGTATTGAAAGTCATGATTTTGGTATCATGGCAACACTGTGAACTGCTTTGGTCCAAACCCCACAAGCCCCCACAGCTTTAAACAGCACTGTTCAGAACGGCTGCTTTCAGCACCTGTTTTATTTTTAAATGATAATGAGCCTCTCGCTGTTCACCCCAACATGAGCACTCATCAATTAAGAGCAAGGAACAGAAGCTCTTGTATTTTACCCATTTTCCCCTGTTCTCTTTTTTCCTCTGTTCTGGATTTTTCAGCTTTTACTCAGTGCTCTTATTTCTCCGTGCTTGGGTTATTGGGCCCCAGATAATTATTTATTACCAGCCTCACTAAACAATAACCATTTTAACCATATTTCCCACCACTACCAAATATGAAAAACCCCCAAAATAGAAAAAGGTTTAGAGAGGTGATATGTGTTTAAATTTGTTAACAGCTTGTTGGTAAAAGTCTACAACCCAAGCTGGTTCTTGTGGATTGTTGTGGAACAAGGGTTTGGCTTGAGGCAGACTTGTTGGGCTGTGTTTTAGTGGAGTTTAAATGCAGTGGGATCAGTGAATGGGATAAAATTGCTGAGTGGAGGTGAGGGCAGATTGAACTGGGTTCAGGTATGCTGACTAACACAGCTGAGTTACAAACTCTCTCTCTCTCTCTCATATCACTGAACAAAGAAGCACAGCGAGGGGTCAATACGCTGCCTAGTACTGCACAATACTGATCACATACTCTACACAATAGGGCTCGGCTGTTGTATAAATACTGCTGGTCTGTGTGTGAGCGTACAATGAACTGAGAAGGAGGAGAATAAAGCCTGGACGAGATGACAAAAACTACTGTGCTGTTCTTCAGTTACCAGGGCAGCTGAAACAAAGCCTGCTGTACACTGTATGTCTTATAGGATTACTGTGCGTCACACTGTATGAGATGAGCTCTCTGATGTATTCTGAAGTCAGACTCCAAATTAAAGATTTCCTGGCACTACCCGTCTGATTAGAGAAAATTGAGGATCAGTATTTCTGTTGTATGTACATGAGCGTTATGGCAGTGGGACGTAAATTTCTTTTCCTAATCTTGGTCTGTCTAGGTGTGTGCATGTACACATACACAAAAGGTCTTAGTTAAGTAACTAGGTAATATTTAGTGATGCACAACATATTGGTGGCTGATATATTATTTGCTGATATGTTTTTATTTATTTATTTTTTATTTTTAAAACAGCGAGTTATCAATATTTGGATAATCCAATATTCCATTTGGATGGATCAAATTTTGGAATTTTAGCTGATATTACATCTTGCCAATTTTTGCCATGTGAACGTTTTTGACAGTTTCTGCAGAGAGTCTCTGGGCTTAAAGTTCTCTGCGGCTATGAAGAATTTCTATTTTATTTTATTGTGAAAACAAATTTAAAATATCAGTGCCCCTTAGTACACACACACACAGATAGCGGTGTAAATAGAATAGCTTTTTATTGTCGCTGAGAAAACAATGTTCAGAACAGTGTTAAAACAGTGAAATACAGTTTTAGAGTCCTCTCTCAGGCAGCAGTTAAAATATAAAATAAAAAAAAATCTATACTTGTGCAAAGATGGCAGATTGTTCAGAGCATTAACACAGAATATAAATATAGGCTTAATTTAAAGTGCTGTGTGCAATTTCTTGTCCATTAGTATGGGTGGTTGTCTGTTGATTCTAATGATTGTCAATCAGGATGGGTTGGTTAAGGTGAGGGGGGGGGGGGCTCTTGATGGCTGATGGGTTGATGGCTTTCCAGGTGTGTCCAGGGTGTTCCAGATGTTTGGATGCTCTCAATGGTGGCTCCATAAAAGTTCACCAGCAGGTGTTGAGGGAGGTGGGAGTGCTTCAGCTTCCTGAGGAAGTAGAGTCTCTGTTGTGCCTTCCGCACTAGGTGTTGGGTGTTGAAGGCCCATGTGAGGTCAGCAGAGATGTGTACTCCCAGGAACTTGAAGTCCTCCACTCCATTGATGTGGAGGGCCGTGGTCTCTGTGTGGGTGGATCTTCTGAAATCCACGACCATCTCCTTGGTTTTGTTTGGGTTCAGTAAACACACACACACATACAGCAGGTTAAACAACATAAAGATACTCTCAAAACACATGAAAATGGTCATTTATTCACTGAATTTATAATTGAAACCAGATGAAAAATAATCAAACACACTTACTCTCCCTCATTTTGAGCCCCTTTGTCGCGCTCTCCTTTGTCCTCCAAAACAAACCCGGTGCTGCACTAATTAGCACCCCTCTAAAAACCATTCGTGTGGAACCATCAATAAATCTTTGATAAAAGTATGTGAACTACACCAAATGAAATAAGACCAAATGAAAAAGTACAGAAATGTACACATACTGAAGAAAAGGCTTGTCCTTTGAAAACACATGAACATTTTGCTTTAATTCAATATAAATTGGCTTTAAATAAATAAGATATTAATATCTGAATAAGCTTCCCCAAGGTGCTAGTTGACGGTGATTGCATCGCCCCTCTAACGCATTCATCCCTACTAATATTGTTAATACATTTTAGTTTTAAGGACACTTATCCTGCTGAAAAAGGAGATGAGTAGTGAACAAGTTTGCCAGTATTGTTTTTTGTGGCTGTATTTTAATGCTGACATAAGGCAGTTAACTGTTTCTATACTAATGGTCATACACATTTTTTGTCTGTACCAGGTCGCTCATACAGTGTGTTTTCCCAGCGAATGTTGAACCAGTGTCTGGAGTCTCTGGTGCAGAAGATTCAGAGTGGTGTCGTCATCCACTTTGAGAAGACAGGACCAGACCCAGCTGAGGGTGAGAGCAAAGGGGCAAATTATGTTGCTGCCTTTCACAGTCAGTATGGATCATAACATGCCCATCCCTTAAACTCTAAGTGTCTATATGTAGGCCCATGTTTTAGTTCCTCTCAGAGGTTTTGTGTGAGCTGTGTAGTATCCCCTGAAAGTTTTCACTGGGAAATGTATCTGTTTGATGGAAAAGTGGGTAAAATTCCTCCATATCACTGAATAAAAGACTTGCCCTGCATTCACACCTTTTCAGTGAGAGCTGGTGATGTCGGGCATTGTGGCTGATTCAGTGATGTGACCATGTTAAAAAGTTTCTTCTTGCAAACTGAGAAAAGCAATGTGACGATTGCCAGTGCAAATTGAGCAGGGTGCTATGTGCATGATTTCCAAAACTTGGTGTCAGTGAAACCAAGGCCAGCTCCAATTCAGAAAGCTCAGGAGAAAAGCAACGTGGGTGATGAAAGAGAAAGTCAGTGCCGGAGTGAACTCAGGGTTATGATTTACAAGTGAACAGTAGGTCAGAGCTTCAAGGGATTTGGTGTAGAATGGATTGTAGAAACTGTAAAAACTTAGTTTTTAATTCTCAATTTATGCTGGCAGTGATTTGATTCAGTATTACAGGAATAGTTTAATTAAAAATGTAGATGCTCAGACATAAAATATATAATGAAGTAATGTCTCTTTTAACAAACACCCAGATGGTCCAGTGGATGTGAAATGTGGTCCTCAGCCTTGGCACAGCTGTCATAAATTGATCTACGTTCGTCCAAACCCTAAAACCGGCGTTCCAATTGGCCACTGGCCCATTCCTGAGTCTTTCTGGCCCGACCAGAACTCTCCTACTCTGGTGAGTGTCTCTCCCTGGCGCTCACATTTTTACCAATGCTGTTAAACCTTTATTAAGGCCACTGAAATTACAACAAATTCATGTTATCCTTGACTGCTTGTAAGACATGAGTAGATTTATGCTGCCTATCAAGAAAATTTGGAGCATTCTAAGATATTGAAGTAGAATAATGGAGGCATACCCTAGAACAAACAAATATTGTAACATGAATGGCTCGATATTAAAGTGCCTGGGTAAAAAACTTTTAAAGTATTGATCTGAAACAGTGTCTAAGGCAGAGCATATGAAATTAAATTAAAGCCTGTTTTTATTGGCTGTTGATGGCACCTGTTCAGACTTCAAGATTGTTCAATTAGTGAACAATTTAAACAGAAAATTTCCAGCATCGGATAAACAAAAAGCACACGTTTGATATGCTCTGTGTTGTCTCAAACACAACTTGGGGACGATAAAATAAGCCCCTAGGACATGATCCAGCCTTCTGTCGCACTGTACATTCTGACTGCACCAATAAACACTCCGCTCAACTGGAAATTGGGGTTACAATCAGGCTCAAAGTGGTGTAGTGTTACCCTGGCTTAAGTAGACAACATTTTTTATACTTCATTTTATGCTGTGGATTATAATCGTGTGCAATTGTTCTCTCCCACTTGCAGCCCCCTCGTATGGCCCACCCTCAGGTGCGGTTCTCCTGTGTGGAGGCAGAGCCAATGGTGGTGGATAAGGTCCCTTTTGATAAATACGAACTGGAGCCATCGCCTCTCACACAGTACATACTGGAGCGAAAATCTCCGCACACTTGCTGGCAGGTAACAAATAATGACCCAACACATAACACACACACAAAGATATTCATATCTCTTACGTTTTAGAAGAAGAAGAATAGCTTTTTACTGTCGCTGAGAAAACAATGTTCAGAACAGTGTTAAAACAGTGAAGTACAGTTTTAGCATCCTCTCTCAGGCAGTAGTTAAAATATAAAATCTATACATGTGCAAAATAGCAGCTTGTTCAGAGGCCTTAACAAAGAAGATATATACAGGTTTAATTTAAAAGTGCCGTGTGCAATTGCTTGTCCATTAGAATGGGTGGTTGTCCATTGATTCTGCTGATTATCAATCAGGAATGATTGGTTAAAGTAGTTGGGAGGGGCTGGGGTTGATGATTTGATGGCTGATGGGTTGATGGCTTTCACAGCCTGGGGAAAGGAGCTTTGTTTCAACCTGTTTGTCTTTGCTTTTGATTGTCTGAATCTGTTTTTAGAGGGGAGGGGGAAAACAGTGTGTGTCCAGGATGAGTAATGTCCATTGAAATGCTGATAGCCTCTTTTTGGTTTCGGCTGTTGTAGATGTTGCTGAGGGGGGGGTTAGTGATTGGGGTCTGTTGCTCAGGAAGTCCAAGACAAAGGAAGTCCAAGTTTAATTTTTATGAAATGAAATAGTGTAGCATTAGTCATTCTCACACTGATGTATAAAATTTAAATACCAGGTTTTATTCTCTCTCTCTCAAAAAAAAACATACCTTTCTGAGTTCTATACAAAGGGTGATGTAAAACCTGTTCCTTTGCCCTCAAAATCACTCAGACAGTGGGAGGTTGTAGGTATTTGTTTGTTTTTCAACATAATCATCCTGTACCTTGCTCCCGCTGACTCCTCAGGTGTTTGTGAGTAACAGTGCTAAATACGGAGATCTCGGACAGCCGTTCGGTTACCTGAAGGCGAGCACTGCTCTCAACTGCGTGAATCTGTTTGTCATGCCCTACAACTATCCTGTGGTCCTGCCTCTCCTTGGTGAGTGTCTTTGACATGAGAATCATACCCCCAGAGATGTATATTTTTAAGTTTATAGGTTGGTAAAGTGGCCCTTGTGCAGGACCTTCTACTTCATTCAGTAAGAACAAATGTGAATGCTGTTGGAAAAAAGCATATAAAAGCAGATAATTAAAAGTAACACAGCTGTCCTAAAAACAAAGGTACCTCCAATATAAAAACCTTCTTAACTTTTATTGGAGGTCAGTTTTGGAGAATCGATCTGTTGATTATTGTGAAATTTTCACACAATGTGAAGGACAGCTGCTGTGTTCAAATGATGTAGTAAACTAAAATTAGACAAAAATGGACATGCGTGTCTTTCTTTTTAGAGACAATATGTACTTTTGTACCAGTCACTTTCAGTTCACATTGCAAGCATACTCATTTTCTTATTCGCATTCCTTGGTCCTGAGTGTATGAGGTCAGTAATTTTTGATGTTACATTTCTGACTGTATGCTACTAGATGACTTGATTAGAGTGCACAAATTCAAGCCCACAGTGAAATGGCGGCAGTCCTTTGAGAACTACCTGAAGACCATGCCCCCATACTACATCACAGTGAGTGATGGCTTTAAAGACTCAAATACACACTATTTATTTATTTTTTTATGTAGCCCTATTTCATTTGTAACTTGTTGGTGGGTTTTTCAGCCCCTGAGGAAAGCACTGCGGATGATGGGAGCTCCAAACCTGCTGGCAGACAACATGGAGTATGGCTTGAGCTACAGCGTGGTGTCCTACCTCAAGAAACTCAGCCAGCAGGTAAAAAAAGTGAAGTGCATGATAACAGGGCTATTCATACTGATGTACTAGCAGTGAGTTATTAAGGGTTATGCAATTTACAGGTCCTCTTTACATGTATAAAATGTATTACTTAATTTTTGTAAGGCAAAAGGGTGGCAAGCAGTAGTAGGTTTAAATTAAACAAGAAATATGTATATATAGATAATGTGCAAAATTACTGGTTCTCATTGCATTTTATACTGTAATACAACCCCGATTAATGTATGTGTTCCAGGCGAAGGTGGAGGCAGATCGAGTGTGTGCGCTGGTTGGAAAGAAGGCGGGGCCAGACTGCGGGATTAAGCTCCGCAATCGAGGCTCCGCCCTCTCTCTGGCTCATAGAAAAGACTTCACTCAGCTGCTGCAGAGCATCACTGGAGACAGTCCTGCGCTGCCGCTAGAGTCGAGCCCCAAAGAGTTCTCCGGATTCCAGCTTGCTGTTCTCACCAAGGTTCGTGTGCTTTCTCTTTCTCTATAACTATCATCACACTGTCAGCGGTATTTACAAACAGTGTTAAGACAGTTGTTATCTGAACATTTGTAAAAAGCAAGTAAAATACAGATGTTAAAGGGGGTGGGGAAACTGTTATCTGTGGTTTGTTTACGTTGAGAAGCTCTGTGTCTTTTAAGGTGTAACAGTGTGTTTGAGGGGAAAAATATGACTGACTTGTACATAAATGAAATGTAAATTTTTTTTTTCACTGTTTAAATTACCAGAAACTCATTTGTAACTCAAGCTGTTTAGTTTTGTAGCACTTTTGGTAATGCAGTTAGCAGTCTCCTGAGTTTGGAGACATTTCCACCTTCCACCTTGATCTGATACTGGAACAAGGAAGGGGGCTTGTAAACACATTAGACTGGTTTTGAGTACGGAATCAGATTGTACAGCTAGCAAATAATTGTTAGCAAATAAGAAAATTGTTTGATTCCATCATCTGGTCAAAACTTAATTTCTTTTTGAAAAAAAAAAAACCTTAACTTTAATAAACGTAATTTGAATTTGTATAATTCCATTTTCAGGCGATGAAGTCTCAGGGATTTAGAAACCCCTACGATATTCCCAGGGAGCACTTGCTAGACCAGCTGAGCCGCATGAGGAGCAACCTCCTGAGCACCAGCCTGTGTACCCTGAGAGGCCAAGATCAAGGTAATACCCTCAACTCATGACTGGCTGAAGGGGAGAATGAATAAAATATTTATTTTAGCAGCAACATCAGCTCAGGTGCATTCTGTACCTGAGAAAACATGGTGATTAGCTGCACTCTGGAACACAATTCCTCTCCATTTGTGTTGCGTGATATAGAAAATTAAATGATGATTAAAATTTGATTAAGAGCCTTTTTGAATTGTCTTGTCTTATTCTCTGGTTTAGATCAGCTCCACAGTGTGCCTATAGCACAGATGGGGAACTATCAGGACTTCCTGAAACAGTGCCCTGCCCCTTTACGGGAGGCAGATCCAGATCAGCCTAAACGTCTGCACACTTTTGGAAACCCCTTCAAACTGGACAAGAAGGTACAGCACTCCTCCTCTAATGTAGACTATCCTCTGAGCATCATAATAATTTGGAAATTAGGCCCTGGCATGTTACATTAGAGATTCTAAACTGACTTGTGTGCTTTTATTTTATTCATGGTGATTGACTATAAGTTATTCTGCATTGTAATATCTGTTAAAACAAACATTTCAAGCTTTATAGCACATTGTAAAATTGTTGTCTTCAAACTTATGACCAGAAATTATTTAAATGCTTAATGGAACCAGATATTTTAACCTCATACACTCTTGGTCAATTGCGTAACAGCAGTTACACTGTATATCACCTTAACTTCTCAATGTTCTCCCCCTGTCTACACAGCCCTGTTTAGAACGGCGGGCTTTGGATGTTCTAAAGCAATCTCTCTCTCTTGCTCTCTCTCAGGCAATGATGGTGGATGAGGCAGATGAATTTGTGACGGGGACTCAAGGGAAAGGAAAACGTCCTGGAGAACCAACTTCTCCCATAGGTGGAGGCGCTCCCAAGCGCAGGAGGTGCATGTCTCCTCTTTTGCGTCCTGGACGAGTGTACACGCCGCCGAGTAAAACACCGCCCAGAGGTGAGCACATGAAAATCTCCAAGACGCACACGCACTCATACTCATCTGATGATATGGAAGAAAACACACACACATTGACGTAGAATCAGTAACCGTACAACCCTCGTTCTAACAAGCTGAGGTTCACACTTGCTTCAGTTAGGCTCAACCCTAACCTTATTATCAATATTATTAGAATAGAATAACTTTTTTATTGTCGTTGAGAAAACAATGTTCAGAATGGTGTTAAAACAGTGAAATGCAGTTTTAGCATCTGCTCTCAGGCAGCAGTTAAAATATAAAATCTATACATGTGCAAAATAGCAGTTTGTTCAGAGGCATTAACACAGATATATGCAGGCTTAATTTAAAAGTGATGTGTGCAATTGCTTGTCCATTGATTCTAATGATTGTCAATCAGGATGGATTGGTTAAAGTTGGGGGGTGGGGGGTTGATGGCTTAATGGCTGATGTGTTGATGGCTTTCACAGCCTGGGCAAAGAAGCTTAGTTTCAACCTGTTTGTCTTTGCTTTTAATTGTCTGAATCACTTTTTGGAGGGGAGGGGGTGTGTGTGTCTAGGGTGAGTAATGTCCATTGAAATGTTGATAGCCTTTTTCTGGAGTTGGCTGGTGTAAATGGGGGGGGGGTTGAGGTAGTGAAGTTCCTATGAATTTTTTTTTATTTTTTTTCCCCCACCCCTCTCACCACTCGCTGCTGGTCTCTCCTGTCCTGTACTGTGCAACTGGTGAACCAGACGGTGCAGCAGTATGTCAGGATGCTCTCGATGGTGGCTCTGTAAAAGTTCACCAGCAAGTGTTGAGGGAGGTGGGAGTCCTTCAGCTTCCTTAGGGAGTAGAGTCTCTGTTGTGCCTTTCGCACTAGGTGTTGGGTGTTGAAGGCCCATGTGAGGTCAGCAGAGATGTGTACTCCCAGGAACTTGAAGTCCTCCACTCCATTGATGAGGAGGGCCGTGGTCTCTGTGCGGGTGGATCTTCTAAAATCCACGACCATCCCCTTGGTTTTATTTGGGTTCAGTTTCAGGTTGTTGTTCTTACACCATGCTGTTAAGTGCCTGACCTCGTCCCTGTAGGCTGACTCATTGTTGTTCGTAATCAGTCCTACAATGGTGGCTTCATCAGCAAATTTGATGATGTTATTGGAGGTGTGAATGGGGGAGCAGTCATATGTAAAGAGTGAGTAGAGGAGGGGGCTGAGGACACATCCCTGTGGGGTGCCTGTGTTCAAGATGAGAGTTGAGGATGCGTATTGGGGTCTGTTGCTCAGGAAGTCCAGTATCTATAAGCATAGTGAACTGCCTAGGCCCAGATCGCCCAGTTTTTTGACCAGGTTTTGTGGAATGACTGTATTAAAGGCTGAACTAAAGTTAAAATATATCTTTAAATATTTTTTATGTAACATTTAACCTGACAACCAAATCTTTTTGTGAACCAGTACCAGATGATAACAACCCCCCCTCTGTGATGAACCACGTGGGCCTTCAGGAGCCGGAGTGCAGCACAGAACTGGAGATCTCTTCTGGGTCAGACTCTTCCCCATCATCCCCTGTCCTCCAGAGTAACCACCTGCAGGAATATGAGGTGAAGCCAGAAAATGGGCAAGAGAATGGTCAGGCCGGAGAGGAGGAGGATGAGGCATCAGTTGAAGGAGAGGAACATGAATCGATTGCTCCCCGTTATCCTTCCCCAAGCCAGCTGAAGATGATGAGGAAAGAAGAAGATAAGGAGCTCAACACGGAGCTCAAGGTCCTCATCATCAAAGAGATCAGGAAACCCGGCAGACGTAAGTGCTTATGGTTTTGGATTATAAGGAGGTTGTTAGTTTATCATGAAAACAGGGCCTCGATTGAAATATATTATGTTTTAAAAATATCTCCATTAAATATAATACAGATTTTATTGGAGGATAATTGCTCACCAAGAGAGAATACAAATATTCAGAACTGGAAGATTTTAATTTTGAGCCCGTTTCATTTTGATAAAATGTAGTTTTTATTTAATATTTAAGATTGGACCTCTATTAAAGTGCAACTCTTCTTTCTCTCTCATGTTCTCACTCATGCAGGTTATGAGAAAATATTCTACCTCCTGAAGCAGATCCAGGGGAGTTTAGAAACGCGACTCCTCTTTTTACAGGCCATCATCAAAGAGGCCGCGAGGTACTGACACTTAGCTCTCTTCTCAGGGAATTAATGCACTTCATGTTTTTGTATTATTCACCTCAGCTCTGTGTTGAGTTCCTGTTCTCCAGCTTTTTGTTTCTCTTTATTGGGAAGTTGTGGGTTCAAAATTCTTGCTAGTTCTTGCCCGATAAATCGGACTGGGGCCTAGTTTTTATTGCTATAGCATCTCTGATAATTTTTACCTTGTGCTTGGATGAGATTTGAAAACATCTCTGAACACTCTGAATTCTTCATTTTCAGGTTCAAAAAGAGAGTTCTGATCGAGCAGCTGGAGAACTTTTTAGAAGAGATCCACCTCAGAGCAAATAACAGGAACCATCTGGACGGCTTCTGACCGTTATACTTCGTCAAGGCTCGTGGCCATGTTCTCTGTGTGGAAATGTGCTCATGTGTCTCCTCTGTGTTAACTTTGTGAGCAAAGTCAGCCGAAATAAACGCACTGCATTCGTCAACCTCAGGGCAAGGGCAAAGTGGAATATAGTTCCAGTTCATATACTCCTCCTCTCTTCACCTTCCTCCGGTCCTCAGACCTCACTGTTTCTTCTCCTAATCTGTCTGCTCTTTTGGTTTGTCAAAGCCAAAGATAAACAAATCGCATACATCTCACTCAAGTTTTGCCACCAGTGTGAAGTCCTGTCCTTTTACTTGCATTTTGAGATGAGACTAAAGCTGTCTACTGCCTGTTCAAAATCTCCTATCTACTTTCCTCTGAAGACGTTAAAAGGCTGTTTGTTTTGACATAATGAACATTTAGAATTTAACCTGTTAAACTAATAAGTGGAGAATTATTCCAACTCTTCTGCTTATCTTATTTTATTCCACAAAGTTTATCCTGACAACTGATGCCTGATATTAAGCCCAATAGAGAGAAATTCCAAAAGCGCAATCTTCAAATTTAGGCTTATGTTATCAGGCTGAGAAATCCTGCTTTGTGTAACAGCCCCCCCTGGTTTAGAGGGATCACGTAACCAGTTAAATCGCACACAGTGCTCACAGATTACATTTTATTCCTTTTTAATGACCTTTTTACATTTACTAATATTGACCAGGATTAGAATTAATGTACATATTGGTGTACATCTAAATTCTGTACCATGGAACAAGACTTTTCTGCAAGTTGTAAGTGTTGTAAGTGAATTGCTCTTCTTAAGGACAGGACTAAGGTCTATCGGATTAATTCAATCTAGTACTGGAATGCAATGTTTGTGGTGTTTCACTGTTAAAAACGCTGTTTCGTCCAGATTTAGGCTTTATCTAAGTCTGGTGAACTTGCTCATTTCTATTTAAACACCGGTCTCCATCTCTCTGTAATTTTGTTAACAAGTGCACACCGTTTCTCCCCTCTACACCCAACACAGGGACCAAATATTTACCATCCTACTACTACTGTCTGTAAACATTTTGAGGCTCAGATAAAACAATATTTTGAGTACATTGTACAAATGTAAAAAAGCAAATTCAAAGTATTATTTAAAGGATGTTTCCTGCAGAAACCTTTTTTGTAAGTATTTGAATGAATAAAGTTTCTATTTTACACTGTGAATAGCCATTCAAATAAACATTTTTGCCGTAAAAAAAAAAAGTTTTTTGTTCTTTCCTTCAAAATTTCTAAACTATTACTTTATATAACACTTTATATGATTTTGGAGTAAATGAAAATCACACACAGGATTTGTGTCCCATTTGTGCTGTGTAATGTGCTTTTCTGAGATCCTGCCAGTGTGGGTTCAGGCCATTTCCTGTCCTTTTAGTGATGTGCATGCAAGCCGTGGGATACAAGCTCTGGTGGAGAATTGAAGACATTACAATTAGACTTCAGTTGCTGCATATAATAAGAATTTGATTAAAAGTTGAATGGAGACAGACCTGACGTGTCCAGAGGACTTGAGTTTATTTGGATAGGAGAAAAAAATTACGGCAGACTCAAGTGAAAATAAAAACAGCTGTATTAAAATTTTATTTACAGATATGTACAAATGTGTCATCCCTCTTCCTGAATGTGTCAGCGGATCCCAGAACTAGACTCGGGGTCTCTCCCGTCTCCCACAAGGAAGGTGGGGTGGGGGACTTTGAGATTGTGTGGAGATCTGTGTTTGCATTTTATTGTAATTTTATGACTCAATTTTTCCTCTTCTCAATGTCCCTGTTGTGCTGGATTCATCACTCTGCCCATAAACAGCACTGAGCCTACAGGACACAAGACACAAACAGAACCTGAGTTGTGTAAGTTAACAGCATGACATACATTCTTTAGGAGCTAATATAGATTTTATAGGATTTTGCATCAAATACACTCTCTCCGTAAGTCTTGAATTGTACTATTTAAGTCAGTGTAACCTTTACAAGTTGCAAATAATCTTTCAAATGTTTTTATAAGAAGCTGTATACAGCAGATCATATTTGGTTTTAAAATCATTAATTCAATAATTATGATACCAACCTAGGGTTAGCACTGGGTGAGCTGTTCCTTTGATTAAATAAACAAGATGTTTCCTTTAAAAATTAAAGTGATATGGGTTTATTTTACCTCTGTTTATGTGGCGTAAGATGAAGAGGAATGGACGGTCCGCTTTGAAAATAGGAGCCCTGGACCTCTTCAGTAGCACCATCGCTAAAAGGTGGAAAACAAATTAATGTCAGATTCTGTGAATAAATAAATAAATATTATTTACATTTGCGTTATCAAGTTGAGGCAGATTTTTTAGGTGGTTCATGAATTTTCATTAAATATTTTTGCCATAATTCTCTACACACTCAAAGAAATTGTAAAACAAAATCTAATAAAACTTGATTTGAATTTCCTGAAGGAATACATATGGTGCTTATAAAGAGCTGGGAAATATTTGCTTGGATGTAGCTAACTCTGGCTGTTGGTTGCTAGGGTATTGTTAAGTGGTTGCTAAGCTGTTACTAGGTAGTTGCTATGATAACCAAAGTGTAAGCTAAGGTATTGCTAAGTATTTTCTGTCTTATTCCATAGTGGCTAAGGTGTTGCTATGCATTGATCAGCGGCTGTCCCAGGTGGTTGCTAAGGTGTTGATGCAAATATTATGGAAGTAAACAATGTGATCATTAGCATGGACAATCATGCTGCAGGTCAAACCTAAAAGCTTTTGGATTGGCTCCTGATTTTCTATCGGTTAAATACCTGTCCTTTACCTGTAGCTGCAGCTGCTCTTGTACCATCCTCTGTCACCTCCATGCTCGCTTCATGGAAAGCCTCAGAAATATAGAGACCATCTGTGTCTAAAGAGAAGAGCCAAAAAATGTCAACGACCTACACCAAGATGTTTGTAAATTAGGTAATTTTTAGGAAATACTCAGCAGCTTTTGTTATACAGGGCAATGTCTGTCTTGTTGATATTTTGAGGTATAGACATGTACAGACATTTAGATCAAAGTAATAATTTCTATAAAATGATTTTGACCTGATATCCCGCTGAAATTTGCAGCTGAGGGATTGAAAGCGTCAGAGATCCCGAGAGACTGGAGAACAGGCTTCAGGTCGACACGAGTGTGCATCTTAAACCTGAAACACATGGCCACGTCACTCCAGCAAGCTTCAAGATTCAAGAATCTTTACCAAAATCACCACAGCAGTACAAAAACGAATACGAAGATTTTTTTCTTATTCAAGAAGACTTTGTGCCCCTGTGCACAAAGTTTGGTTCAGAATAAATAATGGAATAAGCAATAAGGCCTAACCACAGCTCTACACAACTCTTGTATTAAAGTGAGGACCACAAGCCAGGACTTATTGACCAACAATTTCCCCTGGGTGTCTTCGTTATTTATTTATTTTTTTTTGTTTAGGTCCTGCCACTGACTTAACTCTTTTTACCTGGGGAGGAAAACATCCATTTTTTTGCGTCGTAGTCCAGTATCCCAGAGTGCCACTGCATGTCCAGTGAGCTGGGACTCCAGCTGAGAAAGTGGTGTCTTCCTGTCACTGGGCAAAATTACCAGTAAACTGAGGGAGCGATCCAGGTATGGTAGCTCCAGAATGGTGTAGCGATGATCTGATGGCAAACGGAACTGACCTGAGGAGACAACAGAAGAAAAGGAACCGGTTTGCTTTTAGCAAATCATAATAAAAACATTTTTCTTCCAGGGTCATGAAAAGATTTTAGTACATTCACTTGTTTATAGTCAGCATTAGTTCAGAATATACCAGTCTTGCATATATATATTTTAAGGTGGTAAAAAAGTGAAATATCTGATGTCTTGTTTCATGTTTATTTTTCCTTTATCCTGAGTACAGATGCTCCACTTTCTCACTCACCAAAGTTGACCTCCGTGGACTGGTACATCATTGGCACTTTAACTGTGCGTCCATCAGACAGAGTGAAGGGCAGGTTCTGCGTCTCAGAGAACAGAAACTGTTTCTGCCAAGCACCCTGGAACACCACTGAACTCAGGAGGGCCATGTGAGGAGCAGAAGACCCCCATGAAACCCCCTCTCCAGGGTCTCCAGAAACTACCTCGTCCAGATCTGCTGGAGGAACCGAAGAGCAATGAGTTGTGTCCTCAGAGGTGCTACTATAGAATAATGTATAGCCATTTTTATAGCATTTTTTTTTATCTGACCCAAACCACATAATTTTCTTTTCAGATTTCATTAAAAAATCCATATCCAATTCACATGAACTGAAACTGGGATAAAGATTGAAGATCACTCAACAGGACCCAGACTCACCTTTGTCTGCTGCCCCCTGCTGGAGCTGAGTGTTATTGATTTGGCTGAAGTTCACAGACTGCAGGCTGCTGTTATACCACCCCAGGGCATGCTGGGTGAAGGCAGGGAGAAGCTTGATCCCGCTCTGGATGAACAGGGTGTTGATGAACTGAAGCCTAATGCCCTGAGTAGAATTACTCAGGTTCCTCTGAGGCTGGGACATGGCCTCCTGGACATGAGCGTCTGAGAGGAGAGCAGATAATTATCATTCAAATGTGACACAACAATCTGGGCTTTCTGCAGTTTGCTTCAGGTTCAATAATGTCTTAAATGTTTTTACTGAAGAAAAACGATACATAGGAGTCCTTTGCTCACCGTTGATGTCATAGCCCAATGTCCCCTGCAGTTGTGCCAGTGTGTGGCCCCTGGCCCCCAGCTGCAGGAGCCTCAGGCTCTGCGAGACGCTGACGGGACTCATGATGAGGTTGGAGTTGTTCTCTGTCTCAGTGAGTGTCTGGAAGAGTCTGAGGCTGAACTCAGTGTCCAGCTCTGTGAGGCCATTCCCTCGGCTTCTCTCCACCAGCCCCAGAGCAAGTAGGATGCAGCTCACGGACACACACCACATCGCCACGTTCAGTACAATGGTCACTGTGTAAAACATTTTATCCTCAGAAAGGCCCAGAATAAACACACAAACTCCATTATAGTGCTGAGTACAGTGATGTAAATTTCTTAACCTCAAGTGTGCTTCAAAAAGAAAGCCTGGCCATTATATCATATAACAAGCTGATACGTAAAACAGGTTATTTGTAGAAATAAAAATACAAATAAACACCTGGATTCAGTCTAATGGCACGTTTTCACTGCATGGTACCTGCTCTGGGTTCTAGTCACATTTATCCAATACCACAACTCAGATGTAGTGGGTGTCGTCTCAAAACCCAGTCTCTAACGGGAACAGCGGTGGTAACATTAAGCGTTGTTTACTCATCGTGTATTGGCGTGTTGTTGTTGTTGTTGTTGTTGTTGTTGTTGTTTGGGACTGAACACAGCTCCGTCATCAGTTCAGACAGATCAGTAAAGTTTGTTCCTTCCTTGTTGCAGTGTCCAGCTCTCACTGGATTCTTTTGTCGGCCACTCATCCAAGGAGCGCTTGAACCTCTTCAAAAAACTTCAAAAAACACAGCGTAATTTTGCGTAAGATGGAGAGTTAGTGCTGGTCGTCTGCGTTGCGTGGCGTAGAGTGACAACTCTTGCTGGACAATCAGAGCTCTGCAAGGTTTACACACCACGGTTTGGACCCTACTCGGCTCACTCTGAACCATGAGAGAACAGAAACTAAAAAACAACCCGCTTCCAGAACCAGGACTAAATTTAGAGTAGAGTCAAGTTGAGTAGGTACCATGCAGTGGAAAATGTCATAATTCCTGAAAAAGGGTCCTTGAGGCTGAGAGTTGTCCCCCAGTGACCCCAGCCAGTCTTTAGTACCACCACAGTTTAAAATCTATAAGTCTCCTTAACAGTTAAGTTTACAGGAAACGACAAAAGCCTTCTTTAAATTCAATGTATTCACCAGCTGTTAAGTGAGGATCTTACCTGCACAGAGCCTCTCATGAGGTGCATCTGCGGAGAAAAGACCTTCAGACCTCCAGGTGTGTGGCTTAAGTTTTATACACACCTCCACACTTCCACACACTCCACACACTTCACAGCTCCTCACTTCTGCACTCCACTGCTCCAGAACTCCAGTCCTTCACTGATCCACACACTCCTCCACACACTCGACTGATGTAGGCTCAGTCATGAGACGGAGTTCTGTGTCTGAGGTGGTGACGTCCGTACCACTCCGCCTCCTACCGGCTCTGAGAGGAGACAGGCAGAGAGAGGCATAACACACTCCAGTAAATCCCCAGTGGACCCCCCCACCACCCTCGGCTCGGGCGTACGCAAATGAGGGAGAGTTCCTTTGTTACACAAGCCGTCTTTTCTGTGGATGGGGCCATCAGAGGAATGTGACCCCAGCTCATCGCCAGTTTGCTGCTTCAGCATTCCTCTGTGTGCCACTCTGCTGTAATTGGTGTCTTATTTCCATATTTGATCTCACATCATGACGCACAACTGTTCCTTTCCGTGAATTATGGGAATATTACATAGGTTTCATTCATTATGAGGAGACTTGGCAAAAACATATCCAAAATTACTACTAGTCTAACACTAATCCCTACTTTTAAAGAATTAGCCCTACATAGCTATTGCTAACAAGCAAGAAACATTATCCACAAGTCTAGTTAGCTAATTTACATTAGTTAACTCATTAACTTGTTAATATTAAATAGCTAATTAGACTTATGGATAATTGTTAGGAATAGCTGTTATCCTCTAGAGTGGCTAGCTAACATTAGCCATAGCCTCTTTTCACACTGGACATAGCAGGGTTGAGATGGAAATTGAGTCTTTTGTTTTGGGTCATTTTACACATAGAGTGAATGAAGTTTGGACATCATCCCATTCAATGTTTTTTTTTCTACATTGAAAATGAATATGGAAGACATTAAAACTATGAACACATATGGAATATATATTATACATAAAATATATTATGTAGTAAACAAAAAGGTGCTAAACCAGAAAATGTTTTATACTTTAGATTCTTAATAGTAGCCTCCCATTGCTTTGATGACAGCTTTGCACACTCTGTGTTCTGAAGAATCTGTGTTCTGATATATTCATGTATGTACATATGTATGTATGTGTGTATGGGCGGCACGGTGGCACAGCAGGTAGTGTCGCAGTCACACAGCTCCAGGGGCCTGGAGGTTGTGGGTTCGATTCCCTCTCTGGGTGACTGTCTGTGAGGAGTTGGTGTGTTCTCCCTGTGTCCGTGTGGGTTTCCTCCGGGTGCTCTGGTTTCCTCCCACAGTCCAAAAACACATGTTGGTAGGTGGATTGATGACTAAAAAGTGTGTGTCTGTGTTGCCCTATGAAGGCCCCCTCCAGGGTGTATTCCTGCCTTGCGCCCAATGATTCCAGGTTTCCAAATAAACACTTTGCTTTGACTTTATCTTTTCATCATATCTTTATCATGACATCTTTAAATGATGGAATTTTAACCGTTTAACATTCATGTGGTTTCCCGTCTTTAAAGCTGAAGTTGTCAACTGGAATTCCGCTCACAAGCTCTGAAAGGACTAGACGACACATTCCCCCATGATGAACCAAGGACTGTGAGGCAGAAGGTTTTGGCCACTCTGAGTGTTTGGATGGTGGCCATCAGTGGACATATTAATGAGTTGTCCATCGTTAATGGAGATAGCACATTCCTTCCTAGTCTTCCTTTCAAAGAAGCTGGAACTGAGGACTTGACGGGAAGGCGAGTGGTCATGGTGGGCTGGTCAGGAACAACATCTCTTTCATCTTCGGCTCAAGGCTGAGCTTTCAAACACTTTCACTTTGATACAGAAATGAGGACCGCCCATAAATGAAGGCTGTCTCAGTCTTAGAAGTCGACACATCACCTGGGTAGATGCCTGTTGTGCTGTTTTGGTTTTGGCCTATAGAAACTAATCCAGTCTCAGCGCTGCAGAAACCTCACTATGTAGCTTTTGGAGCCAGGCAGGAAACCAAGCCTCCTCCCTCAGGACAGTGCAGTGAAGTGAATTAAGCTTTGTTAAACTGCTTATGTTGTTTAAATTGTCGTGCAAATGTGTGTGTCCCTGCCTTGCTCTTATTGATTCCAAGCAGACACTTGACTCACTGCGACCTTGATTGGGATGAAGAAGTTACAGAAAAATAAAAATAAATAAATAGTTCTATGTAATTCATATTGTTGAGGTGTAAAGAGTAATGGTGTGAACCCTGCTTATGTCTCCTGATTGTAATATGTGAAAATAAAGTCATGCAAAATGCTGGAAAAATGTGATCATTATCAGGTGTTTTGGTGTTCACCACTCACCACTGCTGTAAACAGAATTTCTTCTGTATGTATTTCAAGAATGGAGCATTTCCAAAACCAAAAGCCACGTCCATCACTTTATTTACATCTGTGCAACTTAACTATTAGGAAATCTAAACAAAGTGGAGTTTCTCTTTAAGTGTAATGTAGTAGGATCTGAGTGGAGAGCTCTCCCCCCTCGCCCTATTTATCTGGACGCTGGCTGGATAAGCGGCTCTGGAGAGGGCTGGAGGGCGGCAGAGCGAGAGCCGGTGTCGCCGGACTGATGTGCCAGGTACGCTGCTGCTGGATTAGAGCAAAGACGTCCTGGCACTGAAAGAAAGGCAAGAGGCGAAAGCCACACCCATTCAGTGTTTGAGTGTGTTTGTGTTTATGCGTGTAGGGGGTAACATAAGGTTTATCATTTCCGTTTTTATTATTACACATTGAGAATAGGAGTTTAATATCCAATGGAATTGTAATTAATTTTAAACACCTACTAAGTGTTTACATTAAATTAGTTAAAATGTAAGATACAGCTATAGATATGGGCCTTGTACTTCAGGCCAGATTTGTTAAACCAGATGTGCATTAATGGCGAAGAAGGCTCAATATTAATCTATTACACATTTCCATGGTCCAGGGGCTGGATTCCCCAAGCTTTGTGGAGATTAATAGAGACGGCCTCCCTAATGGCCTTGACCCTCTTAACTTGTGAGGTGCTTGTAGGACCCCTGTAGTCTCTGTTCTCCCTATGAGAACCACAATGATTTCGAAGCTGTAACTTTAAGCTCAAATACTACCTAGTATTGCTTTAAAAATTAAAAAATAAAATTAGCTGTTGCCGTTAGCCACTTTCAGCTGAAAACAGCATAAAAGAGTTGACCCCTAAAACGTTTTTACAAAACCTACAACAGTCCAGCTGGGTAGCAGAAAGCTTCCATGGGATAAATGTTGGACTAACATTGGGATGTCTTCTAAATTCTGGAGGTGGACCCAAAGATAACCCACTGTGGGCCTGTGTGGACTGAGAATATAAAGAGATAAAATAAGAAGAAAACTTTATTGGGACTTTTAATATAAAATGCAGCTCAGAATGATAAAATATTATATAATAATATTATTAATATATATATATATATAATATTATTATTATTATTATATATAATAAGTGTGAACAGTATAACAATCAATGTAGTGCTATAAAAGAAAATACATTATTAAAAATCGTTCAAAGTTATTGTAAAACAAACAAACAAAAAAGAAACAATTACAATAAGATTAAAGAAAGATTAAATTAAGTATTAAAATTAAATAAGTGTTAAAAATGTTTATTTAATTAAAATATAAAAAAATAAAAAATAAATCTATAAAATATAGAGAGTAATAAAAAAGACAAGTCATAAAATAAATAAAGTAAAAAGGTTACTAACCTTCCTCAGGGAAATGCTAATTTAAATTTGCTGAAAAAATGTACATTCTTTTTTTAAGGCTCTTTTTGAAGGGGTTAGGAGATTTAATGTCTTTGAGCTCCTCGGGAAGAGAAATATGTATCAAACTAGGGTGACCACGGACATGCCCGTTCACAAACTAGTCCCGCTCTCCCCTACTCCGATTGGTTCGCTTGAGTGAGAAGGGGGCGTGGTGAAGTAGCCTAAAATCTTCTGATTGGACGGTCTGACTGTAGAACTACCGTTATTGGTCGATAACCTTCTCTGTAAACATTTAATTGGTCAGTCTGCACGTCAGTAGTCGTCCACCCCCCCCCACCCACCCCCAGCTGTAGAACACTTTCTAATTGACAATTGAGCTTAATTTATCAGACTAACTCATGTTCTGAAGGATAACCAGAAAGTCAGCGTTTTCTTTTATTGGAAAACACACTTTAGGCTTAATTTATCCGGCTAATTAGGAAATGCTGTATATTGTGGAACGCCCCCTGAGCCTTATGAGATAGATAACTAAAGCCCAAAACCGAAGACTGTCCAATAGGAATGACCCTCGGTTCTTTTGCTATTGGACACGCGTGAGTTAACGCTTAAGTTATCTGGCTAAACTAAGACACTGATTAAAGTTCACAATGACTAAGGCGGCCGTGACTCTCACGTGACTGTGTCTCAGAAGTGCAGTCACATGATAAAGGAAGCACAAAGATGGCTGTGCTCGCGGTACCGGACAGGATGCGCGCGCTGGTCGCTGTGGTGTGTTTATGGTGGCTTTGCCCCGCAAGCGCTCAGCTCCGCTCCGTAATACTGAACCGAGACACCGGGGGTCTGTCTGTAACCGAGGGGCTGCACCGAGACTTCGTGGCCTTCGCCAGATTCACCGACCGCATCAACGTAACTGGGTAGGCTTGGTTCTCTAAGGACTTTTATGTAGAACATTAGTGTTCTCTTATCCTGTCTAGAACAAAACCTAGTCCTCTGAAATCTCTCTGTGAATGCTGTAGAAATTTTTATAACAGCTCAGTTGCGTTTAGCCCTACAGATGTTTACAGAGGCATTAGGGAACGTCTAGGAGGCTTCTTTGGGGGTGATTTAAAATAGATATAGTTTCACTGTAAAGTGCTTTTTTAATACTTGAAAAATGACCTGATTAAGACTTGGTATCTCATGAAATGTATATACTCTTCTACTGTATCTTATGACTGTGACTGAAATGTATCCTATGAACATGTAACAACCTGAGGTCTGTTCCTCTCTGCAGCTGGTCGTATCTGGAGGTTGTAACTAATGGAAGTTACAATGATACCTTGCAGGCTTACGCTGCTGGACTCGCTGAGGCAAATGTCACTACACAGGTATTTGACCATAGTCTTTTCCTCAGTTTTACGTGATGTGAAACTACTAAGGACCCATTCTAACCAAGCCATTTATGAGAAGCATAGCTCGGAAGAGACTAATGAAGTACTGTTGTATTCTGTAGCGGGTGTCATACCCATATAAGGACTTTCAGGTTTCATACAAAAAGAAATCCTTTCAAACCCTGATCAGATTTGTAGCTGGAGCCTCTGTGAGATCATTAAAAAGTTTAAATATCGGTTTGTTTTTCTACTTGCAGACAAACACTGAACTGAAGTTAAGCAGGGTTTGGGTTGGTGCTCAGATTGGAGAGCTCACAGGAAATCTTGGGTGGCTGCAAAAGAAAAGCCTTAAAAGCATAGTTCACAATTGTAATCAAAAACACTTTTTATAAAATTCAGAATATGTTTCCTCTCCATTTGCTGCTCTCCCGTTGATTTGCGCTGGAAACCTGTCTAATGTGTTTTTACGACACCCCAGTGTCTGTAAACGAGTAAAACAAGTTTCTCAGTCAGACATGCTAGGCTTCCTCTCTCTCTGCTCACGGCAGAGAAACAGCAAAGTGAGAGACCTCCAAATGTTGAAAATCATGAAAAATGAGGAGGCTATTACTCTATTCCGGCTCAGTAAGTGGGTAATATTGATTTATCTTTGTTTTTTCAGATTACTTGGATAGGAACCCACTCTAAATTCCAGAGAGCGCTAACTGCGTGAACGTAAACACAGAGCGAAAGTGCTACAAAACTAAACAGCTCGAGTTCAAATGAGTTTCTGTGGCTATTCTAACAGTGAATAAAATCCTAGACAAGTTACATTTCAGCCATGTATGAACAACAATCGTTTTTTTTTTCCTCAGACACACAGTTCCACCTTAAGAGCTTCTGAATGTAAACAAACCAAAGAGAACGGCAGTTCCCCAGAATGATGGGCATTCCCTTTATGTGGCCAAAAGAGGGCACTCCCCCGTCGTCTGTGTTGGTCCTAATGTCTCAGTGCATTGACAGGGACACTGTACTAAATTAACTTCGCTGTCATTCGGATAAAACATAAAACTGAGGTCATTAAAGACCCCTGGGAATTTCCTAGAACAGAGCCAGGGGCGACCTCAGCCAGTGGATCTCCTTCTCATGGGCCTCCTGCTGAGTACAGATTCAGGCGTCTGAGCTTTCTCTCAGCATCCCACTCAAGATCCCACTGTAGATCACGTGAGGAGAGATTCGGTGTTACAAGATTCTTGGACCTTCTCTTATTTTCAGACACACACATTCACTGCTACCAGCGCTAAGACTTGTCCTTGAGTGTATTTATTATTTTTAATATTGTCATTCTTGTTGCACGTCTAACGCACTGGGTGGGCACCTGTACATTCACAAGCCTTTGTGTGTGTTTGATTTCTAGCTGATCTATAAACACTGGATCAACACGCTGGTGGGATACTGTGGTCCGTTTAAGTATGACGCAGGCTACTGCAGCCGTCTGAAGGAATACATCACCAGCAACCTGCAATGGGTGGCACAGCAAATAGAGGAAAACCCTGACTGTCCGTACTGGCACCAGGTAATGATTTACTCCCATAATTACTTTACATTTTCTGTCTCTGTGGTTGTTATTCAGATGTTTTTGTTCATATTTAGTGATATTCACAGGCGCTATATTAAAATGTTAACTGTGAAGTGATGTGTGATGCTATCAACATTAATGCGTTAACACCTGATTAGTCTAGAAACTTTAATTCATTCATTCATTCATTCATTATCCAGTTCAGGGTCGCGGTGGGTCCAGAGCCTACCTGGAATCATTGGGCACAAGGCAGGAAAACACCCTGGTGGGGACGCCAGTCCTTCACAGGGAAACACACACACTCACACATTCACTAACACACACTCACACCTACGGACACTTGTCGCAAATCCACCTACCAACGTGTGTTTTTGGACTGTGGGACGAAACTGGAGCACCCAGAGGAAACCCACGCAGACACAGGGAGAACACACCACACTCCTCACAGACAGTCACCCAGAGGAAACCCACGCAGACACAGGGAGAACACACCACACTCCTCACAGGCAGTCACCCGGAGGAAACCCACGCAGACACAGGGAGAACACACCACACTCCTCACAGACAGTCACCCAGAGGAAACCCACGCAGACACAGAGAGAACACACCACACTCCTCAGACAGTCACCCAGAGGAAACCCACACAGACACAGGGAGAAAACACCACACTCCTCAGACAGTCACCCGCAGCAGGAATCGAACCCACCGCCTCCAGGTCACTGGAGCCGTGTGACTGCGACACTACCTGCTACACCACAGTGCCGCCCAACTTAAATTCATTAATTTTTTTTTTCGCAAACTAATAAATTTGGCCACACGTTCCTCAAATAGCTCACTCCTTTTCCTTTTACAAAGTCTAGTGGCTAGTGGTTGTAAACATAGCGTCACTACCGTTGAGTTTGTGGTAGATTACATTATGTTTATGCTGAAATATCGATTAAATTTCTTTCTTGCACACACACCTATGTGCACACACATACACACACACACACACACATGCATGCGTGCGCACAAACAGCATCTGTGAGCAGTGCGTGTTTAAACCCACGCATTTCTCTTCCAGTTAAAGCCTAATATGGAGGTGTTTTATTAAAGCTGATAACATTTTCTCAAAAACATTTTCTGAAACATTTTCTCAAAAAATATAAATTCAAATAACAAATTTAAGTATTATAATAAAGGAAAAAGGACTGTTTCCTCTAATCAGTTTTTCATGCATATCACTCCATGTTTTATGTGTCTTCTAAAAAACACAAGGAAATGGTATCATTTTAACTTATGATTAATCATGAATAATCACAGAATATCATTGTGATTAACTCAATTAAATTGTGATAGTGATAACACATTATTGATCCCTAAGGAAAGAGCTGAGGTGACAGAAATCGAAGATCACTCTCCACATTGGGTTTTGTTATTTTTGGTTCAGAAATGCAGATTTTGTTTTGAACAGTTTAAAATTTGTGGATATATGAATTATGCTTCCCTCTTACTCAACAGCAGGGCCTGAGTTTGTGTGAACTGTTGAAGATGCGCTGTTAAAGATGTTCCCAGAAAGGCCAGAGAAATCCTAGTGGCCCAGTAGTGCTAATTACAGTGGGAAGATGATGTGAAATTAATTCAGATACAGGGAAAATGTATTCCTCAGACAGCACAGGAGAAAAGAGCTTGTGTAGCATCTTCTTGTTAGCTGGTTTGGACACCCAGCTTAGACATGTACTGAGGTCCTGACTGGTGCCTGGTCTCCTTCAGGTCCACTTGTCCCTGCTGCAGCTGAAGGGTTTGGAAGATGGTTACAATGGAGAGGTGCAGCTTCCTACAAGGCTCACGTTGAACCCTTTAGGTTTTCTGTGAGTTGTTTATTCTCTCTCTCTCTCTCTCTCTCTCTCTCTCTCTCTCTCTCTCTCTCTCTCTCTCTCTCTCTACCGAATGCTTGTTTAAATATATTAAGAAGCATCTAGTTATTTGTATGGGTGTTGTATAATGAAGTTTGCTGTGCTTTAAGATGCTCACTGTTTTTGTTATTATTTTGACTCAGACTTTTCCAGATGGGTGGAGACTTGGAGGATTTGGAATCCGCTCTGAACAAATCCAGCCAATCACGAGCCCTGGGCTCTGGCTCCTGCTCTGCTTTAATCAAACTGCTGCCAGAAAACAAGGAGCTGCTGGTGGCACACGACACGTGGAACAACTACCAGTCGATGCTGAGGATCATGAAGAAGTACACCTTCTCATTCCAGGTTTCTGCCAAAGGTAACTGTCTTCATCTCACCATCCTCCTCCACGAGTTACTGTGGGTTTGGGTTCCAGTCATGGGAATATGAGGGGAAATGAGAAGACCCAACAATACATGCCAGGATGATAAATTATATGAAGCAAATTCCATTATTGGACGAAATCTGCAGCCCTACGTTGAAAGCCACCGGGACAGAGCAGTGTACACAAGATTAAGTGAACACAGCAGATTAACCCATATGTATCTAGTAAAGGGTAGCAGCCGCGTATTGTGTAACATGCAATCTCAGCTTACGATAAAACATTGAATGTTGGACTGTATTGATTTTGGTCATGAGACGCAACAGATCCCAGTCTATAACAGAATAATTCAACAATACAAAAGCAACAGTGCTCCTAAAATTCCTATCAGTAAAAAAACTTAAGTGCATATGACGAATGTAAATAGATGGCAGTCTGAATGTCCCTAAAATAAAACTGTATTAGTTAATTAATAGCATCTTACTACCTTTCTTGTCGTTCTACGGGCAGATATGCCATTAAATACATACTAACTAACTAACTAACTAACTGTAGATCACGTGAGGAGAGATTCAGGGTAAAGCAAGTTGGCACATGTTTTATCTTTAAATATTTAAATCAGCCATTTAAATCCCTTTTATATCCATTTCTGTTCGTATCAGCTGCAGTGTATCAGAGAGAGTGCCGGTGTCTGTAAATATCGCAGGGAACTTCTAAATCTGAGAAACATTGAGCTGCAGACATTTTTCAGTCTATATATAAATCCAGCCAGTGGTGCTCAGTTATTCTGTCCCAAAGAGATATCCAAAACGTTTTCAAGATGTTTCTTCTTTGCTGCAAAGGTCTCGGCTGACCCAAACCCATCACTGACCACTGTTTTTGCAGATAAGACTCTTATTCCTGGAGGAACTCAGGCTTTTTCCTCGTATCCTGGCTCCATCTTTTCAGGAGACGATTTCTACATCCTCAGCTCTGGACTGGTGAGATGCTATCATTGTTTACATACAAACAGAGACGTAATGAATGTATGTTGACTGTTTGTTGCCCCTTCTCAGGTTACGATGGAAACCACCATCGGTAACAGCAACCCTGACCTGTGGAAGTTTGTACAGCCGCAGGGGGCAGTGATGGAGTGGCTGAGGAACATTGTGGCCAACAGACTTGCTCAAACTGGCAAAGAGTGGGCAGACATTTTCAGCAAATACAACAGTGGAACGTAAGACACTGTGGGGGTTTGGGGGGGGCGGGGTGGATGTCTGTAGTCTTCCATACCTCATCCACAACTGACCAGTCAGCATCAAGCTGAAGGTTTACTGTGTTTTTGTTTGTTTTGCTGAAGGTACAACAACCAGTGGATGATTGTGGATTATAAGAACTTCATCCCGGGCCAAGCCGGCGTCAAGGAAGGACTGTTTACTGTTCTCGAACAAATACCGTATGTAATACTGTAAATATGGTATTTGTTGTTTTAATTTGGCTGCGTAAACAACAATATGTAATAAATATATATTCAGATTTATTTTGAAGATTACCAAATACTTTACTGGAAAGAAAGACATGTAGGTAATGTTTACATGACTGTCATTAAATAAATAAATAAAAAGAACAACAGTGTCATTGAAACACTGAATAACATTCCTTGAGGTGCAGTTCCTAAACATGAGCGAGTATGTGGGTGAGAGTGTGAGTTACACTCCATTTCCATCAGGAATTTTGCGTCAAAGAAGTTTAATTTCTGATTATTAATGAATCAGTTCATTTTAACTGCTTTATCCTGAGTCCTGTTTGCCTCTGTTCCAGGGGGATGATCCAGGTGGCAGATAAAACTCAAGAGCTCTACACGACCAGCTACTGGGCCAGCTACAACATCCCGTAAGAGAGCAAGAGCTCATCACAAAAACAACAGGAATACTTTATCTGTAATCTGGTTTAGCTGTTTGCTGTGGTCAGAATCTGACCACTGATGAATAAAATAACAAGCTTCTGATAAACTACTCACTCACATTTTAATAAAATGCTCCACATGGGGGCACTGTCCTGGGCTTCACCTCACTGACACCATGCTCTTGTTTGTTAATTTTTAGTTATTTTGAGGACATCTTTAATGCGAGTGGGTGTCAGGATTTGGTGAAGAAGTATGGCTCCTGGTTCTCCTACAGCGAGAGCCCCAGAGCCCAGATCTTCCGCAGGAACCAAACCCGGGTCATGGATCTGGATTCTATGGTTAAACTAATGAGGTGTGAACTCTCCCAACTCGCCCAAAATCTTGGGAAAAATGTGATTTTCTTACAGCCCTGTTGTTCATAACATCAGAGGTATGTTTTCTTAAGTGTTATTACTGCTTAGGGCAGGACAGGGCTTTATGCCTCTTCACAGGTCCTGTGTCTTGTCTTAAGTTTGTTTGCTGTTTGTCTTTGATTTCCTCCTGTCTTTCTCCTCTGTGCAGGTACAACGACTTCAAGAATGATCCACTATCAAAATGCGATGGCTGCAATCCACCTCAAAATGGAGAGAACACCATCTCTGCTCGCTCCGATCTGAACCCAGAAAACGGCACCTACCCTTTCGGAGCACTGAAACAGCGATCTCATGGAGGGACAGATATGAAGGTACATAACGCTACAAACTAGTGGGGGAATTGGAACAACATCTGCAGTAAGGAAATATTACGTGTAAAACGAGTTTCAAACATTCTCTGTTGTTTAATTTTTTTTACTGTTGCTTAGCAATTAAAAATTAAAATTTTATTGTCATTTTATTCAACTAATAATAACCTTAAAATGAAGTAGTGTGAAAATTTACTGGGCGCTGCATTCGTTATGAGCTCCATCAGGAAAAACAGCTGCAGAAGCATGTGATGGATTTGTCCTGTTCTTGGGGATAATATTGTATCCAAAAGTATGTGTGACTTTGGGTTTAGACGATTTAAAAAGAGGGATTTCAGTGTTGGAGATCGGGAACGCAGTGCATTAATACATAGTTTTTAGGCTATTTTTTTGTTGAATAAAATGATAATTGTAATTTTTAATACGACACAATGTCACCATAAAATGACGAGTGGGAGAATGTTTGAATTTTAAATAACAATTATACATTACACACATGCTATTTGAACCCCTAATATATACAGTTTATCCCATAATTCCCAGCTAAACATGTTCTGAAAAAGGTCCCATCTTCAGATTTGGATTCCTAATGATGCCCCAGCCATCCGTGTCTGGGAGAAATGTTTAATTTAACAGAATTGGCTTTTAGCGTTCCATGACAAGTGTCGAGCTCCAGTTATTTTTCTCTTGCTTTCTCTGTCTCTGTGTGTAGATGACCTCCTATGGCATGTTCAAAAGCTACGAGTTGCTGGCAGTCAGTGGCCCCGTGTGGGAGCAGGTTCCTGTGTTTGAGTGGAGCTCCTCTCCGTTCAGAGACTTGTTGCACATTGGTCATCCAGACCGCTGGGACTTCCCCACTGTGCACATCAAATGGTCAGACTAAAGCTTCAGGTGGACGACTTCAGGTTCATGAACACCTGGTGTGTGTGTGTGTGTGTATTTTTGCTGTGCTCACATTCACTGGTTTTTATACCACTGTGTAATATACAGCTGTATAGGCCATAGGTATACAGCCACCATAAGACCACCGCTGACCAGATGTTTCCTGTGATTGTTTACCTTAGGTTTTTCCCACCTCATTTATGGCCAGTTTCTGACCCCAGAGAAGCTCTTGTTGAGATTTTAGCAGTATTAGTAATTATATTATCAGTATTTTATGATTAATGTTCTCATCCAAGCATGTTCAGCTGAAATAATTAAAGCTGGATTGTGTGACACTGAGGTGATTTTAAAACCAAAGCAATGAATACACACACACACACACACAAAATGGTCCACCAAATTCAGGTGGTGCTATGATGGACTCTTTCCATTGATGAATATGGACATCAGCAAATGAAAAATGGAGCTTAAACAACTCCAAATATATAATTTCAGCGTAAATAAATCACATTAATCAATTGCCACCAAAGCTGAAAATATTTTAAATGCATTAATTGAAATTTTAGAACTGAAATATCACAGCATTATTAATTCAGTCCTGTTTTGCTGCTTCCAGACCTTGCAAATATAAATCACTGTGGATTATAGAAAGGGAAGATTTTAAAGGGCATAGATTTGCACAACTTTGTGTAACAGGGTGTAAGGTCAGTGTGTTTTTTAAAAAGTTTCCTCACCCTATAATAATACTCATGTTTAGAAACTACATCACAATGAGGGACTATTCAGTTCTCACACACTCATACACTTGGGTTTTTATTTGGTGCACACATATTGACTCTGTTTTCCACATCTTGTTTTTCCCCTGAGTGCTGTGTTTTCTTTTTTTTTTTTTAATAAAAACCTTTAATTCAATTTTGTTTTTATTTTTTAATGATCAGGTTTTTTTTTTTTTTTTTTTTTTTTTTTACAAATAAAATTGTAACAAAAGTGACTCCAGTGTTAAACATTTCTTGTGTTTGACCATTAAAGCATAAACTAATTCTCAAATTAAAGAGAGCAAATCTGCTTGGTAAATATTTTTAATGATTCAACATTTCTTGCCTAGTGTTTTCAAAACTCCATAAATCGTACTGTGTCTATAAGGAGATTTTCAGGGTACTGTTACAAAAAACAGTTAGCTAGATATCTTAAGCCCAGAGCTGAGGCTTGTCCAATAGGAGTATATCTGACCAAAAAAAAATCCTGAAACAACCCACTGCTCTCATTCATTCATTATCAGTATCACTGGAGGGGTTTCCAGTCCCTTTTGGACCATGGGAGGAAACCGGAGCACCTGGAGGAAACCCACACAGACACAGGGAGAACACAGCAAACTCCTCAGACTTGAACCCACAATCTCCAGGTCCCTGGAGCTGTGTGACTGCGACACTACCTGCTGCGCCACCATGCCACCTCTACTACTCAGTTAATACTGTATTATTTAAGAGGAATTCTGTGTCTGACAACACTTTAATCAATTGCACATATAGATTTGAATTATTGAGTTGAGAATACCTTGTATTTCAAATAGCTTTTTAATAGATGTCATCCTGATTGTGCATTCAAATTGATAAAGAGCATTCTGTTGTTGAGGCTGTGGCTATTAACACCATATTCGTTCATTCATTCATTTTCTGTAACCGCTTATCCAATTCAGGGTCGCAGTGGGTCCAGAGCCTACCTGGAAGCATTGGGCGCAAGGCAGGAATACACCCTGGAGGGGGCGCCAGTCCTTCACAGGGCAACACAGACGCACACAAATTCACTCACACACTCAAACCTACGGACACTTTTGAGTCGCCAATCCACCTACCAACGTGTGTTTTTGGACTGTGGGAGGAACCCGGAGCACCTGGAGGAAACCCACGCGGACACGGGGAGAACACACCAACTCCTCACAGATAGTCACCCGGAGCAGGAATCGAACCCACAACCTCCAGGCCCCTGGAGCTGTGTGACTGCGACACTACCTGCTGCGCCACCGTGCCTCTAACACCATATAATCATATTATATTTATAGTTTTCTGAATCATTCTGTGGCAGCATAGTGGCGCAGCAGGTAGTGTTGCAGTCTCACAGCTCCAGGGTCCTGGGGTTGTGGGTTTGAGCCCCTCCGGGTGCTCCGGTTTCCTCCCATGGTCCAAAAAAACACATTGGTAGGTGGATTGGCAACTCAAGTGTCCGTAGGTGTGAGTGAGTGTGTGTCACCCTGCAAGGAATTGCCGCCCCCTCTATGGCGCCTCGATGTTCCCGCCTTGCGATCAATGATACCAGGTAGGCTCCGGACCCACAGTGACCCTGAACTGGATAAGTGGTTACAGACAATGAATAAAAATGAATGTGTCATTCTGCCCCCAGAGGCAGGACGTGGGACTGCAAGGATATTTCACATAAGTCACGAAATCAATTTCCAACGATGATACAAAGACCATCTGAATTTACAAGTGTAGCAATTTACTTTGTAATTTAACATTTCCAAGCTGTTGAGTTTAGTAAAGGCTGTCTGCCTTAGCACAGTGATATCCAATGGCGACATCTGTTAGTGTTCTCCTCCAAGTGTGTTCAGTCAAAGTAACAGAACTGGGAGAGACTGATGTGTCTAATGAGCTCCAGTGACGTTTTTTAAGAAGCAGTTTCAAAATATCTAGTGAAGCGTCTCACAGAGGACTCACAAAATGGCCACAAGGATTTGGTTTTTATTATTAAAGTTACAAATTTGAGTGTCCACTGTTCGAGAAGAGTGTGTGGTGATGGAGGAATATTCTAAACATACTCGCCCTTGCTGTAGGCTTTAGATAGGGGTATATCAGAACTCTCAGGCTTCTCTGGCAGTGGTGTCTCTGCTAGAAGTGGGGTCTTTGCAAGAGGTGGGGTTTCTGCTAGAAGAGGTGTCTTTTCTAGAGGATTTGTCTCTTCCAGAGGTGTTGCTTTTGGTAAAGGTGAAGGAGTTTGATGTTTCTTTGACTCCAGGCCAGAGGGCGGCGCTAAGTACACAGAGTACATTGATCTCTCCTCATTCAGCCTGAAATTAGAGAATTGTTTTTGGTAAACTTTGAGCCTGTCTCTGAGTTAAACATTTTTAGTTTAGTGTTGTGTAAATAAACATACAGTGTTACAGAGACTAAAACAAGCAGTTTAATTCTTAACTTCATGTGAGTTTCACTTTATAGAACATATTGAAAATAAATAATTACGGACTTAAATATTGTTTGCTATTTTTTGGATGACAACAAAGCCTTACTGCAGCTTTAATATAGATTATCAGGTGTTATACCTGGACTGGCAGCCCTCATTTCCAGCCAAGATGCTGTATACCAGCCCCCCAACAAAGAGAAGGCTGGAGCCTCCCCACCCGATGTACAGAGCTGCACCCAACTCATACCTGACCAGCCAAACACAAACATAGTATAATCAACACAACTGTACCGCCAGTACAGTTTTCTAAGTGAAGTATAAATTACACACAGAGTCTGCCTTGGTAACCAGAAGAGCTGCTTACTTTTGTAATGGGAATGTGGGATCCAGGAACTCTGAGATGACTTTATATCCATACCAGCTGTACGCAAACATACTGCAAAACCCTGGAGGAGAGACAGACCCGTCCATATCCAGCACAGATCACAAACAACACAACATTAATCAGCCTTCACTAAGGCTCAGTGTGGAAGAGTCACCTGATAACAGGTAGTTCATCCCTGCACTGAAGGTGATCCTGGCATTAGTGATGTCAGAGCCACCGAGTTTGGTGCATTTCATCCCAATCAGGGCCAGAACAGCTCCGAAAAATCCCAGGATGATGGAGGTGAAGATCAGAGCTCGGCACAAGTGGATGTACACTGTTCAACAGCAGTGAAGCAGAGACCTGGAGTCAATTTCTTAATATTGGCACAAGTATGTCTCAACACAATTTGAAATTGCACTGAAATTTTGACACCCAGAAAAATTATCAAAATTGAATCCCCCCAACCCAAACCAGTTGCAAAGCCCAGGTCAAACCCAGTGTTCAACCCAATGTTATGTTGATAAAAGGTGCTGTACACACTGACAAACCCCTTTACAATAGGCAAAGTATAAATGTCTTACACTCCAGAGACAGTAAAGAGGGAAAGTCCTTGCAGTCGGTCATCCCAGTCGAGTCGGACACGCAGTACTTCCAGAGGTTCGAATACAAGTGAGGGCTGGTCAAGACCGCAGTGCCCACTTCAGAATACGCCCAGTACTCAATCAGCATTGTGGAACAAACCAGGATCCATCCACACACACAGCCCACAAAACATCCTATCTCTGTGTACATGATAACGACTCTGGATTTCATGACTATTTTGTTTTACAGAAGTCCTGTCTTGGAGCAGAAATGAAAGCGTTTGGCTCGTTCCTCTGGCAGAATCAATTGTGTACGGTCATGGCATCCGCTGTTTGTGCTTTCAAGGTGAGCACAACGCTCAGGTTTGTTTACAGTCGACATATTGGCCATGCAACACCAGAATGACCTCACTCTTGTGTAGCTGAAGTCATGTTTGGGAAGGTTTCCTCATTGGGTTTTGGCTGATGACTGTTGGCAGATGGTCTTCAATTTCACAAACGTTACAGGATCCTTCAGTTGCATTACAGTGAAAAAGAACCGGGAGATTGGCTATACCTCTGTTTAAGACACCAGGCTTCATTTGTTTTGGCTGTAGGTTTGGGATCATTGTCTTGCAGCTCATGATTCTCTCACCACCACCATACTGTGGGTGTTCTTAGGATCATTTTCAAAACCTTTCTTTCACAAAACATGACAAGCTAAATTATATCTCCAGCACTCTCGTGATACACTGCTCCACAACCATACACTGGGAGGCTTTATAGGTCTCTAGAAAACTCTTGGTCTTGGGCATGGTGACCTTAGGCTCATGTGAAATAGAATTAATTAAGAATAAGGTGTGTCTGCAAATACTTGGCTAAACCCCATTTTAGGTGTTATGTTTTTTTTATTTATATATACTTATTTTATATTTATTTATATTGATATTTATTTATATAATGAAAAAATAAATTGCGTAATGTATTTTCATTCATTTATCTTAAAATATTATTCTTTAAGCAGATCCAGTGTGGTCCAGTTTCCAGTTTTGTTGTTATGAACACAAACACTGATAATGATATCAATAGCAGTAAGATTTTTTCTCACTGACCTAGATTTCTGAACACCAGAGAGTGGACAGTAATATTTCCATTGCTTTACATGGGTGTGTCTTTCACAATGAGGACATTCAATGTTTATCACTCACTGTATCCATTAAGCCATTTTTACATCTTTAAAGACCTTGTCACTTGTGTCACATTAACACCGTCCCCAGTTCCTCCAAATGGGCCAATGGGCCATACCTGAAACTCATCCATTTACACATTCCACACCCTATAAACCCTCCCCTCTCCCTTCAGATGGATGAGAAACATCTTCTGTGCCCACAGCAAAATTGCCCAGAACCTTCAGACTTCCAGTGAGTATAGGGTTTCACTGGAAGATATTTTATGAACATTTGACAATGACTGGACCAATAGAAAATCTCATTAGAGAGAACAGAACTACTGTTACATCAAATCAGCATTTATTTTGTATTGAGATAGTTTATATTTCTTCAAGAAAATGTCAGAATTTTGTTGTGAAAGCGTTGACCTGAATATTACCTCAAAACCAAGACATTACTCTGTAAATACAGTGTGATGAAAAAGTCCATGAGCAGGATTACAGAGCAAAGAGATTACATTTCTGCATTAATATTTACAATATTTAATACACAGAATTTTCCAAAAGTTCAAACAAACACATCCCTGTCAGACATCTCTGAAGAAATTCTGGACACTGCGCTGCTTAATGAACTTAAGTGTCTAGGGAGACTGGAGTGAATCGATGGTGTGTAGTCTCTGTTGTACTGTATTTTACTTTGGTTCAGTGGAAGGTTTGTCCTGTTGGTCATGGGCTTTGTAGGAATGGGAGTGTCTTCCTCTCTACAAAAGAGAACAAAGAAGAAGGCATTTCACTTTGTGCATTTTTTAAAAATAAGTCTGCAGACATGATTACAGTACTGTCTGTGAAATTCAATGGTATTTATTAAGTTTATAATGAAATGTGTTATTTACCTTTTAGGAACAATAATTCTGTAGACTGTTACAAAGTACAAAACAGAGCCCAGGACTATGCAAAAGCTTCCTGCAAAACCAAGGTATATTGGAGGCCCTATTTGATACCTAAAAGAATAATCAATATAAAAAATGTACATGGGCTCATCCTCATCATCATCATCATCATCATCATCATCATCATCATCATTATCTTTATTTTTGTAGCAGTTTTTCCTATATAGAATGACCTTAATGAGTTTTAGAGAAGTTATTTAAAATAAAACTATAAAATATAAAAGGATTTTAATTAATATAAACACAATTATAAATATACAGTAGATCTGACCATGTGTTGAGCTGCTAGGGAGCAATGTGGTATTGCTTTCTCTAATTAATTTATTTGCATGCTGCTGTAAAGCCATAGTTAAACAAATTAAATGTTTCTGAATGAGAATGTATTAAAGATTTTCAAATATATTTACAACAATAACCAAAAATCAATTGTTCTAAGGTTCAGTACCTCAGTAGGGCTCCTCTTGCAGACAGTCGTACAAACGCTGCTCTTCCCAACCTGCTCGTGTATAAACAATAACCCGCAGCACATGCCGCACCTTGAGGAGAAAACATGAAATCATGTGAATAATTTAAAAACAAATAACACAGAAAATACATAAAAGGGGGTCCCCAAGTGGTGCGGAGGTAAGTGTTGGCCCTGACATCAGGAGATCAATGGTTTGAACCCTGGCCTTATCTCCCTGCACTTATCACATGGAGAAAAGAAGGTGGAAGGAAACGTGTAAAAAACATTTAACTATAACACTGAAAAAAGTTTTTGTTTGAGAGTATGATACACATACCTCCGATGAAATGAAAAATGCATCCCGTCAGTAATATTATATCATTAGTCCTCTCCCTCCCTCCGAGGTATGTGCACTCCATCCCGATGAAGCAGAATAGAGCAGCAAAGAGACCCAGAGCCATTCCAAACAGAACCAGACCCCTCACTGCCCGGATATACCCTGTTTACAAAAGAACACAGTGACAGAATGATGTCACTGGTTTGTGTCTATCTCCATTTAACTGCACTGAAGAGAATCAACCAGGACCGGAGCTTCTGTAATCACTTCATACTGATCAGGATCACGGTTGGTCCAGATCCCTCCCAGAATCACTGGGCACAAGGCAGAAACACACCCTGGACAGTTTCACACACTCACCCAGTCCCTAATACAATTAAACATAGTCAGAAAATGATATCTATACAAATTACAGTCTGTGGACACACACTGTGATTAAGAAACTTTACAAATAACCCTTTGCTGTTCAGTTTGCTCTTACACAGCTTGTAAAACGGCATTGGAGCAGCTGCACAGGAGCCTGACTTAACCATGTCCAGTTCCAGGAGTCCACCAGAGATGTTTGGAAAACACTACTGCGTCTGGAGGAACTGACTCAGATCTTCCCAAAAGAACATTTTATTGCTCAAAGGTTACTCTGTAATGGCTTAGGAGACGTGTTTACAAACAAAATGAGACAAAAAAGGAGCCATAAGATATGTGAGAGATAAGGAAGAGAGTGGCGTTTAGTTCATCAGACAAATCTGAGCATTACAAAGACATTAAGAAGTAGAATGCTGCTATTGCAGCAGATCAGAATAAATTTCACAATCAATATCCTTCCTTTCACAGTAGATAACTACAGTCTGTTAAATCTCATGTCCGCACTAGTGTCCAACTGCTGAAAGCAGAGCTGGTGTGTGTTACCTCTCTCAGCTGTATTCGTGGGGTTTATGACCCACAGAACATCATATTCCTTGCAGTTGTCTACAGCTGTGGTGTCCGTGTAGCAGTCTTTCCACAAGCTGGAGTAGTACCAGGCCGCCTTGACGATCCAGGAGCCTCCTTGTCCTCCGATGTAGGTGTATCTCCAGTAGCCCATGGCCTGAGTGCAGACCACAAAGAACCAGCCCAGTGTGGATACCAGGAAGCCCAACACTTGTAGGACTCTTTTCTTCATCTTTACATCTCGTTTCTTCTTAACCTCAGGCATTTTGTTCAGCTTCTCCAGTGATGTTATGACTACAGACTGGATGTTTCAATCTCTCTTTCTCTCTCTCTCGCTCTCTCTCTCTCTCTCTCTCTCTCTCTCTCTCTCAGGATGGATGAGAATAACAGGTTTAAAACCGAGAGGTCGTGGCCTGCTGAAAACTGTGTTTATTAAACTCCTTTACGCGAAGTGAGAGAGGATGAGCATTGCTAGTGTTTTGTTGTCATCACCAGGTGAGTTTACTGTAAACTTAAGACATGGTGCAGTAAGTGTGTGATAAAGATACCCTTACAGTGACCTTTTAACTTCTTCTTCCATCCAAAACTGATACTGAATTTGGAGTTTAGTGGGTGAGTCACTGACAGTAAAACAACAACAACATGACTTAAACAAATACGCAGCATTGTTATTGTTTTTGTAATATGTTTTTTATTTACAGGCCAAAATATACCACTAAACCTGTATGTAAAAAATGAAACTACATTAATTGAAACAAACAAAATGTTAATACAAAACTCAAACTAAATACAAATATATATTTATGAACACAATTATGAAGATCTGGTATTATGGTAGATCTTAATGTATATTGAGCTGCTAGCGAGCAATGAGCCAGAATGAGATATTGACTTCCGTGTCTAAATTCATGTACTGTAACTTTCCTGACTACAAACTTTGATTCTCTGGTGTTTAAACTACCATAAAACTGCACTTTAATAAATTAGTCTGTTTATAAAAAGGCCACCTTAATGGGCATTAACTGAGGAACAATTGAACTTGGTTGTCTGAGGGAGTATATACAGATATACTGTATATCATATGTACGCTCTGCAAACTGTAGCAACAGGTCCCTGGTGTTTTAAGTACAATAACAAACCAGAGACCAGAAAGTGAATGATTTACAAAATGGACGCGCTTGAGAGAGCATCTCTGACTGGATTTAGCACTGGACACTTGACTCTGTGTCTCTTGTTCTTTATTATTATTTTATGTTTTTAAAAAAGAACATATTCATTTAATCTTTAAAGCAGGGTTATTGGAGCCATATGGAGTTGTAAAATGTACATCGTCATGTTTCTTGTTCATATTTCTCTTGCAGTCACAATAATACAATAATTCAGAGCAAGAGGAGCACAATATGCATAAAATAATAATGAACTGTATTACTGTAGTGTTAACTGTAACATTAACTGTAACACTGAGATAAACTATAAACCAGTGACAAGATAGTAATAAAACATATTTTCTTTTGTGTGTTTACATTCAGAATCAACTCATACATCAATTACATTGAGGAAAAACCGTGATGACATCACTGGGAACAAATTAATATACAATATGTTACATTAGTATAAAATATAATCACTGTCAAGTCAAATCTTTATAGATAATTTTAATCAAAAAGATAATTTTATACGAAAATGAAAGAAACTGCTTAAGGTGTAAGTTACATAACGCATTTTGGGGCCTTTTCTTTTTTTGGTGTAGAAGGTAGTCCTGGGGTTGTGGGTTTGAGTCCCTCTCTTTGGTGTGTTCTCCCTGTGTCCGTGTGGGTTTCCTCTGGGGTGCTCCAGTGTCCTCCCACATTCCAAAAACACATGTTGGTTGGTGGATTGGTGACTCAAAGTGTCCATAGGTGTGAGTGTGTGAGTGAATGTGTGTCACCCTGCAAGACTTGCGCCCCCTTCAGGGTGTATTCCCACACCCTGATAAGGGTTACAGACAATGAATGAATGAATAAATAAAAGCACAGGCCACATTTTTCAACGATGTTTAGAGTTTTGCTCTAAAAGCAGCAAATTTACTCAAAATTAATTTGCAATTTCAGCCATTAGCCACATCTCTACTGAGACAAAATCAATGTAAAACAAATGACAAACGAACAAAAGAGATAAAAGGAACTGCTGCTCTGAAAGTTCATGGAGAAGATGCTGATCATGGCTCTGAGAAGGTACCTAAACTCCACTAAAATAAACACAGTACGGTTTATAAAGGTTCACTGTGGTTCTCTAATGAATAGCCATGAGGCTGAATGTCCTCGCAGCAGAAACAAGGCCAGCGTTTATTGTCTGCGGAGGCTGTTATACGTAGGCATTCTTATCAAACTGCTGAGAGGTGCTGCTGTAATCTGGTGAAGCTTTTCTTCCATTGGACAAATGTTTTTGTGTTTTTCCATGAGAGGAAATGTAAGAGGCACTGTAAATGTACCGTCTCTTATCAGCAGGACTTGAGCTGGGGGAGAAATTACATATTGAATTATGCAGTTACATTTACAGAGAAATAACAAGAACAATATCATCCTTGTGGCTGTTATGTCTAGAAAAGTCTGTTTTAAAAGTTATACTAATTAATTTTTACATTACTATTCACTTATCATGTTTACATGGCCTCTACAAACATTGGACTGTAAAAACAGAAAATGTAATCACAGCTTCAGTTTTATAATAAATGACCCTTAGAAAAACTAATTATCTTTCAAACTTTATTTAATGTTCTGTGTTTAAATAATGATAGGGTAGCAATGACTTATTTCTCTGTATTACCTTCTGCTGAAGCTGTCAGATAGAGATAAGAAGAACACCATTCCCCCCAGAATACACAGCGCAGATCCCCCCCAGCCGATAAACAGAGCCGCCCCCAGTTCATACCTGAGAAAGAACAGTAGTGAAGGGCATTTCAAAGACTCAAGCACAAAAATCTAACCATTAGCGCTCCCCCGACATGTTCTTTATTTAAACATAGTTTAGGTTAGGTGACTTTGTTTCATGCAAGTCTGTTTTTGTTGTAGCACTGTTGGTCAATCGTCAACACTAGAGACTTAGATCTAACTCAGGTGAGATTTGAAATGCACTGTATTTTCAAGTAATGTCCACTGATTTATGTTGCACCCATTGCTGACACAGGCATTCAGCTCTGTACATATGTGCATTGAACCAAAGGACATACTACTCTGAAGCAGCAGCATTTGAGTCTAAAGTCACCAATCCCACTGGATTGTGGAGTGAAGGAGTTAGTTTCAGTGTTTTAACATCTAGTATAAAGTCTTTCCAGAAGAGTAGATGCCTTTCATGCCCCTAATGCCTTTCACTTCAGAAGAAATGCTGGAAGATAAGGTGTCCATGATCTTTTCGTCATATACAGGTTAATTAGGTGTTTAACATATGATCAAAACCATGTACATACTTCTGTGCCACAAACATAGGGTCGAAAAACTCAGACGTGATCCTGTGGGCATACAGCGAACAGGAGGTCAACGAGCACAGACCTGGAACAACAGAAGCAGTTCAGATGATATTTCAGTTTCAATTTTACACTTTAATCTCAATTGAATTTAGTTTAGATCATATCCATGACACCTGGCCTTCTCCAAGACAAAAGAAACACACTGACCGCTGATAAAGAACTGTAATCCAGCAAAGCAAGCAATCCTGGCTTTGATTTGATCACTTCCTCCAATTTTGGTGCATTTCATTCCCACTAGTGCACAGGCCGTCGCAAAGAAGCCGAGACAGACCGCTGCAATCATCAGGCCTCGACACACCTGGATATAACCTGGAAATGAGACAAAGATTTATAGCATGTTCAACCTACATAATTCAAACAGATTTAAAGGCAGGATACATCTTTGCTTGACAAGGACTAACTGGGCACTTGACCCTCAATACTGTCTCAGTACAGTCTCAGTTTGTTAGTTATATTCTTACTATACACAATGTACTCAGTACATACCCAGTATACTCTCAGTACAGTCTCAGTACACTCAGTACAGACTCAGTACACTCAGCACAGTCTCATTACACTCTGTACTGGCTCACTATACTCAGTAGACTCAGTATATTCACTGTAAACTAAGTGCAGTCTCAGTATACTCAGGATCCATGACTCCCACAGAAAGCCCTGAAAGTTGGTCATAAATAAGAGAAGCAGTGCAGTTAGAGATCTCGCTGGACTCTTCCTGGACATGGCTAAGTGCTCAGATCTATTAGAGGTGATTTACAGGCAAATAAAAGCTTGATAGTTAACAATTTCAAACAAATATGTGCAAAATAGCCTGAAGGTCATGGAAAATCATGGTCAATTGCTGAGTAACACTGCTAAACATTAATGGGTCTGAGGTGAAAGAACAGGGCCTTAACCAGGCTGTTAAATTATGCTGATCAGAGTTTATAGCAGCTCCTAGGGAAACTTCTGGGAATTCTAAAATACAGAATTACTGACCTGGAACTAAGAGCAGAGCTGAGACTTCAGTAAAGGGTGAGAGGGTGTGTTTAATATTAGAAGTTGTCGAAAAAAGCTATGAAGTAATTTCATCAGTTATAGAAATGAGCGCTGAGACGTTTACCCTGTACCCTGAACCATGTCAATTAAAAATAGTTTCAAGAATATTCGTTATCCATTTTCAAAGTAGGTGTCTTTAACACACAATTAACTCGTCTGGTCCAGAGTAAACACACAGTATTCACCAATAAAAACTGTCCGTACCGAATGGAGTTAAAGCCAACATTAAAGCAACAGAAGATAATATTTTCACCATGAAATTACAGCTTTAAAATCATTGTGATGCTCCTCTGAGCTGTAATAAGGAGAACAGAGCCTCTGTAATTACTACTCTGGGCTCAGCACTACAGAAACTGCACTATGTAACTTTTGGGAGAGGGTAGATCTCTTTCACATCCCTCTCATGCGGTGGATCCGGAGCTTACCTGGAACTATTGGATGTAAGGCAGGATCACATCCTGGGGGGGGCGCCAGTCCTTCACAGGGCGACACACACTCATACATTCACTCACACACTCACACCTATGGACACGTGTTTTTTTGGACTGTGGGAGGAAACCAGAGCACCCGGAGGAAACCCACACAGATACAGGGAGAACACACCAAACTCCTCACAGACAGTGACCCAGAGTTGGGCTCAAACCCACATTGGAAAACTCAATTTTTCATTTTGTCCAAAATGTTATAATCAACAAAAACAATACAGTTTTTGCCAGACAGTGTGCAGAAGTGTGCTATCTGTAAAGGAGGTACTGACCTGTACTGATCAACAACAGTGTGTCAATTGACCAAGGGTGACCAAACTATTTCATACATAAACATACTGTACATTAAATATGTTTCTTAGGTCACTTACTGTTGGCGACATATATGTCTGTATAAGGCATTTAACTCATATGTAAACAGTGTACTTTATTTAAATGGTCACACAAGGGGAATGAAAAGGAGTTTGCTGACCGTCCAGAGCGAGCATGGAAGGGAAATCTTTGCAGTTGGAGACTCCAGTGGAATCAGTCACGCAGGTCTTCCAGAGGTTGGACCAGTAGGTGGCTGTGGTTATGACGGTGCCATCGATACTGGACACTTTCCAGTAGTCTGTGGGTAAAGTGGAGGACACCAGCACCCAGCCAGCAGTGGCCACAACAAAGGCTGTTATCTCTGTCACCATGTTCCCCATTGTTCAAATTAAAAAGTAGAGTTCTGCTTAGAAATAAAGATGAAGATTCTTCACTGGTGAGTTCCTCTGTATTTCTCAGGGTCTCTCTGAGTTTCTCAGGGTCTCTCAGGGTTTCCCTGGATTCATTAGTTCCTCAGGCTGTTGTAGTGTCTCCTGTGGTGTCTTAGAGTTTCTCAGAGTCCCTGTTGTTTTCTCAAAGTTGCTCAGGGTCTCCTAGGATCTAGGACCTGGATTTCTTCCAGGGCTCTTTGGGATCTCCAAAGGTTCCTCAAGGTTTCTCAAAGTTTGTCATATTTTCTTATGGTCCCTCAGGGTCTCCCAGGGTCTCCCAGGCTAATCACAGCAGAGCTGATGGTTAATGTGTCCTAAACTGACTGATAACCTGTGGGAAGGACCTTTAGCTACAAGGTTTTCGTCACAGTCATAGCCCAATGTATGACAGTGTCACCATGGTTTCTATTTTCAAAACTGACTGTTACCAGGTGCACAGGGCAGGGTTTTTTTCTCAAATATGCCATGAAGCACCCTCTGGTGGGCCAGGACTGAGCAGGGCAAGAGTGGGCTCTCAATAGCACGTGTCATAAATGCCATAAAAATTATTTAACCATGTCAAGTTATTTCAGAAAAATTCTGAAATTCTGCTGTTTTCCAGATGGTCTTTGTGTATATTCATTACTAATAAATTAATGTGTTTTAAGGTGAAGCCAGAGGACCCCTGCTGTAGGGAAAGTAATGGATTATGGTGTTCTTTTTAATAGCTAACATGTGTACACTCAGAAAAAAAGCCACTGTCCAGGTACTTAAAGGTACAACAGTGGTGTTCCTTAAAGGTACATTACATTCTCTTCTCCAGAATCTTTCATTATAAAACTGTGTCAAATAAAAGAACAGAATAGTAGTCCTGGAGATTAAACAGTGCGAATGAAATCAACACAACTTTAAAATCTACAATTGATATAGAATGAGGTACAATCATGTTTTCCTAATTAAAGATACTGGGTACCACCACAGTGACAGATTTTCTGAGACTGTAGGGAAAATTAATATGGCATTTATAATTCATTTTCAAGAATCCTGCATGAGATGAGAAAAAGGTAAACACCTCTGGAATGTGTGGAACCACAGAGTCTCCGTGAGGGATAGAACAGCAAGAGCAGTAGCAAGTCGTTCATTAACTATTTCATCAGAGCCTTTAAAACCAGGGCTAGACTGAAGTGGATAAAGCTCATCCTTTGGTTTGTTAAAGGGTGGTCAGTAGCCTTAATAAGAACAGTGAATGTGAGAGTTTTTATTGTTGTTCTTCTGTTTTATGCATGAGTAAATAATTGAGTAGTTCTGTGAGGTGTTACTGCAACATTGACTATACTACAGCCTTTATCAGAGTGATGTCCCACTCTGCTGTTGTCCTTCTTTAATCTTAGCCTCAGAGTCTGAGCTACTGAGAAAATCGATTCCCTTCCTTATTTTACAACATGGATAACATGGATGGATCTTTTTATAACACCTTTCATTTATAAATGCCCCCCCAAGTGCTTAAAGGAACACAAAGTAGGATTTATGATTTTTGCTGATGGGGCTCCCCATATTGTTGTTTATTTTTACAGCACTTTAATGAAGTCAGTGGAGAGGGGGAGCGAGGGGGTAGTTTCCTACCCTCCTCCACAAGTTACATAGCGTCCTTTCTGCAGTTCTTGAATAGCAATGGCAGAGGCTCCAATCTCCCTGTTACAACTCAATGGAGCATCACAATGATTTTTAAGCTGTAATTTTAATGTAAAAATGTAATGTAGTGTTGCTTTAAACAAAATTATTAAATATATAAGAGTAAACATTCATTCATTTATTCATTGTCTGTAACTACTTATACAGGGTCGGGGTGGATCCGAAACCTACCCGGAATCACTGGGCGCAAAGTGGGAACACACCCTGCAGGTGTAAACAGTGTAACTGCAATAATAAAATAATGATCACAAATGGAAAGAAAAGGGTAAACAATTAGGGTAGTGCAATGAAAGAAAAGACTGATTGATTAAATCTAAATCTATATTGATTAAGCGCACAGTAGCGCAGCAGGTAGTGTCGCAGTCACACAGCTCCAGGGACCTGGAGGTTGTGGGTTCGATTCCCGCTCCGGGCGACTGTCTGTGAGGAGTTGGTGTGTTCTCCCCGTGTTCGCGTGGGTTTCTTCCGGGTGCTCCGGTTTCCTCCCACAGTCCAAAAACAAACGTTGGTAGGTGGATTGGTGACTCCAAAGTGTCCGTAGGTGTGTGTGTGTGTGTGTCTGTGTTGCCCTGTGAAGGACTGGCACCCCCTCCAGGGTGTATTCCTGCCTTGCGCCCAATGATTCCAGGTAGGCTCTGGACCCACCGCGACCCTGAATTGGATAAGGGTTACAGATAATAAATGAAATGAATGAATAAATTGATTAAAATTAAATCTAAACATGAAAAAAACTTGCATGGAAAGTTATAATTAAAAGAAAGATTAATTTAATAATATGTTATGTCTATTTCTGTTGCAGGAGTGTAATCTTGAATTACAATGTAATGTGAAGGAGAGGCAGATATACAGTACTGTAATTCGAGAGTGAACTCATCATGAAGACGATGTGAGCGTGGGCATATTATTAGCACAAAGCCACTTTCCTTGAAGCCCCGGTCATTGCAAGTCATTCATTACCTCAGCTGTGGAAAGGGACACTTTCGCTGATCAGCTTCAATCTTTCAGTTCTGAGAAAACTGCATATTTTCCTTTTGATTGTGAGCCTTAAATGTAACTAAAGAGTTTCAGTAATAAGGGAATAAAAGGAGCTGTTGTAGATACTGAGCAAAATGGAAACTCAATTCTACTGACCTTGGGTGTCGGCTGGGGTTACTTGACCCCACACAAGCTAAGAAACAAGGAACATTAATAGTTTATTAGATTATACAATATTTCTACAACCTTTCTAGACAACTCAGTGCACACATTAAATTTATAAGGGCACTATGGTCCACCCTTCTGTCATAGGGGCGCAAATTTGTGTCAAATAACAATAAATATATTAAATGGGTGTTGCTCTGCTGTGAATGAGAAATGGAAAACAAATTAACAGTAAACAAATGCCTATTAATAGTATTCATTTTTGTTTACATGATCTTTCTTGGACAAATAAAAACAGAGAGAGTATAAATCTCAGTTTTGCTACACTGGCACAAAAGGCATCCACATTCCTCTGACACACACATGGGATTCACTGAACATGTGAGAGGGTTGTATAAATAGCTTCTGCAGCCCCTGTTTTACTAAGACGACATCTAGAATTGAACAATAATTATGATAGTAATAATAAGTTACACTTATTCAATGAGAAGGACTTTAGAGAGAGAGAAAAAAATAATAATAATGATAAAAATATTTTTTTAATTACAAGTGTTTTGAGAAAAGATGAGTTCTGAAGATGGAAATAGAGTAGTTAGAGCGGATAGAGTAAGTTAAGGGGTTCCAAAGTGTGGGGGCAGCAACGCTGAAATACCTACCGCTCATTGAGGAAAGCCTTTATCTAGGGATTGTCAGAAGAAGACCATAATCAGCGGATCTGAGTTTACGCAGTGGGGTATATGTGTGTAGAAGTGAGGAGAGGTAGGAGGGAGCAAGGCAATGTAAGGCCTTCAATGTCAAAATCAGGATTTTTGATTTGATGCGTTTGGTAACCGGGAGCCATTGGAACTGGTGGAGGACAGGGGTGACATGGGAAGATTTCTTAGAGTGTGTTAAGACTCTGGCCGCATAGTTTTGACTGTACTGAAGTGGGCGGAGTGTATTCGAAGGTAAGCCATAGAACAGAGAATTACAGTGATCTAACCGTGAAGTAATGAATGCATGCACCAGTATCTCAGCATCTTTACAGGAAAGCAGAGGGTGGAGTCTAGCTATACCACACAGATGGAAATATGCAGACTTAGTTAGAGATTTGGTACATGAATCACACATTCATCTCCTCATCATGAACAACAGTCTTTAAAATAAATATATTCAGGAGTAGTTATGGATAGGGTTATTCATTCATTCATTCATTCATTATCTGTAAGCGCTTATCCAGTTCAGGGTCGCGGTGGGTCCAGAGCCTACCTGGAATCATTGGGCGCAAGGCAGGAATACACCCTGGAGGGGACGCCAGTCCTTCACAGGGTGGATGGGGTTTTATATATGTAGCCCGGTTAAAAAACTAACAGTTAATATATTATATATTTTATTTAAAAGTGGTGTATATGTTCTGATACATGTTCCAGTGAATTTAATGTGTTTGTTTATCTGGTTATATACCTTTCTATTAGTTTTAGTCTTTTTCTCTTTGGTGAGCCAATAACATTCAAGGGTCGGAGGTCTAGGAGCCTATCAGCTTGGAGGGGGGCGGGAGAGAGAACACGAGGGAATGGCGGAGAATGTGGACGAATATGAGTGAACAACACGCAGTAATGTTATTATTCTCAAGCGGGCATGTGACTGACTGTACGTGAGTACATTCCGCTGAGTGGTTGTCGGACTGAGGACCAGTGTAGGATGTTAACACACTGTTAATCAATTGTTCCAGTCGAGTGCTAGCAGACTAGCTCGGGCTGCTAATTTTCCCCCTCGTGTTCCACTCAGATAGATCTATAGTAGGCTAATTCAGGCTGCTATTTTATGTGCTCTATAGTAGGCTAGTTCAGGCTGCTATTTTATGTGCTCTATAGTAGGCTAGTTCAGGCTGCTATCGTTAGCGGGAACACTGCTAACAGAGACTTTAAGCCCGGTTAGCTCAGTCGGACTTTATTTCTCTGCTGAATGCATGAACGTAGCCGTCCAGTTCCATTGGCTGATTGAACTTTCTAGTTAGTGACCTGCAGGGTTTCATCTCTACCGGCGGTATTGGATGGCGGATGCCCAAGACCCGGTGTATGTGACTGCATGACAACAGGCTCAACCCTACGACCGAGAGAGAGAGAGAAAATCAAAGTAAAGGCATACAGTGCAGAGGTAACTTTCTTTTATTTCTGGCTCTTCGGAGTGAAGGGGCCAATTTGTGTTTTACCCGGCCACTACGCACTCGAGCAACGGTATCAGGCCTGCAACAAAAAGGGGGTTAGAGAACTGTTGAGTGAGACAGTTAACTGCTGCTCTTAGGGAGATAGGTGTCTGAGAGTGTGAGTGTGGGCCCTGTTTTTTATTTTTCATTATTTTTGGATAAGTCCAATACATTCCAAACCGTTGATATATATATTAGTGTTGTGTGTATTTCTTTCTGTGTGCTTTCATTTGCATTTCCCGGTGTCTAGGTTGTGTATGTTGTTTTGCTGTGCAGTTCGTTTGAGGGTAATGGTCCATTCATTCAGATAACTTCAATATATCTATTGTTAACAACATATACCCAACCATATAATATAGAAGAACCAGGGCCCCAGCTATATTTAATTCATTAAATAGCCATACCTTACCGCAGTACCTGGTTGGGGCGCTACATATATATATATATATACACACACACATATTCATTTAAACTAATGCCTTCTCAGTAAGAGTGGTAATAATATAAAACAAATAAGAAATAAGAATATAGGAAAAGAACAATGTTTTGTTCAGATTCTCTTTGGTTGAACAAATTTGTTAAATCAACAGCACACATTATTTAAAATAATTATTTATTAAACACTAAAACTAGCTATAACTAGCGAATACACCCTGGAGGGGGCGCCAATCCTTCACAGGGCAACACAGACACACACACACATTCACTCACACACTCACACCTACGGACACTTTGGAGTCACCAATCCCCCTACCAGCGTGTGTTTTTGGACTGTGGGAGGAAACCGGAGCCATCCATCCATCCATTATCCACCGCTTATCCGGGTCCGGGTCGCGGGGGAAGCAGTCGGAGCAAAGAAACCCAGACCTCCCTCTCCCCAGCCACCGACTCTAGCTCCTCCGGGGGTATACCGAGGCGTTCCCAGGCCAGTCGAGACATATAGTCTCTCCAGCGTGTTCTTGGTCTGCCCCGGGGCCTCCTCCCCGTTGGACATGCCCGGAACACCTCTCCAGGAAGGCGTCCAGGAGGCATCCGAACCAGATGCCCGAACCATCTCAGCTGGCTCCTTTCGACGTGGAGGAGCAGCGGCTCCACTCCGAGTCTCTCCCGGATGTCCGAGCTCCTAACCCTGTCTCTAAGGGAGAGTCCAGACATCCTGCGGAGAAAACTCATTTCAGCCGCTTGTACCCGCGATCTCGTTCTTTCGGTCACTACCCAAAGCTCGTGACCATAGGTGAGGGTTGGGACGTAGATTGAACGGTAAATCGAGAGCTTTGCTTTTCTGCTCAGCTCTCTCTTCACCACAACGGACCGGTACAGAGCCCGCATTACTGCTGACGCTGCACCGATCCGCCTGTCAATCTCACGCTCCATCTTTCCCTCACTCGTGAACAAGACCCCGAGGTATTTAAACTCCTCCACTTGAGGCAGGATCTCACTTCCAACCTGGAGAGAGCACTCCACCCTTTTCCGGCTGAGTACCATGGACTCGGACTTGGAGGTGCTGATCCTCATCCCTACCGCTTCACACTCGGCTGCAAACTGGTCCAGCAAGAGCCGGAGGTCCCGGCTCGATGAAGCCAACAAGACCACATCATCTGCAAAAAGCAGACATGGAATCCTGAGACCACCAAACCGGACACCCTCCGCCACTTGGCTACGCCGAGAAATTCTGTCCATAAAAATTATGAACAGAACCGGTGACAACGGGCAGCCCTGACGGAGTCCAACTCTGACTGGAAACCAGTCAGATTTACTGCCAGCCATACGAACCAGACTCCTGCTCTGTTTGTACAGGGACTGGATAGCTCGTAACAAAGAGCCCAGTACCCCATACTCCCTGAGCACCCCCCACAGAATACCCCGAGGGACACGGTCGAATGCCTTCTCCAGATCCACAAAACACATGTAGACTGGTTGAGCAAACTCCCATGCACCCTCCAGGATCCTAGCGAGGGTAAAGAGCTGGTCCTGTGTTCCACGACCGGGGCGGAATCCGCATTGTTCCTCCTGGATCCGAGGTTCAACTATCAGTCGGACTCTCTTCTCCAGTACCCCCGCATAGACCTTACCGGGGAGGCTGAGGAGTGTGATCCCCCTATAGTTGGAACACACCCTCCGATCCCCCTTTTTGAAAAGGGGAACCACCACCCCAGTCTGCCAGTCCAGAGGCACTGCCCCCGATGTCCACGCGATGTTGCAAAGACGTGTCAACCAGGACAGCCCCACAACATCCAGAGCCTTGAGGAACCCGGGGTGAACCTCATCCACCCCCGGGGCCCTACCGCCAAGGAGTTTCCCTACCACCTTGGCCACTTCAGCCCCAGTGATAGACGAGCCCCCCCCGGGGTCCCCAAGCTCTGCTTCCTCTGCGGAAGACGTGCTGGTGGGATTGAGAAGATCCTCGAAGTATTCCTTCCACCGTCTGATGACGTCCCCAGTCGAGGTCAACAGTTCCCCACCCCCACCATATACAGTGTTGGTGGAAAACTGCTTTCCCCTCCTGAGTCGCCTGACGGTTTGCCAGAAACTTCTTGGAGCCGACCGAAAGTCGTTTTCCATGTTCTCACCAAGCTCCTCCCACACCCGAGTTTTTGCCTCCCTTGCCCGGAGCAGGGTTACCGGGGCCTCACCCTGGAGCCAGGCCTGGGGGAGGGGCTCCTTGGCGAGCGCCTGGTGGCCGGACTTTCACCTATGGGGTCCGGCCGGGCTTAGCCCGAAGGAAATACATGGGTCCACTCTCCCATGGGCCCACCACCTGTGGGAGAGGTAGTAATCCGGGTCTGGTGCATTGTGGATCGGGTGGCGGTCGGGGTCGGGGGCCCTGGCGTTCTGATCCTCGGTTACTGAAACTGGCTTTTGGAAACGTAACCTCTCTGGTGGGAAAAGAGCCTGAGCTGGTGCGCGAGGTTGAGAGGTACCGGCTAGATATAGTTGGGCTCACCTCGACACACAGTATGGGCTCTGGAACCAATCTCCTTGAGAGGGGCTGGATGCTCTTTCACTCTGGAGTTGCCCAGGGTGAGAGGCGTAAGGCAGGTGTGGGCTTACTCATAGCCCCCCAGCTTAGCGCCTGTACGTTGGGGTTTACCCCAGTGGACGAGAGGGTAATTTCCCTGCGCCTTCGGGTTGGGGAAAGGGCTCTGACTGTTGTTTGTGCTTATGCACCGAACAGCAGTTCAGAGTACCATGCCTTCTTGGGGACCCTAGAGGGAGTGCTGGAGAACACTCATTCTGGGGACTCCATTGTTCTGCTGGGGGACTTCAACGCTCACGTGGGTAATGACAGTGAGACCTGGAGGGGCGTGATTGGGAGGAACGGCCCCGCTGATCTGAACCCGAGTGGTGTTCAGTTATTGGATTTCTGTGCTCGTCACAGTTTGTCCATTACGAACACCATGTTCGAACATAAGGGTGTCCACAAGTACACCTGGCATCAGGACACCCTAGGCCGCATTTCGATGATCGACTTTATAGTCGTATCATCTGACCTGCGGCCATATGTTCTGGACACTCGGGTGAAGAGAGGCGCTGAGCTGTCAACTGATCACCACCTTGTGGTGAGTTGGATCAGATGGCGGGGGAGGATGCCGGACAGACCTGGCAGGCCCAAACGTGTGCTGAGGGTTTGCTGGGAACGTTTGGCAGAGGAACCTGTCAGAAAGATCTTCAACTCCCACATCCGGCAGAGCTTCGACTGCATCCCGGGGGAGGCTGGTGACATTGAGTCCGAGTGGGCCATGTTCCGGACCTCCATTGTTGAGGCGGCTGAACAGAGCTGTGGCTGCAAGGTTGTCGGTGCCTGTCGGGGTGGCAATCCCCGCACTCGGTGGTGGACACCCCGGGTGAGGGGGGCTATCAAGCTGAAGAAAGAGTCCTATCAAGCCTGGTTGGCTCAGGGGACTCCGGAGGCAGCCGACAGGTACCGGGGAGCCAAGCGGCTTGCGGCCTCGGCAGTCGCTGAGGCAAAAACTCGGGTGTGGGAGGAGCTTGGTGAGAACATGGAAACCGGAGCACCCGGAGGAAACCCACGCGGACACGGGGAGAACACACCAACTCCTCACAGGCAGTCACCTGGAGGAAACCCACGCAGACACAGGGAGAACACACCAACTCCTCACAGACAGTCACCCGGAGGAAACCCACACAGACACAGGGAGAACACACCAACTCCTCACAAACAGTCACCCGGAGTGGGAATCGAACCCACAACCTCCAGGTCCCTGGAGCTGTGTGACTTTTTTTTGCATGAAATAATGGACATTATAATTATAAGTTGTCATCACATTGTCTGTTTCGTGGCTAAATGTCTTTTTAATAATTACAATTGTCCATTACTCCATACCAAAATAAGTAAATGAATTAAATAATTAAAGCTCTAACTGCTATGGCATTTTTGAAAGATGCTGAGATGTAGTGCCTGTAGGGAATATGTATAGTGTGTTCTATTCTTCTGCTTTTTTTTTTTACCTGCGTGATTTTAGTGGGGCACTACAACATTTTACTGACAGCCTACAGCCCAGACTAAGCCCAGAGACCCCAAATCTGAGGAAAGATCTCAGTGGAAAACATGATTTTCTGATGAAAGCCATAAATTATCTTTTTTTTTTCAGTGAAGACAAAATGCATTTTGTTTTTGATTTGTTTTTTTGTTTTTTTCAGAGAATTGAAGCTAATTTCTAGATCTAATAAATATGTATAAAATGTATAGAAATTAGAAATGTATACATAGAAAAACAGAACATAATGATTTATTTCATACCTATACTGGGATATTTTTTCCTGCACTGAGGACATAATATGTTTTTGAAAATTGTATTGTATTTTGAAAATTGTCACATTGTATTTCAATCTACAACATAAATACAGCACAATCAGAGTAGTTACCCTTCCTCTGACCTTGGTCACAATAATCCAGTGACTGGGAAACAAAGGAAAACACTCCGGGTGAAACATTACATACTAGATTAGCCATTTGTAATTTGTAACACAGCCGAGGGGGGGTGCTATATCAACACTTTTGAGAGTTTCACGTTGGCTTATTTTTAACCAGGTTTTTACTCAGCAGTATCCAGTGGATCTGGGGTTTATGAACAGAGAGGAGGATACTCTACAGAGGAGTAGATCTCTGTCTGAAAATCATAATCTGCACGTAGTGACAGCCACAGAAAATTTGTCTCATGTATTTTTCTAGATTATTTGAACAAGGGAGATGTCCCCCAACAATTCCTACAGTCATATGATGGAGAGAAGTGAAGTCTTACAATCCTTACAGTATCTATCTCATCCAGTGTAATGCTCTCTAGTCTGTAGATGATGATAAACCCATGTAAACCATGGTAATATTCCAAATATATACAATATATGAGGATATATAAATATTTAAACCCTTCCACTTTATTGTTTTATCTTCTTTTGGTGGTGGTAGGGGTCCTAGTCTTTATTAAGTAGGTCAGACTCCACCAATCGCTCCTGAAATTATAAACTATGGTATTGTGTGAAACTTTCATAAACAATAAACCAATAGAAATGCTCTACAATATTTTGGAATAAAGTCTTTTAACTTGACTACTATCAGAAATTAAAGGCTGGTTTTGAATTATCTGTAGAGCAGCAGTATTTTTTAGGACAAAGTCATTTTCTTTACATGGAAAATGCAAGGACTATACATTTTCTCTTATTTCACTAAGTGAGGAGACATAAGGAAACATGTTAAACACCCAGAGGAATATTATATCAACATCAAACAAAAGGAAAAAATGATAGTTCTTCACAGCATCAGAGCTGAGAGGGTTGTGAGCACTGGTGAGAATCACTGGAGCTGCCTTTAGTTCAGGAGTGTTATTATCTCAGCACTGAGCCCAGCGTGAGATGCCACTGAGATCAGGAGACACCAGCTACAGTCTCCACTCTTCAGCAGGACATGTGCAATAGGTAAGTGTCTGTTATGGTTCTCATGAAGTACTCATGAACACCTCTAGATGACACTTATAGATTCTTAGAGGAGATTTTAGTGAAGATGTGAGAGACGGCAGCTTGGCACAGCTCTTCACCACACGTTCAGGTTTTGTTATTATTAAAAATAAAAATATTTTAAAGGAAATCCATTGTTAAGACTGGCACTAACCACGAGAATGGACACATTATATAGATGTTCTCCACAAGCAAATAAACATTGAAAAAATAATTGAATCTAATAATTACTAAATGTGCCTCAATACGTATTTGCGTTTTAAAAAAGCTCATATCTGGGGAATTGCAAATAATGATATTATAAAGCAGCAAAAATAAACAAACAAAAAATTGCATGACCCACAGTAACGGGTCTTACCCTCCAGTTTGAAGATGGTGTGATGCTGCCTGCAGTGGACAGCACCGATGGCATTCCCAGCGCAATTCATCCAAAGGCCCTGGAAAACCCAGGTTGCCGTGATGACCGACGAAGCCCTGCTGGTGGTCTTCCATTCATTAGAAACTGTGGCACAAATGGTTGCCCCTAAACCCACTATTCCAGCCAGTAAAGCCATGATTTGGCAGCATGACATTCTCTGAAGGACTTAATTTAAAGGTGAAAAAAGGTCCTGAAACCCTCTTTCCAAAAAGCCAGTGAAGAACTATGTGCCTGAGGCGGAGAAATTACATCTGAGACATGTGTCACTGAGTGATAATTTACACATATGGCCTGGCTTTATTTTTACTGTACGAAGGAAAACAATGAACGTAGGGAGTAAAAGTATACAGAAGGTTAGTCATTAAAAACACTGGGCCGTCACTTTGAGAGATATTGCTCTTTTAACGTCTTTGCTTCGTCAAGTGCAACATTAACACACCCAAAAACAAATGAGTAATCCTTCAGATTTTGACATGTAACAAAGGTTCATTTCTCCGTGTTCTGGCTCTCAGTAATAATTTTCAAAATGTGATCATCTGTATTGAAGGGAGAATAAATTTACCCCACTGTGGACATGCCACAACTACAAGACCAACTAAAATAACTATTTTTGAAGAAATATTTGACAATATGAACATTATAAAAAAATTTAAGAATTTTGCCAATGCTAATTTTGCATTATCAACTACCGCCCATAAGTGTTTCCTATATGTGTCTATATGTGGCAGACTTGTGATGTAGCTCATGACATAACAGTTTAAAGCATCTATCTGTTGCCAAACTGTGATTTATTTATTTTTTTTAATATTTATTGTACATTTTAATTGTGGAAAGATTTGCTGTCCCTCTAAGGGCTTTGATTTGAGTTGCATCACTTTTTTCAGATGTTGAATTCACCAGTCTTAAAGCTTTCAACCAGCTTCTCGTCCTAGAGCAAATTATTCTGGATCAACTGCATCTAGCCCATCACTTTTGTTTGAGATGATCCTCATGTGCAAGTACATCAACACTACAGCACTGTACATTTCTGGGCATATTTACAATACTGAATTTTTCAGCCCAAACACTTGTATGTGTGTTTTTAAGGTGTAAAGAAAAAATGAAGGTATTTATTTAGAATAACAAATAACAATAAAAATGAACAATGTCCTTTAACGTTTAACAAATGGTAAACTTCAGGTTTTTGGACCGTAGGAGGAAACCCACACAGACACAGGGAGAACACACCACACTCCTCACAGACAGTCACCCGGAAGAAACCCACACAGACACAGGGAGAACACACCACACTCCTCACAGACAGTCACCCAGAGGAAACCCACGCAGACACAGGGAGAACACACCACACTCCTCACAGACAGTCACCTGGAGCAGGACTCGAAACTCTCAAATTCTCAGTAATATTTTAAATGTATTTGTTATGGTCAACCTAAAAAAATATACTGCATATGTATATTCCCAAAATGTAAACAGGTAATATATTATTCTTTAATCATTGTAAGTTAATTGCAAATTGTAATAAAGGCAACATAAATTCTGCAATTCCTGATCAAATGATGTGTTGCTGAGGTTATAAATGAAAGTACATAAATTCCGCACATTTAGTGCATTATAATTGTTTATTTGTTGAATCAAAATAACATAATGTGACCTGTGCCTAAATACACAATCATATATGCTGACTGTCATTTAGTCTTTATATTGTAGGATGCTCTTTATTTGTATTTATTTATTAATTGTTTTTATTTTTGTTTTTATTGTTATTTTATGTTTTTATTAAGATCCTGTAACTTTGGACCCAAAAACGGCACACTGTAATCTCACTCTGTGTGATGATCTGACCAGTGTGAGTTACACTTTTCAGACACAGAAGCGAATATAAAGCTTGTTTCACACCAGATTTACAAGATTTACATGGTCTTTTTTAGCTTTTAAAAATGAAAATCCAGAATTTCCTAAAAGTTTATTTTACTGGAAATAGGATGCTTAGCTAAATAATACAATCAAATCGAGGCTGTAGAATATGTTTGGCTTCATTATGAATGTTTTTTCCTGCTCAAATGTATAATAGTCTGATGTGTAAATCATTATATCAGGTTTGCTGTGAGCATGGAGAACACAAAATCTTCAGAACGGTGATACACCCAACAATATCCAGAGAACATTTTGGCCAGTTATGTTTGCATAAGATTGTACTTGATTACCCTCCTCTCTCTGCCTCACCTCTCCTTCCCATCTCTCTCCTGCTGCGCCTTCCATCCTCCAGCCTCCTCACTTGATCTGGCTGGAGATCTGGAGCTGTGGGGTGCTGATCTGACTGGACTGGTGGTTGCTGGTGGCTCTCAGCAGGAAGCTCAGGAGCTTGTCTTTTGCTCGTGCCGCCTCCATCTTCTGGTCTCGGCTTAGCTGCAACGTGATCTGCTCCAGGCTGCTCTGCAGGATCTCTGAGGCCATGAGGGGCCGTGGCCCTGCTGGACCCTCGGTCAGGTATTCTTTGTACAGATCTAAAAGTTTCTGCTCCAGGTAACTGTTCAGCTGGGAGTTGGAGAGTGGCCGACCGTCCTGGAGCAGAGAGGGACGCTCACGCCCGCTGCCTTCCCTCCATCTGGAAGTCTTGGGCTCAGGGACCTGGAGAGGAGGAAGCAGGGAGGGTAGAGGAACATCTCCAGACACCAAAAAGGGTCCAGGGTGGAGATCCTGCAAGCAGCTGCCCTCAGGATCTCCCACACTGGGGCTGAGAGGCAGCACCTGCTCCCCAGCGATGTGCAGGTCGCTGTAATGTTGGCAGATGCTCTGGCAGCTGGAGGGCACCAGGAAGGCTTCAGCACACGAAGACTCTGCTCTGCCAGGGATTCCCACACCTGGAGAGAGATGCCTGCAGTCCATAAGGTCTGAAGAAGATGGCTGAGAGTCACCCTTCTGGGCCTGGGCCTCTCTAGAGGAGCCGTATTTGTTGCTTTGCTGCCTCGAAGATGACCGAACTGGAGGCAGCAGTTTTGCAGAAAGTGTTGAGGTCAGTGGAGGAGATTTCAGAGCTGTTGCTGGACATGGTGCCGGAGGGTCAACACTCTCAGAGTCGGCGCAAAACATCACGTACCACAGACTGCTTTCACATAGCATCCTTACTCAGCACATTCCCATACACACAAAGAATAAGAGTTAAAAATAATTACAGACTTTACATCACATTTACAACACATTGAGCCCACCAACCCACACACTGTGAAACAAGACCCCAGTCAGTTTTCTGTGTGCTGCCAGAAAACACGAGATAAAACGAGCCATTCTGATTCTGCTCCGCGCCTGACATCAGTCCAGAGGTTTTAGTTATGCCCCGCCCCCTTGTCTGAGTGTGTCAAATCACATCGCTGGACCCGTGTTTATGTGAGACCGCAAATATGAGGCTAAACCCAACATAACAGACACAACAAGCACGGAGAATTAAGAGCACTGAGTACAAACTGAGAGAACAAGAACCGAGAAAAATAGAGCAAAAGTAGCTAAAGACCAGAGCTTCTGCTCCTCACTGCTGTGTGCTCAGGGTCCGGGTGAACAGCGAGTGGCTCATTATCATTTAAAGGAACAGGCACTGAAAGCGAGCGTTCTGAACAGGGCGGTTTAGACAGGGGGAGAACGCTGCTGTGGGGCCTGTGGGGTTTCTACCAAAGCAGGTCACAGACGTTTCATTAAGAAACAGAACTGTGTTTCACTGTAAAAGTACTTTCACAAAAAACAAGTTGAGTAGAAAAAAAAAGTACTTAAAGAAGAGCAGTGGAATTGAGTACAACTTAGTACTGAAGTATTCTTCTCTTTTTTTTTTCTCTCTCTCTCTCTCTCACTCTCTCTCTCTCTCTCACACACACACATACACACTCTCATTTTCTCTCTCTCTCACACACACACACGCACACACATTCACTCTCTCTCTCTCACACAGACACTCTCTTTCTCTCTCTCTCTATCTCACACACACATAGACACACACACACTCATTCTCTCGTCTTCTCTCTCTCACACACATGCACTCACACACACACTCATTTTCTCTCTCTTTCTCTCTCTCACACACATATACAGACACACACACACTCACTTTTTCGTCCTCTCTCTCACTTACACTTACAAACATACAGTCTCATTTTCTCTCTCTCTCTCACACACACACTCTCTCATTCTCTCTCTCTCACTCTCTCTCTCTCTCTTGTCCTCTCTCTCACTCACACTTACAAACATACACAGTCTCATTTTCTCTTACACACACACATACACACACACTCACACACATACACACACACACACTCACTCTCATTCTCTCTCTCACACACACACTCTCTCGTTCTCTCTCTTGCTCATACACACTCACACACACATACACACACACACTCACTCTCATTCTCTCTCTCACTCACAATTACAAACATACAGTCATATTTTCTCTCTCTCTTACACAAATACACACACACACACTCACTCTCCCATCCTCTCTCTCACACATGTACTTTCTCTCTTGTCCTCTCTCACTTTCTCTCTCTCTCTCTCTCTCTCTCTCTCTCTCTCTCTCTCTCTCTCTCTCTCTCTCTCTCTCTCTTTCTCTCTCTCTCTCTTGTCCTCTCTCTCACTCACACTTACAAACATACACAGTCTCATTTTCTCTTACACACACACATACACACACACTCACACACATACACACACACACACTCACTCTCATTCTCTCTCTCACACACACACACACTCTCTCGTTCTCTCTCTTGCTCATACACACTCACACACACATACACACTCACTCTCATTCTCTCTCACTCACAATTACAAACATACAGTCATATTTTCTCTCTCTCTTACACAAATACACACACACACACACACACACTCACTCTCCCATCCTCTCTCTCACACACGTACTTTCTCTCTTGTCCTCTCTCTCTCTCTCTCTCTCTCCCACACACATGCACTCATACACATACACAAATTTTTCTCTCTCTCTCACAAACACTCACTCTCTCGTTTTCATTCTTTCTCACACAGAGTGCTCCGTAATAAACATGAGCAGAAGTGAATATAATTTGAGTTTACAGACCTTAGCCTTATAAATATTTTACTCACAAAGATTTGATGAATCAAATCAAACCAAATCAAATTATTCGTCACATACGTCCTACCCCTTACAGTGAAATGCTTTGATTCATGAAAACAAAGGAAATAGTTTGTTAAATATAAAGAAAATATTATTAAAGATGAAAACTAAGAGATATTAATGTAAAATAAATGTATATAAAGAGAACAAATAACATAAACTAGACTAGATAAAAGGATTATTTTTAACTAAAAAATGGGCAAAGAATAAGTAGCAACCAACTGATGTGCCGAGGAGACTATGGATTATTGAGTAAAGGTACCACACAACTGAGATAATACTTAACAATACAATCATCCAATCTGAACACATCTTACTGTTTTTAATAAAGAACATAAATTCTTAATGCAGCTCACCTGCTGGCTCCAGGGTCTGTGCTGAAGTAAACACTGTTTTGTTGCACCGAGAGATGAAGTGAAAGTAGCAGTGTTTCCCCTCAGTTTAATACTATACTCAGTGAGGAAGTGAAAGAATCCTGAGAAGTATCATAGCACTGTGTGGCAACATATATGGAACATAACGTGGTTTCGATACGGCTAAGAAGTTCTACATGACTTGATCCTCTTTGATTGAACAGTTCTTATTAATAGAAAGTTTGTTGTGTAATCAGTTTCTATTCTTGCAGCAAGGCTGTACTTTACATAATATAAAAATAAAGCTAAAATGCCAGGCGTTAAGAGAAAGGGTATGGAATGAATAGTACACCCGAATTTTGCTCCCTACCTAAAAGTCTTTTACGAACCCCCACAAACACCCCTACCCCCCCCAGTGACCCTTCATTATCTATGTTTTGGGGAATGTACAGAAATGTGCAGACGTCTTAGGCATAATATTATCATTCAATCATTATCTGTAAGCGCTTATCCAGTTCATGGTTGTGGTGGGTCCAGAGCCTACCTGGAATAATTGGGCGCAAGGCAGGAATACACCCTGGAGGGGGCGCCAGTCCTTCACAGGGCAACACACACACACACACATTCACACCTAAGGACACTTTTTTTTTATTTTTAAGTCGCCAATCCACCTACCATTGTGTGTTTTTGGACTCTGGGAGGAAACCGGAGCACCCGGAGGAAACCCACATGGACACAGGGAGAACACACCAAACTCCTGACAGACAGTCACCTGGAGCGGGACTCGAACCCACGACCTCCAGGCCCATGAAGCTGTGTGACTGCGACACTACCTGCTGCGCCACTGTGCCGCCCAAAATTGTGTGTGGTGCTTGTATAAAATTAAATATAATAAAACATATACAAGGCCTACTCTGGGTTACTTTGGTGTGTTCTCCCTGTGTCCACGTGGGTTTCCTCCAGGTGCTCTGCTTTCCTTCCACGGTTCAAAAACAAATGTTGGTAGGTGGATTAGCGACACAAAAGTGTCCATATTTGTGGGTGTGTGACTGAATGTGTGAGTGTGTGTCACCCTTCAATGGACTGGCGCCCCCTCCAGGGTGTGGTCCTGCCTTGTGCCCAGTGATTCCAGTTAGGCTCTGGAATTAATAAAAATATTTATTAAAACTAAAACTAGCGATTGGATGATAACCTTAAATAGTACTGGACTGTCATGAGGAGAGATGTGGAAAGGGTTAAACCAACACATACATACATACATACATACATACATACATATATATATATATATATATATATACACACACACACAGAATACTGGAGAATACAGAATTTCTCTTTAGCCTAAAATTAGAAGTGTTTAGGTTTGTTTGGTTTTTTTGGGGGGGTATTATTATTATTATTATTTGAACAAGTGCTGAGATAAATAGCTTTATAAATCTCATTATCTCAGGCGCCTAAAAGTTTTAACAAGTTTTGGACAGTGCTGTAATGTTCAAATGAAGACTGTCCAAATGATCTCCTGTTTCTGACCTGTGCAGTGATCAGACGAGGGTCTTAAACAGCACTTGGTGGGAAACATTAGCCAGCAGCAGGTGGTCGGGCTCAGGTGTCTAGATCACCTGCTGCAAGGGAGCTCTTGATAAAGAAGCTGCTTTCTTTCCAAACCAAGCAATGGAGAACAAAAACTGAGGGTGCCAAAAACGTCTGAACTCCTGAACTTGTTAAAGTCTGTAACTTTGAAGTCATTCCTAGAGACCATCAGCTGCTGTATCCAACACGTCTGCTTTACCTGTAGTTTAATATGTTCAGGGCTGATCCATTATTAAAGTCAGGGTTGGAGTTACAGACTTGGTTGCTACAGAGACAGAAACAGTCTAACAGAAACACATGGAAGAGAAATGGCTGCTTGTTTTTTCGTGTCTGGCGAGAAGGATTCACCTTTGGTCTTGTTACATCTGGGTGCATTCTGACGCATAGAAGATCATGACTAAGAGGGAATGGATGGAGATCTGAAGAAATGTTCAGAAAAGCATCTCACTGATTTTATATCGAGGACCTCTTTGTTTCTCTGGCAGTGATGTTCAAGAAAATCAATGCCGCTTTCCGCCCCAACAATGGGCATCGGACACGGGAGGATTACCACAGTGCATGCACCGTAAAGCTGGTACGCAGTACGTCTATGCTTGTGGTTGGAGAGAAGAGCACTGTGAGGCAGGACTCGACTCTGAAGCGAAGTGTTAGTGCGGTCAGCGTGGAGTCCAGTACAGCTCTGTGTTACTATCACAGCCGGGAGGACAGGATATGGCTCTATTCTCAGAACCAGAACTGTCTGGAGTACCTACAGGAACTGGTGGCACTCCGACGACAGTATACCAAAAGCATCAGTGACCTTAAGTATTTGGAACGTCAGGAGACCATCTCCAGCAAGAAAAAGCCTGCACCGCAGCCACCACGGCCAACACAACACAGACCCGTCCAGGTAAGTCTTCACTGATTTTGTGTTTGGATTCTGGAGGTACTTTTCTTGGCCGTGGTGTCAGGAAACTTTGACCTCCACTGTATGGTATAAACTACCAGTTACGCAAAGCAGTCTGATAGCTAAACATTTCCACCAATCGTAGCATTTAACAGGTAAATTGAATCACCCTCAGGTGGGCTTGGGTTGAACACACCTTTTCTAACCCCGTCTGAGACCATATCTTTAAAATAAACTTTGTGGACCTCAGAAGTAGTGCCCCTTGTCGCAATAAAGTTTGTGTCTGGTTGTTTCTCTGAGAGTCTGAATCATAAAGTGGTATTTAAGTGTTATTTCGAGACCACTACAATATCCCACAATGCACTCGTAATAGATAGTGAACATTGTAACTCACTACGTAAGCTGAATGTGGACCAGGACGCATTGTGTCTTTGTAACTAAGCAACAGACAGTGAAACTGTCCGGATTTACTTGTGTTTCTCGCACTACTATTGTGCTTTACTATATAGCACAATACTAAAGAGGGATTGGGGAGCCATTTTGGCCAAAGCCAAAGTTTTCTCTGAAGAAACGAAATGCTGTTTTCAAATATCCCTGCTATTACACCCTGTTTTAAACCATATGTGTTTTGTCCTGTTTTGTACAAGTTAAAATATTAATAATGCTAAGCATGATATAAGTCTTATGAGATATTTTGGAGAAGTTACCTAGGTAACTTAAATTATTCATTGTCTATATGCTCTTATCCAGTTACCCATGAGGGGCTTCCAGTCCTTCACACACTCTCACACACAGACACATTTAAGTCACCAGTCCACCTACCAACGTGTGCTTTTGGAAACCGGAGCACCCGGAGGAAACCCATGCAGATACGAGGAGAACATTCCAAACTCCTCACAGACAGTCACCCGGAGCAGGGCTTGAACCCACAACCTCAGAACCCTGATGCTGTATGACTTTGACACTACCTGCTGCGCCAATATGCCTTCCCAGGGAAATTCAGTGTTAGCTCAATATTTATTTCAGGTTAAGGAGTGTATTTTTTTACCACAGGACACACTAGCAGTGATTATTCTCAGAGGGAAAACTAGCTAGGACCCGATGTTCCTGCTGTAGGCATGATGCCGAATGTTGACATAATTTGTGAGGACTTATACAAACACTAAATGTGATCTTGTTCCTTGTCTTTCTCTGAATGTCTCAAAGCGTCCAAGTCCAGAACCCTCAGCTCCACCCATCCCCAGTGAAGAGGACACACTGCAGTTCTTCGATGCCGTTATTGCCAGTTGCGACTCTGAACGTGCCAGAAAACCTCTTGTGGATGATGGCCATGCAGATGTGGACTTTGTTGGTACAAATGAGAGTTCATTGTTCAGACCTGCCTTATCAATATTAAACAATTTCATGGCATAAAGAAAACAGGAAGTGCTTACTATGAATGACACTAACTTTCATGCTCTTTTCCTCCAGTGGCTACCAGCACAAGCGAACACGACCTCCACTCCAACTGGGTTCTGCGGGACCCTCGGCGGATCTCCATGGACGAGTCTCGTCTGAAGCAGGCGGACAAGAGCACGAATGAAGGTGGATGGAAGAAGGTGGTTGGAGGGACTACGGGCAGCACCAGGCGTCTGCAGCGAAACCCCATTCACCTTCCTAAAGTGGTGGAGAGTGCCTTCCAGACGCTGCGCTTCAAACCCAAGCTGAAGAAGAAAGATTAGCATGTGGTGAGAAGTGCCTCAAGATCCAGAGAGAATTTCTCCCATATGGAACAGAACATCCCTTTACTGAGGTTAAACCAGACTGATTTCAGTTCCTGTGTGGCCTCAAAAAACAGGGAAGCCATTTAAGCCATTAAACATGATCTGAAATATTTGGTAGAAGACCTTGCAGGAATACAAGCAGGTTGTGTGATTTCAAAGGAAGTCCATGTTTGTTGTGGTTGGCCCTGGTTGTGGATGATACTCGAGTACTAGTGTAGTAGGCCAGATACAAGATACATGACTATTCCTCAGAACTGAGCAGTCAAACGTGTGGGGGGTGAGCAGGTTTATTATATCTGTTAACTAGCACTGGAGAAAGCCCAGCCATGAACTAGCATTTCCATTGCTTGTTTTTAGACCTCAATTCGACCTCGGCACCAACGGGCTCCTCAATGACTGAGGTATGGTTGTCTTTAATCATCCTGTGGTTTTTACAGAGCAAATAAAGCATTCAGTTGTTTATCTAAAGTGATGTTATGTGTTAAATCCATCAGAAGTGACACCCACAGCCTCCACAGGGCTCCTCACAGACCTCACAGTCAAGTTTCCATTCCACCTTAAATGTTGAGTCAGACACAGACTGCTCTATTTAAGGTGGAATTAAAGGTAGTGAATAAAGAGGTGGTGAAATAAAAGCTGACTCCAGCATCGTGCGGCTGTGGGAAGTAGGTGTTGTGTTATATAAAGTTGTGTTGGTGCAGTGTGTGCACTGTTGAGAGATTTAAAAACATGGACAAGAAACACAACTAAATACAAACAAGACTGCATTTAGTTCTGAGCGCAGGCAGTGGCTCACAGGCGGTGTCTGTTGCCATTTTTCAATCAAATTCTTGCATTTTTTTTTCCACTTGAACAGCCTTTGGTTCTTGATACAAGCTCCTTGTGTTTTCTCAGTTGAAATGATTCTGAACGACTGTAAATGACACAAACTCCGGGTTTTATGGAAGCGTGTGGCAGAGCTGTGTATAAAAACCCCTCCTGCCTCCATCTGCAGTTCACGCAGTAATGTGATTTCATCTGCAAACAACCTACTGCAGTTGTGTCCCACTGCTATTGTGAAGCTCAGTGCTACAAACAGCTTCTATTGGTTTTAGAACTTCTTTGTTTCATGCAGCGTGCTATAGCAGAGGTTTTTCAGAAGCTAAATAATTTTTATTATTAAGGAATTCAGTTTTACGGGACTACATCATCCATATTACCAACTCTGTCCCTTATCCTGTATCTTTAAAGATTCATCGTACAAACTCTGGAAGTGACTTTGCTGTTGAGTATCACACTCACGTCTATACACTACACCCTGGACTACTCATCAGCATGAAAAAGGTGTATCAGCATCGAGCAGAGTCATCTGTTATGAAACATGGAACGGAGCCCGGTGACGTAAAATCTGAGTCCTGGAGCTCTCTCTCTGGCCCAGCTTCATCAATTATCCAGGGTCAAGTCTCAGTTTCAGTAGCTCTTACTGGCACCGTGCTCAGACCTCCATCAGGGCATGACCAAGCCGCTCCAGATAGAACTTCCGTTCATACAGCCATCCAGCCCGAGTAACTGGACCCTCTCATGCGTACAAACCTCAGATAGAGATTTGTCTACTGATCTGTCAGCGATCTGATTAATCCGCCTGCCACTCAGGGGCTGAGAAGCACAACAGGGTCCTAAGTTCTTTCTGATTCTTTTGTCACTGATCTTAAGCCCTCAAGGTATTGGCTGTGGATTAGAAGAATGAAACCTGGCAAAGTTTAGTTCATAGTGAACATCAGAACCTGCTCTTGGTGCAGGATCCTGTGTTATGTGGCTGCTGAGTGCATAATGTCCTATATTCCTCATGGACCATCAAAACCATACAGAGCCCCAAAGGTTACATGGTGTTGTTTTTAAAAACGTGTGGCTACAAAATAAAATATTAGGGCAAAAAAAAAACAGTACAATGTGGTTACGGGCGGCACAGTGGCGCAGCAGGTAGTGTCGCAGTCACACAGCTCCAGGGACCTGGAAGTTGTGGGTTTGATTCCTGCTCCGGGTGACTGTCTGTGAGGAGTTGGCGTGGCCATAAAATAAGTTGGTTAAGCCATAAAATAATATGTTGTGGCCTCAGAATATTATTTTGTGGCTGCAATATCTTATTTAGTGGGCACAACTTATGAAATACAACCACGGCACCTTAGGAGCTCCATAAAACTCAGCAGAGGTGCATCCAAAGGGGTAGCCTCCCTCTCCTTCACTTCTGATGGATCCACAGATGACAGGTATTTGGAGCAGTGTCCTGAGGATTTTTATTTCTTGTCCTGCATTATTCCACCTTAAAACGTGGAAAAGTACTGAGATGTTTTGTTTTACCAAGTGCCTTTATTTGTTACACTCAAGGGCTGTTTAATCAGTTGACCCAAGTGGCCTTTAGGCTTCTAGATGTTTTCTCTGTAAGTATGATTTGAGATGATGTGTCGTAAAAAGAAAATCCTCATGGCGAGAGAAGAGCTTGTTCTTTTTAAATAAACTCTCGGTAACAGACATGCAAGCAATGCTAGTTTCTTTTTCACAGTAAAGAGGAAACAACATTTATATTTTTGACAGGCCACATCAGGGAAACCCCACAATAACAAACCAACAGGTGTCAGATGTTGTAACCAACCATCCAAGTGAAGTAGACTTGCACTGCTTTGCTGATATTATCTGTACACACTGCCCATATTTTTGATGTATAAACAAACACATTCTGTGTACTAAGTAAACCAGTATTTCATGGCCCTTCCAGGATAATGTATATGAATTATTTTCATAATTCAACGCATGCTATTGCTACTGCGCCAATTCATTCAAAAGAACTGCAGGCGGAAACACTCCTTATAACATTAATACAAAAGCACAAAGTGCAGTAGAAGGTATAACATGAGGAATTAAATAGTTAAAATCCTGAGCATCATCTTCTACAAAATGGACTTTATAGAGCCTGTACATCTCCCCATTTTCCACTTTATTAACAAAAATACATACACACACACGATCAGTTCCTCTCCTGTTTAACTTTTGGACTGAAGAATGCAGACATGGTCTTCATGCCAGATTTGTCCACTTTGGCCAGAGACTTCTGAGCGGCCGTCATCTTCTTTGGAGGCTAGCGGTAAAAACACAACATCTAATTATTCCAATATTAAGAAAGTCATAGCTCAGATATTAAAACGGAAACCTGGCAGAAACAAGGAGTGACAGAATGAAAGACAGACTGCTGAACCATGTGGTGCCCATGGAGCTTCCAGCAAAGCCTGAATCATCAGTGAAATGCAAAGAGAAAAAAAAACATCTCCTACTGACTTCACGTCTATTTTCTCACTCACTTTTCGGGCGAAGTCAGCGCTGTTGAATTTGGTGTAGTCTTCTCCGGCCTCCACCGCTTTATCAGACAGTTTCCTTTTCTGTCAAACATGAGATGTTGGAACATTGCTTTGAGGATTTTATGGCATCCACTAGAACACTGGTGAGATCTAGTGCTGATGTTGGATGATTATGTCTAGGTCTGGATCACAAACACTATGCAGGTTTGTCCCAAATGGACTGGATGGAGCTCCATGCCTCTAGTGAGCACTGGAGGATCTTTAAACCCCTCTAGCCCACACCTGGCCCTGGGCATGGTGAGCTTAGGCTCATTTGCAGCTGCTCCAGTGTGTTCCATTCCAGGGTATGCTATTCTATTGCGATTTTACAAGCTTTACACCCAAAAAAATCAAAGCCTCAAAAAGATTTAATTCAAAATGCAAAGCAGATAAAGTTGAAGGAAAACATGCATTACTTAGCAAAGCTACAGGAATTAAAACATAAAAGAGTTGAAACTGTACCTTTGAAGGAGGCTCTGCTTCTTTAGGGCTGGATATTTCTGGAAGTCTGTTCACAAAGGAAGGCAGTTGTATTCAGAAAAAACAGATATACTCCTGTGTAGCTATTCCAGCAGTTGTTGGATTTGCAATATATTTATTTGGATTTAAAAGGAACCCATGGATTTATGGTGGTTCATGTGGCAAAAAATAAACCTTTGCAATACTTCAGGACACTTTTATAGCACACAACGTGCACTCTGATATTCTATTCTAGAGATCTGAGCAGACCAAAAAAAAAGAAACCTTTGTTGCTGTGATAGCAATTATTTTATTTATATCAGTCTTTCACACACTGCACTCTTTTAAACCCAGTTCATCACCAAAATGCCCTTTTTAGCCTGCGCTAACCAAGGAACCAACTTTTTGTTATATTCATGAAATGTGGAAACAGAGATCTGAGCGCAGTTGATGAATCAGTTTGGGTGTGTAAAATCAGGCTTCACCTACCAGTGCCTCACTTATATATAATTTAAAATGAACCACAGCTTCATGTAGATGGTTTGGTAGTTTGCCAATGAAAAGATGGGGAATAAATTTACAGAATCAGTCATAAAAAAATAAAAGCATGGTGTAATATTTCCTTACAGAAGGTACAAGAGGTGCATTGGGTGTTTTTATCAGTGCAAATGTAAAAGTACCTATATCCTACAACTATGATTTTACTGTGTGTGTGTGTATATATACTTACTGCAAGAGCTTATGAAGGACTTTACTGAGCTCTTCACTGATGTATTCCGAGATGAGTCCATGAGCGTATCGTAGATAATCTTCTGAATGAAGAACAGACTACTTTAACTTCATACAGAATGTATATCCTTCAAATAACATATTTCTTATGCATTTGGATTTTATGCAGATAAAATGAGTCAAAATAAAAACATTAAAGGGCTTTGTGTTTGAGAAGGCTTTAGTGTTGTAAAACAATTCAGAGTTAATTATTCATTGATTCATACATTCATTCATTATCTGTAACCCTTATCCAGTTCAGGGTCGTGGTGGGTCCAGAGCCTACCTGGAATCATTGGGCGCAAGGCGGGAATACATCCTGGAGGGGGCGCCAGTCCTTCACAGGGCAACACACACACACACTCACACCTAAGGACACTTTTTCAGTCGCCAATCCACCTACCAATTTGTGTTTTTGGACTGTGGGAGGAAACCGGTGCACCCGGAGGAAACCCACGCAGACACAGAGAGAACACACCACACTCCTCACAGACAGTCAACCGGAGGAAACCCACACAGACACAGAGAGAACACACCACACTCCTCATAGACAGTCACCCGGAGGAATCCCACACAGACACAGAGAGAACACACCACACTCCTCACAGTCACCCAGAGGAAACCCACACAGACAAAGGGAGAACACACCACACTCCTCACAGACAGTCACCCGGAGGAATCCCACACAGACACAGAGAGAACACACCACACTCCTCACAGACAGTCACCCGGAGGAAACCCACACAGACACAGGGAGAACACACCACACTCTTCACAGACAGTCACCCGGAGGAATCCCACACAGACACAGAGAGAATAGACCACACTCCTCACAGACAGTCACCCGGAGGAATCCCACACAGACACAAGGAGAACACACCACACTCCTCACAGACAGTCACCCGGAGGAAACCCACACAGACACAGGGAGAACACGCCACACTCCTCACAGACAGTCACCTGGAGGAAACCCATGTGGACACAGGGAGAACACACCACACTCCTCACAGACAGTCACCTGGAGGAAACCCATGTGGACACAGGGAGAACACACCACACTCCTCACAGACATTCACCCGGAGGAAACCCATGTGGACACAGGGAGAAAACACCACACTCCTCACAGACAGTCACCCGGAGGAAACCAGCAAATGTACCAGCATGTCAAACTTTTTATAAGCGTCAATAATTCTATAAACTATTTTGTTAAACAGGTTTGACGATTTGGGAAAAAGCGACAACCCTCTCTCTCTGCTTTACCCTCAGTGGCATCTGTTTCCTGTTTGACTCGGACAAACGTAGAGGACTTCACTCCTTCACCCACAGAGAGATCACTCTTCTTCAGGGCACTCACTGTGTTCTGAACCTAAAACAAAAAATATATATATATTAGTTCAGGAAAATATAAATAGGTTCTTAGCTACTGGCTAATAATGCAATACAGTGAAAACAGACACACTGGTCAGCAGAGCTAGCCCTGAATATTTGTTCATTGGGAAGGTATTCATTTTTTTGAATTTTGAGATTCGTGTATTCGTATTTTTGGATAAACGTTGATATCGAAAAAAGGCAATGCTCCACTTCATTTGTATTCAGACGCTACAGCACTCCACCCGTATTCAGCTTTGTCAACATAAAAGTCCCTAATAACATTAGACCAGATTACACTCCATGAAGCTTATGTGACCAAAGCTCCAAAGCCCTAAAAATTGTATTTGAGACAGCCCTACTGTTTAGTGAGCAAGCATGACCACTGCACACTGTGTTTATATTCATTCTTTTGCATTAGTAATTAGTTTAAGTACACACACACACACACACACACACACACACACACACACACACACACACACACACACACACACACACACACACACACACACACCAAATATATTTTCCTATAAATGAAGGTGTTCAAACCAAAGACCAAGAAGATTAGCCTTTAGGGCAATGAATGTCATCTGCTGGATGGTCAGCCAACTGAGGTTATGGTCATGTCCACACTGCAGTGTCTAACTGCCTCTACTTTCCCTAACTTTGATATATCTGCTAAACAGTCCCCAAATGACTTTTGACAATGCAGGTTAGAAATAAAACTGCAGCGCCTGCCATTTAAAAACTGCACTCTTTCAAACTGTGATTTTAATGTGAAAACAATTAATAAAGAAATAGCTTTTGTCAATAAACAGATGGTCTGCAGTAATGCTCTATAAATCAGCCAGGAACTGCGTTAATTAATTTTGTAATGCAGCAAAACTCAACTAACCTTCTTCTTCAGCCACTCCATGGTCTTCTCCTGATTATATCTGTGAAACTTCCGATCACCCATAACTACCACACACACACACACACAGGTCACAAAAAAACTGCAATCCCTTCCCCAATCTTAAATATGCAAAAATCTGAAAGTGTGCAGACACCTCTTCTAATGAGTGTTTAAGTGTTATAATGCATTTCTTTTAAAGGCACACTCCATGCATTTAATTTGCACTGTGTGATCTCTACAGAAAAGCATCATCCATTAGACAGGGATGCCCTAGAGCTGTGGCACATGAGCCTAATATCACCACGCTAAGTGGCATTGGCTAGAGACTAGAAAGCCCATCAGCTTTTACACAGTGACGCATGGAAACTGTTTTCTGCAGTGATGGAGCTCCAACTTTCAACCATCAGTAATTGGGATTCCTAATACTCTTGTGGCTGCCATTAAATCCTCACAGAAATGTTGCAACATGTACTGTAAAGTTTGCCTCTGAAAATTAGAGACAAAGTCAAAGTCCTGATATAAGAGTGTGGCTAAAAACTTTAGGCCATAAAATGTAGAAACAAGAGTACCTTTCTCATCTGCCACATGGTGAACAGAGGACAAAGCCTGTGTGCAATTCAACAGCCTGGAGCATCCTGGGTAATCTTCATCCACCACCAACTGCTGCAATTGCTGGAAATTCCCCTGTGGAAGATGGTGTGTTTCATTCATAGGTGAGTAACAAGGTACATTTAATCAAGTACATCAATACTTTCAAATGGTAATAACCACAACTGGGTCACACCACTGACTATTATTTTAGACCCACATGACCCTGAAAGAGAAGAATAACAAAGTGTTCTTGATTCCTATTTCTATACATTTACCCACATCGTTTTATGAGAAAGCAATGTTTTTACTGCAAGCGTCATTTTAACACAAGTACTGATGTTTGCGAATGTTGTGCAAAGCTGAGGGACACTTTGCAACCTCAAGCCTGTGTGACAGTGCGTTGTTTGTTTACCTGCAACAATAATCTTTTTTTTTTTTTTTTTTTTTTTTTTTACAAAGCCAGATGAACATAGTCTCTGCAGTAAATATTCAGAGGACTTTTACTGTAAGATGGAATTAAGGCATTCTACACTCCTCTAATGGAGTACACAACACAGAGTGAAATCTAACAGTGTTAAAAACTATGACTCTGATTAAGTTGTAGTGTAAAATGATTACTGTCTATATGAAAACTCTGAGTAGTATGTTGCATGATACATATGATATGGTAAGTCCAAAAACATGGAGGGTAGGTGAATTGGCTTCTATAATAAAATGTCCTGGTGTGTGAGTGAATGAGTGTGTATGTGAATGAATGTCTGTGTGTGTGAGTGAATGTGCGTGAGCCCAGATATGGATTGGCGCTCTGTCCTGGGTTAAACCCTAATGCCCCATGCAGTTCTCCAGGTGGATGGTCGTTCCTGGTCGAGAGTACGCTGCGCGTGTTTGGCTGCCGCTTCTCGCCAGTGTGTGTGGATTGAGTGTTCTGAGCGTTCCGAGCAGTGTGGATTGTTAAGTGTCCTTGGGTGTCTAGAAAGGCGCTATATAAGTGTAACGATAGATAGATAGATAGATAGAGATAGATAGATAGATAAGTGTGAGTGTACCTCTGCTCCACCGCGCTGTAGGTATGGCAACAGAAGAAATACTGGATCAATTGGGGTCACGTACATTATTCTGCCATCTACGAAAACACACACACACACACACACACACACACACACACACACAGAGAAACAGATTTATAGAAATCCACACAAAAAAACAAGCCCATTGTATTGCTTTGATATTTTAAAACAGGCACTGACTGAATTTACCAGGATTTTAAATGCTTAAAGGATAAACTGATTTCAAAATACTAAAAAGCTACAATTCTTTCAGATATTAACTTATTCATATACACGAACGAGTGTTATTAAAACTGTCCAACAATGTTATATGTTAGATATAAGTTGCACACCAATATTTATACTATGCTTGTGCCAAGTAAATGGTAAAAAATAAAATTGTGCAAAGTTGTATTGCCCTGAAGGGCTGTTTTTTTTTTTTTTTTTTGTAAAACACTGCTTCAAAGAATCTAAAGAAATTCTCCTCCACAAAGATTCCTTTTAGCAACCCTTGTTTTTAAGAGTGTATGCAGCACTGTCCTGGACAACAGGTTCTCAGTGTGTCCTCACCTCTCTGGACAGTCTGGCCAATAAACCAAGAGCGGAAATCTTCAGAGAACGCCTTCACCTCAAACACACACTCATCTCCACTGCTGAAAAAGTATTGGGATGCAGCACCTATGGCACAGAAGGAATGTTAGTCATGTGTCTAAATGACCACAGGGACAATAATGATGCAGTCAACTCCATGGAGCATAAAGTAGTATAATCCCAGACAGATGCAAAGCACGATGGTATGAAAAGTAGATATAAAATATAAAATACAACCTGTGGCTGGATTCCTGAGTTTAATGAAGGTAGGATCGCCATCATGTGTCTTCCACGCAGACTCTGTTCACAAATATACAATAACAAAGTGTTAAAAGTAAACCCTATGTCCACCGACTGTCCACCCTAGTAGACACTCTGACCACACCTGGTCCACCTTGTAGATGTATGCTGTGTCTGATCCACTCGTACCAGCACAACACACACTTTTCACACAACATACTTTTCAGTCATCTGTTCTGCCCTGATTCTGTTATCTTGCAATCAGTAACTCTTACACATTTTTAGATTTTTTTTTGTATGTTTTTACAATTTTATCTGTTTTTGTTTTGTTAGTTGGTTTTATTTTGCAGCACTTTGGCTGACACAGATTGTCTTTAAAATGTGCTACATAAATAAATATGACTTGAGAGAGAGAGAGAGAGAGAGAGAGAGAGAGAGAGAGAGAGAGAGAGAGCGAGAGAGAGAGAGAGAGAGAAATAATAAAATGCTACAACAGATTTTTTTAAATAATTCTACATCAGTCTTTATGAGCCTAAACACTTTAAAGAACGTTTGCCCGCTTTACTGTTAGAATTCTCTGTTCCACCTTAAATGGTGCAATAATAACAATCGGTCACCTCGGTGCGATTGAATGTAACCGCTGCACGATTTAAGGTGGACTGAAGAATTCCAAAATAAAAGCCTGCGAACTTGGTTTTTGGTAACTTTTACAGAAGGTTGTAGTATTTAAACAAACAAAACAGCATTTAAAACGCTCATACCTGCAGCGATAAGAACCCAGCTGTCGTTGACTGTCTGTGGTGTGCGTTTCTTTTTCGTTGTCATTCTTAAAAATGTTTTTTTAAAATGTTTTTAATCAGAGACTGAAGACCTGCAGCACAACGACAATATGGCGGGAAGTCTTTACTAGAGAACGATAAAGGGTGGTTGTACATGTTGTAGAATATTTAGAATAACGACATTTCCTAAACTTTCAGCAAGAATATATGTGAGTTTTAATATTAAACACGATACTGCAACGACTCGAAAGCTCACAGACTAACTTATGCATTCAACAATTTAAGTAAAATTTGTCTGACCTCCACCACCCCTTGAGTAAAAATGGTACGGGCCGGTAAACACGGATCATTTTGGCGCGAGTTGGACAGAAGATACAGCTATTTTTCGCGTATTTATATTGGTTTACACACATACATGTATACGTTTTATAAATACGCGAAAAATAGCTGTATCTTCTGTCCCACTCGCGCCAATATATATATATATATATATATATGTATGTGTAGCATAGAATAATGTGTAGTGTACAATAAAATAATGAATAAAAATAATAAATAAAATGGTTTGTGATCATTTATTTGACAAAGTAAATTTTGAACAAATTTAATTAATGACTAAACTGAAAGAATTGTACTTACTGGATGTCCTTCTGTGTAATAAACATTAATAGCCACTAGGTGGAGACAAAGGCTAACAAACGTTTGAGCTCTTCGTTGAAACTGTTGGCAAGTCTGTCTTTATTCCTGATTATTCTTGCTTGGTTTGTAGTAGTAAAATACCCTATTTATCGTATATGCAAATATTATTTATGTCCAAGGTTTCACGCAGTGAATATTGGACATGTGTAGGCAAATTAAGATGAATATCACTGCAATAATGTAACCCCACAAACAACAAACACACACACGTTTTAAGGGATCCTCATTTCTTTGACTTCACTATGCGCTGCTCTTTAACTGCTGATGTGTGTGTTTGCCTAATTTTGCATGTGTGGGTGGAAATGCAAACTAGGGGTCATCACTCTGGTCTTTAAAGCCAACTCCTTGTTTCTACACTCTGTAGTTCCGCAATTATAGACTTTACAGACTGTAGTCCATTTGTTGCTCTGCATACGTTGTTCTACATACATTCGTTCATTTCCTTCTATCTCTCCTTCCGTTGCCTTTTCTTTCTTCCTTTCTCCATCTTTTTATCTCGTGCTTTCTCTTTTTTCTTACTCTTTGCCTCTCTCTCTTTTTTTTCCTTAATACCCCCCCACACACACCCCTCTCCACGCGTGCGCTCCGCCTCTCGAGCGCAACTTCGCTGCTTTGACGCTGTGCGCATCAAACACTGGAACAAAAGGAAAGCACTTCCTCAAACCCGGCTCCGCGCGGACAGCACCGACAACCGTAAACCCGTAAACAAACACACGCAGAGCGCACGGGCTTTTTTCCCGGACTGTTTTGTTTTGTTTGTGTTAGTTGGTTTGTTTATAGCTGCGCAGGGAACGGTGGACCCGGGCACTTTTTTCTCCAAAGTCTCTCTCTCTCTCCCAAAGGTACGTGTACTTTTATTCATTTACTTTTTTAAGATGGACTTGTTTGGGACATGTGTGCGCTGGAGGCTGAAAGTTAAAAAGGAAGTCCGGCTGGACACTACACCAGACCGCAGGCAGAAACTTTTGGCCCCGGAGTGGTCGCCTCTGGAGTCCAGGCTCTAACTGACCCCCGTCCAAACTCGGACCGAGCTGTAGCTTCTCCTCAGTGTTTGTTTTTGTTTTTGATGTGGCTCACTGTGGTCATTCATTCCTCGCGCGCTCGGACAGAGAAGCGCGTTCACGTGTGTGGACTCGGCGCAAAAGTGGGGAATAGCGCCCTGTTTACAATAACACCCGCCGAGTGGCGTCACGAGAGTGGCAGCCAGGTGGGCGGAGCCGTGCTGAGATCTATATTTGGAATCGCTGACATCATAAACAAAGGGGCGGGACATCCGCGAGGAGGGACGCGTGCACGAGCTTGTCTGGACACGTCGGGAGCGCACGTATAGAAATGTGCGTCTACACACAGCGATCAGCCAAAATATTAAACCCATCTCGTTGTTTATAGCCTTTGTAGTTCCACGAAGTAGTTAATCTGTTGCACTGCATACTTCTTTAAGGCCCCTGTTCACCCACCTGTGTGTGCCCATTTTGTCTTTAACCCCCTGTGTTATGTGTGAGTGGAAGGGGCTGTGCTGGGAAGCTTTCTGAGCCTTAATGAAAGATAATTGGGAATTTCTTCTTCAATAAAGAGCTCCTAGTCTAAAAGCACGAGTTCGTCCTCGCCTTCTTCTGCACCTATCATACCGAGTGTATCCAAACTTATGATCTCATTGTTGTTGTTGGTGGTGGTGGGTAAAGATGGTGTCCTCTCTTTTTTTTGGGGGTGGGGGGGTTGTAACAGGCTGAAGTTTCAGGAAATAAGCCATGATTGTCTGGACACAGGCAATGGAGAAGTGTGCGTGTTTACACACACACACACACACACACACACACACACATAAACTCACCCAAATACAAACACAAGCACAAAACAAAGCAGAACTGGCTTCGAGCCACACTCTGCATTTGGAAAGAGGTGTGGTTCAGCTCCAGTTTCAAAACACTGGCCTAAAGTGGGTGAAGAAAGGGAGAGAAAAGAGTGAAAGGGTGAGTACAGCACAAGGAGGAGGGTAAGAAATATTTGTGACCACAGAAACTAGCTCATCAGTACAACCACCTGGCAGAATAACACAATATAACGTGGATATTGATATGAAATATAAAAGCCAAAGAATAATTATTGCAATATATTCTGATATTGAATTATTGCCCAGCCCTCTGTGTTATTGTTTTCATTACAGACATTGCTTCATAATCCCTGACTGAACTAGTTTATGCCTCATAGAATGGGTCCCTCACATGGAGAGGTGGTCAGGTTTACTATTTAGGTTTAGTACAGAATATCTGATACATCCAGGCCTGTAGGTGTCAGTATAACATTTATTTCATTACTGGAAGTGGAATCACTTGAAGAAATGGCTGCTACTTTTGGTGGAAACATGCAGAAACTTTCTAAGTTAGATTTGCGAACAGACAATTTCCGGATCCTCGTTGATAGAAAAGCAAAGTTTTTAGCATTTTATCAGCAGCAGTGTGGCCAATAGTGAGCTGTGAAAAGGAGGCTGGGCACTGCTCTGGTTCATCATTGTGTAGCAACGGTTTGTTGTTGTTGTTGTTGTTTTTTGTCTCTCTGTGCGTGTGTATCATTGTGTGTGTTTGTATGTGTGTTTTGGGTGTTTTGATGAGATTGCCAGACTTTATACTGTATGAAAAATTGTTCAGTTCACCATTAGGAAACCAGCGAGTACCTGGGACTTCTATTGTGTAGTAGCGTGATGTGTCTACTACACAATAATAACACAACCCCAGATGTATTTTGTTTTGTGAGGCTGATCCAGAGAAGGTGCATCTTTATCTGTTTGTCTGTACGCTGGCATTCTCCTTGTCCATCTGTAAAGCTTAAAAAGTCTGTTTCCACCAACACACTCTTCCTGCCTGATCTGGTTTATCTGAACACACACAGCCCCACTTCCCACTGACCACTGCCACAAATAACACAACAAGCTGTCATCTTCGACAGGACATTGTGGTAACAACAGCTAGCCTTGAGTGGAGGATAAATACACTGCATGTCTAAAAGTATTTGGACATTTGACTGTCGTGTCCACTTATGCTTCTTTAACATTTTTGTCCAGTTGGGAGGCTTCCATTTTGCTACAGTAATAGCCTCTGCTCTTGTTGTTAGGTTTAAGGCTAGATGTTTAGAATTTGGTTGCATTTATGCTCAAGAACATTTCTTATTTGTGACAAACTTTTGGCATTGCATGTGGTGATATTAAGCCTGTGTGTTTGACCATTGTTGTTACCATGGAAACACAGGCTGTGTGCTCACGTTGTGACCATGGTGTTGAAAGTAAGGACAGACAGAGTTTACGTTCTCCAGCAATCAGTGTTCCGGTTCTGTGAGATTATATGGCTGGTTACTAAAGTTTTTGATGCTCCTGGCCTATCTCCAATGGACAACAACAGCGCTTACAGTGGTCTGGGGCAGCTCTAACAGGGTTTTGATTTACTTGTGGAGATGGTGTCATCCTGTAACAGGGCCATGGTCAGTGTTTTTTAATATTGTTTTTTTTATCATTTATCTTAAAGTATGAAGACCACACTTCTAATTAGTGAGTTTAACTTCTTTAAGCGACACCATTTGCTGATACGACACGTAAACATTCAGTTTCACACAAACATAATCTCTGTAGATGTACTGTCAACAGAATGGTGGTCATTTATATCTTTAAGGTCACTGTGACCATAGGAACTGATAGCCAGAGGGGTGTGGGGACGTAGAACTCTGTTCTCTGAAGTGATGGAGCTCCATTAACCTTTGGGATGAGTTGAACTGGAGTTTATGATCCAGTTCTTTTCGTCCAAAATCAGTACTGAACCTCACTAATGATCTTGTTGTTGCTATAAAATCCGTACAGCCACGTTCCAAAATTCACCCAGAAGAGCATAGGCCGCTGTAACAGAGGAGAGACACACTCCCTAATAACAGGCTTTATTTTAAAAGGAAACTCCGAATTAGCAGGTGTCCACAAACTTTTGGCCATGCAGTAGCGTATGTGGTTGCTATCCGCCGCTGGAGTGATGCAGTTGGCGGTAAACACAAAGGGGCGGGGCTGAATTTGGCCAATCAGCTCACGCACAGCCGGTGGGGTGAGCGCGTCATCGCTGCTGCTGCTGCGGTAAAGCCACTTCACTTCACTCCGTGTTGTTCGAATCGGGAGTTGACACCGCTACGTGTTCCTACTGGACAAAGGAGTCGATTCTGAGAGTCGACTCTAGACAATAAGTTTTTAGGCAATGACAGTTTCGGCGAGATGACTATACTATGCTAAACATATATATAACACTCATCTTCTCCTGAATTTACAATTGTATCAGATGTTTTATTTAAATTATGTGTTTTGTTTAGTGAATTCTGTTAGGAATCGACTCCAAACTAACTGTTATCTCTTCATAATGATCCATTTTTTTTGAACGAACGGGTTTATTGACACATTTGGGATAACGCTTCATTGCTATTAAAAAATATCTATGCTACAGTTGAAAGAAACTCGGCTCTATTATTCCGTGTATTTATTATTATTATTATTATTGTTGTTGTTGTTACTATTTTTATTACTATTACTATTAATAATAACAATATTCTTATCATTTACTTACTCTGACACATTACTTACGAACAAATATCCCCACGCATAAACGCTATTCAAAAAACCTTGAGGTGTACTGCTTTATTTCCACAATTACAAAAAAAAAAAAAAAAAAGTTAAGAGGTGTTCCCTCAAATAAAAACACTCACAAAAAGATTTCCCATCATAATCAGTATGTTCATTAGGTTTAACACACGACTGTTTCGAGCTGAAGCTACTTGACTGGACTAATTATTATTATTATTAATAATAATAATAATAATAATACAAATAATTAATAAAATGATCCTGCGATGCTGGGCAAAATAAGACACTGAATGAATGACACTAAATGAGTATCTCTCAAGCATATGTAAACATCTCAAAACATATATAAAAAACTAAACAACTACATAAATAAAATACATAAAATATACAAATTCACAGAATTTGGCAGATTAAAAAAAAAATCTAATAATTTTCAAAATTGAATATAAACAAGACCCAGACAGGAATCGACTCTTTCTTGTGGAGCTGAACCGATTCACTTGGATCGGATTCACTACTTTGCTCTTCGTTGCTAGCCGGTTTGAGGGTGCATTTTTCTCGACCAATCAGATGCAGAGCGCAGACGACCGGCTTATCCAATCAGTAGAGGGGGCGTGGCTACAGCGAATTTGAATGAAGAGTGGAGCTTTCGGCGCCATTTTCGAGTTGGCGGCGGCGGCGGCGGGCGGCTCGGTGCCACACGGGGAACGGAGGCATTTATTGCGTCTGTTTCGACTGTTTTTGCCAGTTGGAGCGCGGGACAAATGTGCGGAAAGACCGTACATAATTATGCGACGGAGGTGGTAGTTGTTGTAGGGCGCGGAGGACTGAGAAAGCTCGCGGAAAACAAGTTGGACCGGGACTGTGCTCGTCGGTGGAGTCTGAGAGATACGGCACCGTTAGCTTAGCGGCGGTAATCCTGCTGTTGCGGTGACACTCTGGAAACAACAGCAGGGGAATATAGAGTTCTCAGGTGTATTCCAATGGAGGACGGCTCTAGAAACACCGTGTTTTTCCCTTTGTTTAACGAACCGTGTCTACGGTAGGAGAGCCGAGTGTCACGGGGAGTTTGTTCCGTTATTTGAAGGCATTTTTTAAAAGCGTGCCTTTGGATTGCGATTGGAGCGTGCGGCGCTCATGCAGCCTATCAGCAGGCACACGCACTGCGCTGCACTCTTCTGTTTTTTGCTTGTTTTTTCCCAATTATTTCTATTTATTTTTACTTTACCCCCATATTTTGTTGGATTTACACGCTTGGGAATATTGGCAATATTAGATGGGAAGGTAATGAATACATTTGTTGTCTGTTATTAACTTAAGCCCTACTTTTCCGGGGTGAAATGAGTGTGTATATGAATTCAACTGAAGTAGTTTGAAGTAGACGAAAAGCAAAAAGAAAGGAGACGTTTATCTCACGCTTTTTTTGTTCATATCTGTGATGGTGAATATGCGAGCGCGCATCTGACGGCCACACGTCACAATGGGCTGGAGCTCGCGATTGCAACATCACACGCAACTCTCACTCCTGTCTCCTTTCGCTTAGCGCTTGTTTTGTATATAGCTTTTTTCTTATGTGTTTTTCTTTGTTTCTAGCTGTGTTATTTTAGATGTTATATATTGTGCGACAACTTTTATGATGACGTTCACTGCCACTTAGAATTTAACTCTAAGAAGATATTCATTGTATGGTTCTGTCCAGCTTTGCTGGGGTCTGGGCATTTTGGCTGCATTTATTTCAGTCCAGACTAAGAAACTGAGTGGAAATTAGGCTTTCTCTTCCTTCCTGTCTGAGTGGGGCCATGTGATTCTAAGAGGAGATATCACAATACTTAAAAACGCATCATAATATTTAGGCAAGCACAATGTTTTAATAGTCTCTATACCTCATAGAAAATACTAACTGATATGAAAACCCCATGGAATCAACGTTTCATATAATGGCACATATTTTGTGTTTAGTTTTTGGGCAACACTCAAAAGCTATAACTGTCCTTAATATTGTGTGTGAAATTAACGAGGAACAGACTAATAAAAGTGCTCCAAAATATTTAATTGCAATAACTTCAGTTTAAAGTTAGTTTTTTATGTTATGCTGCCTTAAATCCAGTAAACAGTATGGATTACATCCTGTTTTCTGAAACAAAAAAATGTTTTTTCAGTCATATTTCCAGAAAAGTGCTTCTGGAAATTATTAATGACAGTGATCAGTATCGGCACATCTAAGCTGTGGGGTGCTGTGTAATTCAGCCTGCGTCTGGCTTGTGCTTAAGACATGGAGTCACCTTTTTTTTCTTTAGGTCCCATCAGTGATGACATGGGTCAACTCTTCTTAATATAAATATCTCATGTGTTATGTAGTGTTTATGGATGGTTCTTAAACCATAAGCAGTGTTGAGGCTCTTTCCAGTATTTTCTTTGTCTTTTGTTGCTCTTCAGTCACAAGCTGAGGGATCATGAAGTCATCAGCATTAGCCTTGACCTCGTAATTGTTTTTTGACCGATGGGAGACCACACCGTGTCCTGGGACTAGGGAGCAAATCCTAGTCTTTGGGGAACTAAGAAAAGAAAACATTATGCACAGAAATTGATGATTTACCAATGATTTAATCATGATACAAAAAGGAGTAACCGAAAGATTAGTGTGTGTACAAGGCCCTGTCTTGAGCATTCAGGGCCCTCTACAGCATTGTAAGAGAACCTATTTGGGACCCCTGGTCATTTTATTTTATGCACACAGAGGTGATATTTTATCCCTTTTTATTTGGAAGGAGAGAAGTTCTACCAATGCAAAAATTAGATTAATAACACAGTACCTGTAAAAAGACAGTATGTGTAATGAGTTGCATTATATTTCTATGTAAATAAATAATATTAACAGAATTAAATAGTAATTATTTTAGTGCTACGCCGATGATAATGAAAAATATTAATATAAATAATATGAATAATCACAACATTTATCTGGATCCTTAGACTGTTTCTATTACTTTTATAGTATAAGACATGTCACTTTCAGATGTGCCACTGGCTAGAGTCTGTATTTTGTAGTTTTTTTTTTTTTTCAGAAAAGTATCTCAAATAAAATATATATATATAAAAAAAAATTTATTCAGTTCAGATTCATATTGGAAATATGTTAGAGCAGGGAAACTCATTTATCAGAAGTAGTCATTGCAGTACATTTTGTTGTAAAAGGAGGTAAATTGAGCCAAACCTGTGATGGTAATCCAGTCTAAAATATTAAAGCAGGGTTTCAATTTAATGATGGTTTAAAACCAGGTTTCAAGACCTTTATTTTCATTTAATTTGAATTCTGGACACAGTTGACTTGTGTACATGTCCAAACTTGTCCCCAAAGAGTAAGGCTTGTGTTTTGAGAGGAGGAGTATGAGGGCATTTACACTCATTTTATTTTAGCTTTTTATTTGCCAGCACTGTGTGGATTTCCTCTCGTGGGTTTCTGAAGCATAAGGGGAAACCCCCTCCAGTGAACCGCAACCATCTCTTTTCACATTACCCTTTAATCAACACACACACTTATTTAAATACACCCCTGCTACGCAGTCACAGTGATAATACAATAGTAATGCTTAGGCAGCATGCTACTGATGTTACGTAAGAGACTGAGCTGTTTATATTATTTAACTCTTTATAATTGAATATGAATATAAGTGTAATGCATAAAGCAGGAACAGTGTTTTACTATGTGTTTATTTTTCTTTATAAAACAGCACAAATAATTTAATGTATAATGTGGTTGCTGCTAAAGGTGCCTCAGGCTGAGTGTAAGTCACACCTGTGGAGTCTGTATTAACTCCACTTTAACCTCAGATGTTTATTGACGTTTATTTACTGCTAGAAATGACTGGTATAACCTTTTTAATGATCAGATTGTGGTAGATATTGTGAGAGAAACTGCAGATTAGTTGGAAGGTGGAGGAGTGAAGGTGTAGTTTTGCTGACGTCTCAGATGTGTGTGCAGTGGAAGTTTTGTTTTCGGTTTGTAGTATTTTTATTTTTTTTTCTCTCCCTCTCTCTCGCTCTCTTCCCCTGTGTATTCTAAAGATCTTTCCCAAAGACGTGTGTGCGCACACAGGAAATGATGTCCACTGTGTACTGGGCACCCTGGTGAGCAGTGGGTGGGACAAACATTATTTTAATCTGAGTTTTATTGAGGAGTCGTTGTTTGTAATAAGCTTTATAGTTGGCTAATTTTGCTGTGTAAATGTGACAGTAAATCTCCATCATTCTGGTTCAGATACTTTTATTTATATTCCTTTATTCTTACTGTAAACACAGTCTTGCATCACACTCCACATCTCTCTGTGTTCAGAGGCTTTGAATCTAAGAGCAAGTGGAACATTTTGCAGTGTCCTCTAGGATCCATGAAGTCTGCTCATACATGGCAGGTTCTAGCTTTTCTGAAAGTGCTTCATAGTACTGAATAATGTTGTTTTTTTTTTTTTTTTTTATGATTAAGCCTTTGTACAACTTGGGTCTAATTTGTATTGATCAGCAATAAGTTTTTATTCAATTATTAATTTATTTATTTTCTATTCAGACTAAGATTTATAGGATATAAACACAATCTGATGTTACTCAGATCGCAGGGCAGGTGTGCATCTTTTTTGAGTGTTTCTACACGTTTCTGGTGATAATGTGTAAAGATGGTGTATTAGAGGAAAAAAATTAGAATCTTGCATCAGTGTTAATCACTTTTTCTGGCAAGTTCTAGCTTTCTAAACAGTTTGTTTGCTTATGCATTTATTATTTTAAATATTGTGTGTTCAGTAACACAATCTCGAATAAATCTCCAGCTCTCTCTGTTAGAGGCTTTGGATGTTAGAGCAGAAGTGGACATTTTAATGCAACCCTAAGCATTTACTACAAGTGTTGCATGCTAATGATTAAAATTTATAATATTAAAGCATCCACACCATATACTTCTAGGTGAAACACATGTGTAATAACGTGCCAAACCCTTTCATGTGATTTATTTGAGAGTTACAATGTCGTAGTCCCACTTCACGTTGGATTGGATGCCTTTGGCAGCTTCTACACTTTCTAGGCTGTTTTAGGATTCATTTTTGTTAGTTTGCTGTGAGTTTTTATTGGTATGAATGATGTACCACTAAATGAATGTAGACGCTGTGGCACTTTGTAGGAACAGCGCTGGTCAGTATTGTGTACTGTGATATTGATAGAGACACTGGTGTATGGTTTTCCAGTATTGGTGTTGTCTTGGTGGTGGTTATAGATCATGAGATCATGCTTGTAAAATAGCATCCTACTGTCATCCGGTTTTGATTTAATTCCGTTTTTTTGTGTTTGATTTAAAGTATCCAGGACCTGGAATTTTACCACACTGATTGTAGTTTGAAAAGCTCTTCAGTTCTTAAGTAAATAAATGAAAGAGTAAAATTTTAAAGCCTTTTCTGCAGATGCTATTTGTGTCTGAATGTTTTTAGTGCTGAGTCTCCTTGGTGTAAATCTATAAAAAAATAATTAATTATTTAATTAATACATTGATTTTAAGAGAATATTATTAAAGCGTATTCTAGTTGGGGAAGCCATAAAAAGACAGGATCTTTTAAATATTATTATGATTAATTCTCCTCAGTGCTTCAGTAGAAATCTTGTGGAAATCCCTTAAATATTTTATCATTTTATTTCTAATTTCTTAATACATCTTTGGGTTTTATTTTTTTGTTTATTTTTAATGCATTTAAAATTTTCTCTACTTTTTAATTTATATTTTTCATCACAAAATTAACCCTCTGATATAAAACGTCATTACAGTAAAGTTAACACAAAGCTTTAATACTGCAGTGGCAATGAGCAGATGCTCTTGAGAAATGTGTTAAGGCGTTTTAGAAGTCTGCTGACGTGATTAATACTTATTAAAAATAAAAAAATATATCATTGATTCCTGAGCCCCTATGATACTCTTATTTCCACCCAGAGCACTGTGGAATTTATTATTAGAGGTCTAAGTTACTATCTGTAATCAGAGAGTCTGTCAGAAATAGCTGTGTTGAAGTTATTTGGAACTTGGAACGATTGTGGTATAATATTTATTACAATTGATCTCCCATGACGTACAAGTCTGTCTAATACAGGTCAGCAATAATTTGGCTGATAATAAAACCTAGCTTGAACGCTGTAGACGACTGAATGGCTGTGATTATGTAATCGCTCGTGTGTGTTTTACTGCTCATGGCGAGCCTCTTGTTTTAAAGAGGAAACTCATGGATTTTCCAGAAATCACTGCTTAATAAAAGAGTTCCGATGTAAACAAAGACATTGAGAGTATTTTGGTGCAAAGTACTCCTTTGTAGTGAAACGTACAGATATTGAATTGTTCAGAGGTGGTGAATGAAACCGGACGTCCTCCTGTAAAGGCTCCTCACAGAAATTTATTGTATACAAATATACCGTACTATTTTAGGGTTTTTCGACCTGAATAGTTAAATACATGCAGGGCCAGTATTTGGCACATTATTCTATTTGAAGCTCTTTAGTCAGCTGGAGATCACTGGTAGCGGAGGGGAGATTTAATGCTGAATGTGTGTTGTAGACATGATGACAGGTATCTGTTTTTATACATCTGGCTGTATTTGTAAAATACTAGAAATAATGTGAACTACTTCTGCAAATTCAAAAATGTCATTTGTCTGTGTGAGTTTCAGGGCTGAAATTTCAGGCAGATTTCACTTCATTTTTAAAGTCTTACAAATGCAGCACAGTTTAAAAATGTTGACCACAGAGCCAGAGCACAACAACCACATCTGTCAGATGTCAGGATTTTTAAGCTTATATTTGTTTGATTCTAATATCCCTGACTTTGAGCTGTTCTTTTAAAATGGTTGAATGACACACGCTGCAGTCGGCCTGGCCTTTAGTCTCGCTAACCTGACGATCCTGACGCTTTGACTTGAGTCCTGATGCACTGATACAGACCGTAAATATCGCCCACAGTCTTGTGACATCATTTCAGCATCTTAAAGGAAGTTGTGCAACACTCTCGCTCTCGGTTTATTTATTTGATGATAAATACAGTATAAGTTGGAAGTACAGCTGTGTGTGTTCTGTGTAAGTATCTGGTTGCTGTCTTCTGAATGTGTGTGTGTGTGTGTGTGTGTGCTGAATGAGTGTGGTTTTGACTTTACTCGTGTGTTGGTTTTATTACACTTTAGACTGCTGTTTTTCAAATCTTGCTTCTCATGTCTTTAATTTAATTATTGTTAATATTTTTAGATTTGTTTGAAAAGTCTTTAAATGTTTGATGGCTGGACTGAGAGATGCTTCTAAAGGGCAACATCTTGTTTACATGAATTTAACTGTTTTTGAATATTTGTATATTTTTCTATTTGGAGATACAAGGTTTTGATGCATGCTAACATGTAATAGCTGTTCATTGTTGTTAGATACAAATTATTTAAAAATGAATAATTACCTTGTCTGAGAAGATGGAAGTTTTTCCCATTTTCTTATAAAGAAGTTGGACATGCAAGGATTTATTTTGTATTTTAGCTAGATCTTTTTATTGCAAGAGCACTTTCTCTCACTCACTCTCTCTCTCTCACACACACACACACACACACTCTTATCAGGGCTGATATCATTTATAAAGGTCAGATTTGAACTAAACCAATAATTGTATTACTGAATTATTAATTATTTATAAATATATTTTTATTTTATATTAACTTTGTGCTGATGTATTTACATTGTACCAAGAGTGTGTGACTGTGTGTGTGAGACTGTGTCAGTCAGTCATTGTGATGTTGACAGGAGGGTGTGGCAAGTGATGACCTTAGACCCAGAGGTCATGTGACTCTTAGTTGAACACACAAGTGGGTAGAGGTCAACAATTTAGGGTGACAAAATTACACACACTCTTTAAACACTTTTTTTTTTTTTTTTTTTTTGGAGGGGGTCCCCACATGTTCAACCAGCGACATAAGATCAGTTCCAACTGCCGTTCACATGCTTTAGTTTTATTTAGTGCATTTTTTAAATATTTCATAAACCTAGAATGGATCAATTAATCTGGGCCTCGGGATGCTGAGGATTGGAAATGTTAAAGTGGACACTCAGATGTTGTTACTAATTTATTTAATATTAAATGTATTGTAACCTTGAATTACAGAGCAAATATACTTTATACTCAATGAAATAAGCAGTAAAGGATGTTAACATTGTGGTAAAGGGGGTGGGATGTGTGCATGGTATGAGGTTTTGTGTTGTGTGGTGTGGTGCTAGACTTCTGATGACAAAAATGTAAAATATTTCACTCTTTTCTTTCAGACGTTCAGTTTAATTCTTCTGCTATTAATTTTTAAAGGCATGGTATAATGTGACAACACACACACTCGGCCTGTTTTGTTTAAACCATAACGATGATCATTGTCACTTGTACACATGATGTAGTGAATGTAAGCCTAGCCTAATTTTAGCAGGTTGTTTATTATTGGAATGTTTAAAATATTTATTTAAATATATTTTGCTACAGTACCCCCTCCTTCTCAATGATTGTGTCGTAATGGAACAACATTTCCATAAAACAAGTACTAAATATATTTCAAATGTGTGTTTTATAGAGAGGCTTCTTTTAAGAAACTGAAAAGATTGAAATATGAGTATGAAGAAAATATATGACCTTATATTTTAAATTGATTTTATAATACAATTAAAAAGGCAGTTTTAATATTTATTTGAAACATAATTTGGGTTAAAATATGCTTGCTGTGGGCTAGGTTTTTTTTTTTTAAAAGAGATGTGCCTATAAGGATGAACTGCTTCATAATTGATGATGGCAACAAAGACAAACCAGTGAAGAACAATGGTAAAATAAGTGAAGTCTCTACATCACACTGACCAGTGAACTGTCCTTTGTCTTTCAGTGATGCAGACTTTAAACTAACTGGCTTGAAGAGAGAGTGTTTTTGAAAGTGAGGGATATTTACCCATTTACATCAAAAAGGTCTTTCAGGTAATATTTAATTATTTATTTTTACGGTGGATGTCCACCTTTACTTCCGTTCTGGACAGGTGTCCATTTATAATTAGTGCTGTTTAAATAGGAAACAAGTTAATGAATGTGCACCGTTTGTGCAGTATTTTAGGGATATAGCTTTATTTTAACTTGACTGATTGAATCTTTCTGCTCGATCTCTCCAATAGTTGTTGTAAATCAAGAGGTTAGACGTGCCAGTGAGTTTGGACTGATGTCATTGGAGAGACCCGTTTTATAAATTGTTGATTAACACACACACACACGCCTTGGGCATGAGCATATACTTGTAAATTTGCTTATTTATTGTTTAGAAATTAATTACACTGGGAAATGTTTGTTTTAGGCCCAGCAAGTAAGTGCGTGTGTGTGTGAGAATAAAATCACTTTCATTTCCAGGAAAGAAAAAAAACATTTTTCACACTTAATGTACTACAGTGAACAGTAAATTATTGCAAGAATTTTTCTTATTCATTTTAAAGGACAGCAGTAATTTTCCAAATTATGTCATGTATCATAATTAAAAATTGGAAACATGGAGATACATGGTTATGTCCCATTGGCGGCTATAAATTTGAAAATGAATGTCTGATATAAATAATCAGAAATGTCTTGGAATGTTTTATTTAAACTGACTTTTCAAAGCCAAGTTGCACACGTTGCTGCGTTTCAGAAAGCAACTATTAGCTCTTAAATCTGGAGTTACAAATAAGACGCAGATTTTTGCGGGTCCTCAGAAACTGCCAATATGATCTGTTCAGTGTGTCGGTCCGGTCTTTTAGCCTTTCCCCTTGTGTGCTGATTCGTTGGCTGTGAGCTGCCTGCGCTAAGTTGGGTCTGAGTTTTTAATCTCTGCAGATCAGTGGCGGTGTGGTTGGGGATTATTGTGGTCCTGATGAGGCGGCGGTCATGATTCATGTGGTTTAAATTGTGCACTGATTTGAAGCTTCAAACTACGGCTGAGTTTAATAGTTTGTTTATTATTATTATTTTTTAATTTGTGTATTTTTCATCTTTGCAATTTGCAAGAGTGCTTTGTTAGTTTTAGTCTCATACATCACCCACCGTGCTGTGTTGACCCAAAGCTTCTAAGATGTCTGTAGATGCCTTCAGCCTGTCACCCGCTGCCAAACACCCATGTGCTCTGACATCACAAGAAAAGAAAAAAAGGATGGGGTTTTGGGTCTGCCTTCCTTCTGAGCTCTTTCACGATGGTGGATAACATCTGCAGGTCGTCATGATGGGAGTCTTGGACGGGGCAGTTAGGGATGCAGACAGCACAGTTACAGATGCATCCAGTGCTCATAGAATGCAGTATGGTGCAGTTACGGAAATGTCCCATGACTGCAGACCATAAAGGGGGGTGGGGGGGGGGTGTTATATTCACATTCAATGATTGTGAACCAAAGGCATGCATTGCATTTTTATCCCTTCTCCAGGACCCACTGACATCATGCTATCTGACTTAACCCTAACATTATCTGGGGTTGTCTTTCAGAGGTCAGACATTTCGCTCACCACCAGACTGGAGTAAAGATACTTTTAAAACTGCCTGGAATATAGAAAGAAATGTAATTTACAAAGGCAAATATTAGACGTCAATTCTGAATTGTTTACTCTGAATCGTCACCTTTTTTATTTTAAACAGCATGATTGTCTTTAGACAATTTCATTGTAGGAATCTGTCACCTGTAACTCGAGGAAAACCTGTGCTATGAAGCTTCATGTAAAGCATGAGACTGCAGCTAGTTATCACCAGCACTAATGGGAACTCATAACGAGGCGTTTAATTTCTGCATTGTCATGATTTATGGCCAAATGTTTGTACTGTGTTTCTTCTGAAATTGAAGTATATTAATGAGGTTTGTTTTCTGTCTTTGCTGCAGTAACATCATCTTTTCTGTGATGGATTTATACTAGCTGTTGGAACGTTGCTGAGAGGATGAGTGTATCAGTAACTGCTCCAGCTCATGCTGAACGTATTGGGTGGAGCTCCACCCATCAGTCCAGAGAGAACACATCCATTACTCCACAGCCCAGAGCTTGAGTAATCAACCAACCTCAGAAACTGACCTTCCTAATGCTCTCATGACTGCCATCAAATCCTCACAGCAATGTTCCAACAGCTGTTGTATGCAGCAACTCCACATTAATCCTTCACTTCAGAAGAATCTGAGGATGAGCTGGTGTCCACACATTTCTATAGAAGGTCATTGCTTGTTGGAGGGAGATGTTTGTTTGTTCCTCCGCATTGTGGAGTTGGAGTTCAGAGATGGAGAGGGGGGTCACTGCAGATCCACTGGCCGCTGGTTAATTTCTGTTCAACATGCTGCTGAAAAGACAGATTTACTTTGTTATTATATAATGTCTTACATAACGTATGTATATGTGTTATGTTATATTTATAGTGCTCATTTCAGATTCTGCTTTATAATGCAAATGTCAATAATAGTATGCAACAAAAATTGCATCAAAGAATATATGGTTACTCTCTAGATTTATTCCCCATCATTGAATCCAATCCTTTTCATGGTGTGGAAATTTCCTGGTGATTGGGCAATGGATATGGAATTAAATTGCTTTACATTAACACACATTAAAAGTTAGAAAAAAAATTTGTGAAGTTACCCTTATGTGGAAATGTATGATTTTCAAAGAAAAGCTCATGAATGAAATGGAAATGCAGTTAAAAGGGAGTTCACCTTTATTCAGATTTGAGATTTTCTACACATCAATTTGGAGGTCGGTTGCTTTAGTTGTTTAAGAATAATAATAAAATCGAGCCCCTCTTATGCTTCTAAACTATAATTGCAAAATCATTATCGCGCACACTATTCCTCATAACAGACATTGTCTTTTATTGTTCAAGAAAAGGCACTTGTGGAGGCTAAAGCATGAATTGTTTTAACCACCTTTGTGTGCTTGACTCATACTAGTGTATTTGCTGTTTTGGGGATATGAGTTCCTGCTTGTTCTATGTGGTAGAATAGACAAAATAAGCAGGAACTCGCTGGCCACATAAGAAGGATGTAAAATAATATGAACTCTCCTTAAATACTTAGACACACACACACACACATGTAGTACACAGTTATTACTCAGTTGTGTAGAAATACAAACAGAAAACCAAGAGGCCGTTAAGTACTGATTAATTTATTTTATTTAGTGTTTTGATGTTGACACCGAGGGTGAAGAAAAATTTATATATATATTTTTTTTTAGGTTGAGATTAAGTTTAGAAATATCTGTTTTTATATACGTGTGTGAGAGAGAGAGAGATATGGGCCATGTTATGTAGTATAGATGTCATTGTCCGAACAAAACCTCATCAATTTTATTGATGTTAATTGTAGGATTTTCCAGATAAATCGTTATAACGTTTCTACAAATATCTGTAACAGAAAACTGATGTTCACCTTCTGGAAAACATGAATGGAGATTGTGGATTAAAGGTCAAATATAGAGAAAATATTAATATAGCAGATATTAATGGGTGTGTGTGTGTATATATATATAATTGTAATTAAATGTGAGTGTGTATGTATATATGTGTGTGTGTGTGTGTGTATGTATATATATATATATATATATATTACACCCATTTAAAAAAAAATATCACATCATTTACATGTCTCATTTTCATTCTGACAGTGATTATATCTATAAACACACATGGCACGTCTAATTATGTGTGTTTTTTAATGACAGCTGTAAGAACTCACAACTATTTTATTTTCTCTCCTGTGTTTCAGAGAGGAGTCCTGGAAGGCCTGCAGAAAAAGAGAGAAAAGAGAAAGGGAATCTCCATGACTTGCAGAGTGTGTGTGTGTAAGAGAGAGTGAGAAAGATACATTTTTCCAGGTGGTGGTGTAGCAGCACAGAATGGTTTGTGGTGATACAGAGATGCAGGCCGTGCTGTGCTGCAGCATCAGTGCTTTGGAATTGCACTGTGTGTGTGTGTGTGTGTGTGTGTGTGTGTGTGTGTGTGTGTGTTGTCTTGCTTTAGCAGCATGTAAATATTGGAGTTAAACCATGGCAGATATCTCCAGTATGCTCGTGCTGCTGAAGCAAGGAGTCACCAATCATCACGTGTGCGAGAGAGAAATGGAAATAACTGTATCTCTGTGTGTGAGAGTGACAGTTGGCAGAGTCTGTGTGATTGAGTTGATGGCGTCTGTTTGTGACTCACCAGCGCTGAAGAACCACCTTAACATTGGTGACACTCTCTCTTACTCACACACACACACACACACCGCTTCTTCAGCAGCACCGTCTCTGATCACAGGTAAAGTTGTGAGGAGGGAAAGTCTTTGTATTTGGAATGTTTTATGTTTGTTTTAAGTGTTGTTCTGATAGTCCTCTGTTATAGGAATATTTCATGTTTAAAGTCCCTCTGGTCATCAGTGTAACCCCTAAAACGCCAATTGGTTCAGCGTTAGTCATCAAACACCTTTATGTCCTACAGTAGCTGTAATTCTGTGCCTTCATTCAGCACCCACCCATCGATGTCCATTCAGGATTTCTCAGGCATATTGGAGGGGGATGTGTGTGAGACAGAGACCCTTCACTTTTCTTCTCCAGTGATGTAGCTTTGTTTCGGGGCCAATCAATTGTATACTTAATATACCACATGATAACAATGTAATAATTCATATATAATGTACATAGTCCAGTCACACCCTGTGTCAAAATATAAGAATGAACTTTACTAAAGCAAAAGCTTTTTTTTTCCCCTTAGAGGGATATCATTAACACATCAGTCCTATCCTGTTCTGTTGCGTGTGATTAATATCACTTTTAATTATTTAATTCTAATGAGTTTGTATAATTTTAAATGAATTTTTCTTTTGCATTTCTTCATTAAAAACCTCATTCTAAGTGTCATCTTTTGTGTTTTGTTTTCCCACTTTTTTCGTTATTATTATTTATTTTTGTAAAGACTGAAATTGCATCATGTTTCAGGCCGCAGTGCTGCAGATGTGCCATTTCTTACCAGTTAAAAAGAATGATCTATTTTTATATCGGGTTCTACGAGCTATAATTGGTGATTTGTAATTTATATTAGTGTAGACATAATTGGCTATTTGCTATAATCATATAAATGATGTAATGTAGCATTAAGTTATGATAAACACTCAGGTACTGGAGCATCATGAATCCAGAAAGCAAATCCACGTCTCCACATTCCTCCATCCTCTAACGATTGGTATTGGGCATGTTGAGCTTAAGCTCATGTGCAGCTGCTCCGGAGCGTCCCATTCTCTTGGTCAAGGTGGTTATAACAGACGCGGGTGTAGAGCTCAGATAGAAATCACATTTCCGCTGATCAGGCCGCTGTTCCACAAATCTGGATTAAGAGTTAGCCACATATCTGAGGACTGTCTAAAAACGCTTTTCAGCCTCTTAGACACGTTTGACCTGAGGCTAAACTCAGAGATCCTGCTCTGTGGAACATCCCAGAGAATCAAAATCCTCCGTTAATTTCGTGCAGAAATTTTAAGTTTACATTTATTAGTTTTTAAACTCGTTATAATCCAGGTTTAACACGGATTAGTGGCTAAAGTATGAGAGTGTATTTAAAGCTACACACATTTTACAGCCTGCGCACCTTACAGAGGTAGACCGAACATAAATTATATCAGATTTGTTTCAAGACAAAAACTTTTTAAGGGAATACGTTTAATTTTCGGGATCCGTTAGTGTTCATACGCTACTTGTTATTTTGTTATTGTTGCTGTGGTGATAGATGTTTATTTAAGCAGTGAAACGGTCTCCTGCAGACACAATATCAACATTTACACATCATAAAATGCTCAGTGTTCTACACACAAAAGAAACTTAAATCTACTGAGCAAAGCAAAACATAAACTTACATATTTTAACGGCATTTATTAACGAGTTATTTTACGGATCATATATATATGATAAATCACGCGCGTTTCTTAAAGTATGTGGAGTTATGATTGATATTGAAATTATGTATTGTGTGCTTTGTGCATTGTTATCTATTTTTCAAAATCAGCCGTTTTTGAAAAGTGCATAACGTGTACTTTTGAGAATGAATGTAAATAAATAACCGGTATAAAACATTTTTATACGTGATAAAGAACGGGTTTAATGTAGATGTAATATGCTTTTATATTTTGTGTTATTTAAAAAATATATATTCGAGTATTTACTCTAATGTTTGTATTTCTGTATTACATTCACAAATAAAATTAATGTCCTAGTATATATTTATAAATGTACACAGAGTCAAAAGAGACTATGTTATGAAGAATATCTATGAAGAATAAAAAAAATTTAAGCTGCTCACAAGACGCGCGCGTTAATCTGGATGACGTGTTACGCAATCTTTGCAGAGAGGCGCCTTACATAAGTAGAAAAGTTCTTAACAGTAATTTTGCTCTGGTTTTGACAGGGCTTCATGAAGAAGACCCTCGCCATACTGACCACGTGTTGTGTTTTTACACTCTGTTTTAGTCCTGAGTGAATACACAGAGGGAGGTTTATAAAATCGCGTTTAATTTAGTCCTATTTCAAGACTGCACTTGACGTTCTGTAAAGTTTCGCCCAGGAGCAGGTCGCTTCCGGCTGTAGTTCACTCCGCCACTGAAAAACACAAAACGAAATTTAATTTTTTTTTAAAGTTGTGACTTATTTAATAAGTGACTCAAAAACGAGCATAAAACTGCAGCTTACAATTAATAATTCAATCGAACTGATTTTCATCTGATTTCCGTGAGTTAAACTTTACAGATCTTTTCTTCCAGATCAGAGGCAAGTTATTCTTAAATGTCACCAAATGTTAGTTTCTGTAAGGCAGCGAATATGTGCAAGATTGAAAAAATGTAGACAGAGGAAAATACAACATTACCATTTTCAACAAACGGATTCTAGTTTTGTGTTTAGTGAGAAGAGAAACGGAATAAAACGGATTAGGGAGTGAAAAGCGATTGTGTTTTTTTCTTGGCGTTTTGGTCGTTAACGTTTGCGTTTTGTGAGCGTTTAAGGTTTAAAACACCAAATGCACACACATTATTCAGCTTGCAGTACATCACCATCATCACCCTGTCAACAGCCCCTTTTCTGCGCGTCATTCCATGGATCTTTCTGCCCCTGAAATTACTTTACATCGTTTAATATCCCAATTATTATTTTATATCTCATTGGTTTATTTACTTTTAATATTTTAATGTGTAAATTCGGCTTTTTTCTCCACACTCCATTCATTACACTCTCTCAGAAAGAGGGGTTTTCACGGGTTTCTTAATAAAGGTGGTGTTTCTGTGTAATTCACCAAACATGGCTCTGCTGTTCTGGAAAAAGAGACTTTTTTAAAACAAAATTATTTACACATTATCAGTCTGACGAAACATTTTACTCTGCAGATTTGTTTTAAATAGAATTATTACCTTTATCTAAAGAAATACTTTGACCATTTATTATATTCTCCCAAAGGTGTTTAATAAAGGCAGAGCATCGGGACTTGTGTAGAATATATATTCGACATTTCCATTTTATATAATGGTGCTTTGCCGTATTAAACGGTTCCGTAAACTGAGAGGAACGTGTTGTAAATGGTTCCCTTTCCTGCAGAACCAAAAAAAAACAACCCCTTCCTTTTTGTAAATATAAAATATATAATTTTTAAAAATGATACAGAATAATCTACAGTCAAGCTCTTACGATTCTGTACCGCAACAGGTCGCTACAGGTTCATTTAAAATTGATAAACTGGCAGGAAATTTCACTTCTCGTCTAAACGAGTTCATAAAGTAAGTTTTACATTTTTCACCACATTCCCCTGGTGTTTTAAAGAAGAAAAAGAAGAGAGAGGTATTTCCAGTACTTTAAAAATTCTCGTCTGTTTAATGTTAAAACTGTATTTACTGGTGAGGAAAGTTTAGGATCAGCATGAAACGCAGAAGCGGCCTTCTCGCGTTTTAAAACAATAAATAACAGGACAACGAAACGAAAGAAATTTACTGCGTTAAACGAGCATCGTTTTTAATAACGCTTTCACATGTAGACATTTCACACGCTGCATTTAATGCGGATTAAATTAGATCACACTGTCACGCCGTGTCCATATAGAACATAAAAACCTTATAACGTTCACACTGTAATTAACAAGTTATAACGAATTGTAAATGTGATAATGCACTCCTTTTATATTTAGTTTTTTTCATTAATGCAGATATCCATCATCTCCATTATTACTATTATTATTACAGTGATGATGATGGTGTGTAATGTATGTGTGTTATGTAAGCTTTATAAACTGGGTTGTGGGGTGGGGGCGTGTGTGGGGTGGGCGCAAAACTAATTTCACTTTTCACCCGAAACTTGCCCAGCAACAGCGGCTAAATATACACACTCTCTCACATACACGCAGAGGAGAGGGAGAGCACATGACGTCAACACGAAGCCGCGGTCAGCCAAGCGGCTGTGACGTCACAACGGGCCCGGTTTTACCGGAGCGAATCTGAGGATCCTCCGAGAGGATCCCGTTAGAACAGACAACAACAAAGCGAGCCAAACCCATATTCATTTACACACCTTCACACACAGCAGGCCACCTACACACCTCTCCTGCACGCTGATTGGCTCCTTAAACGTGGACTATGCAAATAAACAGGCATTGCGTTTAAATAAGGGAAACTCCACCACTTATTTAATTTTAGTTTTTTTTTAATATTACTCCCTAGAGTATTTGTATATAGAAACACACACACACACACACAGTGCTCTAAGTGTTTTTAGCAAAGTACCATTAGTTCTATAGATCCATCCACATGGTAGAAATGGAGAATGTGCTCTGTATATTTCTATTTAGCACCAAAAAGTGTTCTGCTATTGTAACAATCCAGAAGTAGAACATTTGTGTGCTGTTCTTTATAGAAACATACGACAATTGAGCTCTAAATATCCAGAAAAAAACACACCACACCATCCTCATCCAAAACTCTCCTTCATATGAACTCTCTGAAGAGACACTCGGATTAATGCTGCTACACAGAACCGTTCCCAGCAGGTTCCCCTCACATACCACGTGATGAAGGTTCACATTTCTAGAGAACCTGCTTTCAATAAGAACCCTAAAGAACACGGTGATCGGGAGTGATGACGGTGATTCAGATTTATCAGCGGCGGAGGACGGAGCTAGGCGTAGTTTCCACAACAGAAATCCAGCATTTTATACCCTCTCCACCATCGCCTCTGCCCGTCTAAAGGGTTTACACAATAAACATACAGGTTTCTTCACTGTGTACAACATGCAAATGGCTTTCGTCCAAAACAGAATCTCTAAACGGCTCCAAAAGCCATGGCTCCGAAGTCACTGCAGCTTTAAAACTCTCCAGACGTCTGGTTCCATTCACCAGCCCCGTGAACGATCCTCACTCGTTCTCTGAGGCGCAGCAATTCACAACGAACCGAAGCCAACCCCACACTCGGAGACAGGAATTTTAAAAAGTTTGTGTACTTTCCCGTTAATGCGCCGTTCAATTACGTTTGTTCTTAACGGGCAGAAAGCAACGCTCGCGCGTGTGTAACTACAGTGTAATAACAGCGCTGTAAGAAACTATAGGGGACCGTGCGCGGGCACCGGAGCAACCTGACGTCACGCGGATCCTATAGGTGCGCATGGGTGAAACTTATATAACCGCGCGAGGAGCATCACGAGCATCATTAATGCGCGAGACTGAGGTCTCTGTTATTTCTGTGTGTGTGTGTGTTTGTGTGTTTATTACCTCTACTTGTCAAATATTTGTTAATTATTTATTAATATTAAGTTCGAAAAATACTTCTTTCTTCTCGCGCATACTGTACAGAGCGCGTGCACTCTCTGCCATCGAGGCTTACATAACACTTCACCTTCAGGGGGCAGAAGACGTGACGCGAGGGCTGGGGGTTGGGGGGGAAGTGGGGGTGCAGGGAGAGATGAGAAACCCTCCCAAGTCGCCCTTTAATGAAGTGAGGCTCCTGAAGGGGAACAAAGAGGGGAGTCATTAAAGGGCCCATACACAAAACTGGGGTTTATTAATTTATCTTAGTTTATGTTAATAAAAGCGAGCACTGTGAGGACTGCAAACATAATCTACAAACGTGTATCAGAAAATAAGTACAGAAAGAAACGATATCACGCAGAAAATTAAACGATGGTGTTTATGATGTTTTGGGAAATATGTCACGAAAAGATAATACATGAATGTCAAGGTCACAAAATAAAACCAAAGCCATATAAGGACCCGGGAATGGGAATGATGAGGGAGTGGAGAGGGGTCAGAGTGTTGATTGATGTAAGAAATTAAAAACTTAAAATAACAAAATTAAGTATAAAATGATCAATTAAATAAATAAATAATAATAAATGGAGCTGACTGGACTGTGAAGTGCGTCCGTCCCCTCCCACGGCACACAGCGTTAAAGCTGCAGTGAAAGAAAGAAAGAGTGAATATGTGCAGAGCAGCAGCTTATTAACAGTTGTTACATGTTTATTAACACTTAATTAAACACCCCAGAATCCCATGTGCTCAGTAAAACAATACTGAATCCTACTTTATCATTCTGCGCTGCAGCATGTATAAACTCATCAGCCAAAACATTAAAACCACCCATTTTTTGACCATTTTATCAGCTCCACTGACTACACAGGAGCAATGTAGCTCTACAATTATAAACTGTCGTTCATCTGTTACTCTGCATACTTTGTTAGTCCCTGTCCTTCAATGCTCAGGACCCCCACAGAGCAGGTGTGATTTGGGTGGTGGTCAGCGCTGAAGTGACACTGACGTGGTGGTGGTGTGTTAGTGTGTGTTGTGCTGGTACAAGTGGATCAGACACAACATCGCTGCTGGAGTTTTTAAACCCCTTAGTGTCACTGCTGTTCCCGGAGATGACCAACAGTTGAGCTACTGTCTCTAACTTTACATCTACAAGGTGGACCAACGAGGTAGGAGTGACTTACAGAATGGACACGGTGTTTAAAAATTCCAACATCTGTGGGGTTTTTAATGCTATGGCTGATGTGTGTATATATGTATTCATGCGATGCATGATTGTTTATAAAGTGCATATAAGAGAACAGCGCCATCACAGTGTTGTATGAACGAAGTACACTCTTGTGGTCAGTCACAGTGGCGTGCAAAAGAGTGGACACACCCCTTGTGCGCGTGTTTGGAGAGAGCTAAAACGTGCGGACGAGAAAACCCGCCCTGCTTCAGAAGGTTTATTAAAGTAGAGGCACCTAAACCGCTGCACGCAACCGTGTGTGTGTCTGTTAATTAAGTGTTTTTTTGTTTGCTTGTTTAACGTTCAGCTGATGAAGTCCGCCGCTGTGTCCATCAGCTCCGTCACGAGGCTCGCGCCGCGCTCCATCAGAGCGCTGGCGTCACAGAGGAGGCGGTCCGCAGCGGGCACGACGAGCCTGAGCGCGGGCACGCACGCGCACGCGCACAGAAACACCAGCGACAGCAGGAGAAGGAGCAGCACGAGCCTCCAGAGCGCGCGACAGAAGAAGAAGAGATAGCCGTGCGAGGCCGGCAAGGCGGTGGCACTCCGGAGCTCGTGGGGCACGCGTAGCGCGTGCAGCTCCCCGAGGCGCACGTTGTCCCACTCGGTGACGTCAAAAGTGGGCAGCGGGTCCGCGTGCGCGGGGGACAACAGCGGCGCGGACGAGTCGTCCTCGTTTTCGTCCTCTTCATCGATCGCGCGCATTGCCTCGCGGAACTCCTGCATGCGCGTGAGGAAGGCCAACGGCTCGGAGATCGTTCGCAGCGACTCGGCCACGCGCAGCGCGCGCCTCCGCTCCTCCAGGGTCGCGCGCAACCGCGCTATCTCCGGGTCGTAGCGCTGCATTACCGCGAGCTTCAGCCCGTCGAAGTCCGCCGAGATCTCCGCGCGCTTGTTTTCAAGGGCGCGCGCCGCACGCGCCAGGTAGTCGGCAGCGCGCTCAGCATCACGAGACACCTCCTGAAGCGCGCGCCGCCGCGCAGACTCCAGAGCGTCCAGGCGCGCTCGCGCCGCCTCCGCTCCTCGGGGCTCGTGCGCGCGTGTCAGCATCATCTTCTCGAAGGCGGCGCGCTCGAGCTCGTGCGCCTCGCGGAGCGCGCACAGCCGGTGGCCGCGGTGCTCGCGCGCCGTGGCGCAGAAGCCGCAGATGAGACGCAAGTCCGTGGCGCAGAAAATATTGAGCGGCTGGTCGCGGTGCGCGCGGCACGACGGGGCCGCCGAGGACGTGGTCGGTGCCGTCGCGTCTGGAGCCGTCGGTGTAAGCGCGCGGATCTCGCTGTACTTCTCCACCACGCTGCGCAGCGCGTAGTTCACCTGCAGACTCGCCACACTATCGCGCGCGGTCTCCTTACGGCACGTGGGGCACCTGAAAGGCGACGGCTGCCGCCTCCGAATCCCGTCACCGCCGTCGTGAAGCGCGTCCACGAGACACCGGCGGCAGAAGCTGTGAGAGCACGGCAGCACGCGGGGGTCCTCAAACAGACAGCAACATATTGGGCACGTGAGGTCCTCCTCCAAGAGCTCCATCGCGCGCGAGCTGAGAGAGAAGGGGGAGGGGGCAGATGAAAGAAACAGAAAAAACAGAGAGAGAGAGAGAGAGAGAGACCGTGAAAACGTGCCCCTGTCAGTTCATGCGCGCGGGAAAAATCGATGCTGAACTCGTGCCCTGTCCTCACAGTACTAATAAATGAATGAATGATACCTAAAAGCCTGTGCACGGTCCATCTTCACATCTGTAGAGGTAAACAGATGTAAACAGCACGAGAGAGCTCGGTAATAAACGGCAAACGGTCATCCGCGGGAGAACGAGTTTTAGTGGCGCTAGACGAAGCCCAATACAAACAAACAAACAAATAAAACAAACAACAACAACAAGAGCATCGACGACCAGGAGCTACAGGAGACATGCGGTGTCATTTTTACGCGGGAAACTCGAGATCCGTCCCTTCGCGCGCTGGCAGGAAAAAAAACATCCAAAAACGCGGGGAAAAAACAGCCCCCCACGCGCCTCTCTCTCACCTGCACGGGTCTGTGGCCGTGGCTCCGGATCTCGTCACCCGTGTCGGCTGACGGCAGAGTCCGCGAGCAGAGCATCAACCGCGCGCACTCACACACACACGCGCGCACATCAAATCGCACGCGCTTGTTGCTGTGCAGACTTCGCTTCGTTTCCAGTTTTAACCGTGTCAGCTCTGAGCGCGCGCGCGCACACCCGTTTCCGCGTGCACGCACACTGACAACATCCACACGCGAGCTTTTAGCGCTTTTAGAGTCGTGTGCAAAAGTCTGACGCGAGCTGTACTCGTTTGGGTTGCTCGTTTCTGAGCGCGCACCGCGTCCGGTTCAGGCAGGAGTCCAGCGGAAACGAGACTTACTTTTTGGAAGATAAAAGGTAGACATGTCTTGGTAAAGCAGATGGAAACGAGTCCCATCTAATGCTGAGGATCTAGCACACTATTGGGCTCTGCCCTAAAAAGTATACTCACTCCCTACAAAGTGAACTAATGGAATTATGAGCAATTGTCTTGTGCACTCACACAGTGCAGTAGGGAACTCTGAGCGTATCTCCCACCACTCTGTATTAGTCTTATTACGCATTGTTTAAGTGCTCGTCTTCTTATTTTAAGAACTACGAAGTGCACTATGTAGGGAGCACGGAGCCATTACGGATCGACCCGGGCTCGTCCCGAGAGCCTGAAAAGCTTAACCCCTGATAGTCTGCGTTTTTCAAGAAGCGCAAGGTACAGGCAGACGCTCCCCAGGCAGGCGGCGCGCTGTTGCTATGCAAAACATCACCACGTGGGAAACCTTCCAATCACAGCGAGCCTCGCGAATCAGCGCCTCCACTTCATTACCTCATCATCACCTCGTCATTAATCGATGCCTAATCGATGTAACAAGTTCGCTCACGCGAGGCTGTTTCAGTATAATGAGGGGTGAACACTTCGGACAAATGTGTGTGTGTGTGTGTGTGTGTGTGTTCGGGGGTCGCGTGCATGCATGAAATACGAGTTCAAATCATGTAAACAGAATACAAACAGTAATTCACTTATAAAGTGCTCTTTGATACACATGTCCAAACGTTTGTAGACACTCATTATGTGGTCACAGGCACATCCTGTTCTGTGTAATCTCTAAAGAAGAGGCATTGGTCGCTCTTAAGTAGCTGTACATGAGCCCAAGGGCTCCTTGCTCCATGCCAAACGCGGCCAATAAGGGTTTGTGGGTGGGTGTTTCTGATTAATTCAATCAAATCCTCACAGCAGTGTTCGGCCTATAGAGCCCTTCCCAGAACTCTAATCAATACTATGGAGCCCTGCTGTTGACATGCTTGGGAATGACTTAATAAGGGGTGGGCACGAGATAATGTGTTTGAAAGACTTAATTTGTGGGAATGAGATAGTTTATGCATGGGAACAACTTAATAGCCTGTTAGAACAACAAAATAATCCCATTCCTACGAGTTATTAAGTGGTTCCCACTTATATTATAAAGAAACTCCCATGCTTTAATTTATTTTGAAGGGATGTCACCTGCAGGGTTCCTACAAAACTCAAGATTTTTGGAGCGATGCTGCACGAAGTGTCCACAAACTCTTCGACACGTAGCATCTCTACCTCAGTAGAGATGTATATTGATAAATAGGAAAATAAAGGATGTATCTTTGTGCATACCGCTATAGCATTAGTAAACAAACAACAATACTACAATAAAGAAATGCTGTTTATACTTTTTTCAAACTTTGGATGCATAATCACAAGAATTTCTGAGTTATTAAAATAACAGAAAGGTGTAATTAGTGATATGTGGCGCTTCTATAGTCAAATATTTCCCCCTGACCCTCAAAATTAAGCACAAATTCAGAAAGGTGAAGGAATTATCCATTCCACCTTAAATGCTGCAGTTTACATTCAGGCCCCTGGAACAAGATGTCCACCTTCACCTGGTTAAAACATCTATTTCACTTGGACTGTATAAATCTTCAATGAGAACTGGTCGAAGAAGAAGCCAGTCACTCATTTAAGGTGCACCATTTAAGGTGGAATTAAGCCAACTTTAGACTCATGCCCGCGCATTGATAACCCAACAAATCCACAGTGTCACGTGCGAGTTTATTTTGACCTCATTTTTTTTCTTCCCCTGTTTCCATGCCATCAGTGAACGCGCGCTTTCCCTGATTGGCCAACCAGCGGTGCACAGAAGCGGGTGTGTATTTTTTTTCCTCCGCCCGTTTTTAGGCTTCTGTTAAAGGGACAGTACTCTACATTTTTTGGGGGGGGGGGGGGGGGGGGGGGGGGGGGGGGGGGGGGGGTTTAATCTGTTCCCTCGAGGTCTGCTTTGGCTACTTGTGTGGGGTTTATACACCATGAACAAATATCACAATTAATCCTTACATCCCCCCTTTCTTTCTCTCTGAAATACACTGTTAACAGATTGGAAATGTATATTTGCATTATTAACAGTGGTTGCAGAGCCCTTCACCAATGTAAAAGCTACTAGCATTATATAACTTCCACACTGTCCTAACGTTGCCACGTTTTAAAGTATCAGTAGGTTTTTTTTCTCCTGGGCTCCCCTACAAATGCAGGGTGTCATGAATGTTTACAGCACTGTCCTGAAATCAAGGGATAGGGGTGCTTTGATTTCCTACGCTCCACCATAAGTTACACAGTGCAGTTCCTACAGTGCTTAGCCTGGAGTAGCATCAACAAAGGCATTGTTCTCCCTTTTATAGCTCAATGATTGTGAAGCTGTAATTTTAAGATGAAAATACCACTTAGTGTTTCACTTATTCATCATTTAAACTTTTGCGTCATGTGTTGTGCCATGGTATATAAACATCCCAAGTGTCAAATCAGACTGTAGATCCACAACTAACCAATTGGAAAATAGCTTGAGACTTCGTCTAAAATGGTGAGTTTCCAAGAGACACTGTTTATAAAAATGAAACAGCATTTGCAATTACATTGTGTACTGAGGATCACAGCCTGTGTAAACAACTGTAGTTTTTATAACTAGTTTTTTTTTTTTGGTTTCATAAAATCTTACACTGTTAAATAAACTATAGGTCTCTGTATAATACAATAAAAATTAAATAACGGATTTATTTCGTAACAGTCCCAGCAGCCAATCATATAGCAGGGGGCGGGGTTTACCCGAATACGGGTGTGAATTAAAATCCCTGTCCGCTCCCGGATGGAAGCTCCGCCTGACCTCGGCGCTGCGATGGCGGCTCTGTTTACCTGCTGTGCGAGCTGCTGCGGAGATGGAGCGTCGGGGCAGATTCCGCTCAAAGAGATGCCCACCGTCCAGCTCGACACACAGCACATGGGTAAGACCACCGAGCACAGACCCAGAGGGGTACATTATTAAAGAGGTGGTAAGAAACCAACCTGAAGTGGGCTCCTTACATTTTATTTCCACCTTAAATAGGGGCCCCTGTATGAGGCTGAAGTTCACCTTAAACGGATGTCTATATCCTGTATCTTAGCTTCTTATTGTCCGTTCCACCTTAAATAGGGACCACTGTTCGAGGCTGAGGTCCATCTTAAATGGTTGATTTCGGGGTTAAATGTGGCTTTTTACTTTCCGCCCCACGTTAAATAGGAGCCACTGCGAGATTTGAAATCAGACCCTTATTTACACGTTTCCACCTTAAATTGACCACTGAACGAGGCTGAAGTTAGATTGGAATTTTCCGTTCCACATTAAATTGACCACTAAATGAGATTAAAGCAGAGTTCCTTATTCGCGTATTTCCACTTTTTAATGTTACAAGACGGAATGTTTACTTGTATAGTTCCACCTTAAATAAGCCATTTAAAGCTGGAGTTGGGTTAATACAATTTTCCGTTCCACCTTAAAAGTGGCAGTCAATAAGTTGTAATATAGTGCCCCTTATAACATCGTTCCACCTTAAATGCTGCGGCTGGTCTCTCCAGCCATTTAAGGTGGAACTGAAAGACTAAAATTCCGGAGCCAGCTTTGGCCTCACTGGAAAGATCTACGTGGCGAGGCTGGCAGCAGCTGTAGATTAAATCGCTAGATGTCTTATTTTACAGTTGGAGAATTATTTATTGTGGATTAATATCAGTGTAAGCGAGGCTTAATGTCTTACACGTCTTTTAAGCGTTAGTTGCAGTCTTGCTGATGAATGTTTTGACTGTCCTGACAGCTGAAAATCTGCTCTGCGAACGGATTGTGTTTAAGAGTATTGACTTATAATAAACCTGCTCTATCCGACAAAGCTTAGCTCCTAGAAAATCATGTTTGGTACATACCGGGTTACAGCAGGGGTCTGTGGCCGTTTTTACTTAGGCTGAGCTCGGCTTCTGCTTTTGGTTTTTCCCAGGGACGGATGTAGTGATAGTGAAGAGTGGGAGGAGGATCTGTGGCACTGGAGCCTGTCTCGCCAACGCCCCGTTACACCAGAATAAGAGCTACTTCGAGTTCAAAATACAGTCAACAGGTAAGAAAACCATCCGGTAAATAGGGCCAAGTTGTCTCCAAACGTTTTTAGATCCCCGCTCGTTCAGAAATCAAGGTTAATTCAGCCTAATTCAGGACTGAATTTTAACAATAATTATAATTTCCCGTTGTATTTATATTTTTCCTTTGGAATTAATCTAATACGGGTTAAGGAATGTAAGAAGATATTCCAAAAAGTGTGGGTCTACAGAGGAAAAGATGTGAAATGCATTCCTATTGGGTAATTCTGAACATTAGTATTAAGTGATTTGGCTAACTCAGGGGAAAAACTCTGATCTGTTCCATGTACAGAATTTATAGGTTGATTAGTTAAACCTAGAGTTGGGGATTATTCAGGAATGTGCCTTAGCTCTTATTCTATCGGACACAACTAACCAGAGGCTTAACTTATCTGAGAAATCAGGGTTCATAAGTAGGCACCGTCACGGTCTGAGTCCGGACCCAGATCCTGTCCTCTCTGGACCTGTTACTGATAAACTATTAAGAGCGGTTTGTTTTAAATGGTATGACTCTACTCATTACGCTCCAGGAAATTACCAGGCTAATCGTATGCATTTCTGAATATCACGCGTAGAGCTACGCAGCCAATCAAATCTGTGCATTATTATGAGCGCTGTGACTCGAATGAGTGACACACACAGTTCAGGGCTCCAGACACCGGGCCAGTAAAAATAGCCCAAGGGCAGTGTTAAAAGCTCTTTTCGGGCATTGTCGGGATGACAGTGTTGTGTCATGTAAATCCGGAAACTTTAAAAATAAGGGAACGAATATAGGTTGAAGTTCTCATAATGCTGAACATGGATTCCCGTCCTTCAGCATAAAGAGCCAATCAGCTTGCCGTAAACGGATAGGGTCCCACCAACCAGGATTCTGATTGGTTCTTATTGCTGGAGATGTAAAGCAGTAAGTCAAATGCAAATACAAGTCATTAGAGATTTTATTTACATATGAACTTTTTTTAAAATCATTGTTTTATTTGTAAATTTGACTTGAAATGAAAAAAGGACATTTTGTTTAGATTATTTGATATTTATAATATTCATAAATCTTGTATATTGAAAATTAATTGAAATGGTAATTTGAAATTGCATTGTTAACTACATAAAATGTTGCTATAACTACAAGGCAACTTCAATATGCAGGATAAGGCACTGATCATAATGCAGGTTATACATTATGTTCTGGACCTTGGCCTGAGAACATCTTCTCTGGACCTTAATACATTTTAATTAATTACCCCTAAGTTCTAAGTCATTGTGCTCCACTGACCTGTACTAGGGAGCATAAATAATTTGTGTATAAACACTGTGTAACTTTTTGAGGACAGCAGGAAACTGGCTCCTCCTTGGTTTCAGCACAGTGCTGTAAATGTGAATGGCATTAGGCAGCTCTGGACAAAAATACATAATGTTACCTAGTGTCTTTTTAAAGAGGAGTGGGATTTTATTTTAATATCTCGTTCCCACGCCCTTGTTAATATTTCACAATACCTAGTAACGCAACCAGAAATTCTCCTTCTCGTGCAGGTGTGTGGGGAGTGGGTGTGGCCACTCAGAAGGTGAATCTGAACCAGGTTCCTTTGGGTCGTGACACTCTCAGTTTGGTCCTGAGACACGACGGCTCGGTTTACCACAACAACGAAGAGAAGAACCGCCTTCCAGCCAACAGCCTGCCTCAGGAGGGAGACGTGGTGGTGAGAGTTTTAGGGGACAACATGATCTTAATACTATATGGATGAGACCATTTTAACACAGGGAGCTGCTGTAATGTAATTATATTTCATCTGAATCAGTTGTGTCAGTATCCTTAACGTGCAATGCCTGTGAAATAAAAAAAATCCCCACAGAACTCCAGCTCAGCAGTGTTCCTCTGTCTTGCTCAGCACAAGTTTAGGATGCATTTTCTGCCTTTGAATATAGGGATGTTTTATATTTTTGCAGTGCATGAATGGTATTTGATCTTTAATTTATACAGGGATATATATTGCCATGATCCTAAGCCAGAAAGCCATCCAAATGAGTTGTCTTTTAAGGACAAGTTAATTAAATCCAACTTTTGAAAATGAATAGAGTGCATGGTGAAACATTGTGTGTTATACTTTACGTATTTGAACGTGAATTTTTTTTTCTTCCCCTGTGTGTGTGTGTTATTTAGGGCTTAACTTATGACCATGTGGAGCTCAGCCTGTATCTGAATGGGAAGAACATGCAGTGTCCAGCTTCAGGAATCAGGGGCACTGTGTTCCCTGTAGTTTACGGTCAGTTCATTTTTCTTTTTCACCTTTGCTTAAACAGACAAGCTTTGGTCTAAAACACTTCAACAAGAAATCACTGAGAAATGCCCTTGATAAGTTAGCGAACACAGTTAATGTGCATCTGTGATGACTCAAGCTTATTCAGTTACCATTGACATTCAGAGTGTGACCTGTGCCAAAGTAAAAACGTCCTTGATAACACAGAGGCAGACAGATGTAATGAATTCTTTTGTGTTTCAGAGGTTGTGATAGATAAATGTGAATTATTAATGGTTACACAAATAAAGATATTAAATGAAAGAGAAACGTATAGACATGATTTGGATGGGAGATATGTATATGAGATTAAATTCCCAATAATGAGGAACATTTCTATTTGTTGACTCATCATGAAAAGTTTACATAAGGTAAATACTAAATGATAATTTTAAATGTAAAAGTTGTTTAAATTTTGCTGAATATTGCTGGCCTCTGCTGTGAAACATACAAAAATCAATTCAAAAATAATGACTCAGTATACAGATGGGGATGATGAATTTGTGTGTCTCTGTTGCAGTGGATGACAGTGCCATCTTAGACTGCCAGTTCAGTGACTTCTACCACACTCCTCCTCAAGGCTTTGAAAAGATCCTGTTTGAGCAGCAGATCTTCTAAAGAATTCAGAACTTGTACAGGAGCCATTCTTAAGGCTGCACTGGAGCGATGATGTTGGAAAGGACCTTAACACTCTTCTGACTTCTGACCATTTTGCATCTGCCTTCTCTTTTGCTGCTGCCATAATCAACTGAGACACGCTTGTTTGGTGTGTGTGTGTGTGTGTGTGTGTGTGTGTGTGTGTAGAAAAATATATTGTTAAATTTCAACAGTGAAAACACTATCAAATGTCTGTTACACAAGCAACATATGAACATGTTTTATTTAATTATATTTAATGTAATATCATACATTTATTTTTTGTAATGTTTGATTTTATGTTTTCATTGAATTACCTTTTATTTAACTGTGTTTACAAAATCACATTTCCAATCACTACAGTAAAAGAACTGAAACTTGAAAGCTGGTTTAAAAAAAACCTGAATGGCTTGTTTTGTTTGCACTTTTATGTGTAATCATTAAAAATAATTACCTAATTTATTTCTATCTTATCACAAATAAGAATAAAAATTATCTCTATATATCGTTGTGAAGGTCTGTTTCTGTACATCGCCATGGTTTAGATGATGTCTCAATATTCACTTAGGAATTAAAATGGCTGATATGGTGGGGCAGTATTCAGAAAGCAATCCGTATGAAACTTATATGTTTATGAATGTCTATTGGCAGAATTACCTCGGTTTTTGGTTTTAAGAAAATACAATACTTGTTTATACCTCATTCACTGAATCACAACATTTTAGAAGGTTCTACATTTTAGAAGGACCCCTTTAATGAATCCTTAAAATATCAGCTAGTTTCTATAGATATGAGAAAAAGGATCTAACAGGGACATACAATGTAAAACTTACCAAATTATGGCTGTAAATGTGGATGCAATGCATTTTTCCCTCGTTAGATGGACCTGTCTTGGGTTTGAGGAACACAAACTGCAACCATGGCTGAAAACGTAGCTTTAGAAAATCATCGAATTAAAAGCTTTAAGTACAAAGGGCGTGATGTCGAGGTGAGACATTAAGCAATTATTTTATTTAATGTGACGTTGAATCGTTTATTTTTATTTTTATTTTTATGTTCTATAGTCGACCAAAGGCTTAAGTTGGCTTCCCTATTTTGCAATTCTCATGTCCACCTTAACTGTTGCAGGAGTTACGTTGTGACGCCCGGGACACCACAGCTAACTCATGCGCCATTTAAGGTGGAACGGAAAATTTGAAAAAATGAATCACAAGTGAATTACATCGAAATTAGAAGACTTTATTAGCAAGCTGACAGTTACTATACTTGTTTAATAATGAACAGTAATAAATACAGTGCTGTTAAACGCCTTTAGTGTGGTTTTATCAGAAAAACGCAAACAGAACTAGCTCTGTATAGGTATGCTAAACCTGACCAAGTGACCACAAACGTATAGCAAGCGTTTTAAGATTTATGGGAAAATATTTCAACTTTTAATGATTAATCGATTATTTACTGTGTCTGTACACATTATGTGGAAGTGAGAATCTAAGAAAGAGTTGAGGTACTATGAATAAAATACAGACAAAACAGCTAGCTATATATTCACTTCTAGGTCGTCCTTAACGCATAGTGCTACATTCCGAGTGAAAATTATTCGTTATTCTATAGCTAGCTTTAATTTTGAGTATACATGCATTTTAACGTCATTTAATCGAAATTCTATCACATTTTATTAATCATATTAAAGGGACATGTCACATTGCTACATAAATTAGTCGTTGAAATGTCAGACTTGGCAAGAGTTGTACAGACCTCATCAGATATATTTAGGTATTACAGATACACATGCAAATTCACCTTCAAATATAAACAAACATTGCAGTGCTCTCTGTATGCTTACATCTGTTTTTTTACTGCTGCCCTTCTATTTTTCACTTCCAGTTCCAGTTTTTACATCTGAATAATTTTCAAGGGTTTGTGTTTTTTTTGATGGGTTACAGTTAGAGGTTAGGGTTAAGGATAGCAGGCAATCATTTTACAACCATGTTTATAAAAATATATATTTACTATTTTACACTTTTACTTTATTACTCTTAAACAGTTTCTCTCTCGTTCTCTCTCTCTCTCTCTCTCTCTCTCTCTGTGTCTCTCTCTCTCTCTCTCTCTCTCTCTCTCTCTCTCAGGCAATGAGGAGACATCGAAATGAAGTGTCTGTGGAGCTGAGAAAGGTATTTAACTTTACTGTTCTCCACAAATTCCCTCAGAAATTAGTTATGATCATTAAGCATTCTGCAAGTTTACTCAGAAGTCAAAGCATGTACTCTTGAATTGTTTATATTTGTGCACTGTACATCATAAGCATTGGGTCTCTGTGTTCTTCAGGTGCTGTAAGATGTTTGTTTGTTTGTTTATTTGTTAGAACAAGAGAGATGAGCATCTGTTAAAGAAGAGAAACGTCCCACACAGTGAAAGTTTGGACAGCTCGGATGTAGACAGCGACCTTAAAGGGGTAAGACAATACAATACATATATACAATATAAATATAAACATTTAAGTGAAACATCTTCCTGTCTTGGCATAGACAGCACAGCTAAATTAAAGGGTTATATTTTTTACTCTAAATGTGTAAGACACATACTTAATGTATCCAAAGTGAAATAAAATAAATACAACGAATATGTTTTCAGCTGCCGAGATTTATTTTTGTCTGTTGATACCAGTAATGTCTCTTTACTGTTACAAGTTTCTATTTAGCATTTGGTTAAAGTCACTGGATCCTTTTGGCACTGCTGAAAAAGTACAATACTTAGCACTTTATCCCATCCATGGCCGTGAACACACACACACAATCTAGTATTGTGGGGAGATCTAATAGACCTCCATTAATTTTACACACAAGAAAACACAGTTTAATATGGATTATATAAAACAGTGATTCACAACTGAAGGGACTTCTTGAAGGTACCTGTTAAATAATTAGCTAGCTCTCTGAAGTTGGACTTTAAATCTTATAGATGTGGAATAAATATGCGCAGTGGGAAAGCCATTGCCAAAGACAAACTCAATGATGGGCATGTTGATGAGTTGTTGTTTTTTTTAATAAACTTTTTTGGCCTGGTTTTCAATAAAAGTGTGTCTTTATGATCACAGGGTCAGTCCCATAGAGAAATGCTGATGTAAAATAAACTTTTTTTTATTTTGTAACTTTTTTATGCTCATGTTAATAACTTTCTCCTGTTTTTCTGCTTTTCATCTGCAGCAGAATTTTACCCTGGAGTCCATCTTACAGGTGAGCTACACGTTCCTGTTGCTTTTCTCCTTCAGTAATGTGGGTCTCTATTTGGGTAATCAAGTAGTTTACACGTTGCTTACACGATTATAAAAATGTACATAAAAGAATAATATGTATTTTTAAATTTTGTTTGATTTACTTTGCAGCTTTTTGTCTATTATTTTACCAGTGCTATATTTGAACAGTATCTCTTTGGGCTTTGCAATGTTATGTTAGCCCTAAGCTGAGTTTAATCAGTTATGTGTTTTGATTACTTCATATATATTATCATGCGTCTATTTTACAGGATGCCACCAGTAACAACAGTGTGTTACAGCTGAGTGCTGTACAAGCAGCCAGGTACCATCGTCTGCACTCATTAAAAATAACTAACACTTGCTCTCGCTCTGTCTCTGTCTCTCTCTCTCTCTGTCTCTCTCTCTCTCTCTCTCTCTCTCTCTCTGTCTCTCACCTTTACTATCATCCTGACTATATATTCTTACATTGTGTGTGGTTTACGCTGAAAGTATTGTGTGTTGCGTGTGGTAGTGTTTCCTATTCAGTAAAATCTGTGTTTACACTGTACAGGTATAATGCAGGTGTGTGTTATGTGTCTCAGGAAGTTACTCTCCAGTGACAGAAACCCCCCTATAGATGATTTGGTTCGGTCTGGAATCCTCCCGGTTCTGGTCCAGTGCCTGGACAGAGACGATCAGTGAGTTTTAGATTGTGTGTTTATATCATGTATTATATTATATTATATTATATTAACCGCGACCCTGAAATGGAGAAGCGGAAAAGAAAATGTATGTATGTATGTATATTATATTATATTATATTATTTTCACAGCCCCTCCCTGCAATTTGAGGCAGCATGGGCTCTCACTAACATTGCATCTGGAACGTCCGCTCAGACTCAGGCTGTGGTTCAGTCCAGTAAGTCCACAGGAAGAAATTTTTACTTTAGTCCTTAGTCAGAAAATGCCTTCATCGATTTGTGTTCATTTTTTCAGAGCACAGTTTGGAAAGACATAGTGTGGTTAGGTTTCAGAGGAATGTAGTAGTGGAACTAGAGACAAATAATAATCAGAAAAATTGCAGCAAAGCCTTACAGAGAGTATACATTTTCATTTTCAAGTAGTGTGTTATGTTATTCAGGTTAAAGAACACATCTGAGGGTGGAGCACGGAGAGCCAGGAGCTAGTGTTTGGGACCATATTTGCTAAAGCTCTGATATATACAATAACTGTTAGAAGCCCAACTTTGAATGCAGTTTGTACATTCTGTGTGTGTAAATGCAGTGTGTGTTAAAGCTGTTGTGTTTAAATACTTCTGTGTTTACAGACGCAGTGCCGTTGTTTCTGAGACTGCTCCACTCTCCGCACCAAAACGTGTGTGAACAGGCCGTGTGGGCTCTCGGGAACATAATTGGTGAGCATTCGCCTTATCTGGTTAATTTTGTCCTATTTTATGACACAAAATATGTTTAATAAAATGTGGAAGAAACCTGGCTCCTATCATCAACAACTTGCCGAGTCATAAAAAACCTGATAGTTTTTGATATATTTGACCCCTGCTCCCTTCAAGGGGTCATCAAGCAAACTTCACTTTAACTAATACAGCTTGACACAATGATGGTAAGTCAGGAAGGTCACATCATCAAGGGGAGGTAGCAAGCGCAAATGGGCAAATACATGTTAGAAATAATACTGAAGTGTTGTGAAGTGTTGTGCTGTGTGTATGTGTGTGTAGGAGATGGTCCAGAGTGCAGGGATTATGTGATCTCTCTGGGGGTGGTGAAGCCCCTCTTGTCGTTTATCAATCCCACCGTTCCTCTCTCCTTTCTCCGAAACGTCACCTGGGTCATCGTCAACCTCTGCCGTAACAAAGACCCTCCACCGCCCATGGATACCATCCAGGAGGTGTGTGTGTGTGTGTGTGTGTGTAATAACACGTTAGCTACAGTTCAGAGACATGTTTCCAGCTGAATGTAAGAAGGTATGGATTGTGTCCATATTTTGTAATTACTTTAAATGTGAATAAACTCAGTAAATTGCCTGGTGTGTGATATTGAATTATACTCTGCTGAAATTAGAAGAAAGTTTAGGATAACTCAGTTTATAAATGTGATTCCAGATGCCTGCGCAGCAGTGTACATTTATTAATCTGATGTGTCTCTGATTTCAGATTCTTCCGGCATTGTGTGTCCTTATTTACCACACAGACGTTAACGTGAGTGTCGCTATTGGACGAAGCCGTCACATTTATTCTACAATGACCAGATATGTACAGTTACTCTGTCCAATCACAGTCAGAGGCAGCTACATCAGGGCCTTCCACTCACCTTCTCGCTCTCTCTTTGTCTTTCTACCTCCTCTCTCTTTATCTTTCTCTCATTTTTCTCTCTTCCTTTGTCTCTTCCTTCAATATCACCTTCTCACTCCTCCTCTCTTTCTCTTTATTTTTCTCTCATTTCTGTTTCTCCCTCACTATCTCACACTCCCCCATATCTGTCTTTGTCTTCTCTCTCTCTCTCTCTCTCTCTCTCTCTCTCTCTCTCTCTCTCTCTGTAGATTCTGGTGGACACAGTGTGGGCAGTGTCGTATTTGACGGACGGAGGGAATGAACAGATTCAGTTGGTGATTGAGTCTGGGGTCGTGCCATTCCTGGTTCCTCTGCTCAGTCATCAGGAGGTTAAAGTCCAGGTGAGTGATGTTCAGGTGCACAACCATCAACACAGAACCTCCTGTTTAAACACTTCTGGACGTGAGCTGTGTTCCTGTTTATGTCCAGTGCCATATTCACTGTAGTTTTATAAAGAAACCTGCCCTATTCCTAAGTTTATTTGATGGTGTCGAAACCCACAGGATTTTTGTGAGGAACTTAATGACTTTGTTGCAGAAGTGGACTGCCCCCTGGTGACAGGAGATATATACTGCCCTTCACTTTTAATCCTGTGTTCTTTTTTACAAGTGAAGAACCTCATGGAACAGAATCACATTCAACTCAGTTTCATACAACTTTACCTCAATCTTTACATTTACATTGTGTGGAAAGTTCATGATTAATAGACCAACAGAAAAGGTATGAAATTGGTGTGGAAGAAAATGTATTCCCTTCTCCTGAGTGGAAAACATTGCTGTATTTACCGTCATCACAGTCACAGCAGAGTAGAGTTGTAGCTTGCGTATCATAATATTAACATATTGTAGCAGCTCTAATGACCCCCAATGTCAGTGTCCTCTCACTGCTGTGGTTTAACACTGCTGTGTTCTTCTCGTAGACGGCGGCTCTGAGGGCTGTGGGGAACATCGTGACTGGAACAGATGAGCAAACACAAGCTGTGCTCAACTGTGACATTCTCTCACACTTCCCCACGCTGCTCACACACCCCAAAGACAAGATTAACAAGGTGTGTGTGAGTCTCTGCAAGAACTAGCACGTCCTCTAAGGAGAAATAAAGAGCCTGTGTCATGGAAAATGGTTACCTCTTTGTCCTAAAACAGTTCATTATTGGCTGTGTGTAACTGTCCACAGGTGTGAGTGTGTGAGTGTGTAAAACAGTCCATGTGTGTGAGTGACTGAGTGAGTGTATGAAGTGTGAATTAGTGAACTGTATTAGTCATTTCAGGTCATTTCTGTTGATCTGTTTCTCCTCGAATTTGGACTCTTCTATTCATTATGTTAGAAATGAAAAGAAATGACAAAATGGGAGATCTATGTCTTTGCTATTCCAGTGGTGATATGAGGAATATGAACTCTTTAAAGGGCATGTGGATGTTTTGTGATTTGCTTCAGGAGGCTGTGTGGTTCCTCTCCAACATTACAGCAGGAAACCAGCAGCAGGTCCAGGCTGTGATTGATGCTGGACTCATCCCTATGATCATACACCAGTTAGCAAAGGTGTATACACACACAGACACACACACACACATACAGTGAAGAGATTCATATACAAGAGTCTACAGCAATATATAACTTTTTTTAAAGGGTACGTTTTACTACTCTCTCTCTCTCTCTCTCTCTCTCTCTCAGGGGGATTTTGGGACTCAGAAAGAAGCAGCTTGGGCCATCAGTAACCTCACTATCAGTGGTAAGAAAGTACAGGTCAGTGTGCCCCCTTACACCCTTCCAGCCTGTGTCTGGCAATGAACATTGTTACCTTAATGTCATGTACAGCTGCTCCAGAGTCTCTTATTTAATTTAATGGCAGCCTCTAGGGATTATACAGTATTTTTTCTACTTGGATGTGGTTCAACTTATGCATATATGTGTGTGTGTGTGTAGGTGGAGTATCTAGTGCAGCAAGGTGTAGTACCTCCACTGTGTGGTTTGCTGGAGGTGCGGGACACACAGGTGATTCAGGTCGTTCTGGATGGACTCAAAAACATCCTCCAGATGAGCGGAGAACTGGCGAGCACTGTTGCCACCATCATCGAGGAGTGTGGAGGTTAGACATAGCGAATAAAAGACATTAGTGACCATTTACATAAAACAACTTATGGACTATTTGCTTTTAATTTTCCCTCTGGTTGAGGTGAGAACCCACAGTGGAACTAAACTGTTGGTTTCTGCTGCTGCTGAACACACCCTGTCCTCCATTAACACAGAAGGGTTTGGGTGGATCAATCTGTATTGGTTATAGTTTACAAATCCTCTGTCATTAGTGGGCGGTTCCAAAATTGGGAGCTTATGTGTGATTGGCTCTACTAGATATTATGGGAGGAGTCAGTGGGTGGTTCCTAAACCAGGAGGTTGTGTGTGATTGGCTGTAGAGGTTTCTCTTTTGCAGATTCTTTTCTGAGGGTGAAGCTTGTACAGACTGCTCTACTGTAGATCATCCCCTCATTATTCTCCTGCACTGTTTCAGCCGTCAGAATCACTCTGAATGACCACTGTATGGGGTTGTTTGGGAATGAGGGTCTTCCTTATAGTCTTTCAGGGGTTTGTCTATGTCACAGCCCCAGTGAAACCAGTGTGATGTGGTCAGTTTGTGACCAGTGTATTGATCCACACTCAACAGTCCTTGCTGCCGCAGTGCTACAATAGCAGTGTAACATAGTTCCCACTTCTAGCCTTTTTTAAAAGTGTGTTGAGGGGTTGGGAAATGTTTGTCACCCCTAAAATGGGTCACAGTTTGAGAAAGGTTAAGAACCCTTGATGCAAATAATTAGAAGGAACAGTTTTGTGATTTACTGAAATGCTCCACTGTGTGCTCAGGAATGGAGAAGATTGAGAACCTGCAGCAGCATGAGAATGAGTACATCTATAAATTGGCCTTCGAGATCATAGACCAGTTCTTCTCAGGAGATGACGTGAGTGCAGTTTCATATATGTAAAAATGACAGATTTAAATGGAAGCTGGACCAACGACAATGTCTTTGTATGGTTCAAATGAAGTTAGCCCAGGCTGGTCCAATGAACATCTGCATGCATCTCTGGTCCCTATAAGTTAAATATAGTTCAGTTATGCTTTCGTTTAAGGCCATGACACTTTAAATTCACAACCCTGTTATTTTCAGGTTGATGAGGATTCCAGCCTGGTTCCTGCGCCGACAGAAGGAGACACCTTCAGCTTTAATTCTGCGGGAAACGCGCAGACCAACACCTTCAAGTTTTAAAAAACTCACACTTAATGGGCAGATTTCAGGTGTGGGCAAACCTGGCAACCAAGTGCTTCAGCTCAGTGTCCACAGGAACATCAGCCTTTTCTTTCTTTTTCATGATTCACACTGTTCATGCGCACAGACATGGGTGTTTGGGCTTTGTATTCTGCTGCAAAGGACTTTGGGATGGACCTTTATTTTACTTCCGTTTTTTATTATTACTATTTGGTGAAGGCATCATGACCAAGAGAATTTTATGTATAAAAAGTAAGTTGTAACATTTTTATAAAGAGTGGGGTGCAAATACAGAAGAGAAACACATCTGGACTGGTTTACAAGTGAACAAGAAATAATTAACAGATAAATTAACACACGTATATAAAGTTCTGCTGCGATAGGGAAAATTGAATGTATTTTTGTTTGCAGATTGTCATTTTGTCAATTTTTTAATATTCGTGAAAATTGTGCACTGCTAACTTATTAATACTACTGTTATTAGTTCATTTACATTTTGTATAAGGAATGTATATTTTTGTGTTTTGAATGTGTATATATATATTGTTTGCAGGATCCAACCAAGGCTCATACCTATACAAACACGTTATTGCAGACAGAACCATAATTTTTCATGAGTTTTTGTCCCAATCATGCAAGCCACTTTAATGACGTCCGTCTTGTGTCAGAAAGTGATACAAGCTTCTCTTCATCGCAAGATTTTTCCTTGCAGCCGCATAATTCATATTGTCATTCCAAGAAGTGGTTTTGTTCTAAAATCTGTTCTTTAATGCTGTTCCTCAAGTCTTGTGTTTTAATAAAAGCAAGATTGAGTTGCATTACATATAGATGATATTGGTTTTATTGATTTCATTTTTAAAACTATACAAAACTTTAGAAATTGCAATATCCCAGTATCAATAAAGACACAAACAAAGGTTTTCTGGTCTTACTGATTTTACAGAGAAAACTCATCTAAATAAATCAAAAATTACATTTGTTAAAAGTGAATTCTGGATTTATATCCACATGTGAACATTGCTGTAAGTATTTGAAAGCAGTAAAGATCATATATATATGTGTGTGTGTGTGTGTGTGTGTAGAGAGAGAGAGAAATACCATTGTTATCATGAAAAACATGTATCTCCAAAAATAGTAACTTTACATGAGAAGAAAAAAACTTAAATTCCAGGAGAGGTCAATATAAAAAAATTATATTGCAAGTAATATTGCGGAATAGTTCTATTTGTCATGCAAATTTCACACAGTGTGAAGCACAGCTGAGTTTATCTATGTAAATGTATACAGAGACATTTCTCAGGTCTCCAGAACCTTTCTTCTGCGCAAAGGTTCCCTGCCGGATTTATTAGAGTGGTACACCGGGTTTTCACCGGTGTTTACAGTTTGTATTTGTCTAAAACCTTTATTTTTTTCTCACAGCGGTACGTTTTGACCTCTCTGGACGTGTTTAAATGAGTAAAGAGAAACATTAAGAATAAAAGAATGTTGTGATTTTGGCCTTAAGCTCCAGCGCGGAGAGGGTAAGTCGGGGGCGAGGAGCAACCAATCACATTATCTCAGGTTCTTTAAAACGCTACTTTTATATATATACTTCTAGAACTAAATAAGACGTGAGAAAACTTAACAAGGCTTGGGAAAGAGATTTAACAGTCATTGCCCTGAATTATTTAATGTGCAATATTTAATTTATCCAGTACAAATAAACTGTAAAATATGATTCACAGAATTACATATAAATAAATTTTTCATGGGCACAACCCACATACTCAGCTCTGCTGCTCATCTCACAAATGCATGTTCCTTACAAACGTGGCACCATTTAATATGGAAATTAACAGGCTTTTCAACAGTATAGGATTCATTGCCAAGAAGCATTGTTACAAAAAAATAATAATAATAATCTACTAAACACAAATTTCCTTACTTTTTGTGCTGTGTTTATTTATTTATCTTTTTACAAGAATGTTACTTGTTTTACCATCAATACTTCACTTTTTCCACAGTTCTCCACCATGGTTGGCCGAGTTCTGTTGGGTCTGTGTTCTGTACCTGGACCTCGTTCTGTACGGAGAGTCCAGCAGCTGTCCTCTCTGAGGAATGCCGTTCTGCTGTCAGAAAGGAAGCGAAGGAGTCTTCTGTATCCGTTCTCTGAGCTGGAGACGCACCTTTCGCGGCAGGTCGATCAGGGATGTTTCCGGCTCTTTCAGCCCAGCATGGAGGAGCTGTTTATGGCAGAGAAAATCTTCACACCTTCACCCAGACATGACATTGTCTATTCTTCATCAGCCGTCCACATAGAACATATGCCTCAGCTCGCGCAGCCGGAGGTAGAGAGGGAGAGAGGGTTTTGTTGTATATACAGGAAAGGGATGAGATCTTTCTATCACCCACTGAACAAATCACCCGAGCTCTCATTATATTAACTGCTCATCACAATAACTATTAATTAATATTCATTCATTCATTCATTCATTATCTGTAAGCGCTTATCCAGTTCAGGGTCACGGTGGGTCCAGAGCCTACTTGGAATCATTGGGCACAAGGCGGGAATACACCCTGGAGGGGGCGCCAGTCCTTCACAGGGCAACACACACACACATTCACTCACACCTACGGACACTTTTGAGTCGTCAATCCACCTACCAACGTGTGTTTTTGGACTGTGGGAGGAAACTGGAGCACCCGGAGGAAACCCACGCAGACACTGGGAGAACACACCAACTCCTCACAGACAGTCACCCGGAGCGGGAATCGAACGCACAACTTCCAGGTCCCTGGAGCTGTGTGACTGCGACACTACCTGTTGCACCACCGTGCCGCTATTAATTAATAATAGTCCGTTAATCAATTTGGAAATTATTTTTAAAATATATTGAATCTAGGGCGGCACGGTGGTGCAGCAGGTGTGTCGCAGTCACACAGCTCCAGGGACCTGGAAGTTGTGCGTTCGATTCCCGCTCCGGGTGACTTGTGTGTTCTCCGGGTGCTCCAGTTTCCTTCCACAGTCCAAAAACACACGTTGGTAGGTGGATTGGTGACTCCGTAGTGTCCGTAGGTGTGAGTGTGTGAGTGAATGTGTGAGTGTGTGTGTTGCCCCGTGAAGGACTGGCGCCCCCTCCAGGGTGTATTCCCACCTTGCGCCCAATGATTCCAGGTAGACTCTGGACCCACCGCAACCCTGAACTGGATAAGGGTTACAGATAATGAATCTGCAGTTGATGGATTTGGAATCTGTGTATTTATAGTTGTGTGTGTGTGTGTATAAATATATAAATTTACTGATATTAACATTTACTGTTTATTTGTTGAATTTAATGTACTGGGAAAAAAACACAAATACAAAGTGCATATTAAATCCGCTTAATAAATTTGTTAAGTGGGTGTTTTTAAACTTTTGCAAATGGCTGATTTTAGTTTGGTCAAAAATACACAGCATATAATAAAAGCAAGCCAACACTGATTCATCAAAGCATGAATAATAATTTTTACCTGTGCCTGAATATTGATATTATTTTGTGTGTGTGTGAGCACCAGGTGTGTTTCATAGGCAGGAGTAACGTTGGGAAGTCTTCTCTCATTCGAGCTTTGTTCTCTCTTGCTCCAGACGTAGAAGTACGTGTCTCAAAAACGCCGGTGAGGAGATCAGTCCTTAAAAGGGTTCATATTCTGAATTTTTCTCTTATGACATTTACGAGAGCCGTTGCACCAAAAAGTGTCACGATTAAGTTTTATATGCTCTTAAAGGCTGATATTTGTGAATGACATATGTTCTGATTGGCTGCCATTACTGCACCTCATTGAGAAAGCTGTAACTTCACTGTGAATGGATAGGATTCTCTGCTGTCGGATCAGTATCAAGATATATACAGACATGACTCTCTTTTGACAAAAACATATTTATTAAAATAATATATAATACAAACGTCTAGTTATTTATAAGCTTGATTTTATAGGAATGATTTAATCATTGTTTATAAATGTCCACTGCGTCCACTTTTCTCATTTTAAGGCCCTTAATATACCTCTTGTTTTTATAATCACTGTTTCTCCTCCTCTGACTCTGTCTTTGTTCTAACTGTAGGGTCACACAAAGAAGCTGAATTTCTTCACTGTGGGGAGGGCTTTCACGCTGGTGGACATGCCTGGATACGGATACCGAGCTCCAAAGGACTTTGTGGAGATGGTGGAGCCGTATCTTCAGCAGAGACAGAAGTGAGAGACGAGTCTCTTATAATCAGTGAATCCAGATCCTTTAAGATACATGTGAACACAGGTTTTATATTCCCTGTGGAAACGTGTATCCCAAGTAGGACGCTCCAGTGCAGCTGCACACGAGTCAGTATCATGCATTGGCTTGAAGGGTGTAAAGCACCAGGACACTACCTCTCTGCTTCTCACATGGCAGAATGCTATCAAAACCTTACAGCAATGTACTAAAATCTAGTGTAAAGCCTTCCCTTTCTCCTCAGCCTTGTGAGGACGTTTCTGTTAGTGGACGGAGGGGCAGGACTGCAGAAACTGGACCTGGTTGCAGTGGAGATGTGTGAAGAGTTTGGTATCCCGTATGTGGTGAGTGGCTCTTTTGGTTCTGCACCTGCTGTTAACGGCCCACAGGGGGCAGCAATGTACAACAGTTTTCCTCATGGGTTCAGTCTTTTACGTTTCTGTAGGCCTTGCGTCGCTGTTGGTGTCTCTGTGTCTTTTAATAATGTTTGGAAAAGACTAAAAGCCTTACTCCAGCGTGTATCAAATCATGTTTGGAATCATGTTTTCCCTGCAGTTTTCACTCTTCCACCAACATGTAAAAAAAGTTTGGTTCCTGTTCAAGCACCAGATTTTCAACCGTTTGACTCATTTCTACCAACACAAATAGGCTGTGGAACAAAGAGTTGTTTTAAGCTGGAACCAAACAACAGAAAAGCTCAGAGACTTGAGTTCTGGTTAGCGGAGCTGGACGAGTCATTCGCCGGTGACAAGATGGGGGTTGGTTGGTTAACCAAAGAGAATCAACATTTTAATCCTGAACATAGGGTGACCAGACGTCCTCTTTTACCCGGAAATGTCCTCGTTTTTAGACTTAAAAAATGTCCGGCCGGAATTTCACAAACGTCCGGGATTTTGTTTTTCTAGAGCTTACACAGAACTTCGAGAAGTTTCGTTCACAAACTAGTCCCGCCCTCCCCTACTCCGATTGGTTCGCTTGAGTGAGAAGGGGGCGTGGTGAAGTAGCCTAACATTTTCTGATTGGACGGTCTGGCTCTAGAGCTACCGTTATTGGTCGATAACCTTCTCTGTAAACATTTAATTGGTCAGTCTGCACGTCAGTAGTCCTTGTTTACGTCAGGCAAAGTTCCTGTACCCACCCTCATCTGGAGAAGCTTTACCGAAACGTAAATGTAAGTTCTCGGATGAATTAAAAAAGAAATTCCCATGTTTTGTGTAACAAATAAAGGTGTAAAGGGCCTAAAAGCACACAGAGCTTCAGATAAACATACAACGGCAGCGAGGGGGCGTGACCTCACCCCCCCCCCCTCTTTTTCACCATTTTTTCGTGTCCTCTTTTTCGCCATCTCAGATCTGGTCACCCTACTGAACAGAAATCACTGAGAGGAAAGGGGCTGTGTGGTCAGTGTGTGCTGAGGAGAAAAGTGCAGTCTTAACTGAGTGCCTCTTTCTCATTGTAGTTTGTGGTGACAAAAATAGACCGAACTCGTCAGGGGCCTCTGCTGACACTCCTTCTGCAACTCCGTGACTTCATTAAAGACCAGACCAGCACCTGCTACGCTCAGCCCTTCATCGTGAGGTGTGAAACACGTGTATACACACACACACACACACACACACAGAGTAGCCTTCATTCATCAAAGTACCACAATCAAACCCCTGTCTGGTTCAAGAGCTTTTAAACCTCAGTGGAACAGTTTAACAACCTGAAAACATAGTTGAGTTGCTGTAAACAATAATCAATAACAGCCATAACAATAAGAACAGCAGCAGACACTAACACTAAAAATCTGTTCTAATGGGGCTTCTGTCCAAAACTGTTATTTTTCGATGTGCACAGAAACATAGGCTGCATCTCCTCCATATTCCACTGAAGCTGATTAATCAACTGCGCTTAGATCTCTGGCTTTTCCATATTGCGTGAATGATTCAAGAATCAGGCTTATCTTTATGGTACATATATGTTTTTACGTGTATTTTGTACTCTTTTTTTTCATACTTATCTTTTAATTTTATAATTGTGTTTATGAAAATATTAGTTTTAATGATTCTACCTCTTTGGAGCAGCAGCAGCGTCCACATTTCACTGCACTTCCGTTCCAGCTACAAAAGCATGTGACAAATAAAAATCTTCAATTCTGAACAGCAAATAGAAAGGTACCAAACCTGCTTCATTAGAAATATGTTTTACTATTCAGACGCACAGTAACCGAGCCTTTAAAGTCTGCAGAGGTGTGTTCACTGTATCTTCAATGTAACTTGACCAGGAGCTGTTCCACAATGCTGGATTTATGAGTTTGCAAAATAAGTAAACCATGGATTTGTGTGGTTGTCTTCTCAAAGTTGTCTAGCAAAATGGAGAAATCCCCCTGTGTGCAGTCCCCCCTAGGGCTATTCAAACTTTAGCACATTACATTTACTGTGCTGCTAAAAGCCCTTATAATCCCTATATTTATCCTATCAACAAAACATGGAATATGAGCAAGGATGCCTTAAAGTGTCATGGTCTGATCATTAAAGCTGACCTTGAGTGTTATCCTCAGTAGCATGTCTGACCCTGGGGTCATTCTGAGTTATAGGAAATGTGCTAAGTGGCACAGTTCTTCAAATGTATGACGTAAACACACTTCTATATGTATTTCATAATTAAAGTGTATTAATTCTGTGGGTTATACGCATCGACTGACCTCTAACCTGTTATTGGCTACTTCTTTATGGCAGAGATAGAGCTCTGGGAGATATGACAAAGTGTAAATGAGATCAGATAGCTGTCAGCTCAGTGATAAGATAAGATTGGATGATAGCACAAATACCCACACTCATTCTGACACCACAGCTTGTCATCCTAGGGTCATGGTCAGGAACCCCAAGCCTGAGGTGTGTCCCTGTAGGGAATACAGGAAGTCATATTTGCCAGATAAAGAAGTGATAAGACACATTCCAGCCTGCTACTTCAGAGTCGTATACCAGTAGCACACAGTGCACTGGAGTGCTGAGATATGGTCAGGGATCTTATCACTCTCTTTTCTCTCTCATATCATCTGATATCTGTTATTATATGTAATTATTTTCTTTTTTAATGCAGCACAGTGCACTGAAGTGAAAATGTCGTATGCCCCTTTTCTGCACAGTGGAACATATTTCTTAATGAAACATCTGTGACCTGCTTTGGTCAAGACCCCATAAGCCCCACAGCAGCATTCTCCCTGTCTAAACAGCCCTGTTCCCTGTTCAGAACGCCAGCTTTCAGCACCTGTTCCTTTAAATGATAATGAGCCGCTCACTGTTCACCCCGACCCTGAGCGCATAGCAGTGAGGAGCGAGGAGAATGTTCATTCGGTTCTTTCTTCTCCGTTCTTACTCAGTGCTCTTATTTCTCGTTGTCTGTTTTGCTGCTTTTAACCTTGTCTTTGTACTATCGCATAAAAGCAGGTCCAGCACTCTGATTGGACAGACTCAGACGAGGGGGCGGGGCATTACTAACATGTCTGCTCTTGAGGTCAGAAGCGGAGCAGGATCAGATGAGAATGGCTCGTTTTATCCCGTGTTTTCTGATGTAGACAGTGCACAGAAAACTGACGGGAAGTCTTGTTTCACAGTGTGTGGGTTGGTGTTCTCCAGATCCGCACATTTATGTGAACATGCACTAAACAAGGGAGAGTTCCAGGGCGCAGTAATTGTAACTCAAAGACTCTGATGGTGCCCTTGTCGAAGTGATGTAGTCCAGTGATTCTTTGGATCGATTAGCTAACTGCTAAGAACCTAAGTACTGTCACTTTGGCAATGTGTGGAACATAAGCACATCATCCCAGTGTTAGTGGAGGGCGTTCCATCACTCCACGCAACGCAGTCCTCCTAGCCCACACTTGATCCTGGACATGGGAAACACAATCTCATGTGCAGCTGCTTCAAATGTCCTTTTGTCAGTGCATTTCTAGAATAAAAATTTACAAGTGAGGATCCACTTAAAAGCTCATCCAGATGCTTCCTGCAGAGAATGTGTAATAATGGGCATTTCCCCCTCTCTCTCTCCAGTTCTATACAGTTCTCAGGAGTCCATCTCCTTAGATGCTTTATCGCGCATGTGACCAGAAACCTACAGCTGAGCTCCAAACCCACATGAGATGCTCAAGTGTCGACAGAAAACCTGAACACAGAGCTCTGGGGGTCTGGAGGACAGAAGTCCACCAGTCTGCGAGGAGAATGAGCTGCAGGGATGTTTGTGATGGCATGATGATGAAAGCAGATGCAGATGAAGCCCACGGGTGTATAGACAGAGTGTTTTTTTTAGAGATGGACTCATGCTTCTTGTGTGAATCATGTTGAACGTGTGAAATTTGAGCTGCTGCTCTGCTGTGTACATACCTCAGACATTCATAAAACAGCTGGGGCAACAACACCCTTATAACTTCAGCGTGAATAGGCGGAGCTAACCACCCACCCCCTCAAAAAATGTGTTACAGTCAGCAAATAAACAGTAGTTGTGTATTAAAATGTGTGGCCTTAACCACTTTATTTATGTGTGCTGTAGATGTGGGTAATTGTGTTTCATTCATTTTGTGTAACCACTTCAAACACAGGGTCTCTCACTCACACCTGTGGACAGTTTCACAGCCAATCCACCTACCAATGTGTGTGTTTGGACTGTGGGAGGAAACCCATACTCACCCAGTCACTCACGCACCCCACGTCTCAAAGGTAGTGACCCAGAGAATGCCCCCCCCCCCAAGACCCTGCAATACTCAATTAAAACATGTGTAAAATGAACATACTTCAAATGCTGTCTATTTCTTTTTCTCTGAGTGTTTATTTTCTCCTGCTCCACGTCCTTTCAGACCCAGTGAGATGTTCTTCTCAGAGTGGAATGATGTGCACAAAGGGCACTCAAACATAAAAGATTTAAAGCAACACTAGGTAATATTTGTACCTTAACATTACAGCCTCAAAATCATTGTGATACTCCGCTGTAATAGGGAGAATCGAGCCTCTGTCATTGTTACACTCAAGTTACAGAAACTGAACTATGTAATTTGGAGGAGGGTAGGTAACCACTCTGCAACTGTAGAGGGAGCTTAGAAGCAAAAACACCAAATCTTACCTAGTGTTGCTTTAAATGTTAAGTGGTTTGGACAAGTTTCTTCTTTAGATATCTATATTATTTTTGAAGTTTTGTTTATTTTTCCTCCTCTGTTCTCTTCCTACGTCTTCAGAAAATGTTTTTTACTGTTCAATGTTTTACAGTGGTTTTAACTCCACTTCCGAACTTTGCACTTTCTTTCTCCAGCTCCCATTGCAGCAATTTGGTTTTTAAACTTTAACTGAGCCTCTGAGTTGAGGAGTGAGCCTTGTTCAGTGGCTGAGCTCCATCCGTGAGCTTTACAGTTAATGACCATTGTCTTTTTTACAGTCCCTGTTCAGTTCTGGCGCTCACAGCAGGTAAGCATGGTAAACAATGGCTGAGATGGAGGAGGACGTGGGTGAGGATGATGGTGGTGATGAAAGTGGTGTTGGTGCACTGCCATGCCTTGGTAAAAGTAGTAAAAGGGGCATGCCAAGGTGTAATAAAAGTACAAGGTAGTGCAATCAGGATTTATTGTACCCAAAGCTGAAACAATGGCATTTTCTTACTACCTTTACATGCTCTACGTGTTTGGACGCTGACCCCATAAAAACGTTTGTTGCAGGTTAATTTTTCATCCATTTTTTGACTCATTTTATGTGCCCTTGCAGGTATTAAAAGTTGAGGAACCCGTCAGAAGTCTCTGTGCACGTCTCATCACCCGAGAAGTAGTAGTGAGAGAAACAGAAGAAAAAAACGGGCTGCAACATCAGGATCTTCTCCATAACCCCAACTTATTCTGGAATATACGTTTAATCAAGGCATTGGTCGATTAATCAAACTCTTCTAGCCGTCTTTCCCTCATTATATCCACCACCATGGAGACAGAAGAGCCCACGTGCCATCCCAATGCCACCATCTGTGTTGGGACGTCCTGCTTGGTCCCGGAGAGCAACTTCAATGCCATCCTCAGCCTGATCCTCAGCACGGTGCTGACCATCATGCTGGCCATGGTGATGTTTGCGATGGGCTGCACCGTGGAAGCCCCAAAGCTGTGGGCACACATCCGCCGGCCCTGGGGCATTTTCATCGGCTTCCTGTGCCAGTTTGGCATTATGCCCTTCACTGCCTTCGCGCTCTCGCTGGCCTTCCAGGTGCTGCCCGTCCAGGCCGTGGTCATCATGATCATGGGCTGCTGCCCGGGCGGCTCCAGCTCTAACGTCATCGCCTTCTGGCTCGACGGAGACATGGACCTCAGGTGAGAGCCCCTCCGTCTCCAGCGTTCAAAAGAGTGTTAACAGTGAAGGTTATAGTAATATAGTCTTAGATATGGAACTCCGGGGTCCTGGGTTTGAATCTCGACTGGAGTGAATGTGCGAGTGGGAAGGAATGGCACACACGCATTTGCAATGTTGTACCTTCACAGGAGATAGCAGAACTGTTCATTAATTTTAAAGTAACTAAATGTAAAGAGACTGTTTCCTTTGGACAGGGACAGCCCTGCTTAGCCCTGGTTAACGGGATTTAAGCTGGTCCTTGCTGTTACTTAGTGGGAAAGATTTTAGAAACCTATGAGTAGAATTGTGTGTGTGTCTTGATTTAATCAGGCGTCCTGCCTCATGCTGATTAATACCTGTATATTACTTGTTTGTCTCCTGCAGTATCAGCATGACGACCTGCTCCTCTATCCTGGCCTTGGGGATGATGCCCCTTTGTCTCCTCATCTACACATCAGTGTGGACCTCAGCGGACACCATCCAGATTCCCTATGAAAGCATTGGTGAGGCATGCTCTGCTATCTCTCCAATAACAATACCACCTTAACACAGACTGCAGGGCATTTCTTTGATTTTCCGTCTGTGTAAACACGGCCAAATCTGAAGGAGGATGTTCTCTAACTGCAGAGTTAATGGCATATATTTCACACTTCATTTCACTGTGATGGCACCCTCTGGGATTCAGTCTGTGGAACAGATGTATTAACTTATATATAATCATTTACCAGAGAGTGAGTGTTTAACTTGATTTATGTTGCAGTTACGTGGATCACGTGGCGTCTCCAAGTGCACTTCTGTCTTTAAACTTAGCCACAGTGAACTTACTAGGTGTTCTGTGTCCTTTACGCATAATTGGTTCATAAATCTCTCCACGGTGCCAAACCAACCTCGAGTATTTTCTTTAGCATCAAACACCTTGTTAATGTTGAATCACTTTCAGCAGAAAGGATATCACACGATTCAGCGCATAACTCAAATACAGTGTTAAAGAGTCGAGGCATGTCCTTTTCGTTGAATATTTACGATTCCAAAATCATAAGTACAAAAACGTATAAAAGAATGTTTGAATGTTAGAATAAAAATGATAAAACTACATATAAGTTGCCCCTAGAACACTGTCTCTAACGGGAGCAGTGGACCTTGGAAACCAAAACAACGACGGCGGTAACGTTAAGCATTGTTTACTTATCGTATCTTGGCGTGTTGTTGTTGTTTGGGACTGAACACAGCTCCGTCATCAGTTCAGACAGATCAGTAGAGTTTGTTCCTTTCTTGTTGCAGTGTCCAGCTCTCGCTGGATTCTTTCATTAGCCACCAATCCACTGATTCTTCAAAAGACTACGTCTGCTGTTGTGAATCAGATAAAAACAAATGTGATCTCTGCTGTAGCTGGAGATTTTACAGATGGAGAGTTAGTGCTGGTCGTCTGCGTTAAGTGGCGTAGAGTGATGACTCTTTTTGGACAATCAGAGCTTTGCAACGTTTACACGTCATGGTTTAGTCCCGACTTGGCTCGCTATGAACCACGAGAGAGCAGAGACTTAAAAAATAAAATAAAATAAAATAAATAAATAAATAAAAAACATTTTCAGGACCAGGACCAGATGTACCTGATTGAGAAGTAGTAAAAGCAGAGACCAGTAGTGTAGTGTGGTGTAGTGTATGAAACCTGCAGTGGAAGGTGTCATTAGAGCATTTCATGAAACCCTTCGTGGTGCCATTGAAAGAAACAGTTGCGCTTTGGAATCAAACACAATGGCACCTGGCAATCAGCAGGAGCTTTCATTTTTTTGTCTTGTTTCTTACACAGTTCACAGATCCTTCTACCAATTCTAGGGTCTTCTGAGAAGAACAGAGGGTAGCACTCGTCACCTTTAGTGGGCTGTTGCTGAGCTCGCTGGGTGGACAAATCTGTCACAAGGATCTCTCTGAATTGTTTCTGTGTGAGTCTGGGTCGGACACCTTTGCCATTTCTGAGTGCAGAATGAAACTGTTCACCACAGTGACATCAATGAAGTGGTAAAAAAAGGTCTTGTACCACTTCATAGTCTTGAGAAGGACCCCCCATGTTCTCATTGTAATCGTTGACTGCGCAAGGGATCGGGACATGCGTCACCTTTCAGACGCCTTCCTCATCTTTCACTCTCCTTTCCACCTTGTCCCCACTGTATGCCTTGTGTATGGTGCTGCACATGATCACCTCTCTGCTGCCCATCCACTCGACGAAGAGCAGCTTGCCGCGTCTGTGCCAGCGGATCATGCCCCTCTGTGCGTTTCTGGGCATGTCATGACGCATCCCCTCCGTAAATTCCAGCCTGTTTATGCGGATAGTGCCACACACCAGAGTTTTTGCAGCGTACATATCCAAAAACAGCTTAGGGCTTGTGTGGAAATTGTCCACGTAGAGTTTGTAACCATTACCAAGCATAGGGTGATTCATAAGTTTGGTGACAGAGTTGAAACTCAGCCCTTTGCTCCTCTTCAGACCCATCTTGCCTTCGTACACAAAAAAGTTCCATGTATACCCAGTAGAGAGTCTGCGGGCACAAACAGTTTGTAGCCCCATTTTGTCGGTTTATTTTTCACGTACTGTTTAAGGCAGGTACGAGCCTCTGAAGCCACCATCTGTTCATCCACAGACACCTCTCTGTTGGGTTGGAAGTAAGTCTGGCATGCGGATAAAATGTCTGTGTACAACGGCTTTATCACTAAGAGTCGATCATATTCCAGGGTTCCTTTTTTCTGCAGGTTCTCCTCATATTTTTTGGGATCACAAAGGTGGAGATTCCAAGTTATGCTCAGAAAACGATTCTTGGACATGACCGAGGTGGGAAAAGGCAAACTGTAAATACTCTTCCTGCTCCAGTAGTCATTGAAAGTTTTGAGGACGTTCAAACCCGTGTATATGACGAGGCCTGTGTAGCCATACATCTCTTCCAATGTCACAAGAACCCAACTGAATTTTTTTCCAGCCTGCGCCTGCTTCTCTGCGTAGGAGTTAGTGCTGTGAACAATCGTACTGACCACAGTCGTGGACATAAACAACTGGAATAACTGCAGGGGTGTGTAGACTGACGTTTTGATGCATTGGGGGCCTGGAGGTCGCTTCGGTTGAAAGTCGATTTGAGGAGGGGCTTCATCTTCCTTCGAGAGGTCATACCATGTGTCCTCATCATCATTCGATGACGAGCGGGACTTTTTTGAAGCTGATGCTCTGACTGTAATTGACTCAGAAGCCGAGATTTCTCCGCGTCTGATTGGCCCAAACCCTCGGGGGTTGGGGGTCAAAGGGAACGGTAGCTCTACAGTCAGACCGTCCAATCCGAAAATTTTAGGCTACTTCACCGCGCCCCCTTCTCACTCAAGCGAACCAATCGGAGTAGGGGAGGGCGGGACTAGTTTGTGAACGAAACTTCTCGAAACTATATGTAAGCTCGTTTGTGAAAATCCACCCGGACACTTTTTTAAGTCTAAAAATGAGGACATTTCCAGGTAAAAGAGGACGTCTGGTCACCCTAGAATCACCCATATTCCACTGCGACACCGTGAAACCAATTTACTCACTGTCCACACAGGAGCACTTTTGTACTGTCTTCTACAAATACAGAATGCAGTCCAGCTTTTGCTCTGCATACTTTATTAGCCCCTTCCCCCTGTTCTTCAACTCTCAGGTGGTGGATCATTCTCAGTGCTGCAGTGACACTGTTTTAAGGCCCTGTAATGACACTTGTATTATGTTCCTTTGATGTGGTTCTGACATTGTTCTAATGTTCTTCTGATGTTTTTTTTAAATGTTCCTCTGATATTTCTCTGATGTTCTTCTAATGTTCCTCCTGACCTCCAGGTATTACTCTGGTGTCTTTGCTGGTGCCAGTCAGTGTGGGGATGTTCGTCAAACACCGGTGGCCCAAAGTGGCCAAAAAAATCCTGAAAGTGAGTTGGTGTCCACACACATCAAATCAACTCTGATAAAGGGGAACTCCACGTGGTTTTAAAGTTTGAACTCATTCACAGTGGTATAGTGTGAACTGTTTAATTGTAGAGTTTGTTGAGTGTGTTTTCACTGGGCTCTGATTCTCCAACCACTTTATGTGTGAAACATAAACATACTCATACACAGTGTTTCAGTGGGTTTGTTCCTTGTCTGTAGGTGGGATCTGTCATGGGCGTCCTGCTGATCGTGGTCATCGCGGTGGTGGGGGGTGTTCTGTATCAGTCGTCCTGGACCATCTCTCCCTCTCTCTGGATCATCGGAGCCATTTATCCGCTCATTGGCTATGGTCTGGGCTTTCTGCTCGCTCGGTTCGTGGGGCAACCGTGGCACAGGTACGACATTCATATACAACTCCAAACAGCAGTCAGTGTCCGGAATGACTCCCTATTCCCTATATGATTCACTATATAGTGCACTATTGTAGGGAACTGAATGATTTTGGACACAACCTCATGTGGGTGATTGCTATCTACTAGTGTACATGTGTTGTACATTGCTTTTTGCAGTGCATTGTGGGATTATTTGAGTGCACTCTTTTCAGACACCACTACAAAATGGTGGAACCCCAAAATAGTGCACTTTTGTAGTGAATAATGACATGTTCAGTTCTTATCTCTTCATATAATTCATTCATTCATTGTCTGTAAGTGCTTATCCAATTCAGGGTTGAAGCGGGTCCACAGCCTACCCACAATCACTGGACGCAGTTCAGGAACACACCCTGGAGGAGGCGCCAGTCCTTCAAAGGGCAACACACACTCACACATTCATTCACACCTATGGACACATTTGAGTCGCCAATCCACCTACCAATGTGTGTGATTTTGGAGCAGGAAGCTGCTTCAGAATTATTGTGATGATTCACTTACAGATTCCAGATCTAAAAATATCAGACTTTAGCCCTTTATTCCTATTGAAAACTGGCATGTGTGTGTGTTGTCAGATGCCGCACCATTGCTCTGGAGACAGGTTTCCAGAACTCTCAGCTCTGCAGCACCATCGTCCAGCTCTCGTTCTCTCCTGAGGAGCTGGAGATCATGTTCTCCTTCCCTTTGATCTACAGCATCTTCCAGCTGGTGTTGGCCATCATGTTGGTCGCAAGTGAGTAGCATTTTTAAAGGGCTGGCGTTTTCTGCTGTGATGAATTTCATGAATTTGTCTTTTAAAGACTCGACTGCTGCAGTGCACCTCTTTACCTGTATACGTCTCTGAACGCCTGACTGATAATGTTCCAAATGTTTTAGGATCATCCACGGGAACGTGCTGGCGGTAAAGTCAGGCATTGTTTACTCATTGTGTATTCGCGTGTTTCATTGGCCACTGCCAAGGACCATTTGAACTTCTTCAAAACCCCTCGGGGGGAATGTTACGAGTCGGATAAAAACAAATGTGAAAGCTGCTGTAACTTCAGAGATTTTACAAGTGGCGAGTTTGTGCTGGAGCTCTGCATTTTGTGGAGATTGACGGGTCTCTCCGGCCAATTGGCGCTCTGCAGGGTTTACATGTCACATTCAGTATCTCCTCGACTCGGTTGGAACTGTAAGCGAGCAGGGACTGAAAAACGTACCTGGTTCCAGGTCCAGAACCAGATTTGGGCAGTGGAGTCATGTCATTTCCATGCAGTGGAAAAGCATAATCAGTGTTTAAAAATTATAAACAACGTATCGTCCAAAGAAATGCATGTATCTCCAAAATAGTGTACATGATTTCTGTGTTTTATACAAAGCCAATGTAAGTCTGTCTCAATGTTTTCAGGTTATCAGCTGTATAAGCGTCACTGTCGGCGGAGTGGTCCTGAGGTGGACAGTGAGAACGGAGCAGCCACCATCATCTCCAGTAAAACAATGCCAGATTATGCCCTGGACAATGGCGGCTTTGAGTGCGACGAGAACGGAAACAACGACAAAGGCAAAATGACTCAGCTGTGAGTCCGCCTTTAACCCTGCCCCCTAACTCTGAGCTCTTTTAAAGACACTGGCCGGGTGCACTGCCCCTCTGTGACTGGAGGAATGAACTGCAGGTCCAAGTATATTTTTTTTATTTATTACGTGTCTTTGCACACGGTATGTCCAGATGTTTCCTTATAACAAGTGAATTCACACGTGTACACACACAGCCAGCAGATCAGGGTGTTGTGAAGCAGCTGCATATTGCCCAATGCCAAGGGGTGTACATCCCTCAGCACAAGGCTGTGGAGCTGGGTAAATGTGTTAATTTACATCTTCACAATGAACAAAATAATTAAACATCACTAACTGACCTCATTCTCTTAGCTGAGTGCCATCAAAGCCACACAGAAAATGTTCCATGTACTAAAACCTTTACACCCAACCTGAGTTCAAAACACAGTTTGACAGAGACACACACCACTGAGCACTAATCTGCGCCCTTAAAACGAACAAAATCACGGGATTATTACTGTATTATTTAACACCAGTTTCAAGATGAGTTTCCGCTTCATTGTACACACAGTGAAGTGTGTGTGTGGACCCTAGAAGGACAAAAGACGACTGTGGACACCAGTGAACATCTGGGATATTTAAGATATGAATAATGAGCATTGTTTTGTTTATAATTAAGTATATTTATGTTTTAATTGCCATTTTTCTAAACTGCTGTACTGCATTTTGAAACATGAACCTATTTTTAATATTTATGACGTTAAATGAAAATAAATCTTGCACTGTAAACACAGCATTGTTAATTGTTTATTTAATGTTCATATTAATAAAATAAAATGCTAAAATATAAACACCTTTGGTCAATGAAACAAAGCTGTTCATCCCAAGTATTCATTCATTTAATCTGAATCATGGGTGTAAGCAAAGAACACACTGGACAGGGTGCCAGGGCATCTCTCTCTCTCTCTCTCACACACACACACACACACACACACCTCTCACAGACACACACACTCTTCTCTCACAGACACACTCTTCTCACACACACACACACTTATATTGCAACCAGTGATTCTTGCAGTCCCTGGACTTAACCCAACCTTGATCAGGATTAAGCACTTAAAAAGATCAATGAATGAATGCCGTAACACTTGTAAATATTCTGAGCAGACACTGATCTTCATCTAGGAGCAGTTTCATCTTAAACTACTCAGAACCCAATGGACGAGAAGATGTCATCAATCTCACTGTTCTTTACACTGTGCGGTTTCTGTCCTTCTGTTTTTCCCCCACTTTGACTCTGTAAAGCCTCGCCTCTCCACTCTTCCTTCTGGGATTCTTGTTGAAAATTAGGAACCTTCACCTTCCTTCTGTTTTTCTTTGATGATTTTACAGTCACCTTGAAAGGGTCTTTGGCAAATGAAGTGTGTGTTCTAGATACTCTGTATCGGTTCCGCACACTTCCATAATGAGCCATAATCGTTGTGAAGCGACTTCTGAAGCAGCTTTGAGTCCTTCTTTGAAAAGAGAGAGAAGATGGAGGTGGCTTGGAATGTGTTCCTTTAAAAAACAGACACTGAATCCTTCCACAAAACATTCGGAGCGTCTTCTGAACCCTGTGGAGTAAAAAAAATAACTAAATTAACATGGAGGGGTTTCAAGGCTCTTTTCTTTTTGGCACAATCCCATTTCACCTCTAGTCCCTACCACTTAGCCCTTCTCCTCCATGGTGCCGAGGGGTGGGGGGTCTTAGTTCTTGTTGGGATAGAGGGGTGGGGTGAAGTGTGAGGGCGACATGGAGATTTTTAGAGTCATGCTCCAAACGGAGGGTTATGACGCATTGTGAATCACTGGCGAGATGCTGTGCAGTGCAACCCACAGTTGTCAGTATTTTCTCCTTTAAACACCATCATCACCATTGTATTATCTTTGTTTAACGAGGTTTCAGTGGATTATGGCCCTGTACTTCAGAACAAGCAGAAAACAGCGCTAGTAGGAGCTGATGTCTCAGTAGTTAGTTGAAAATGTCCAGTTTCACCTTAAATGTAACAGCAGCCTCCAGCACTAGAGTGTAATTGCTTCACCATTTAAGGTGGAACTGGGGGTTTTATAAGATTATAACTGGAGGTGCATTATAAGAATCTGAACTGAGCTCCATATCACAGAAGATTGAGGAGAGGGGGGTAATATCTGATTGTGGAACTCTTCTGAAGGAGAACGAGGCCCAAAATGTAACTAAAGAACAGCAGCTCCTCTGATATCACTGCAGACTGGGGCAGAGCTGCTACAGAGCAGTGCTAGTCGCCTGGGATTAAAGCACTGCTCTGTTTTATTTGTGTTCTGACGATGTATCAGGATCTTGAAGGGTCGTCCTGTTTCGTAGGGGGATATATTAAGTACTACACACTCAGCTCAAAGACTCGAGAGGACCCTCAAAATCAAGGACCTTTAGGTACGGTAGAGCGACTCATTGTTAAATACCATAAACAATGTTGTTCCTTTACTCCCCCATCAATTTCAATCTAATCACACACTCAGAGCCGAACCTGATTCCGTCTGCGTCCAAACCCATCCTCCTCCGGCACTGGAGCAGGAAACACGCCAGGACTCTTCTCTCCTGCGTTAGTTTACGTCTTCTGCACCAGTCCATCATCTCCTTTAGCTGGAAGCTCATTTCACTGAAAGAAGTCATGGTCCTTAGCAGCTTTAAGAAGGTCCTCTTCTTCTGGACGACAGCAGGGTCAGAAGTATTTGACTCCACCTGAAATGTTAGATAGAGATATTAGAAAGAAATATATTCTAAACCCGGGCGGCACGGTGGCGCAGCAGGTAGTGTCGCAGTCACACAGCTCCAGGGGCCTGGAGGTTGTGGGTTTGATTCCCGCTCCGGTTGACTGTCTGTGAGGAGTTGGTGTGTTCTCCCTGTGTCTGCGTGGGTTTCCTCCGGGTGCTCCGGTTTCCTCCCACAGTCCAAAAACACACGTTGGTAGGTGGATTGGCGATTCTAAAGTGTCCGTAGTTGTGAGAGTGTGTCTGTGTGGCCCTGTGAAGGACTGGCGCCCCCTCCAGGGTGTATTCCCGCCTTGTGCCCAATGATTCCAGGTAGGCTCTGGACCCACCGCGACCCTGAACTGGATAAGGGTTACAGATAATGAATGAATGAATATTTTAAACCTCCCCCCAAAAACAAAACCCCAGATCTTACACACAACCATATGTTCTCTTCCACAGTTCACCTTTAAGTTTATGATGTTTTCAGTCAAATCAGCCGTTAAACACATTAAAAAAGCAATTTATTGCTTTTACAGCGTCAGGAAAATGGTATTAAACAGAGAAAAGAAAAGAAAAAACATTGTGACTAATGTGTTAATTGGTTTCTTTTCTGGTTTGTTCCCCTTTCAGTAAGATTTGGTGAGTGACTGTGTATGTGTGAGAAACTGTCCACAGGGGTGGGGATAAGAGTGAGAGAGAGAGAGACTGACTGACTCAGTGGTGCACCTGTCCAGGGTGTGTTCAGGCCTTGTGCCCAGTGACTCCAGTTTACAGAGGTTGGATGAATGAATGTTCTAAAAAAATGAATAATATGTGCTCTTTCTTGACTTGAACTCAAATAAAAAAAGGTAGGAATACACACGTCTTACCTGTTTATTGACTGTGCACTGAAGCATGGACTTTATGTCCAACCCTGAGGAAGAACCTACAGAAACGTGGAGAAGAAGGAAGGACAGTAAAATTTTAATGAGTGATCCCAGGTAGTGGTGCATCTACTGTTCAAACGGTTCTTCAGCAGTGCACACAGCTCATATACACTTCACACTACACCACCGATACTCCGCTACCAAAGCTCCACCCACAGTCTATTTTCTACTTTTTTACAGATAGAGAGTTAGTGCTGGTCGTCTGCATTGCGTGGGATAGAGCAACGACTCTCTCTGGACAATCAGCGCTCTGCAAGGTTTACACGTCATGGTTTAGTCCTGACTCGGCTCGCTCTGAAGAGAACAGGGACTAAAAAAGAACCAGGATCAGATTTTCCTGATGGAAAAGCAAAAAAGCAGAGCCCTGCGGAGCGGAGCAAGTTCCATGCAGTGCCACATGATCTTTGCCAGGAGTGGTGTTTGGGATCCAAAACCAATAACCCTACATCAGCACCTCACTAATCCTCCAATACCATCAAATCCTCACAGCAATGTTCCACCATCTACTGTCAAGCCTCATCCACTAATCAAACTTACCGGTGAAATTGAACTTCCTGCGTAACACGGCCTGCCCCAGATCCACACTGGACTTCACCATCTTTTCGCTGCCCAACATCTGCATCATCTCCTGCTCCTCTCCATCCTCCTGCTTCTCCTTTTCCTCCTCAAACAGCCCAAAGAGCACAGAGGGTATCTGGCTACTAAAAGTCTTCTTTGCCGTGCTCAGCATCTGGGAGTAAACGGGGCTCAGGAAGACCCCCAGGTCAGGAGGGAGGGAGAAGCTAGTGAGGAAGGCCATGGGACAACTCTGAGCCACCAGCTGAAGAAGCTCCACGGTTTTCCGATACACGGGAACGAGAGCTCTCAGGATTCCTCGGAAAAACACCCTGCACACAACAAACCCTCTGAACTGGCGGGCCGATACTAGGTAAAAAAGGGACAGTTCTATTAAAAATTTAATTTACAAAATTCACCCGCATCGTCCTCTAAAGCGCAGCCACAAGGGGGCGTTCGCGAGGCCTTTTCAGACTCCCCGAAGTGCGACTTTTCTGTAGCTCTATGCTACTGACAAGCAGTCATCCAGCCTGTGTGACATGCTATTACGACATGTTTTTAAACCGTGTGGTTAAGTTGACAAACTGTTTTTTGCCATCTAGTGTTTACACATTTGATCTCGCCTTCAAAGAAGAGTGCTTAATGTTTGAAAAGGCCCCATAAACGCCCCCTAATGAAATTTAAAGAGTAAAACAAGTCATAATGCATTTTTACACATTTTCCCTTTGTGTGTATTTTCCCAATACAGTGCAGGCTTATGTAACGTTGTTTGTTGTGTTTACTGTTTTTATTACATTACCAGATAAAGTTTAGTTCACCTGTCTAATATGTTGTCATCCCTGTCCCCTTCATCATTGTGTGTAACAAAGCCTCACGTCCTTAATATAAGAAGAACATTCTGCCTAAAAGCACTATGTTGTCCTTGCCTTCTTTGATGCGGATGCCTAATATAGGATTAAAGTCTGAATAATGAACCTTGAAAAGCCTGAATAATGCATTTGTAATGTTCTCCTCTAGAGAAGAGGACACGCTCAGGGTTTTGAACTGACCAGAGTCGACTGAGCATGCTCACGATCACCAGGTTGAGGAGGATGAACTCGGCCAAGCGAAGGTGCCGTCTGGTCAGTCTGTCAGACAGAGTCAAGGCCCCAAGAGACAGAAGAAGAGCCCCTCACTCATCCACTCACTCCATCACATTTAACAACGCAGAAAAGGATACGAGAAGGCTTTCGTGCACTGGTCAAGGGTCCGGCACAGGAGACTGGACGCTCCCAGCAGTTTGAGACAGGTCCACTCCAGAAGTGGCTGACTGGGTACGTTGCAGAACCCAACATCTACTCCCATCTCCCTGCACAGAGGTTACACCGGGTCAGACCTCAACATCTCACACAGTAATAAATCACAGCCATTTCTAATTAAAGTGGCGTCAAACAGATACAACAGTCCATGACTAACGTAGGTCAGGACAGAACACTTGTTTGATTTATTTATTTTTGTGGATCTGTGTGGTGTGTTTGGGTGAAAATATAAACCTTGAGGAAGCTAGTTAGCTGGATTTTTGGTAATATTTATGCATAAGCATTTTTTAAAGAGTTGTATATAGCCCCAAAAACCAATGACACCAATATCTGGGACAATACATCGACAAACAAAAATGGCTGGTGTGACAGGCCTTTTGACGTCTAAACTATGAATCAGTTTTGGTGCTTTATAAGCTGCGTTCACACTGTCTAAATAATATGACCTACATCTGACATCAGTCTGAACAGATCACGCTCCTAAACTGAGCCACATGCACACAATTAAATGTCCTTCGGTTTCATACAAAGCACTTTAATAACTGAATGATACCGGACTGGTGTTTCACTGTGCACCACTGCACCTCAAATATGTTATTTTTATTCCAAATTAGTTCTACGTTAAAATACGAACTGACGTTGCTTTAACTTTAAGCACAAATTTCTTGGGTCTCTCTCAGACACGTCGTCTCCAAAGAGAAGGAGACAGGAGCCGACAAAATGAGTTAAATATTTCCATAATCCACATTTATGGAGCTTCATACCGATATGAACAACATAAAACTGATGTAGAACTACTTAGAATAAGCTCTTCTCCTGTTCCTTTTATTAAAACACTTTATACACATTTCCACGAGTTTATTTTCAAGACGGGTCCCTGGATCAAAAAGTTTCATGTGTTTTCTGTTTCCCAGTATTTTACACAAAATGAAACACAATGTTTTGGACCGTAGCGCGCAGATCATTCGCAGTGATGTAAAAGTCACGCTAATTCCGATCTGGCCGTTCAGACAGAATCACATTGCCACGGATCAGATTTCATACCTCACATTGAAAGTGGCCCAAATCTGATTTTAAAAAGTTAAATTCAATGCGATTGGTGCTGTTCACACAGAAGACACACACAGTCTCTTTACCTCTGAGTTTTATTGGGACACAGCCCCTGAAGGTCCAGTAAAACTCCCTGCAGCTTCATTTCATCCAGTCGTTTAACGCATTGCTGCACCTGCAGCACACACACACACACACACACACACACACACACACACACACACACACATAAATAATGTAAATCATGTTGTTAAATGTGAGTAAACAAGATTTAAGGCAGCTTCAAGTGCTTCAGATGCAGAACATCAATAACCAAGCTGAATCTGGCACATTTCAGTTTCCCATTCCACCTTAAACATATCAGCACATCCATACTCACCTTCATCAGGACTCAGTAACTAATACAGCATTTAAGGTAGAATGGAAAATACCATGAGGCATCAGATTTTAATTGACTTATCATTTAAGGTGGACAGAAAAATTTACATCATGAGCCAACTCTATCCTCATCCATAATGCCCACATCAGACGCAACCCCCCTCCCACACTAACACACACCTGCTTGATAGCCCTGAAAGGCTTGTGTTGTCTGAGGCCGTTGTTCACCACATAAAGGATCCGATACAGGACTCTGATCTCCGTCCTCAGAACCCCGCTCTGCAGCAGCTTCAGCACGTCATCACAGTCAGATATGAGGGTGTTTATTATATTAGCTGAAAAAAGAAAGGCGAAACACAGAGTGAAAAGCCAGGGGACACAGTGACAGCTCAAACTGAGCTTCTATATTCAACAAAAGAGAAAAGAAATAAAGACATTAGCACAGCACCATCTCCATGACAGTGTCCCTGAAGCCCTGAAAATGACCCAACCGTTGAAAAACAGGGTGAAAGGGGGTTAACAAACTATGCAGAGCAACATATAGACCACAGTTTGTAAGTTCAAAAACAAAAAGTGCTCCTGTACGGTCAGTGGAGCTGAGAGCAGGGACACTGTGTTGAATGTTAGTGAGGGGCACTTTGACAGGCTTTGACTTTGAACATTTAGTATGGAATAAACACCTGGTCCCATTTGCAAAAAAAAAAAACCCCATCGAGACAGCAAATATGTGAAATCGAGAATTTCACATTAAAACGAACTGAAAAGCATTTGTTTACGTGACTACATCTGAATTATGGGGAATTCCGAAAATTAAGTAGTTTCCCGATTAATTTAACTTCCTGTAATGGTTTGTTTTTAGCAAGACGCCATTAAAACAGCAGGATTTCTCGGTTTAGCCAGATGACTTAAAGGCTAAGCACCAGCTCTATGAAAGTGTCAAACAAATAAATACAGTGGAATTTGAGTTCCTAACTTGTGTTTATTGATAGTCAGAAAACATGATATTTCTTACTAATTCAAGGAATAATTGAATCCTTTAGCTTATTGCTAGGCTATTGTCGTGAATAATGTTGGTTATTTAGCTAGATACTGTCATAACAGTCAGTCATAACGGTGTTTTACCGCGGCGTTGTTCAGCTGTTGTCCACCAGTGACGTCACGGTTGCGTTCAAGAATTTCCGTAGCGAGCTCGGGTTTTTCCGTCAATTTAATAAAATTGTCAGTTTTAAAGCAAATTAAGCTGCTATTTTCATTTTAATTCATACTTATATCTGTCAGTAACTAAAATAACGTGAAATATTCATGGAGGTTCATTAAGTGGTGCTTAGCCTTTAAGTCCAGAATCAAGCCTGTCCAATGTAAACTGATCTGAGAGAGATTTCTAACGGACTGTCCTCATTATCCGGCCAAATAAAGAAATCCTCCTCGGGACGCTGCAGTAGCGGAGAGCAGTGGACGTGCTGTTTGACCACCCACGTGCACAACATAAACAAAGTGTAAACCCACTCTATAAACTCTCCCCTGTGTAAGACCACCCACACCTCCCCTGTGTAAGACCACCCAAACCGCACCTGTGTCCGGGCTGAAGCTGACCGCAGAGGTCGAGGCGGCACTGGGGACCGGGAGCTCCACTCTGTTCCATAGCTCCGCCGCCATGCTTCTGCAGCACAGCCGGGCAGGACGCGTGACGTCAGACTCGGTTGCCAGATTCTCGCACAGATTATCCCTCCTCGTGGGGTGAATCATTCTAACACAAATCAGTTTTTGCCTTTTACGATTTTAGCTCAATTATTATTGCCATACATGAATTGAAAAGCATTAATTTAATTGCGGCTTTCATATTTTATTATTTTTATTATATTTGTAACCCCGACCCTGAAATGGATAAGCAAAAAAGGTGATAATGAATTTATCTGTATATTGTTTCGTTATTTAAAATGTACTATTTATTTATTTCATGTTTATCTACTGGTGGTGCCGCAGGTAGCGGTTACAGCTCCAGGGGCCTGGCGTTGTGGGTTCAAATCCCGCTCCGGGTGACTGTCTGTGAGGAGTTTGGTGTGTTCTCCCTGTGTATGTGTGGGTTTCCTCCCACAGTCCAAAAACACATGTTGTTAGGTGGATTAGTGACTCAGCAATGCCCATAGGTGTGAGTGTGTGTTGCCCTGTGAAGGACTGGCGCCCCCTCCAGGGTGTGTTCCTGCCTTGCACCCAGTGATTCGGGTAGGCTCTGGAACCACTGCGACCCTGAACTGGATAAGCAGTTACAGACAATGAATGAATGAATATTCACCTACTGCAGCACAATTTTAAAATTCTATTGCACTTCTGGCGTCTCCCAGAAGATCCAGGAGTCTCCTGTGTTATATGCGGCTCCCTGATGCCCGCAAGTCAGATAAAATCTCCTGAAATCCAGAATGTGTGGCCAAGAGCACAAACAAACGATACAGTTTTAGTTTTTCAACTTGGGATGTCTGTAAATGCCCATAGTTCATAATTTAATCAACCCTTCATTTGTTAATATCTCATTAAAGAGAGAATTGCTATGAAGGCAGTGTAATGGAAAATTTTCCAAATGTGAAGAGATATCTGAAAGAGGAATTCAAAATGTCACTGAAACTCGAATGTGCAGCTACACGTTGTATTATATCTGGGCAAAACATTTTTTGTGAAACTCAGTATCCACTGCACCTTCACAGCACCCATTAGTCTCTTATCACAAATTTCTGGTTTAGGCTAGTTTTGAGAACAGAAGATATCATAAGCTCTCAGGATGGGTTTGAGCCTTGCATTTGGTGTGGAATAAACTCAGACTCAGATCAGAATAAAGCACTCACAGATGAGGGACTGTAATGAATGAATAATTAGAGGACACACTTTAGTTAAACTGAGGGAACTATTTACTGCATTAAGAAATTGTGTTGTGAGCTACACATACATTTTGGTACAATGCAGAGTATTAGACACAATGAAACCAGTTTAATGTATATTTATAAACCTAAAATCATAGTAAATTATCGGTAAAGGAGATTTCTGAGCTCAGTTCTCAGTACTAGGGTATAACCTGAGGAATTGAAAATGTAAACAATGAATAAATTCTTCATTAACAATTACTATTTGATTATCCATATAAATATAAACGTGGCTAAAATGAAAAAAAAAATGTTAAAGATTTTTGGCAGATAATGGGTTTTAGGAATTCCTCCAACTCTTCACTGGATAACTTTCTAGATGAGCTAGCACCTATCATTTTTAAGCTTCAGAGATTAGCATTAGCTTTCTCCAGTCCAGCAGTCCTCTTCTGACTCAGCACAACAGACTTGATCATTAACAAAATCAGTCATTTGTTGCACTGTGCTGTTGATGGGACTACTTGAGTGATTTCCACTCTACACAGTTGGTATAGTGTCCGTTTAAATATATGGAATGATATTGGCAATGCTAACACTTAGCTACACGGGTATAATTCTCCCAGCACAGGGTGTGTGGTAATGAAAATCTGTCCTCTGCTGTGATGGAGGTCCATTTAATGCTTTTGGGGCAACCTGGGAGTGCAGTGCGAATATTAAAACCTCGGTCCTTGATCTCACTGATGTTCATGTGGCTGAATGGCATCAAATCCTCACAGCAATGTTTCAGAATCTAGTATAGAGCCTTCCCATAAGAGCAGAGGCTGTATTTAATATAGTAGGACACACCACTATTCGATCAAATAAAATACTTCAAAAATGTTTAATATTAAAAACTTTATTTAGAAAAATAGATTCAAGATCTTTGCACGTGTACTAGGTGTAAACATGTAAAGATTTTCTGTGTAATGTAAAATTTCAATTCACATTTCAAACATGCTCCCTCAACACACATAATATGACAAAAGTGCAGTAGAACTTGAATTACAATTGGACAAAAAAAAAAAAAAACCTTGTACAGTCAATAAATATTACTACATATCTAACATTTATTAATCTGTTATAACCACTTGGTCCAGTCGAGGGTTGCGGTGGGTCCGGATCCTACCCGGAATCACCTGATGCAAGACAGAACACACCCTTCACGGGAATCAGGGAAAAAGCCTCAGACATGGTCCTTGATCCAAGTGAATATCTGTGAGTTGACTTCGTCCAGAACAGACTCCTCGCTCCGTCCTTTCACCCCCAGGCCGTGATTAGCTCCTTCCACCCAGTGAACATAGCTGGAGCTCTGCGTCTGCTCCAATACACCCTCTAGGAGTTTCTGAAGAAGAACAAGAACGAGGTGTGTACGTTACCAGATTACTCCAAATGTAGGTCTCCTATTTGTTTGTCCTAGCCTCCTTGCTTCAGAAGGTGGCTCCACTGGCAGTATAGATGCACCTTGTAGTTCTACAATTACAGATTGTAGTCCATCTGTTACTCTTCATACTTTGCCTGTCCCCTTTTAACCCTGTTCTTCAATGCTCAGGACCCCACAGAGCAGGTATGATTAGGGTGGCGTGTCACTGACTTGGTGGTGGTGTGTTAGTGTGTGTTGTGCAGGTACGAGTGGATCAGACACAGCAGTGCTGTTGGAGTTTAAACCCATCAGTGTCACTGCTGGACTGAGCTTAGCTCAACGGGGTCCTGTGGGCAGTATCCTGTATCCACGGATGAATGATTACAGGACGACCAACACAAAGTGTTTGTTCTGTTGGGTACAGTCATTTAAAGAGTAAGACATTTGTAAAAATTCAGTTTTTAAAAACCCTCACTCACTCGTTCACACATGTTGTCCACTGTCCCGGACACCAAGAGCACAGGGACTTTGGACAAGGCTCTGAGGTCTTCACTGCGTTTAACATGAGTGTGTGTTTGTCCAGGAGGATGCAGAGGGAAGGAAACACACACAATGCCTTTAAGGAGTCCCTCTTCTTCAGCGCACAACTGTCGGCCCAAAGCCACCGCGGCTCGAGCCCCCATCGAGCGACCTGTGAGAAAACAGTCAGAATGATTAAGTCTGGGAGTACACAAGCATGCTGGTGTTTGATCTACCTTATTTTCAGGATGGAATATAATGTCCAAGCTTAAACTGTGTTATGTCTGAGCAGTGGTTCTCAGCTGGACTGTAATGCAATTCATTACAGACAAAACATCAGTGTGGGAAACAACTCTCCTCACTACACGTCTTATTTCAGTGTGATCTCCTCTGTGTTAAGGTCTGATAAAATCTTGGAGCTTGTAAACTTTTTCCATGAGAACGTCACTGAATAGTTACACTGCTGAAGATACGCTAGTATTCCTTTGTGTTTAAAAAGACTCCAAGTTTATTTATTATTTTTATTTTGTGTAGAACTACTATTTTATTTAATTTGTCATTTAAAAAAAAGATTTTAAAATGGTGAACAGTCTCTGTGAGGACCAGGTAGTGAACTAAATGTGGCTATAAAATTTCTCTGGAGACTCCTTACCTTTTAATGTTTGGACACAACTAAATTGAAATCTAAAATGTTATGCAAATAAATGGTACATGGTATTTGTCTCTAATATAAAATGGTACAATTCCCTTATCTGTGCATCCCTGCCCAGCTGTGAGTTTGTCGACCCATGCCCGCACTTGATTTCACATATATTACTCCCACTATGAATTGTCACATGCCGAAACAGCACCGTCTCCCCTCGCTAAAATTTACTGTATAATGTATTCCATGCCCTGTGAAGGACTGGCGCCCCCTCCAGGGTGTATTCCTGCCTTGCGCCCAATGATTCCAGGTAGGCTCTGGACCCACCGCGACCCTGAATTGGATAAGGGTTACAGATAATTAATGAATGAATGTATTCCATTGTTGCACATGTTTGCACTCGTGGACTTTGTGTAGTCTTGTATAGGTCAGTTATTTTATTGGAACAGCTTGTTCCTGTCATTTCGTTTCACTGTGTACAGTACACACAGTATATGGCTAAACCAACAATAAAAACTGTTTTGCGCTGTGCCAAAACCAACATTGCCAGTGATAAAATCGCAGTAATGTACGTTCTTGAGTGGCTTATTGCTTTTATAAAATGGTGGTCAATATAAAATACAATAAAATACGCAAATGTTCAATTCATAAACGTATTTATTTATTTATAAACAAACATCCACAATAAAGTATTCCTCCACCACACACACATACGTTAATGGCGAGCACTGTTGCTAAGCAGCATGACGGCATAAAGCACGGCCTCTCGTGGCTTATTGATTTATTTTACAACGCTGTTTTTAAGGCCAATACTAACCGTTTTATAATATTCGTTTAAAGATGAATGGACTGAAAAAAATATAGTCTTGTGTCTCACTCGTCTGCGGAGATTTGGTAAGTGGACATCTGAGGCCTATCTAAGTAACCCTTAGTCAAGAGGAAATAAAGCACTTTAAAGCACAGGTGGGAGTAAAACAGTTATGACCTGGATATGTCAGAGACTGGAATAAATCTATTTTTTACATGGCCATGTGGGGGACCCTCTCCAGGGAACATAATCGGCTTCACTCGGGTACGACAAAGCGATTCGATTTTTATTCACGTGTGAGCTGCACTATATAAACAACTGGTAAAAATAATAAATTACCATTTTCATAAACATTTACTGCTACTTTTTAGTGGTGAATATTACTGATTGCACTTTAAAACTGCAGGTGCGTGGAGACCACTTCCCTGCTGTAAAACATTGACCGATCACTTACCGGCAAGAAAAACATTACTCAGCTCAAACCTCTCCAGGCTTTTCAAGAAATCCTATAAAAAATAAGAATGCTGAGCATCAGTAACCTAGAAGGCACTGACTGAGACTGTACTGTGTCCTCTGCTTCAGTCTTGTCATAATTGTATCAGTGCTCAATACCCGTTTAGACTCCAGAGAAGAGAGAGGATCAGAGACTGAAGCTCAGAAAATCATCACTAAAGTCAGGTGTGACAGAGGGGAGGGTTTAGTTTTAGTTGTTATTTGAAACTCCAACAAAACATGTACATCTAGTGTTAGATTGGGCCATCCTTAAAGGCTAAGCACCACTTAATGGACCTCCATGAATATTTCACATTATCTTAGTTACTGACAGATATAAGTATGAATTAAAATGAAAATAGCAGCTTATTTTGCTTTAAAACTGACAATTTTATTAAATTGACGGAAAAACCCGAGCTCGCTACGGAAATTCTTGAACGCAACCGTGACGTCACTGGTGGACAACAGCTGAACAACGCCGCGGTAAAACACCGTTATGACAGTATCTAGCTGAATAACCAACATTATTCATGACAATAGCCTAGCAATAAGCTAAACTCAAATTTAGAGGTACCGTTATTCTTGTAAATGTGATCGAAGTCGAACTCGAATTCATCCGACACTATAAACCTCCGTAATGCAGCTACGTAGCCGAGTATAATCTGAGCCACCGAGTTTAGCGAGTCAAGCTACCGTTAACTAACACCAACTAAAACAGGCGAAGTGAGTGTCCTTACCCTGTTTACCTCCATGTTACAGAGGCTCTTGAACACCTTTCGTTGGTGTCCTTACATGCCCATATTGTTGGAAAAGCGCCAGTGAAATGAGCTACAGATAACGGAGTGAGCGGATGGTCCTTTCCAAAGTGCCCGTTTAAAGTTGACAAATTTAGTCCATTTTCTGGATATTTTGGGATCTTTGGGCCATTTGTTCACAGATGTCCCACTGTACATTGAATTATTGCGGTCCAATAATTGCAGACCAATGGTCTTTTAAACCATATTCCTTGAATTAGTAAGAAATAACATGTTTTCTGACTATCAATAAACACAAGTTAGGAACTCAAATCCCACTGTATTTATTTGTTTGACACTTTCATAGAGTTGGTGCTTAGCCTTTAAAATAACAGCCACGTCAAATACACAAAATCTTGTATCTTTGAATGGTGGGGATATTTCTCAGACGTCCCTTCATTTTGTTGAGACTTGCCATTTATTTTTCCATCAGTACCAAAAACGTAACTCTAACCTTAACCCAAACATAAAGCATATATTCAGCTTAAAATGTAATGCTGTAAACGTAAAACGTAAACAAGTTTTGCTCACCAAAATGTGATATATTCCTGGTGTACACACACCAGGTATATACCTAGACGGGGTATACGTTTACTTTGTTAAATTGAATGTACTTGATGAAGCTTTTTTGAACATGTTGTTCTACATTAAAGGTTGTTCCACCATTTAAGGTGGAATAATAAATATGGAGTCAAATTCAGCCTGATTGGTGGTAAAGAATACTTTGGCTGTATGTATTTGATGAAGCTGAATTTGCCTCATTATCTGAAAGCACGCTTTCAGATAATGAGGCAATGCTGTGAGATGTGTATATTATACAGACATATCGATATACTGATATTTCTTAGACAATACCAGTCCACTCACAGCTGCCGCCCGAAAGGCCCGGACTCTGTAGCTGAGGTTGAGGCTTTTGCAGGTGAACCGGAGGCTCAGGACCCCGGCAGAGCCAAAGTATTCAGACAGAGACCTCAGAGCCTTTAAGTTCATGTCCCCTCCGGCTCCGTGGGTGAGGATGACTCCCGTCTCTATGATCTCTGTATGAGGAACCGTCAAAACCCCGTCTAGAACTTTTGTCCCAAAAGGAATGGTCACGGTCTCCTATGGAAAGACAAAACGAGATGTTTCAGGTGTTTCTCAACACTGGTCAACCCAAATTAAGAGCCCAACTCTCAACTCCACAGATCTTATAGGAGCACTTTGTAGTTCTACAGTTACAGATTGTAGCCCACTTTCATCCTACACAATGCTCAGGACCCCCACAGAGCTGGTATGATTTGGGTGGAGGATCATTCTCAGCGCTGCAGTGACACTGAGGGGTTTAAAAACTCCAGCAGCATAGCTGTCTTATCCGCACAACAGTACAACAGTCACTAACACTCCAGTCACTTCAGCGCTGTGAACCATACCTGCTCTGTGGGGGTCCTGAGCATTAGAAAACAAGGTGGTTAACAAAGTATGCAGAACAACACATGTTCTACAGTCTATAACTGCAGAACTAAAAAGTGCTCTTTTATGTTCAGTGGAACTGAGAGAATAGACAGAGAATTGAGAAACAAGGTGGCCATAATGTTATGGCTGACCAGTGTAAATAATAATATGGTCACAGACCTGGGAGGTATTCCACAAAACAAGATCTCTCAGTTTAGCCTGTTAACTTAAACTCAACTTCAAGCCTGTCCAATAGGAACAGAGGTGAGGAAGATTTCTATTGGACAGTCCTCAAATTCAGGCTTAAGTTAACTGGCTAACTGAGGAACCCCCCCCCCCAGGTTCTGATAGTTCTAAAGTGATGAAATGTGTATTAGTACTTTAGAGACATGTAATGTACATTTTAACCAAAGTCTTTGAGGAAAATCTCATCACAGAGAACAACAGAGCTTCAAAGTGTTTAAAAATAAAGTTGTGAAGACAAACAAATCCAAATTCATGCGTTTGTAACTTAAACCACTTTTCTCTCACTCACCTCCATCATCTTCACCAAGCTCGCAGTGGACGTCGACTCTACACCGCCATCTAGCGACGAGGAGCGAAACCTGCTGCTTAAAGGGAAAGGCTACCTATTTCTCAAAATCCAGTATTTAATTCCACACTTTACTGTGAAAACGCTGTTGTAGAGAAAGAATCTGACTCAAATACAGTATTTAATTTACTTCAGAAAGCACCAGAGAATCTACACTTGTGGAGTGCCCTCACATTTGTCATGCATTGATTTAAATAAATTACTATTTCAGACTAAAGTCTTGACTCTAATCTAGCAGCATTACACCATACATTCTCCACAAGTACTGATGGTAACCAAACTGTATGTTGTATACACTATGAAGCCAAAATTAGATTATGCAGTACACTAAAGTATTAATTATTTAACATGGTTTCTCTAGTTTTGTGTTTTATTTGTATTTCATGCTAGTATTTGCCCTATTATTATTATTATTATTATTATTATCTGAAAGTTATGTCTCTCAGCTGTAAAGGTACACTCTGGCTCATTTTACTGCTCTGAGGTAAAATCAGATTCGAAGGTAATGTGACTGTGGTGAATACGAACACATTTCAAATGCACGAAATGCATTAGGCATCAGCCGTGTATTCATAACTATTTTATACTGATATCTTTCTGTTTGCTCATGGTTTTTGGCCAAAGTTTTTCCAGAAATCCACAAAGAAAATTTGGAATGTAGTACATTTAATTTCAAGATTAAAAAAGGTCATATTTTATAAATAATACAAACGGAGATAAGAAAGTGCTTGCAGGGACTGGTCAGATGTGCATTATGGTAAGTTTTAGGACACAGTTTCGTCTGAAAAAGAAAAAAAAAAAAAATACGGCAGCTGTTTTAGGATCCCACAGAAAGACTCTCAGAGCTCGTCTCTGACCTAAAAAGAAAAAAAAAAGTGTAAAAATGACTCAATACGTGGCATTTTTATAATTCAGATAAACTGTGGTTATACAGAAAGTCACGGGTTTGTCAAATAATGGACTATAAAGGGTTACGCAGCGTTTGTGCAACGAGATCAAAAGCAAGTTGCTAGACCTGAAGGTCGTAAGAAAATAAAAAAGACAATAAAGTCATTTCAGAAGGTCTAGGTTAAGTAGTTTATGTGTGGCGTGTAAAATAATCTAATGCTTAATGAAGACAGTTTATTACTGGAGCGATATGTGATGGTAAATTGTCACTTCCTTCACTCTCTGTTTAGCAGGCATTAATCCTGATCTAATCTAGAGCTGTTTCTTGACAAAATTTTCAATGTGAAATGTGGCTTTATTTCATTATGATGCTGCACAGCAGTACAGTACCGAGTCTGGACCCCGTATTTAACCCATCTGTGGCAGTGAACACACACACAGACACATGCACAAAAATCAGAGTAGCTGATCTCAGCACCTGGCGAGCAGTTAGAGGTTAGGTGTCTTGCTCAAGGGCACCTCAGCTGCAGATGTTGAGGGAGGATAAAGTGCTGTTCCTTCACTCCCATGCCCCAAGTACTGTCAAAAATCTCTTTTTGGGGACCTTTGCCATCACCAGGGAGGTTCATACATTTTACATTCAGATGTGTATTTAACCTGATACTCATCATTTCATGACTGTGAGACACACAAACCTTGTTTCTGTGGCAGTAACAGGGGAACAGATCGTCTTTGGGCTGCTCTACCAGCTCCATACCATCACGAACCTTGGGCTCCGTCACCAGCAGCTTTGCATACTCCTGCATGAAGAAGTCGATGAGTGTAGAAACATAAAAGTGGTTATATTGTTATGGCTGAATGTTGTATGTAAACAAACTGCTTTTATAGTGACACCACACTTTCATTTGAGGAGACAATGTGTCCTTTATGCTCTGTGAACGTTTACAAGAAAAACGGTCAGAGAGAAATGGTCAGAAATGTCTTGACGTAAAAGCTCATTAAACTGAGATTAATTCCAATGTCCACGCAGAAACTGCTTCGAACAAAAAGACTCAAATTTTAAGAAGTAGCCACAGTGTTCATGACCTCTGCACCTCGAAAGTACATCGTGTTTTATAACTGAAAAGTGCTTTGAGGCCAGAATGGGAGTTTAAAGATTAATGTGCACAGTTTTGTGGTTATAGAGTATCATAAAGCACTCCTAAGTAGAACATTCTTAATGCCACACTGCTTGAGCCGTTCTGAAGGCAAGGAAAAAAAAAAGCAGAGGCAGATTTTTACCTACTGAGCTGATCAAACGATCTGGAAATAACCAAAATATGATTTGTTTTGTGTGGAGAGGGAGTGTGGCACGTGTTCAAGACTGTGAATAAATTCTCTGCTTTCTGAAACGACCCAAACTCATTTGTATCATCATTTTAAATTATTTGCAGTGTCATCCATTCTACACTTTAATGTGTTATAACCTTTGGACATGTTAATAGAGTTAGTACACACTGAAATGAAGACAGGAACAGACTAAAAAAAAAAAAACGCTGAAACATGCCACTTTTGCACTTGGAAACACAATGAACACAACATGCCAGAATTTAATGAGGCTGAGAAAGACTCAAGGTCAGAACTCATGGACACTGCAAATAAACACAGGGATCAAAACAATCAGCAATAATCTAGGAAAATAATAATAATAATGTTTTAGAAATTTGAGCTTGAAGTGTTGATTCTTGTTTGTTTACTTATTTGTTTGCTGTGGTTTCTAGCCTCTATTTGTGCTGCCAGTTCATTTATAACACAATCATTTAGCTTTTCCACTGGTAAATGACTGTAACAAATCTACCCACACTGATGTGATTCTGTTAGCTTTGTATTTTTTAATTTCTACTATGAAAATGACTGTGTTGTCTTGGACACAACACCTTACCGCATGTGACAGCACAGATCCTGCCCATGTACGGCCCTCTACTGGGTTTCTCAGCCTTCATGGACTACTCACTTAGGCTCTGTATCTGTCGGTTACTGCTCCCTATGTCCAGCTGAGGTTTAAGTCCATAATCTATTAATTTTAGATCCTTAAATTGAGTCTCAGTGCAATATTTACCAATTCTACTAACAAAATCTCTTTGCAAAATGCTTCAATGAGTACAGATTTTAAATTTATGAAAGGCTGCATAAAATTAGAACTACTGCTGCTCTGATCTTTTAAAAATAACCAAGTATCTCTGGAGACACACTCCTCAATAGCAACGATTTAGCTGTGGTTTAACGTGGCTAAGTGTGTACGTGCGAGTGTGTGCGCCGGTGTGTGTCGTGTCAGGACATGACTTTGCGTTAATTAACCTCGGTCTACTGTGTCCTTGGGTTTGTTCACATAAAAATGGATGGGTGCAGATAAAAGATTAGATATAGTTAGATACAATCAGTGATAAGGGGAGAGGGAAGAAAAATGTCCAGAAATTAAAACAACAGGATGAAGGATGAATCCTCACCTGGAAGAGTTTGAAGTAGTAGCAGAATATCTGGTCTCCCATCAGATGAACGCGAGCAAACCTCTGACCGTTCTGTGCGATTCTTCTGGCCTGAAGGAGAGAGAAAAGACCTCAAATGAGTAAGACATTAAAGAAACATGGAAGAGAATGTTTAGCTAGCACTGTGACATTTGGAACATCTGGCCTTCCAGGCTTCCAGACTGCTGCCACAGTGACCCTAAATCTGGACTAGGAAGAAATGAGATGAGAATAAAATGTTTTGTTTGTTTGTTTCTGTAAAACAAGGGTATGAAGTTGCCCTTAATTCAAAACAAAACAAGGAAAGATTTAGATTTAGGAAAGTTAGACTTACTCACGATTTATTAAAAACACAACATAGTGTAATACTGTAGAGAACATTAAAGCTTTTTCCACACAAATATAAAATATATACAGTGGAACCTCTACTAACAAACTTTCCAAGATACGAAACGGGCATTTGAATATTTTTTGCCTCCACCAATGAACCACGATTCTAGAAACGAACCCGAGCCTCAGCTGAGCCGGCGGCTGGAAATGGCCACTGACCCCAATAGGCGAGTCTCCCAGCGTGCCCAGACTTGAGTGAGCTTTTAAGAAGCAAATTGTAGCTTTAGCAATTTAGCATTAGTGTAAATAGCAGACATCGAAATTCGTGCTAAGTTAAGCCGTATCTACGCTTCGTCTCCCCACATTCACCGCCTACTCTCCGTTATTCCACCCACCCCCCACCTCCCGTCATACAGCCAGTGCCTGTGTTACTCCTCCAGCCAGTCGTCACGTCTTCAAGGTAGCGATGTGTAACCACTTAAAACTTTATTATTTCTTTTTTATAACTGTTACCACTGTATTTCTCTTTTATTTTTAGTAACGCTACATGTATTTTTTTTTCACAAATTTGAGTGTGTTGTAAACATATACCAGTTTAAAAAGGGTGACTTTCGGGGTGGGGGCTGGAACGCATTAATTGCTTTTCCATTATTTTAAATGGGGAAAATTGACTCGAGAAACGAATTTTCCACTTACGAACCGGGTCACGGAATGGATCAAGTTGGTAGGTAGAGGTTCCACTGTACCTGTGCCTTAAAAAAGTAATTACGTTTTATATATATATATATATATATATATATATATATATATATTTACCAAGACTGAGTAACTGTAGGGTAGTGGTGTTAGTTAAAGTGTTTGTTGTAGTGATTCTAACATACATGTCTGTGGTTTATTAGTATAACAATATACAATATATGCTGCATTGTTGTATACACTTGTACCTCTTCATCGTGGTCCTTGGCCCACTGAATCTTTTCCAGCAGGTCACTGAGGTCAGCTTTAAAGGGGATGTAGTGGACCCAGGGCTCGAGCTGACTGTAGAAATGTTCATAGTAGACAGAGTCCTGCTTCAGCACCACACTGTCTCCAGCCAGGAGATACGGCATCCGATACGCCGCCACCGTTCCATCTACGTTTATCTGGTATTTATACTGAAGAGGAGCAGACAGATACAAACATTAAGCGATGCATGATATTAGAGTTACATTGCCAGATAATTGCTTTTTAAATGTATTATTGGCATTGGGCCGATGCTTTTATTTTACAAATAATAACAGCGATTATTTCTCCTATACTACCTTCACTTTAATAGCTCACTTTAAGTTTTTGGATAGATTTTAAGATCTTACTGTTTGTTTATGAATGACTGATTTGAATAGGCTAGTTCTCATCTATCTCCCTGAGCTGGTACAACCGTATGTTCCATGAAGGTCACTCAGATCTGTTGATCAGCGTCTTCTGATTGTCCCTAAATTTAGGTTGAGGCACAGTGGACATTAGGCTTTTGCAGTTATGGCACCCCAGACTATGGAATGATTTGCGGTGGCATGTTAGACTGCCCCTCCTACACTGTCTGTTTTTAAAACAAGCCTCAAATAAACTTATTAAAGAGAGTGTAAAGCTGTGAACAGTCTCTCTCTCACAGAGGGTTAGGACAATACAAATATGTGTGTTCTTCAGTCCATCTGTTCATCTTCACAACCCATCTCTCCATGTTCTATACAACTCATTCATCCATCCACCCATCCATCTCAGCAATCATCAGATAAACAGCTATATATACACATTTATCCATTCATCCATCTCTCTACCAACCCATCCACAAATAAATCCATCTATACTTCCAGCCCACCACCCCATCAATTTAAAATTACATCCATCCTTCGCCACACATGAACCCACCTCTCTACATCTTCCCATTCCATCCTCAGTGCCCATCCCCCCACACACTCATCCCCTGACCTTGAAGAAGTCGAAGAAGGAGACGTGTTTGACGAGTGGTCCGTACAGGCTTTCGTCGTGTTTGAAGAAGAAGAAGTTGGTGAAGGCAGTGTCCAACAGAGTGGGGTTGGATCGCCCCAGTTTCACCAGCTCCAGCCTCTCTCTCCTGCTGTCCCTCCCTCTCCAGAACCCTGTTTCATTCTTCTCCTCCCACGGAGGGCCGGTGTTGCCCTGAACAGACAGCATGTCCAAACTCACCCTGCAGGAACACAGAGGAGGATTAGCAGGAACTCCCTCTGCGTTCTTCGTTCTTACTGTACGAGTGAAGTAAGATAAAGAACCAAACTGCTCTGTCGTTCCTGAACACACTGAGGGGGTCCTCCTGGCATTTTTAAAATAAGTTTAGCACATAATCTGACACATCAAGGGCACTAGATGTCTGTATAACGGTATTATAATCATAATTCCTTACTTCGAAAAGAGCAGGTACTAAAAAAAGAACCTGATTAAAGGTAACAGGACCATGCATGGGAAAAGCAACAATAGATGCCATGTGAAAGGAGTTAAAGAGTGTGGATGAGTGATATTAGTGCACAGGAACATATAAACATCATACATATGCCAGTCTGCGTATACATATGAAATGGTTGGTGTGGTACAGTGGTAACACCATTGACTCCCATGTGAGAGACCTGGGTTTGAAAAAAAAAAAAAATGTCTGGGCAACCTTGGGTAAGACTCCTAACACTGCATTGGCCTACCTGTAATACCAGTAACTTTGTAAGTCACTCTGGATAAGAGTGTATGTCAAATGCCTTAAATGTACAAAAGTAAATGAAATGCTATAAAAGTGCTATAAAACTCTCATAGAAAATTCATTCATTCATTGTCTGTAAGCGCTTATCCAGTTCAGGGTCGTGGTGGGTCCAGAGCCTACCTGGAATCATTGGGCGCAAGGCGGGAATACACCCTGGAGGGGGCGCCAGTCCTTCACAGGGCAACACAGACACACACATTCACTCACACCTACGGACACTTTTGAGTCACCAATCCACCTACCAACGTGTGTTTTTGGACTGTGGGAGAAACCCGCAATACCCAGAGGAAACCCCCACAGACACAGGGAGAACACACCAAACTCCTCACAGACAGTCACCCGGAGCGGGACTTGAACCCACAACCTCCAGATCCCTGGAGCTGTGTGACTGGGACACTACCTGCTGCGCCACCGTGCCGCCCTATCATAGAAAATATTACGCAGAATTAAATGAACAAATATAAAACTAAACTAACGTACAGTTGCGCAACTAAGCATTATGTTATAGAGTTATTATAATACCGTAAAGAAGGTATAGGCCCACATTTGTAAGTTCACAGGTTTAAGTTTAAAGTGCAAGAGCATCTTCAGGAGATGAAGAATTATGAGAAAAAGATGTTTTTACAGGTCTATTTTGCAGAAAATAATAATTTAATACCTGCCCATAGTCTCCAGCACAGACTCCGTCAGGTCGTAAGTCGGCATTACAATGTCTCGCGTGTCATTGGAGCCACACCAGGAGAAGATTGGGTGCAGGTTCTCAGAGGTTCTCCTCTTCTCCAGAGGCCAGTCGCCCAAATTCACAAAGAACTCAACATCTGGAAGCTTAACCTAAGGATTAGCGTTAAAGTCTGTGAACACTGAATGACATCGATGGAAGGGTCAAACACATGGAATCCTCACTCAGCCTCTTTTTAAACTCAGACTGAGTTCATCTGCAATGCAGTCAAGCATCAAATAATCAATTGGACTGAATGATCACTTATGAATGAGGATCAGGAATAAAAGCATACAAAATAAAACCAAAGAACTTAGATATAGGGCCTGACTGCTCTGGTTTAGGATTCAAAAACGTATCTGCAATACTTATTACTCTATAGTTATAGAGGGGTAAATAACAATAACAAATTATTAAACAGATAGATAGATAAATAAATAAATATACTTTGAAATATTGGTCAAATATTCCCATCTCTTTGATGCTGATTATTTGAACAATTTCCTAATGTCATTTCACATCACTAATGATAGTAAACACCATAAACCATATTTTTAAAATGGGTGTAGCCAGCACCAACAGGGTCTTCCCTATTGTTTCAAGTCATAGTCATGTTAAAAGGTACCATACAGAACCACTGTTTATAAACAGAGCAGTTTACAATGTGTCAGTGTCCTACTGCCTCCTAGTGACTGATCTGATAAGGAGGGTAGAAGAGTGACAGCACATTAGAGTTTGTGCATATTTATACAGGATGTAGTTAAGTCGTAATTAGATCTTTGGATGGTGAAGTGTTACTCACTTTGCGAGCGAGAGAGAGAAGAAATGCATCCATGAATATCCTGAAGCCCACATGCTCACCATATGTTTTAATGTAAACCTGTGGAAAAAATTAAATTATATCAGAAGAAGTAGGTGTACAAACATTTGATTCCAAGCAAATCTGGTCTCATTCCTAAAGGTTTGTGGTTGAAAAAGCAAAATAAATAATGAAACCCCAAAAACGGAGATAGAAGGTGTTCTGCAGATAGAGAGCAATGATTAGTGTATTCTGCTACCACCATCTTGTTCAGAAAGCCATCTGCGCTTAAGAACTCTATACATTCATAACGAATTGGCTTGTTTTTGTGACATCATTAAATGATCATTAAATGGTGCAGTATCTCTATACTACACAATTTTTATATAGAAGCCACCTCATGGCTCCTCCATGAGGGACTGCTCCACAAGGGGGTGCTCATTCACTCACTCAAATTCAGGGGGTTAAATGCTGTTTTACCTCACATCAGTGACACTCTGTATCCTTGTTTATTTTTTTAATGTGAAAAACATGCTGTGCTACATGATTGGGCTCTTTAAAGTTCCCCACGCTCCACTCGTACCAGGTTGTTTTTGATGGTGTAATGGCAGAGGCTCTGTCTCTGGCCAAAACGCTCAGGAATCTCCTGGGAATTTCGCTCCAGGTCCACTCTGGGAAAAACTGAGAGATCACGCTGGATCTGAGCAAAGGAATGGGGACAGTGCATGTGCGTTTCCCATAATGCACCACTGGACTCTGGACAGTCGCATGACTCATGGTACACTGGACCTAGAGAGAGAAAGGAGGAGAGACATATATGATGTGATGGTACAGTCTTGACTACATGTCCTCAATCCTGGGTTATGCAGGCTTATGATGTGGTAGTATTTCTAGGCAGTGTTTCCACATTGTAGTTACAGTTTCAGAATCATTGTGATTCTTCACTGAGCTGTAATAAGGAGAATAGAGCTTGTCATTGCTACTCCAGGTTCAGCACTGCAGACACTGCACTATGTAACCTTTGGTGAAGGAAGCCAACCCCCTCCCACCCCCTCATCCGCCTTAAAAAGGACATATTATACCTCTTTTAAACACGTTTTAATAGGTCTATGGGCTATACAAAACATGTTCAAAAAGTTCTTTGCACAAAATCAATCTCACATAAAGAGATCTCACCAGCTCTATTGTTGCTAGTTTCAGTACCTTTCAGAATAAGCCATTTATGCAAGTAAGCTGTTGCTGATCACGCCCCATCGCTAAGAGTTTTCCACATGTGAAAATGACAGAAAACAGAGGTGCTGTCCAAGCCCATGTGTTCGACCCTGAATGTTTGACGAAACCTTAAAATATGCTGGTGTTGGTGAAATTGTGTGAATACAGCGGCATCATTTAATGTGGAATTGAAATTTCGAAGAACTGAACTTAGCACTTAGAAATAACTATATCAATTTTAAAGTGGGGGCGGCACGGTGGCAGGGTAGTGTCGCAGTCACACAGCTCCAGGGGCCTGGAGGTTGTGGGTTTGATTTCCGCTCCGGGTGATTGTCTGTGTGGTTTGGTGTGTTCTCCCTGTGTCCGCGTGGGTTTCCTCTGGGTACTCTGGTTTTCTCCCACAGTTCAAAAACACACGTTGGTAGGTGGACTGGCGACTCAAAAGTGTCCATAGGTGTGAGTGTGTGAGTGAATGTGTGTGTGTTGCCCTGTAAAAGACTGGCGCCCCCTCCAGGGTGTATTCCCGCCTTGCGCCCAATGATTCCAGGTAGGCTCTGGACCCACCGTGACCCTGAACTGGATAAGGGTTACAGATAATGAATGAATTAATTAATTTTAAAGGGGTTATGAAATAGTAAGCAATTTTTAGACTGCACTGGTTTGTTTGGGGAAGTTTAAACGAACACTAGACAGTATAAAAACATCAGTATATGTTCACTTTTCCGCTTCAAAGTTAGTTTCCTGACACTGTGGCACTGCGAGGCTTTTAAGTTCGTAGAGAGCAGTTGTGCAGTGCACGACACCTCTAAATATATTCCCGTGGCTATGTACGTAGACTATTATTTATTAACAATGAAACCTCGAGAAGAACCGTAACAGGTTTACCTCACCGCTGTTCCTGCAGCTCAGTCTTATGGAGTCCCTTCCGCAGCTCAGTCTCTCCCTAACATGAATTGAGGGGGCCTTCGTTAATTTGTGGGGCCGGCTTTGCCTGCACAAACACCTTCGCAAATACCAGGGTAGTTTTTGCAAATTTCCCTAGTGTGACGTTACAATAAGGTATCCTCTGTCCAAACAGCTTGTAGAAGCATATGATTCCTGACACCAAAAACTTTCAACATAAAACGGATGGACGTTTTTTCTCCCTAAGCTTGGAGTGTTTATAGGAGCAGTAGAGACCAAAGTGGAAGTACAAAAACATGAAAAAAAGTGAGCTTTGCATAATATGTCCCTTTTAAATTCAGCACAGAGCTGTAAAAATAAATTACCCTCTGGAGCTCTAGGGAGAGCCCTAGATATCAGTCTTAAAGCACAAGTACCAAATAAATCCAAAACCAAATATTGTTTTGGGTACATCATCTTTCATAATCAGTAACACAAATGTAAAAACCAGAACACTAATAAAAATAAAAGAAGTTGACCTTTGAGAATGTATGGAGACTTGGCCACGTGTTTATTCTTCAGCAGAACCTTAATGTTCAGATCAGGGTAGCTGGCGTACATGCGATAGCGCACCAGGAAAGAGCCGTCCTGACGATCCAACACCTGAACCCATATCCTGGAGAATGGCTCTGACGGAGATGAAATTTTCACTTCAAACGTGTTCTCTCCAGGTGAAGACGTCAAGCTAAAAAGTGCAAACAAATAAATAAATAAATAAAAATGGGTTTGGGACATATTATTTACCCCAGGGCAGCAATCTGCTGACATTCAGTTTAGCCATAGACAAATCCTGCCAAACATGGAATTCCATATATGGGCAAGAATGTTGGCCAATGGGAGCGCTTCAACATGAATATTAACATTCTAATTTAAAGATTAATAATTAAAAATAATTATTATTCACGTCATTAGTTTTCATACTTTCATTTCAAAGCCAAAGTCACTGTTTGCCAAGCTGAATTTTTATTTTTTTACGAAGATCAAGCTCCACATTAATTTACGTTGAATTTAGCAGTTGTAAATATTCTGACGCCTCGGGAACCGTGTACTAAAACTGGCACCTTGGGAAAAAAAGCTTTAAATGACAACATTGCATTTTTCATCCTTATATAGTTGAGGACTGACTCTTTCCTTCCACTTTAAATATCGACGGTGCAGCAATTAACGTGAACATTCTGGAGAACATTCCATTCACACCATGGAATTACAAAGAAGAAGCAGTTACATTCAGGCGCGTTAGGGCTCGATTAAGTAACGGTTGCAGCATTTAAGGTGGAAAGTATACTCCTCACAAGGAGTCAACTAAACGTACAGGACACCGGTGCCCGAGGAGTCACTGTGATGAATCATGCACCATTCAGTCACGTTTTAAGGTGGAATGGAAAATACCAACAATAATTTAACTGTCCGCAGTTTGAGACGCCGCAGCAGCACGTTAACGTTACCATTTAAGGTGGAAACAAAATTCGCAAGAACGTTAACGGCTGCACAGTGTTGTTGGTAAGGTGATAAAGTGGAACAGACAATTCCCACAAGGAGTCAACTTCAGGATTCGGTGTCTGAGGATTCATAACTTTAACTGTCTTGCTATTTAATAAAGCCATTTAAGGTGGAATGGCACATTCTCATTAAGAAGTCAGTTTAGTCTTCGGTAACGGTTAGTTAGCTTTGAGCTAAAGTTACCTACTTTTTCCCGGACTCGTCCACAGCTTGGATAAAGAAGAACCTGGCCGGGAGGACGGCATTAGGCTCGAGCCCGAGTCCCCAAATTAAAGTTTTATCAGCATTAGGAGCGTTAGCCCCCACTCCATCTGAAAGACTGATCCAGAAAATCAGAGCACAGAGACCAGAGAGAGGTTTCTGCAACATCTCTTACTTGAAAAGTCTTAAAATACACGTTTAAACGGCCCCCTAAAGAGATGAAGACTGGTTTATTAGCATAAGAAGACAGGCTAATTTCGATTAGCCATAAATACTAGTACTGAACTTGAATTTCAGTCCTGTAGCCGGTTTATTCAAGAGTTATGTTTTCCCACCAGTTTTCCGCAAAATCCCGCCTCCAAGTTCATATATCTGTCGTATTACGGGTGGGAGAAAATACCACAGCTGTGGAAAAACTGGGGCTGTGTTCCCAATCTTTCAAGTGCACTAGTTATTTAGTGTGTGGGACATTTTGAAGTGGTGTTCCGAACGATATATTTTTCAGTTGTGATAAAAGGTATTGTTCTGTTAATGACATTTTATTCCACTGAATTATATAATAGCAACATTAATGCAATTATACACTTTTAAAATCATTTTAGCAATAAAGTTAATAAGAATATACAGACTTAAATAAACATAATCACTGTTTAAAAAAATACAAACAAAACAATAACAAATACACAAAATGGCTCTAGAACAGAGAGACAGAGAACAGTTAAGGTGACATTTATTCTACAAGCACACCAGTTAACACAATTGGCAATATGGTCAGTAACAATTATTGAGGCAATATCCATATATTGTGCGATAAGCCAACAAAATAATTATTGTGACAGGTCAAGGTGTTCCAAATACAGGAGGTCCTCGGGTTACGTCAGTCCCGACTTATGATGTTTCGTGGTTACGACACATCTCCCATTTACTGTATTAAGCCTTGTTTCGACTTAAGTGGTTTTGCTTCGTAAATGTCGTAACGCGAACTTCGTGTGTGGTGTGCGCGGCGGAAGAATACACGGTTACGCGGCTCGGGACCGAGGAGGATAGGTGTTAGGATAGGATAAGTGCTTACAGTATGTTATTTACGTACAGTATGTACGTATGTTCTGACTTACACCGAAAATTGGTTTAGGACGCGACGTAGAGAACGGATCAACGTCGTAAGTTGAGGACCCCCTGTATTCTAAATTTGACACTATTTTAAAGCGGAAGTAGATACATTATTTTAGAGTATTTTTGGTTCTATTTTTATATACCCTTTACAACCAAAATAGAGATCAATATCTGTTCCAAAACAGAGTAAAATAATCATGTTTAGCAGCACTAGGATTGTAGACAACTTTAACAATAATTTTATTCATACAGACTGAATGTCCTTGAATGGAGCGTCCGCATCATAACCTGTCTACTCACTTTTCACTCTTGAACACTCTCTCAGTCTGGGACTCCTCCTGCTGTAGCCCGGCAGTCACATTTGTGTGTTTTGGAGGAGTGGCTTTGGAAGGTCTGAAGGGAGGGATAGGACTATTAAGGCTGGATTTATAAAGAAGCATACACTTCTTACTTTCTTCAAAATTACCTACCCCAGCTTTATTATGATAGACACACAATGTACAAGGTAATTTATCAGTCCTGTCCCAATTCAGAGTATTGTGTTCATCTGCCAGGTTTTGTATGCAGTTCCTCCTACAGTGATCATGTGATTGGTTCTACTTTGATTTAATATGGTGAGTTTACCTCAAAACAGATGACGCAGTGATTAAAAGTTCTGTTCAGCAAATAGCGCACACCCCACCTTAGAAACTTACATCCCTACATAATTTTGTGTACATTCCTAACTTCACTCTTAGAAAAAAAGGTACAGCAGAGGTACATTATTGGTCACTAAAGGTACAAACAGTGTAAATGTACCTTAATTTTTCATTATTTAAGTGTCTCAAATAAAACATAATAAAAGTCCTGGAGATGAAATGGAGTCTATGAAATCAACACAATTTTAAAATCTACAAATATAATAGAATAAGGTACAATTATATTCTCTAATTACAGGTACATATATGTACCCTTGAGGGTACCACCACAGTGACACATTTTCTGACAGTGTTGTTTGAAGCATAATGCTGACATGGTGATAACATTTAAATGCTACAAGATTTTTTTTAGTGCTAAGTAGCTCACATTTAGAGACTGTTCCGCTAGGGGGTGTTATTCAGAGCTGCGCAACAAAGACACTTTGCGTTCTTGTTTATACATTTCAGACAGTAGATAACACAAATATCCTGGTTCTATGTGAACGTACAAAAGGAAAAAATGAGACTCATTTTCATGTGTACATCAATCAATGTTTATTTCAACTTGATTAGCATCAACATTTGTTTAATGATTTCTTTTAAATTCCAGTAATCTCTATAACACTACTGTAATATCGATAAGAACAAAAGGTGGTAGTATCCATTTAAACAAGACCGACGTTGCTGCCTTTTCTGAAGAGTCCAGCGGCTCAGAGTTTGGGGGCTTAAAGGGAGGGAACCACAGAACTCCATTCAGGATGTTGGACGGTTACCATCTCTCAACAGGTACAACATTTATAGAGGAAATCACATTTGTCAGTAATTTCTTTATAGGCTATTATGTTTCTCTCCCAAGTCTCCTCAAGTTCAACTGTACATTTTTAGTATAAAAGCTGAGAACATAGAAACAATACACCCTGTAATTATAATTATTTTCTCTGCTGCTGAGACAAACGCAATGATCAACATGAAATAAGACTCTCTGGAATTGGTTATCGGACGTTTACACATTCTTCCGGCCACTTAGCCTCAGTGCTGAATTGGTGTGAATCTCGTGGCTGTTCACACTTGGTTACACTTATCTGTTCTGTGAAGTTTGGAGCTGATTACCACTCCAGAGGGAACACAAACAAGGGACAGTTCAGCCTTAGTGTTAGCGTTAATACACGGCAGCTCCTATTTTGTTAGCCATGCTAGATCTTTTGGCTGGCCATTCTTTGTAAAAGAAGGGTTTAAAATCTAATTTACAATTTCTACTTGTCCAGATGTAGACAAATAGTCAAGACATATTTAATGTCCAGATTTTACTTTTTTAATTTAATACTAGCGCTATGCTAACAATGCTAACAAATGCTAGTCACCCAAACTGTTTCCACAAATACGGAAAACAACCAAGTGCTAAAACTTCCCCTAGTCATGACCAGATGTTCAGTATGTTCACGCACACTGTGTTTAACTGTGAACTACAATCTAATAAAGCTAAATTTTACTACATTTTAGACATGATTTTAGGTAGAAATAACATAACAAAAAATGTTTAAATCATAGACATTGTGACAGCAATTTCCCAGCTAACAAAACAGTGTCTTTACGACACCTTTAAAATATATTATAAAGAGTAGTATGCAGTACATTTTGTAGTGTTCCAGAAATTGTTTAAGGGATGTATTTTTTTACAAAGCTGTTATAACCAAGTTATGAACAAATGTGTGTGTTAATTTCTTTATTTTCCCTTAATTTTTATTCTGAAATGTATATTCTCTTAACATCAAGGAGATGCTGTTATTATTTTTTCCCCTGTCTGGGTGTTTTTCATATGCTATGTTTGACTGTGAATATCAACATCCATGATATAAAATGCTGGAGTTTTGTTCATTTTTATAATTTACATTATGTCATAATATATCATATTACCAATTTTGAGCAGCCGTAATAAACACCTGGAGTTGGTCGGAATGGATTGAAAGAAGTTTTGAGGATATATTTGTAGAAAATCTATGTTAGCATGCAAGCCTGTTAGTCATGTTAGCATTGTAGCTTCAGCACTAAGCTAAACTTGGACAATAAACATGTCTCGGCTAATTGACTAAATCCTAGCTAAGCGTAATATTGTGTAATTTAGATTTTTCTCCAAAGCCATTTCTGTAAATAAAGCTTTGAAATGGAGTGAGTTTAGTTCCTGTTTTGGCTGTGACAGCGTGTGCAGTAATGTGTAGTCCCTTCTATATTTACAAAACAGAAAGTGCAGAAAATGTGGTGGGGATTATGGGAGTTGTAGTGTTTCAGCACAAGCACAAACGAAAATTTAAGCCGATCAAACTCAATTCTACACTCAGAAATACAATCCACTCACACTCACACAAAATCTCCCCTGGGTTCAAATACTCCACGCATTACATGTTAGCACTCGAAGGATATTAAAATTCATCTAGTGCTCCTCCTCCATTTTTCCATTTAAATAACAACCAGAAGACACAGGTGAACAATCATCTGATGTGATGTAAACTTCAAATTCATTCTACGACTCATTCAAGCTTCATGGATTTGGCAGATGTTCCTCCACACATCTTCTGAACACTGAACTTCTGTTAAGCAGCAGAAAACGCCAGAAAACCAAATGACGTTAACAGGCCAGCTGAGAGCTATTGTTCGAAAAATAAAGAGAGGAATTCCTCACAGGTCTTTTTTTTTGTTTTGTTTTGTTTTTAAAATGTACAAACTTCAGCGAAACTGTGACGGACACGAACGACCAGGCTAACCGTCCGAAAGGAAGTTAGGCTAGTTCTCATCTACAGGTAACAGCTCAAAATATCAATCACGGACAGAATAAGAAGTTCATCGCTAGTTTACAGGAAAGATACTTCACCCATGTCTAGAATATGGCACATGTAATTATTACACTGGCTCCATGAATAGAAACACACCCAAGTAAGACCACGTAGACGTACACTCGGCACATATTGCCAAAATACAGTTCACTTCTCGCTTATTGTTATACGTCTAAAACCATGTTGTGTTTTATTTATTTTTTTATTCACAAACGTTTCTAGGAGAGGGTGAAGTAACTCGATTGGTTCGATCAGTAACAAAGCTGTCGCTCGAGGGACGTTGGGACATTTATGCGTCAGCTTGTAGTTCCTAAAACATTGAGTACTTTCTGAAGTAGCGCCTTTTTTTCGCAGACTTTCCGAATACAAGGGTGGAACATGGTGTGAATTCCTGGTGTGAAGACGACAGTGGTGGGTACTTTTAAAATAATACAGTATTGAAAGAAACAGTGTGGTAGCATGGCATGATTAAATAAATGGGTAAATGTTTAAATAAATATATAAATAAAAACAATATTTTGGCCTTGTAGCAATGCAGGTATACAGCTTTCTTTTTATTTATATTTTATCGCTATTTCAAAAAATATAAAGTTTTATTATATTTTTGTTATAAGTTTCTGGTACTGGCTTATATTATTAAATAAAAGTATGTTATTCTTTAATTTTCCCTTTTAAAGTAACATGCTGCTGTTGAATATGGCAGTTTTTTATGTGTTATTTTTGTATATTTTTTTATTTATAGGTCATCCATGTTGTTTCATGCAGTCTTGTTGGATTTTCTTAACGCTCAGAGTATCTACACACAGCCAAGAGCCGGTTCACTGTCTTTCACTTTCTGGGAGAATACCCCCCCCAAAAACCCAACAAAGAAGATGCTCTAATCCACAGCCTCTGAGAGGAGTAGCCCTCCCTTTCCCCCACTCCTCAACACTAACACTCTATCGGTTCATGTCCATCGCTGTCTGTGAGCCGTTCCCACTGAGACGTGTCTTTAGTCCTGTACACGTAGCCCACAGAGGGAGAGGAAGAGAGGGAGAGAGAGAGAGAGAGAGAGAGAGAGTCCCTCCGTCCCTCAGTCAAACCTCTTTACTCAAGAGTGAAGGTCCATGTCCCAGAGTAGCGCCTCCTTGTGGCCTGAGGGCAGAATTAGCCTTTGTCCAGAGGCCTCTTCTAAAACTGATACCACTTCTTGTCCTTGCATTTCAGCATCAGCTGTGGGGGAACATGAGAAAACAAGCACATCTGTATAAGCATGCTGGTCTGGAGCTGATATATAACTGGTCACCGAACTGATCAGTGTAACAGCCTCCAAAACACAACGTACAAGACAAGAAAACATTTTTTACAGAGCATGTTTAAAGACAGCAAGTGTCATTTAAAGTGCTGCGCAAGACAAGGCAAATTTCACATATTATAAATGCTTAGACTTAAGCTAAGACTTAACGGTCCAGAGTAAAACAAATCTCAACTTTTTATTTAAAATGTTTTACTTAATTATTATTTACTTAATGTATTACTTAATGAATTTCTTAAAATATATCAAGCCCATTTCAGTTCAGTCACCGAAAATCTTTAAAGATATTGAACAAGCAGAAAAGTGAGATGAACTTGATTATTTTTAACACTAGAAGCACCGAGTGCCTGTCATTTTATCACTGTGACATCCTACTGCTACCCTGCTTCTTCCCTTAAGCTCCAGCATTTAAAGGTGGCAATTCTCTTTTCTGCCAGCGGGTGTCACAAAACATTTCACATATCCTGAGGGCCGGCCTGTCTTCATGGACCACAAGTGGTCAATGGCTCCATATTGAGGAACCCTGGTTTAGGAAACTTACCTTAGAATACAGTCACTGTAGTGTCTCCAGAAAACACACAAACTTCCAACAGAATTTAGTGGATTATGAGATTTTGGAGAATTTCTTCCAACTTTAAAGCAACAATAGGTAAGATTTGGTATTTTTCATTGTACAAACTGCCCAGATCAGCATCAGCTACGTTGGACGGCTGAGACAGCACCTGGGACTGAACCAGTGATCTCAAAGTGATAAGGCCAATGTATTACAATCTTCTCAGGGTTAAGGTTAATTTGAACACACACACAGCTGTACAGTAACACAGCTGGATACATCTGGGATGTTTTCTAGTGTAAAGCAGCTCTGCTGTACCTCATGAGCGTGTTTGGAGAAGGTTTCCGCGCTGGTCATCATGAGGGCTGTCCTCTCCTCCAGTTCCCCGAGTCTCTGTCCTCTCTCGTCCAGAGCGATCCGAGCTCGAGCCAGTTCTCCCACTGCGCCGCCAGCTGCTGCCCGCATGCCCTCCACGCTGCTCTGACCAGGGATGTGCTGAGCTAAGCTCCGAGAGGCCTTCCCTGCTGCCGCCTCCCCAACTACAAACATAACACCAGACAAGCGGGGGAGAGAGAGAGGAAGATAGATAGAGAGAGAGGTGTAAATATTACTGTAATATTCACACAGCTTCTTACATTTCCCTCCTTTCTTCTTCTCTAGATCCACTTAGGGCGGTGTTAGGAGTCTCTCACGGGTGTAACCTGGTGTAGTTACCCGTTTGGAGAATTGAACCCTCAGTCAGTAAAGTCAGTGATGTTACTGAAGTGTATTGTGCATAAAAATGTGTCAGAGTGTACACATGCTACTGGGGGTATGCAGCACGTAAGAATGCCTTACTGCTTTAGGTCTCCACATATAGTTTCTGAGTCCTTGGAAGTGGAATGTGGAGTACAATACATCTTTCTAGAAGTCAGAGGTGGGTGGCACGGTGGCGCAGCAGGTAGTGTCGCAGTCCTCCGGGTGCTCCGGTTTCCACCCACAGTCCAAAAACACACGTTGGTAGGTGGATTGGCGACTCAAAAGTGTCCGTAGGTGTGAGTGAATGTGTGAGTGAATGTGTGAGTATGTGTTGCCCTGTGAAGGACTGGCATCCCCTCCACGGTGTATTCCCGCCTTGTGCCCAGTGATTCCAGGTAGGCTCTGGACCCACCGTGACCCTGATCTGGATAAGCGCTTACAGATAATGAATGAATGAATGAATGAAGTCAGAGTTCCCCCAGTTCTCTCACCCCATTACCTACAGATGTTATTTTAAACAAGAGGCTTGTGTAATAAATAAAAACTCAAGACGTGTCTGTGGAAAGTCTTCTTCCCCTTCAAAACACCACTCCATAAGAGAATACACAACATTACCCACATGACTACACACATTCAAAACTCAGGTTTGAACCAGGTATCTTTATATTTTCAGTCTCACTCTTTCCGAACTCATAGCCTAGCCACCACAACTCGACTGGGGCCATCCCCTGTTAGCCACCCTCAAAGAGTGAGAGGTCAGCTGTGCTCTGTTGAGCCCTCTGCCTTTTTTTTTTTTTTTTTTTTTTTTACATTTTTAAAACCCTCAATTTACTGATGCTAGCTAATTAGCTCACTGAAGGCAACCTCACTGTTCCCTCCTTCCCTTGTATGAATTTTATGATCTTGGAAGCACCGGCCCTCAGTTGGGTTAGCTTCAGGGAGCTAATTAGCTAGCTACGAAAACATTAGTAAAATCTAATGAGAAGTCAGGTTATAACATACATTTATTTTTTAATATAAAATTGCTTCAAAGAAATGCTGAACTGAACTTTCATTTTTGTGGTTGTTAGCTGTGTAGCCAAGCTAGCAGTCGTGTATAAAAATAATCAGTCACTGCATTCATTATGAGCTCCATCAGGAAAAGGCTCTGATGGATGACTTGGAGATGGTTCTTAGAGATAATTAATTAATTAATTGTCTGTAACCCTTATCCAGTTCAGGGTGGCGGTGGGTCCAGAGCCTACCTGGAAACACTGGGCGCACCAGTCCTTCTCAGGACGACACACACACTCTCACATTCATTCACACACTCACACCTACGGACACTATTGAGTCACCAATCCACCTACCAACGTGTGTTTCTGGACTGTGGGAGGAAACCAGAGCACCCGGAATAAATCCACACGGACACAAGGAGAACACATCACACTCCTCACAGACACTCACCCGAAGCGGGAGTCGAACCCACAACCCCTGGACCCTGGAGCTGTTTAAAAGAGACACTACCTGCAGCGCCAGCGTGCCGCAGTCCTAATTAAACAATAGACTAATTAAAAATAATAGTTTAAAGAAATATATTTAAAAATAGGATGAAAGATATAAATATGGTAATGTTTTTTCTTATGAACTTTTGAAGATTTTAATGGAAAATTGCATAAAATCTGGGAAATATCTGCAGCCAGTGTCAGTGCTAATATTCCTCTGGTCCCGCTCCAACACACTCCCTTCAGAAAATGAAGTTATGGAACATTTGAGGGCAACTGAAGTGGATTTTTCCATCTCAAAACTTCCCTGACTGAGTCATAAAAGCAGCAATGTGACCTTTTTTAACTGTAGCTACATTAGAAATGTCAATATCAGTCATTCATACACACACACACACACACACACACACATTTGTCAGAAAGAAAGGAGCACTCACAGAGCTCTTCACGGTCAAAGGTCTGAGCGTTTCCCCCGAAAAAGCCCTTGAGAAAGCCTCGGTTCTGCGCCTCAGGAGTCTCCGTGGGTGTGAATAGCTCCCCCAGCATCTCCTGCAGCCGATCGATGGGGTAATCAATCACACAATTCATCAGGCAGTCAATCAGGGGAGCGTTAATGAGACAGAAACAGAGAGGGTTACGGTCAGTACACTAGTCTCACCAGAAGATGGCAGTGTGGTAAAAGTATCAGAGCCTTCCTCTACGCCTACAGCAGCAAACGTGTGCATGTTCTGTTTGTGTGGCCTAAAGTTTGTGGAAACTTCCTCATCCAATATTTCTTCTAAGATAAAACCCACTAATTTCTGGAAAAGTCTTTTTTTGAAAGGGTTTTTCAGCCACAAGAGCATCAGGGTCTGGTAGGCTGAGTGATTAGTTACTCCTACTAATCCCAAGGTAATGAATGGAGCTCCATTACTCCAGAGAGGCAGTCCACTACTCCACAGCTCAATCCCAGGGGTATTTCTACCTCTCTAGCTGACACATTGACCTTAGTGATCTTAGGTTCAGCTTATGGCGCTTATCCACGGTATGGTCCCAACTCTACCAGACTCTACACACTGTTTGGTCCCTGGTTGGTTTTCCATCCCCAGAGCTCCCCCTTAAAATTTATCCAGTGTCGCCTTTGGAAACCACAACAACGGTGGCGGTAACATTAAACGTTTACTCATTGTGTATTGGGGTGTTGTTGTTGTTGTTGTTGTTGGGGACTGAACACAGCTCAGTGTGTTCAGACAGATCAGTAGAGTTTGTTCCTTCTTAGTTGCAGCGTCCAGCTCTGGCTGGATTATTTCATCGGCCACCGATACAAGGAGCGTTTGAACCTCTTCAAAAGACCACAGCATAACTTTACGAGCTGCTGTTGAGAGTCGGATAAAAAACAAATGTGATCTCTGCTGTAGCTGGAGATTTTACAGATGGAGAGTTAGTGCTGGTCGTCTGCACTGCGTGGCGTTAAGTGACGACTCTCTCTGGACAATCAGCGCTCTGCAAGGTTTACACGCCACGGTTTAGTCGTTCTGAACCATGAGAGAACAGGGACTAAGTAAAGAAATCAGTTCCAGGACCAGGACCAGATTTACCGGACAGAGAAGGAAGCTGAGTAGAATGGGGACCATACAGTGTAAAAGTACAGATGCCAATTAAATGCACAATCATTCATTCAGATTTAGATTTGGATCCAGAGAATCCAGTGAATTTCAGAGATTAGAAACCCTTCAGATTTCAAACATCATTGTTACCCATGTGTAGCTTTGTCCTGAGATGAACAGAGTCTGTTTTCTTTATTTTAGCCGACCAATAACCACAGAGTGAGACATGACCTTCATGTTTATTCCTAAATCCGTGTCCAGGTTAAACCTGGCTCTGAATACTTGCCCTGCAAGTAAGATCAGAGCATGGTGTGTGTGTGCGTGTGTGTGTGTGTGTGTGAGAGAGAGAGATAATATAAAAGCTAGTGAGGTGCAGCAGGACTCAGTTCAGCAACGCTCAAAGCATCCATGACAAGCATGACATTTCACTTCAGTAGGCAGTGTCTCTCTCTCTCTCTCTCTCTCTCTCTCTCATTCTTTCTCATTCTTTCTCACCCCCCACCCTCACTCACCCACACACACATGTACACCCCCACTGAAAATGTGCTCACAATACACACACCCACACCATCCACCCTCATCAGCACATACACCAGCACATCAAACGGCAACCGTGCCTCTATTTATGCCGTGTTCTGCCTGTTCCAAACATTAAACTAATAATCCCTGAACAGTTCAACGTGTCTAGCATCAACAGATAAAGGGCCCTGATTTGTTTAAAGCCAGTGGAGAAATACATTTATTTCAGATACTAACAGATCTCTTTTGTAGCTGGTAAAGGTGGAAATGCCAGGGCAACAGGGGGGTCAAGAGGGGGTCCTCACTTCCTTTTTTCTAGGATGAAGAAAAAGTAAATTGGCCATGTTGACTAAAGATTGGCCTAAGTTATCTATATTAATGCCAGTACTGTAGGTTTTATAAGGTTCATTTAATAGGTTTTATGCTTTAATAGGTTCAATAGCTTTTATGGCACGGACACAGTAATGGGAAACCCTTTATTCCACAGCATGGTTCAGGGGAGACGCTGTGAAGACACTGTCTCGGGTGTAAGACATTTCCTTCGTCATGTGAATAATGTCTGTAGAGGAAGAGCTGTGGCGTAAAACATGTCCACTCAGGGTAGCTGGAAACGTCCAGGACTCCTAGCCATTTATTTCAATGGGAAAATATTTATGTCCCATTCTAATGCATTTATTCTGCTGGGAGTTTTCTCTAAATCTGCTTTCAGAACAGTGTTACATTTCGGCAGCTGCTTTGGATTTAGTTTTAGTATTTTTACTATTTTAGAGGTATTATTTATTACTAACTTTCATAAAGAATTGCTTAACAATTGTTACATTTAAAAACGTTAAAATCCAAAATGACGGAAGGAATATGGCAACTTTTTCTTCAGATACATTTAGAGTTTATTTAACGTTAATATTTTAAGTTCAAAGCTGCTGCAGAACACATAGCAAACTGAGACTGAGTCGATTCCAAGAGATTCAACTCTATGAATCATTAGCCAACAGTTGATACAAGCGACTCCCAGATGCTGGTAGATTCTGCCTGCTCTCATCGCCTTGACAACAGTAAACAGACAGAGCATTTTCCTGGTTTTATTTCCTTGCGATTTTCTGTTTTCTAATTAAAAATAATGGGTAAATTATCAATATTCAAATTATTGTTGTCATTTAGTTCTTGTCTAGTTTTCAATGTGATATTTTTCATCATAGTTTTTGGTATCGAGATTAACCCTGCTTCTGTATTATGTGGGATTATTTTTTTATCTAATTACATTCCTCAATTAAAGAATCTGAGCCACTGAGGGTCCCACTACGGAGACACTGCCTGTATTTCTGAGTGTTCAGTGCAAAACCCATTAGTGTGGACCAACTATTTTTGACAGTCATGTGCCACTGAGGAAAAGGGTTTTGCCATGTACTTCCTTATATGGGCACTGCACTGAGAAGAGAATGAAGACCCGAATGAAACTGGGATGAAATCAGACACACACCTGCAGATTGTCACACATCTCCTGGCTGTAGGTGATGCGCTGGATCTCCGTGGGCGAGCTGAGGTAGAGGGCCTGCCCTCCGTTGGTGAAACAGAAGGTTCTGGCAATGCGCATGTCCGTCAGTGGCAGGTAGTGGACGTCCAGCAGTGGCCTTAAGCTGGGCAGACTGTAACAAACACACACCGCATGCACTTTAGCATCACCAATCAATTAATAAACCCAGTCTAACCCAATCTAATCCATCAGTACCCAGCTGTTCCCTCCAGGAATGACACTGGGATTAACAGTCTGTTTAGTATTCAAGGTAATAGGAATAAAATTAGGACACTCAATGCTGACAAAGATTTAACCTTCACAGGATCAACTTAGGCCCTGTCCACGTTACCCATAAATACGACACTGCTGACAACAGTGTTTTTAAAAACTTCCATTTTCAGTTACATAAAACAACTGTGAAGGTGAGATCACGACAACCTTCGCTTTTAAATCTGTCTGGATCTGTGTAGAAGGGGCATTAATGTCACTAAACGTGACAGTCCTGGACTGACATTAATTCTCAATATTAACTCAGTTTGTGAAGTCTGTGTTGGAAGCAAGAGAAATGGCCAGTGTAATGATCTGAGGGCCACATTGTGATGGTTATGTTTTGGTCAGTGTCCAAAACTCAGGTCTTGTGGGGAGTTCCTGGTGTGCAGTGGTAGGTACCGACCAGAAGTTGTTTAGGGTCGGATGACCGGTGACTGGCGACAGGGCCCTGGGCGCCCAAGCTCCACTGCTGTGTGAGGGGAGTGAAGGGGTCAGTGTGGGTACACAGCTCCATCCACAGAGATGGATTCTCTTCTGATCGGAACAGACCAGACAGACCCTCGCTTTCACTCTCTCTACCATCAGTGAGACTCTGGGCCCAGGATCGTGTCGCCCGTCACCGGTCATACTTCCTCTGACCACTTATGTTCGGTACTGACCACGGCAAACCAGGAACACCCCACGAGACCTGTAGTTTAGAGACTCTCTGACCAACATATTTAGTGCATTCCATTCTGTAGGCAGCTGCCTAAGTAAGCAGCATTTTAGGCAGCATATGTGCGCTGCCAAGAAAAGGACTGACTCATGTGGAGGGCAGCATAAGGTGCTTTACAAGGCAGTGTCCACATTTTGGCTGAATTCTGAGTTCCAGCACTTAGTTTTAAAAACACAGTGGATGGAGGCAGCTCTCTGGAGGAGTTTGTGTACAAATGATCTACTGGTGCGTGTGTTTACTGAAATAGTATAAACGCAAGAGTTTTAAATTGTTTTCAAGTGAAAGGTACTGAGTTTAGCGAGACCAGACAGACTGCTGGAACTACCCTTCGCTTAGTTTAATACGCTAGTGGTTTTAACGTACTCGCTCTTAACTTGCTAGACGTGATGACGTATGCTGACTCTGAGGAGTGTCCTGAAAGCGCTGCCTAATGAGGTTCGTTGTTGGTTAAAATGCTGCCTAATGAGGGAGCTGCCTTTGAAGACAATGACGGAGTAGGCAGCTGCCTTCAGAATGGAACGCACCGATTGCGAGCGTTGCCTGTAGGTTGTTGTTGTGAGTGTGGAGCTGGACCTGAGGATCATGACGTGTCCATTTGCGCAGAAGCAGGCGAGGCATACACTGTTGGAGACGGCCACTATGTCTGCCCTGAGGACGAAGGAGGACTCTGTGATGTTGTGTACATAGAGGCAGGCCTGCGAGGGCATGAGGAACACTTTGGCCTGACGTTCAGAGCAGACCACAGCCAGGTGCCCATCCCCGACCACTTCCTGCGAGGAACCTGGTGAGTAGTTGACCAGCCGGCGCCGGCGTGGGCGATCGAGATCCTCCGGGGCGTTCAGGTCTCGCCAGACTTCGTACGGACTCATAATCTGACCTCCAGCGCAGTCCAGAAAACCAAACCTCAGGACAGACCCTTTCAGCATCAGCACCGTGCCTGAGAAAGACAGAGACACAGGAATAAGGTTTGCTGCTTTGCCCCATCCACGTATCCCTCCCTTTCCATTCTGCCTAGGGGTGTGGGCGGGGGGGTCTCAGTTCTTGTTGGGATGGAGGGGTGGGGTGAAGTGTCAGGGCGACATGGCCCTTCAAACTGAGATTCAAACAGAGGGTTAGGATGCCTTGTGAATCACCGGAGAGACGCTGAGCATCCCCCAAAGCAACCCACAGATGTCAGTATTGCAAGAGCAAGGAGAAAACAGCCCTAGTAGCAGCTGAAGTCCAGCAGCTCCTCTGATATCACTGCAGACTGGTGTAAATGTAAATGTAGTTCCTAGGGGCACCATGACACTCCATAACAAGGTGGCACTTCTACCCTGCAGACTGGACATTGTGGTGCACCGGGTTTGGTCCTAAGTGTACAATCCAAAAGGTTTAGTGCAACTGACCTTGGCCCGAGTTTGACCCAAAGGTCTCTACACACCGAGGAGGCTACACTCATGATAATAAAAACACTGCTCACTGGTGGGCACCACTGTGATCGGTTCCTCCATCCTCTCCTGCTCGTCGACGGGGATAGACATGGGCACGAGTAGCACCAGGCCCAAACTGGTTCCCACCCACAGACACGGCGTGGGCAGAGCGTCTAACTTGCGGCCGTAGGACTCTGCAAACTGCAATGTGGTCACCGCCTCCTTAGTGTCCCGATCAATACTGGACACACTGGAGCTCCTCGAACGGCTGAAGGAGTTCTCCCGACTCTCTGGAAACAGGACCAGGACGGAAAGAGCGAGGGCAGAGGAAAAGAGAGAGAGAGAGAGAGAGGCAGTGAGAGAGAGAGGAAGTGAGAGAGTGAGCAGAGCAGTGGAAATTGTAAAGAAAGAAAGTGGAAGACATTGTAAGAACTGCAAGACGACGCTGGAGCTGCAAAACAGAAGAACTAAATTAACCAGATTCAAGTGAGTTTAAAAAAGCGGGATGCATTCACATTACACACACACACACACACTCCAGATAAACACATTTTGTCAGAAAAGCATCGACAGGTACCAGAGTGCAAACAGGACAACAGGACGGAAGAAGACAGGAGACACCCTTCGTTCTCATACGTTTTTATTGTTGTGCAGTTTCAGCAGGACAGATGATGCATACACAGTAGCTACACACACACACACACTTCTACAGACACAGTCCTACACACACACACACACACAAGTGCTCTGTCTGAACACATCCAGCACGTCCTGCCTCTTTAAAACTAGTTTGACCTGAGGTCGCCTGCAATTCAAATCCTCCGCTGAATATTTATAAGGTCAGAACCCACACACAAAGCTTTTCTGGACCTCTCTGATTCACTCACCTCAGGGCTATTTAAGGAAATGGTCTCTCTCTCTCTCTCTCTCTCTTGGCAGTTTTCCACGACACGGTACCAACTCTGCTCACAAATACTGGGCTCTACAGGACTAAAACAAATGTGATATCTGCTGTAGCTGGAGATTTTACAGATGGAGAGTTGGTGCTGGACGTCTGCGTTGCATAGCATTGATTAATAGAACAGGTACTAAAAAGGAATCTGGTTCCAGGTACCAGGACCAGTTTATTAATTCATTCATTCATTGACTGTAACCCTTTTTCAATTCAGGGTCGCATTGGGTCCAGAGCCTACTGTGCTCAAGGCGGGAACACACCCTGGAGGTGGCGCCAGTCCTTCACAGGGTGACACACTAACACCTATGGGCACTTTTGAGTCACCAATCCAGGTACCGATGTGTGTTTTTGGACTGTGAGAGGAAACCCACGTGAACATGGGGCAAACACAACAAATTCTTCACAGACAGTCACCTGGAGCGGGTCTTGAACCCACAACCTCCAGGACCCTGGAGCTTTGTGACTGTGACACTACCTGCAGCACCACCATGCCACCCAGGTCCAAATGAACTTAATGGAACAGCAAAGAAACAGCAGAGTTGAGTAGAGTAGGGACCATGAAGTGGAATAGTAGCGTAAGTGCCCTTCAGGACACACTATGCCACTAGATAAAACGAGGATGTGGCTTCATCGGCGGGTGATGAGTCCAAGCTACCGCATCGAAGACTGCTGCAGCAGATTCAGTACAACAACACAGAACCACAACGTCAATAACAATGAAGTCATCAGTGGACCAGGGGGAATCTTTCAACATCTGGCAACGGTCCCCAGGCGCTAGTCATTACAAAAGACATCCGTAAATATAACTGTTCACTTCAGAGGAGCGCAGGGTTGGCACTGTGTACTTTGCCTTTTCTGAACAAACAGGGCCTAGCTGTCAGTTAAAATCTCGTTTCTCCAAAGAATGTTTTAAATTTGGAGCATTCGGATTGGTCCGTTCACTGTGAAACATCATCAGTACGTAAATCCTATAATTGCTCTGACTGCGATGATATATCTGACATCTCTGCTCTGATTGGCTGCCTGGGACTGTCCCTTTTTCTTAAAGCAGTCTAAACTGAAACACTCCATGACTAATCTGGTGCAGGCTGAATACAGTGATATGTAAATTTTATGGGGGTTTATGACATCACAAATCTTTTCCATGTTACAGGCTCTTTAAGCAGAGACCCGCCCCATACAGACATGTAACAGAGAGGCGGCAGAGACAGAAGCCGGGACCCGGAGACGACAGCTCTGAGACGGGACGAGAGGAAGCTGTGATGAAGGACAGGACTGGACGCAGTGTGTGATGGAGGCTGATGGAGTGCGGACCCCTGCAGACTCCCTCTCCTCTTACCTCTCTCGGGCCAGGAGTAGCTGGTGGTGTGGTGCTCGTCGTGTGAGTACATAGTGACGCCATGCAGCTGCTGCAACATGGCTCGCCTCGATGCGTAACCTGGCCATCACGCCATATACAGTACACACGATACACACACAGTACACACACACACACACAACACACACACACACAATGTACAGACACAAAACATAAGCAAATCTTAAACAACACACACACAACCCACACATAACACACACAGAGACATCAACAACAAACAGACGGAGAAAGAAATCACAGAGACGTAAACCACACACACACACACACACACACACACAGAAAAGTAACACACAACACACAGACATAACACACACGACACACAAACAAATATAAAGTACACAAACAGAGGGAAACCACACACAGACGTAATCAACACACATACAGAAATAAAACACACACACAAACATAAACAACACACACACAGAGCGAGACGTGAGAGACGGAGACCGAGACCGAGCACAGTACGGAGTTCAGACGGAGACAGAGGAGAGAAAGGAAACAGATCCGGTGAAGAGAAACAGAGCAGGACTTTCATCTCCATCTCAGAAAGAATAACAACAACAAAAACACCCCTAGAAATGACCCCCAGTGTGTCCAGCACAGCGGGGATTCGTCCTGCACTTTCCCAGCATTCCTGTAGTCAGATACGATGAGCACAATAATAGTAATAATAATAATAATAGTAATAGTAATAATAATGACCCCTCAGGTGGTATTAGACTTTTTTTTTGCCTGAAACAAAACATAGAGGATGTCTGTCCTTAAACACTTACACATAAACACACACACACACACACACACACACACACACACACACACACACACACACAGCACTGTAGAGAGACTGTAAATGACTAAACGTTAGATTACAAGTATATAGCTTTTAATAGTTCCTTAAACACTGTCTGTTACACACACACACACACACACACACACACACACACACACACACACACAAGTTGACCTTTTGGGGATCTTTAATATCAGACATCAACCACATTGAACAGGACAACATCTGGCTCATTATCTGCTCTGTGTCCGTGTGTGAACGCATCTGTCGCACTGCTGTGAATATTTCATGATTCACCCCCCACCCCCCATTCTCTCTTTCTCTCTCTCTCTCTCAGGGACCTATTTGTTGAGGTCATTAGCTGTCAATCAAAGCCAGGAGAAATCTAACAGATTGATCTCTCTCTCTCTCTCTCAGATGTGGAGTTCACTTCCTCAGCGGGGGATTCTCATTGTGGCTGTAACTGAGTAAATGTCTGAGTGTTCTCTGAGATGATGTTTTTCGCCGCACGCTGAGCTGCGTCTGAGTGTTTCAGGCTCCTGGGGGCCACAGCTTTCCGGAGTTTAACCTCGATTAAAAACATGGCTTAACACGAGTCGCTGGAAGATTTCTGTGAGGATTTGATAGCATTCAGCCATACGTTGTTGGGTTATTTCTGGATCCCAAATATCACTCCAGCTCCTCTAAGAGCGTTTGGATGGAGCTCCATCACTCCAGAGTCCGTACCTCCACTGGGGCACTTTTGGCATTGGGTGTAATACATTAAGGCTCATGTGCAGCTGCTCCAGAACATCTATAGAGATTAACCAGTGGGGGATTGTACCCCATTAAAGGAGGTGTCTGTAAACTTCTGGACATTATTTGTGCATGTGCCCTCGATGCTTGTTAATAATGCGTTTCCCAGCATCCCTCACCTCCTGCTGTCCTCACTTCCTGTAGTGTATCTCATTAGCCATGGCGCTGCTAATTGACCTTTAATTATCGGTGCGACCCCGCTGTGCAGCCGCACGCCTGTCGCTGCGGTGAGGACACACACCTCGCGGCAAGGGAGACTCACTAACGTCAGTTCTGGCCAGTGCCAATAAAATGATAGCTTTGGGGAAAAGGTTAATTAAGCAATAATAAGCCAGAGGGGGCGCTAAAGTGTGAAATATCAGTGCTGGTGTACTGCCGTCGGAGATACAAGGCCACAGGCTGTGTCCCAAAGATCAGTTCAGAAGAGCTAACATCACATTAAAACACCATCCTCGAGTGTGTGATTGATGATTGATAACGCAGGTGATTCATCTGGAAACGTTAATGTGTTCATTATTTAAACGCAAATTAATCATTTTACCATTTTGGCCACAACTTCTTCCCATAGCTCACTACTACTACAGAGTCTACTGATGTGTGAGCAGTTTCATTAGGAGATGTAAACACAGCGCTGCTAAAGCTGGGTTCAGTAGATTATATTATTTTTATGCTGAAATCTAGATTAACTCATAACTAGCTCTGACTCTGATCCATTGCTATTTTCCCGTGTGTGAGAACAGACTTTTATCTTTAACACACACCATAAAAACAAAGGTAGTGTGTCGTAAACCAGTGAGTGTGTGTGTGTGTGTCCACACACTAATGTGAAAGCCCTTGTGGTGCAATCATCTGCCAGTAAAAGCAGGACCCTCCAGCAGGCAGCGCTGAGGATGAGCGTGATCTCTGGATTAGAGCAGAGTGGATTTCAGCCCCATGTTTGAACCATTAGTCTCAAACATAACAAAGATGGAGACCCCCAACCCACACCCACCCAAGGAAACTAATAAAGCTCGTTTTTGTGATACTCTCTCGTTGGGTTTGTGTCATTCTGACTGTGTCTTATTTTCCATGCAACACTCATCATTAATGACATCCTGGTAAACTGAAAACACCACTGGCCACTTTTTCAGAAACACCAAACCCACCCTCCCACCCCTACTGACGCTCATCATAAACACTGGCCACTTTATCAGAAACACCCCCTTCAATTGACACTCACTGGCCACATGGTCAGTCAGGACACAAACCCCCTGAGAACAGACCTCACAAAAACGCTGGACTGTGGTCTCAGCAAAAGGAGACATGAAAATTGGCGAAATTAAAAATGCACAGTGTCTTCTTTATCACTGGACACTCAGAGTGGACACGTCCTTTTAAAGTCACCAATTTCCTCTCAGGAGAAAGAAATTAAATCAAAGAGTCAGTGGACACGGCCAATGGTCTTCTGCCCTCTTCCAGGCTTCTATCGCCTCTGGACTGGTCACCATGCAGTGGGTGGGGGTTAAAGGGGTTGGGGGTGGGGGTAAAGGGGGTGTAAGGGAGGAATGAGAGAAGTAGGGGTCATCAACTCTGGTCCAGGAGGGTCACTGGTCCTGATACAGAGTGGTAGATAGATATCTTTAGTTCTGTTTGTCTGTATGGGTCATATCGGCTGTGTCCCAATTCCTAGTGAATTGCCTAGTCACTGCCTATTTAGGGAACTGTTTAAACAGCCAGCCTTCAAATCTGCAACTAGCCTCAACATCTGCCCTCAACATCCCCACTCCACATCTGCCCTCCACATCCACATCTTCCACATCTGCCCTCCACATCCACATCCTCCACCACATCTGCCCTCAAGATCCCCACTCCACATCTGCCCTCAACATCCCCCTCCACATCTGCCCTCAGCATCCACCCTCCACATTTGCCCTCCACATCCCCCTCAACATCTGCCCTCAACATCCCCACTCCACATCTGCCCTCCACATCCACATCCTCCACCACATCTGCCCTCAAGATGCCCACTCCACATCTGCCCTCAACATCCCCCTCCACATCTGCCCTCAGCATCCACCCTCCACATTTGCCCTCCACATCCCCCTCCACATCTGCCCTCAACATCCACCCTCCACATCCCCCTCCACATCTGCCCTCAACATCCACCCTCCACATCCCCCTCCACATCTGCCCTCAACATCCACCCTCCACATCTGCCCTCAAAATCCCCCCACATCCCCCTCCACATCTGCCCTCAACATCCCCACTCCACATCTGCCCTCAACATCCCCACTCCACATCTGGCCTCAACATCCCCACTCCACATCTGCCCTTCACATCCTCCCTCCACACCTGACCTCCACATCTGCCCTCAACATCCCCCTCGACCCCCCCTCCACATCTACCCTCAAAATCCACCTCCACATCTACCCTCAACATATGCCCTCCACATCCACCCCACCACATCAAACCTCAACATCGCTCTTCTACATCCACGCTCCACATCCAACCCCTACATCTTGCCTAGATAGAGCACTAGGAATTGGACACAATTTTTTAGAGCTTGTGTTGTGACCCATTTGCTGAATGCAGCGTCTGAACTTACACATTCAGCTGTGTGTCTCAGAGCAGGAGAAACTCAGAAATGTGGCCCCTTCAGGGCCAGAGTGGAGCCCCCCTCTGGTGGAGGGATAGAGTGATAGAGGGACAGAAGGAGAGAGGGAGAGCAGGCACACACACCTTCGGTGAGGGAGGACACAGGCAGAGAGACCTCCATGCATGCTGCGGACTGGGCCTTGCGGAAGGGCGGACGGCCGGGCCCCCGGCGACTCAGCCGCGGCCCCTCGGGACCCCCAGGGACACGGCTTCTGCCCCCAGGAACACACGCCTGAGAGGTCGGGCTAGTGCAGTGTCCATTCACATGATCTGAAAGAACGGACAGAGCATTAGCCTCAAATGAGAGGAGGAGGAGGAGGAGGAGGAGGAGGAAGAGAGAGAGAGAGAAAGAAAGAAGAAGATGATAAGGTGGAAACCAGAGAGAGAAACTGAGGGTGATAGAGAGAGATTGTAAAAGTGTTTAAAGGAAATAATGGAGAGAGAGAGAGAGAGAGAGAGAGAGAGACAGAGAGAAACAGAGGGTGTTGGAGAGAGATTGTAAAAGTGATTAAAGGAAATAACGCAATGAGAGAGAGAGAGAGAGAGAGAGAGAGAGAGAGAGAGAGAGTGGGAGAGAGAGTGTTATGGTCATATATAACAGCAGCATCGTCAGTGCAGGCTCATGAGGAAAACAAAGGACAAAGTGATTCAGGAAAAGAAGCAGAGAACAAAAGGAGAAGAGGAAAAAAGAGGTGATGGCAGAGTCATCGTTCACTGGACATGAGCATTCAGCAGGATTCCTCATCCTCACTCAGCCTTGATAGAGAGACGTAGCCAGGCTTCAGGAAAATCTATCATGTCTGTAATAACTGTGTAATTACACATTAACAGCACTGCTATGACAATGTAACTACTGTGATGGAGTCAGAGTAATAGATGAAGTGCAGTCGCACAGTTCGTGTCATAGGATTTAATCTTTTACTTGCAACATTATATGTAATTATAAAATAATTACATGTAATAACAGGCTACACTTTTGTAATTACACGATTATAACGAATCGTAGTACTGAAATTCATATATCCATGCTCCACCCACATAAACGTTCCTCTAAAGCAACTGCTGTGGGCTTGGAATTGTTTTCAGAATGAAGGCTGAAAGAAATGAATGGCGAATTTGATGGAACATTATTGTGAGGATTTGATGGCAGCTATGATATATAAGATGTGATGTGTTGTGATGTGATGGTTGGCTTTGGGAGGTGTCTCCATCCGAGTTTGGACACATGGTGTGATTGGGAGGTCCCAACTGTCCACAACTCAAAGAAACATTTGATTGGCTAACAGTGTGTTTGTGGGCGGGGCTTGAAAAGTTGAACTTGTAAGAGTGTTTAAAGACTGTGGGCTGTTTACTGATGGTCTTGGCCCCTTTCTAAATGCTGCTGGTGGGTTAGGGGCTGGATTGAGGATGAGGAAGCCCAGAGGTGGAGCCCAGTTCATGGGCATCTTCACGTCCATTTCCCTTGGAGTGGACAGAGCATCTGGACTGTGTCCAATCTGAAATTTCACTTGGCTTGGCTTTACGTGTGTAGGGTGTGTCTGACACACTCCCGGGGAAACTGGAGTACAGTGAAGGGCTATGGGGTAGCATGTGCTTAGCCTGGCTGTAAAATCACACACACACACACACACACACACACACACACACACACACACACACACACACACACACACACACACACACACACACACACACATTAGCTCAAAACACTCACACATTCTTTTACCAAACACTCCAGGTGCTCCTTTAATGCCCACATTAGTCTTACCAGCTACTGGACTTTACCCTACCATTTCTACATTACACATGTTCTCAATCAGGTCCTCTGCACGAAGAGCCAGCCCTTGAGCCTAAAGCATATCTTTATATCCATACAACGGAGCCCAGACAAAAGCTTTAGCCTCAAACGTCCACTCTTCTCGCAGTGTGAAGCAAACTTGCTGAAAGAGAGTGGTTATTACTGCACACATACTGCACACACACACACATTCACACTAGCTTTTATCCTTCAAATTTCCATTTAATGCGGTGGAAGTTGTGAGATTTCCAGAGTGAATAAAACACAGTTACAGTTTGGCAATTTAAAGCAACACTAGGTATGATTTGGGTTTTTTTTGCCTGGGGCTCCTGGAGGGGGGGAGGGAGGGACATAATTTCCTACCCTCCTCTAAAAGTTACATAGTGCAGTTTCTTTAGTGCTGAGCCCAGAGTAGCAATGACAGAGGCTCTATTCTTTCTATTACACGTCATTGGAGCAGCATAATGGGATGTGTCTATTGGTGGGAGGAATCAATCCCCTGCCCACTGAATATAAACACAAAAACTGGAAGCTGATATGGTCCTCGTCTAGCCCACTCTTTGGTTACGTAACCTACTCGCAGCAATGCAGCATGTGTGTTGTTGCCCACCAATGCCCGCCCCACAAATGACATTGGTCCCAAAGGGGGCTTAACTCAAACCTGGACCCTAACCTCCCAAACCATGTGATTTTAATAACATTTTCCAAACTGGATATAAATAAACACCAGGGTACCACTTTAGAATAAGACTGCACTTATAAATGTTAATAAATGATTTAAAATCTGTTTATTAATGGTTATTAAATATGTTGCTAATGCATTAACCCACATCCGTCTACAGTTAAACATCAAATTTTGCCAAACACTGACCTCACTGTGTGTCCTCCATTGGTCGACATTAACCCCGTCAGCCCCAGCACATATTTGTTAATACGTTTAACCATTTAATCACCAAATTTAATGAATTAACCACCAACCGATTGTCTTTTTGTGCATTAATAATATTGTGGTGTAGACCTTAACATGTGAAATGAGTAAATTCACATCCTCAGGTCTGAGTTAATTATTCTTACCTTGACATTTTCAGTTTTAGACAAAAAAGACAAAAAAGCCCTTTCTATCGCTATTTTACAAATGGTTAGTAATGTCTTTTAAGGGGTTTATAACCTAATTAATAACCATGTAATAAACAGGTTTTTAAGCTATTTGTGCTATTTTCCATGAGAGATATATTTCTGTTCTATTCTGTGGTCTTTCCCATGGTCCAGCTGTGGTTGGGTTTATTTTACGATGACAAAAAATATTTCTATTTTGACTATGGCTTGTGAGAAGCATGAGAGAAAGAGCAGATAAGAGAAAGAAGAAGAAGAATAGAGAGCACTTCAGTGTAGAGGGTACAGGAGGAAATGGTCCAATCACAATGGAACAGGCTTTTGTAGAGTTAAAGAATGGTCCAATAGGGTTAGAACATGGCTACTTTGATGTATTGGATGGTCCAGTCAGGATGGAGCAAGGCCCTTTAGAGGTAAAGTGAATGAACCAATCGCAATAGAGTGTGAAAGCAAGCACTCATACACTCACCCAGCCACTCACTCACACGCTCACCCAGCCACTCACTCACACACTCACCCAGCCACTCACTCACACACTCACCCAGCCACTCGCTCACACACTCACCCAGCCACTCACTCACACACTCAACCAGCCACTCACTCACACACTCACCCAGCCACTCGCTCACACACTCACCCAGCCAATCACTCACACACTCACCCAGCCAATCACTCACACACTCACCCAGCCACTCGCTCACACACTCACCCAGCCAATCACTCACACACTCACCCAGCCAATCACTCACACACTCACCCAGCCAATCATTCACACACTCACCCAGCCACTCACTCACACACTCAACCAGCCACTCGCTCACACACTCACCCAGCCACTCGCTCACACACTCACCCAGCCACTCGCTCACACACTCACCCAGCCACTCGCTCACACACTCAAACAGCCACTCGCTCACACACTCACTCACTCACACACTCACCCAGCCAATCATTCACACACTCACCCAGCCACTCACTCACACACTCAACCAGCCACTCGCTCACACACTCACCCAGCCACTTGCTCACACACTCACCCAGCCACTCGCTCACACTCACCCAGCCACTCGCTCACACACTCACCCAGCCACTCACTCACACACTCACCCAGTCACTCGCTCACACACTCACCCAGCCAATCACTCACACACTCACCCAGCCAATCACTCACACACTCACCCAGCCACTCACTCACACACTCACCCAGCCACTCACTCACACACTCACCCAGCCACTCACTCACACACTCACCCAGCCACTCACTCACACAGCCAATCACTCACACACTCACCCAGCCACTCACTCACACACTCACCCAGCCACTCACTCACCCAGCCAATCACTCACACACTCACACAGCCAATCACTCACACACTCACACAGCCAATCACTCACACAGCCAATCACTCACACACTCACCCAGCCACTCACTCACACACTCACCCAGCCATTCACTCACCCTGCCAATCACTCACACACTCACACAGCCAATCACTCACACACTCACACAGCCAATCACTCACACACTCACCCAGCCACTCACTCACACAGCCAATCACTCACACACTCACCCAGCCACTCACTCACACACTCACCCAGCCACTCACTCACCCAGCCAATCACTCACACACTCACACAGCCAGTCACTCACTCACTCACCCAGCCAGTCACTCACTCACTCACACAGCCACTCACTCACACACTCACCCAGCCAATCACTCACAAACACTCACCCAGCCACTTACTCACACACTCACACAGCCACTCACTCACTCACTCACACAGCCACTCACTCACACACTCACCCAGCCAATCACTCACAAACACTCACCCAGCCACTTACTCACACACTCACACAGCCACTCACTCACACACTCACCCAGCCACTCACTCACACACTCAACCAGCCACTCGCTTACACACTCAACCAGCCACTCGCTCACACACTCACCCAGTCACTCACTCACACACTCACCCAGCCACTCACTCACCCAGCCAATCACTCACACACTCACACAGCCAGTCACTCACTCACTCACCCAGTCACTCACTCACACACTCAACCAGCCAATCGCTCACACACTCACCCAGCCAATCACTCACAAACACTCACCCAGCCACTTACTCACACACTCACACAGCCACTCACTCACTCACTCACACAGCCACTCACTCACACACTCACCCAGCCAATCACTCACAAACACTCACCCAGCCACTAACTCACACACTCACACAGCCACTCACTCACACACTCACCCAGCCACTCACTCACACACTCACCCAGCCACTCACTCACAAACACTCACCCAGCCACTCACTCACACACTCACCCAGCCACTCACTCACACACTCAACCAGCCACTCGCTTACACACTCAACCAGCCACTCGCTCACACACTCAACCAGCCAATCACTCACACACTCACCCAGTCACTCACTCACACACTCAACCAGCCAATCGCTCACACACTCACCCAGCCAATCGCTCACACACTCACCCAGCCACTCACTCACACACTCACCCAGCCACTCACTCACACACTCACCCAGCCAATCACTCACACACTCACCCAGCCAATCACTCACACACTCAACCAGCCAATCATTCACACACTCACCCAGCCACTCACTCACAAACTCATGTTATCATGAAGTCATGTACTTTTGCTCCATAAAGTGCTCTGTATGATATGAACTACACAGGCATCCCCCAGACATTATGAGGTCTGATGTTTGCCATATGAAACCGTTATGAAGCTTTATGAAGCCTTTATGAAACCTTTATGAAGCCTTTATGAACAGAGGTTCCATAAGACATCAAAAGAACTGAAAGGCAAATCTAAAACTCCTCAGAGACACAAACTGGATGAGAAGAAAAGAGTGTAAAATAAATCCATTGATCTAAAAGCAGATCTTCAGTGTGGTGTCGGTAACAGAATGAAGTGAAAAGTAGATGAGTGCAAAGAAAGAAGGAAGTTAAAACCAAAATAAACCCAAAAAAAAAAAAAAAAAAAAATACCGCTCGCTTTCGGCCTACCGTACCGAGATCAGTCTTAAGATCAGTGGGTAGACTTAACTTTCTGCCTGGTCCCTTTACTGAAACGAAAGAAACAGGAAAGAAGGAGGGGAATTAATCCAGTAAAAAAAAATAAAAAGAAAAAAAACAGGGAAATGGGGTTGGGAAAAAAAGCCATAACAGATGCAGGAGAATGGAAATAAGAGTGGGAAAAAGAAATGGAAGTGGATTATTTTTAAAAAACAAAAAAACAAAAACTGACACTAACACTTGCACGTGCAGCGATGCAAATGGATGTCACGCCATGCCACTACATGCCCAGACATTTCCAACCTCCAGAAAACAGGGACTCCACTCAGAGACACCATATGCACATGGATTATTTATAAATACAGCAGCAAACCAGTTCACCGGCTGACCCCTTGGATCCTGGCTTTGTTAAGGAAAGTTCCATCCATTTGCAGAAGTTGTGAATAAAGATGAACCCAAAGTAATTCAGAGTAGATATGCACTGATATGGGAATTCTAGGCCAATGCCATTATCCAAGCGTATATTCCGACCACAGTTCCCACCAGACTGGACAGGAAGGTTATCCTGGTGATCCCAGTTAATCCATTTCCACCAACAGAAAACTGGTTCGGTTCCTGTTCTTGAACCTTATTTGGAAAGATTCAGCATGTTTCCACCGACATGAACTTATTCCCAAACCAGAAAAGTGCATTCCCAGCTGGAAGACCAAGAAAGGTATGATCCTTATTCTGAACCGTGACGCCATTTGTAGGCGAGTCGAGATAAAGAAGCTCCAGAAAGAACTTAGAGCCTCGGATACGCGATATGGTGCAGTGGAGCTGGACGGGTCATATACGATGTGTTACATCATGCTCGATGGTGTTCTGGGTAAAAGACCAAAGTACCAGATGTGTCTGTGGATCTTTTCTGTCTGAAATGGGCAAATAGAACACGGGAAACGGGAAACCAAGCCCCCACAGCCCCCCGCTGATGACACATCCTTGGTTGCTATAAAAGTTGTGGAAAAGTGTGGGTGCCAGTTCACTGTAGAGAACAAAAGTTCCAAGAATGAACGGAACTGGTTTAAGAACCAGAACCAGAGTTCTTTTGGTGGAAAATGTCTAAGTTTGGTCACAAGGGAGACCCACGGACCAATCACCATCCCTCACTAAACTCAGTGTTTCCACCTGTTTCTCCAGCAGAGAGAGACAGAACCCACAGTGGAACTAAACTCTAGGGGGCGCTGCTGGTTTCTACTGCTGCATGCACTCTGTACTTCATTATCAGAGAAGAGTTTGTGTGGATCAATCTGTATTGGTTATAGTTTAGAAACCTCTGGATGTAATGGAAATTTTGGTGGCGTTCCCCTTTAAGGAGAAGCCCCTTTAAAGTGTAATGGGTTAAATTTGATCTGTACATTAAAGATTTAAGGGCTTTTACACATTTACTACAAAGGACTCTCTGTGATCTGGAGGTGTCTCCTCAATTCAAGAACCACAGAACACCACAGTCAAACTACATTGAATAAACACACACACACACACACACACACACACACACACAAAGACAGAGAGTCTAGAAATCAAAGTCAAATAGGTCAAAAGAAATAGGATGCAACATTTTGCCGTTGCACTGCGGACTACCACTGAAAACCCTTTAACATCTGGACACTTGACCATCATCACATCCTTCACAGTATTCCAGTCACTAACATCTGGACAGAGTACATCCCACAATCAACAACATCTAACTCTTAATCTCTCTCTCTCTTTTCTCTTCTTTTCCATCTGCCCCACTCCATCCTTCACTCTCTCTTCCCCCCTCATTCTCTCTCTCTCCTCTTTCTTTCCATCTTGCTCTCTTCACTCTTTCTCTATTCATTTTTTCTCTCTATTCACTGTCTCCCTGTGATTTTCTCTTTCCTTCTCCCTCTTTCACACCCACTCTGTCCTTCACTCTCTTTCTCTTTCTCTCTCTCTCTTTCTCTTTCTCTCTCTTGCTCTGATTTGGCTGTAAATGAAAGAAATCTTGTTCTGAGGAAATTGCTCTATGTATGCGACGGTAATTGAAAATTCCAGAATCAATAACCTGTGCCTTACAGGTGTGTGTGTCTGTGTGCTTGTGTGTGTGTGTCTGTGTGCTTGTGTGTGTGTGTGCGTGTTTCTGTGTGCGTGAGTGTGTGTGTCTGTGTGTCTGTGTGCTTGTGTGTGTGTGTGTCTGTGTGCTTGTGTGTGTGTGTCTGTGTGCGTGCGTGTTTCTGTGTGCGTGCGTGTGTGTGTTTGTGTTTGTGTGTCTGTGCGAATAATAGCCTTTTCATTACTTCCCCAAAGTTAGTGAAACCTGTTCAACATTTCTTCTGAAACTCCAGGAGCGTATCTGTCTTTTCTGTAAGGTCTTTACACTCGATGTACATTGCTGTGAGGATTAGATACATTTATACTGCATGGTACCTACTCTACTCAGCTCTACTGGACTATACCCTTTGTTAACGATGTTAAGAGTTGTTTACTCATTGTGTATTGACGTATTCATGTTGTTGTTTGAGACTGAACACAGCCCCATCATCAGTTCAGACAGATCAGTAGAGTTTGTTCCTTCCTTTCATCCGCCACTGATTCAAGGAGCGTTTGAACCTCTTCAAAAGACCACGGCATAACTTTATGAGCTGCCATTGTGAGTTGGATAAAAACAATTGTGATCTCTGCTGTAGCTGGAGAGTTTACAGATGGAGAGTTAGTGCTGGTCGTCTGCGTTGTGTGGCGTAGAGTCACGACTCTCTCTGGACAATCAGAGCTCTGCAAGGTTTACACATCACGGTTTAGTCCCTATATGGCTTGCTCGGAGCCACAAGAGTACTATCACTCTGGAACCACAGCATATATATATATATATATATATATATATATACACACATTTCAACCAGTGCCCCCTAGTGATTCGGAGGGGAAAAAGCACCTGGAACTAAGATGTTTACAGAGTTTATTTTCCAACAAATTCCCAAATCAGGACAGTGTTTTTGTGTCCGGTCACATGCCATTTCATGGTCACTGTAATTAGCATTAGATCCATGCATTCCGTGCAATGCAGCCATTCCCTCTTCCCAGCATGCTCTGGGAGTCAGCTGTTTAGCATTCGTTCAAGGTTTGTGTGTTAATAAGCTAACGAGTTAAAGGAGGTCATGTCAGGGCAGCGCGGCACAGCCGACTGATTAGCATATCGTTTTAGTTTGGACACAACAACATACTGTAAAATCACTGTACAGCACTGACCTCATGTATTAAAGGAACGCTATGTAATACTTTTACTCTAAAATGACAGCTTCAAAATCATCGAGATGCTCCACTGAGCTGTAATAGGGAGAATAGAGCCTCTGTCAGTGCTACTGCGAGCTTAGCACTGCAGAAACAGCACTATGTAACTTCTGGAAGAGGGTAAGAAACCAGCCCCCTTACCATTGATTTCAGTACAGTTCTGTAACACTAGGGGAGCCCCACCAAATCTTACATATTGTTCCTTTAAAGTGGCCTGTCCTGCTTTGTGTGCATGTCATTATTATTTTATTAATCTTTCATTCATTGTCTGTAACCCTTATCCAGTTCTGGGTCGCAGTGGGTCCGGAGCCTACCCGGAAGCACTGGGCACAAGGCGGGGGCACATTTGAGTCGCCAATCCACCTACCAATGCGTGTTTTTGGACCATGGGAGGAAACCGGAGCACCCGGAGGAAACCCACGCGGACATGGGGAGAACACACCAACTCCACCCTATTTTATTGATCATTTAATTATTATTGTTTATATTTACACCACCCATTTCTGAACTCTATTACATATAATTTTTTTTGTTCTGATTTGCTGCCATGTGTTGTGCACCAATTAAAGCCTGAATCAACTCCTGACCAATCAGAAAAACAGTTTAACTGATATTTGTGGATGAGCATTGTTCTGATGGGCTTTTCTACCCTGCTCCAAAAGTTACATAGTGCAGCTTTTGCAGTGCTGAGCCAAGAGTAGTAATGGCAGAGGCTCTCTTCTCCCTGTTACAGCTCAGTGCAACATCACAGTGGTTTCGAAGCTGTAAATTTAAGCTAGTAATAATACATAGTGTTCCTTTAATACCATTACACATAAATGAACTCTGTTCTGATTGGCTGTCCTGTATTGTGCTTTAATCAAAAATGCAGGCTTATAACTTCTGCATGAATGGGCGGAGCCTAGCTGTTGTAAGACAAACTACTGTAAGCCAATATGATATGTTAATTTTTGTGATGTCACAGTGTCAGTGGTTTCAGAATCAGCGGAATTTTCTCAACTAAGTCCATATCCATGTGTTTCAGACCTGATCTTTTTGCCGTGGGTACCATATGAGGAGACAGAGTTACATTCTGTTAGCCATATTAGCATTTTCATGATAGGATCTAATGGAAAACTATTAGCGTCAGACTCTAATGCGTCTCTCTCTGTAATGCGTAGACCTTAAAATATCGAAAATGATCTGAAATAACTTTTCATGAGCTGTAAATTTCACATTTCTTGGTGAGCATCTCATTACGGTCTGGGTGCTATTACTTTTATTATCTGTGATGTGCACTATGTAGGGGGTATGGTGATATATCGGGACATGGCCCATACTCCTCTATTGACTAACACAGACGAGGAGAGCTCTGTTTACAAATGTGAGGTGGAGAAATCATACTTATATTTCTTATATTTTAACGTCTTAATGGGAATAAAAGTGGCAACTGAAAAAAAAGGAAAGAAAATATCACAGTTTTTATTTGAATTGTGAGTTTAAGTAATGAGTAGGCCTTCAATATGGCAGCTACTCTACACCATCATGTCAGCTGGAACCCATGGATACACTGGGTACAGACTGGTTTAAGAGCCATATTTCAGAGCAGGATTTCTGTGAAATGCCCTGAGTTCTCTGACATACATGCCGCGATTTGGGAATGTTGCCTAAAGGAAAGCACTGCAGAGACACCACTAACAGTGCTGCGTTTTAGGACGGTCAGGTGCTAATCACTCAGGCTGCGGAGGTTAAGCCTTCTCTCGCTGATGCGCTGCTTGATGAGCTGTCCGGCTAATTCTAGAGCTTAATTGGCTGATGCAAAAATCATTCAGGCTCAGGCAATCTGCAAAACAAAGCGCAAGTCAACTGCTACTTTCTTTGCAGCTCTGTCTCTCTCTCTCTCTCTGTCTCTCTCACACACACACACACACACATAAGCATGAATGAGGTATTAAGAGGAGCAGGCAAATGAGAGAAGCTTAACAAACAAAACAAAGACTCGCACATCTCTCTTTCTTTGTCTCTTGGCCACATTAACCCAGGGATAGGGTTTCCCTATCTACGCTCCACTCACATATGCATTCTTCCATAGAAACTGTTGCTAAGGTGGTCAAGCTTTGCACCATGTGGTCAGTGAAATGAGAAACTGTAGCATTTGTTGTGGATACCTCTTGAAAAGCCTTTGTCATCTTGTAATACTGAGCAACAGTTGCTATGGAAGACTGTCTTTGTGGACAGAGCAAGGATGAGACAATTCCAGAAAGTTCAAACTCAGTTTAACTTACATTCCCTCTCTCTTTTCTCACGGTGCGCTCACAGTATAATGTGAGAGGAGTCAGTCACTCTCTCTCTCTCTCTCTCTCTCTCTCTCTCACACACACAACATCACAAGGTCAAAAGAAGTGGTGTGTGTTGAGCGCTGGCAAATAGGTACAGCTAGGCAAGAGGCACTGTGAGCGTGAGGTTAGTCCTACAGCAGCATGCTAACACACACACACACACACACACACACTGGCGGAGGAGCGCGAGAGCAGAGAAGCCGGTCCCGGACGTCCACAGCTTACCATTGTCCAACAGATAAAAGACTGGACTGTAATGACTGGCTCGCAGGTTGGACATGGGCTCGGCTGCAGCTCGAGGGTCACTGTGGAGGGAGGAAGGATACGGCACTGGAAACACACACACACACACACACACACATATATACACACACATACACAAATCAGAACGTCACAGTGTTGCAGTTAGTCACCAGGTAAACACAGCAGAGGCTGAGGCTCACACATCCTCTAAGGTCTAAGAGCATACTATTCAAAGGTAAACCTACTTCAAACAATCACTCATCAAAGCAACACAGCAATCATTCACCAAGGATACACATCAATCAATCATAAACTATTCCATTTAACATCTCTTAAAGCTGTCCTCATTTAGGAACATTTCTTAACGTTTAGTGTCCACAGCTTCCAAAATGAACATGAAATTCAGATCTTTAATCTACTTTGATCTGTCATCAAAGACACAGAGCAATCAACAATCAATCAGCAATCAATCAGCAATCAATCATCCAGGACAAGAGTAAAGTCAGTAAACACAACAGACAGCCATCATTAAAAAAAAAACACACTCAGTCATCAAACATCAATAATTCTCAAAGAACAGATCAAAGACAATAAAAAGACAACAACTACTAAAGAGAACAGGTCTTTAAAGACAGGAAATACAACAATCATCAAAGAGTCAATCGTAATAAAATTTCCAAATCCACACAGAAATTAATCATCCGTCATCAATCATCAAAGCTGCACAGCAGTTTTTAAAAACAACAGTCATTCATCAAAGTCAATAATCAATTGTCAAAGACACACAAAAGACACACAAACATCTCATGTGGTCACCAGTGAAACCCTGGAGTGGTATAGTATAGTATGTAATAGTATATTTAAGTATAATATTGCATATCAACAACAGTAAAAAAAAAAAAATCAAAGGCAACTATCAGCATTCAAATCCAACCTCTGTCCACTTCAGCTGCTCCATCCTCACACCCACAACAACCACCATCATCATCCATTTATCAAGGAACACACTCTCTGAGGCTCTGAACCCCAAAACCACACACACTCTCTGAGGCTCTGAACTCCAAAACCACACACACTCTCTCTTTAAAAAATTACAATAGCACCTTTCAGCGTGATGCATTATAAATATATGCACTAGGGGGCATCCCAGCAGCATCCCAATTAGGATTTATAAAAATGTAAGAAAAACATCTCATGTTTTGTTGTAAAGAATGATTTGAAAGTTTGTCCCACCTCTAACTCTACTATTCTGGGAATGTTTTGAAGACAGGTCGTCCTTAGACATCTCTGCTTCGTTTTCGGGACAGGAGTTTTGTTTGTGTCTCTTTGAAATCAGTGCCATTCAGTGTTTATTAGCTTTTCAGATTCACATGAAGCACAGTTTATTTTCTGTTACATGCGTTATGATGATGATCATGATCCTCTTTTTCTCACGACGCAGAGACGTTTTGGTGGATCTCCACAGACGCAGACCCTGAGCCTCAGTGATCACAGGGGTCTCTAAAAACTGCTTGATTTACATCAGGTTTAGCTTGACTTATTACTCTTGACTGATTCAGAACATTTGCCTTGAGGGAGAGGCTTAAATAAATACGGTTGCTATGTTGATATTTGTGCATGGAGAAGCAGGCTCTGATACCTGCCCCCCACCGGTCACCCCTCCGCCTCTCCTTGTTTTTCCAGAAATTTCTTACTCATTTCTGCTGGGACCTAAATATACCCCTGCGGGTCACAGGCGAGGGCTGACATTTCAGCTTATTAACCACCTGGCAGTGAGCCAGAGTCAAGCAGGGGTCAGAGAGACCTGCCATCGTCAGAAAAATACATTCCAACATCCTCACAAACATTATCCTCACCACCACAAACAATATCCTCACAACAACAAAAAACACCCTCACAAACAATAAACAGCAACCTCACAAACAACATCCTCACAAAAAACAAACATTCTGACAGCCAAAAACAATATCCTCACCAACACCAACAACATCCTCACAAACAACATCCTCACAAACACCAACAACATCCTCACAAACACCAAAAACATCCTCACAAACACCAACAACATCCTCACAAACAACAACATCCTCACAAACAGCAAAAACATCCTCACAAACACCAAAAACATCCTCACAAACACCATCCTCACAAACACCAACAACATCCTCACATCCAAAAACAACATCCTCACAAACACCAACAACATCCTCACAAACAACAACATCCTCACAAACAGCAAAAACATCCTCACAAACACCAAAAACATCCTCACAAACACCATCCTCACAAACACCAACAACATCCTCACAAACAGCAAAAACATCCTCACAAACAACATCCTCACAAACACCAACAACGTCCTCACATCCAAAAACAACATCCTCATAAACAACATCCTCACAAACACCAACAACATCCTCACAAACAGCAAAAACATCCTCACAAACAACATCCTCACAAACACCAACAACGTCCTCACATCCAAAAACAACATCCTCACATCCAAAAACATCCTCACAAACACAAACAACATCCTCGCATCCAAAAACAACATCCTCACAAACACCAAAGACATCCTCACAAACACCAACAACATCCTCACATCCAAAAACAACATCTTCACAAACACCAACAATATCCTCACAAACACCAACAACATCCTCACATCCAAAAACAACATCCTCACAAACACCAAAAACATCCTCACAAACACCAACAACATCCTCACATCCAAAAACAACATCCTCACAAACACCAACAACATCCTCACAAACACCAACAACGTCCTCACAAACACCAACAACGTCCTCACATCCAAAAACAACATCCTCACAAACACCAAAAACATCCTCACAAACAACATCCTCACATCCAAAAACAACATCTTCACAAACACCAACAACATCCTCACAAACACCAACAACGCCCTCACAAACACCAACAACATCCTCACACCCAAAAACAACATCTTCACAAACACCAACAACATCCTCACAAACACCAACAATGTCCTCACAAACACCAACAACGTCCTCACATCCAAAAACAACATCCTCACAAACACCAAAAAATCCTCACAAACATAATCAAAACCACAAACAACATCCTACCCATAAACACAAAGTACATCCTCACAAACACCAACAACATCCTCACAAACAACATCCTCACAAGCACAAACATCCTCACAATCAACATCCTCACAAACACCAACAACATCCTCACAAACACCAACAACGTCCTCACAAACACCAACAACGTCCTCACATCCAAAAACAACATCCTCACAAACACCAAAAACATCCTCACAAACAACATCCTCACATCCAAAAACAACATCTTCACAAACACCAACAACATCCTCACAAACACCAACAACGCCCTCACAAACACCAACAACATCCTCACACCCAAAAACAACATCTTCACAAACACCAACAACATCCTCACAAACACCAACAATGTCCTCACAAACACCAACAACGTCCTCACATCCAAAAACAACATCCTCACAAACACCAAAAAATCCTCACAAACATAATCAAAACCACAAACAACATCCTACCCATAAACACAAAGTACATCCTCACAAACACCAACAACATCCTCACAAACAACATCCTCACAAGCACAAACATCCTCACAATCAACATCCTCACAAACATACTCAAAACCCCCACGAACATCCTCACAAACACCAAAAACGTCAACACACCAGCTGCCTTCAAGCAACACGAAAGGGAACTTTAAAGTGAAGAGAATAATTACTGAGACTGAGAAAGAGAGAAAGAGTGAAACACAGAGAGAGAGAGAGCATGAGAAAGAGTCTGAGAGACACAGGGAGATAGAGAGAAGGGGAGAGAAATAAAGACACTCAGAAAAGAGAGACTGAAATACAGAATGAGTGAGAAAGCAGGAGAGAGCAAGAGAGAATGCTTGTACAACATCAAAAAATGAGAATCTGATACATGTACATTCTGCACCTAGCGTTAATCACTACCCACACCACAAGGGGGCAGCACTCCATACTCCACACTGCATTTGTAATCCATACAACAACCTAGAACAGGGGTCACAAATTAACGGGCCATGGTCCAGGTCCGAACCCTGATGCTGTCCTAGTATCTGGACTCTTCTATTAATTACGGTTCAGGTTTAGAGCTCTAGGAAACTCACAGTTTCACTAATCACATGCATATTACATGTGAGGCTACTCAGCCAATCGGATCTGTGAATTAAGATGAGCACTGTGACTCAAATGAGTGACACACACAGTTCGGGACTGTCCCGGGGCCAGTAAAAATAGCCCAAGGGACGTGATAAAAGCTTTGGGGCACTTTCAGGACGAATAGCAGGGAATAATTACTAGTTTAAAAATTCTCATAATACTGAACATGGATTCTGTTTACAGAAAAAGTCCCATCTTTCAGCATAAATCAGCTTGCTGTTAACAGATAAAGTTCTGCCTTTCAGCAATAAGAGCCAATCAGATTGCTAATTATGGAAAAGGAGTAAAGTCAACTGCAACTACAAAAGTTATTAGGGACTTTTGTCTGCACCACACTTGTTTAAACCCTACTGCACCCGTGTGGTCGACCCACTCTATGGAGCATAAACCCGCTCATTCAGGGGCAGCAGGGTTACTCTTTAAAGAGAAACATGTGGTTAGTTATGTTCTGGTGGCAGTAACGACTTTGTTAGCCACATTTTAGTGGCAACAGTGACTGATCACTCCTTTAATAAAAAGCTAGGAGGTGTTTTTAAAACAACTCTGAGACGGGAAACAGGAACAGCTGCTCAACCACTTCACCCTCTCATTCATAATTCATCCTCTCATGCCCAGGGCTACTTCCCAAAGTACACGTCTGAAAGCGGGACCCAAAATGAAACACAAAAATATGAAACAATATCACGGTGTGATGAAATATTCATGGAGAACGGCAGCTTTCTGCAGCGGCAGCCACCTTCAGCTTCATCTCCTGCCTAAACAACAACAACAACAACAACAACAACAACAACAACCGACATCTTCGGTTTGTTCATTTGTTCTTTAAAACCAATAAAAACATAGGACACAGCTCCTTCACTCTGAAAAATCACAACATTTTATACAGAAGGCAGTAATTTCAGCCCAGGAAACACACACACACACACACACACACACACACACACACACACACACACACAGCAGGAACTGTATTCAAGGCCACAATATTGTAGCTAAAGTATTGTAAGTTTTAGCTGCACACCATCAAATTAGGATAGAGAGACAGAGAGAAAGAGAGAGAGAGGGGGGAGTGGAAGCAAGAGAGAGATAGAGCAAGGATATAAGAGAAGAGAAAAGGTGACAGAGAGCAATAGTCTAAGAGAGAGAGCGAGAGAAAGAAAGAGAGGGTGAATGCTGAGCCTTGAGGGTTGATCTAAAGCAGCTGTGGTAACTGGGGAAGACACAGTGTGTGTTTGATGTCACTGTTCATTTCTGAAGGTGTGTACTTAAATAAAGGTTCAGTTTGAACTATAATTCTAATTGGTCTATTCAAGCTCCGCCCACAAATGCATGTTTTGTAGCCAGTTTAGACAATCTTTGGTCAGAGAAAAGGATTGACTGCACCTTTAAAAAAGCTCAGAGGAAATTAACCTGAGGCGCTCCATTGTGAATTAGTTTTAAAGTTCTCATTATTTTGAATGAGGTTTTAAACCTTTCCCAACCTAGCAACTGTTGATAGGGACACCTTTGTGGGCGGAGCATGGATCGATCCATGTGAATGTGTGAGATAAATGAACAAAGTGGGTGTGTCTGGCATGTTATTGTTAATGAGGTGGGCGGGACCGAGTGGGCGTGGTTACCTGAGGTGGGCGACTTGCTCCTCTCCAAGTCCAGAGACACCTGGTTGTCAGAGAGCTCCGTGAGGCCTGCGACAGCCAATCAGAGAGTAGGAAAGGAAAGAGAGAAAAGTGAGAAGTGATAGAGGTTAAAGACAAACAGCGTCCAAATGGGGTCAGGACCGGGGCGGCCCATGCTGCTGGGAGATGTGCTCGGGGTTATTTCTGGAGTAAGCGCTGACCACTTTGGTCAGGCACCAGGAGATTACTGTGCTTAGATATCAAAGACAATTATTATCAATATTCAAAATAATTTATCTTCTAAATAAGCACTGTGCTAGTATAAAATCAGAGTTGTTTTTGTTCTAAAAAGTAGTAGATGTGTTGTGAGTGAGTGAAGAACAAAGTGTGTTTCCAGATGTTCTCCTGAACCAACAGCACAATTGGTTTAACATAATGACATATTTATTAACCTCTAAAGCTAGGGATTGGACGATAACCTCAAATAATACTGGACTGTCATGAGGAGAGATGTGGAGAAGGTTAAACCAACACACACACACACACACACTGTCACACTCACTGGAACTTTGACTCCATAGTGAATCAAACAACATTTTCTCAGAGAACATTAGTGAAGCTGTGCCTGGTTTATATTTATAAAGAATATTTAATTAGTAGCTGATTAATGACCTCACTTTTGAGACGAATTATAGCAACAGGGCAAATTGTTTAGCGCAGTAATGCCAGTGTTGGAAAATCCCATTCATTTCTATCATAGGAAAATTCAGCTGAGACCCGGAACTCCATATATGGTCAAAACAACCACTACAGAGTGATCCACCACTTTCTATAGTGTAAGAGTGTGTATATATATATATATATATATATATATATATATATATATATATATATATAAAATCCTTCCAGAAATAGCTGAGCACATCCCCATCAAAGACACACAGGGTGTGTGTGTGTGTATACACACTCAGATCCATCATATCCACAAATATTCATCATATTATACACCATCTGCACAAATATGATGAGGCCTGCACTGCAGCCACATCCATCATTTAATGAGCTCTTTCCAGAGAGAGTGAGAGTGAGAGAGAGAGAGAGGGAGAGAGAGAGTAAGATATTTTATAGTGCTACAATCTCCTGAATGAATGCATTAATTATGCAACAACTTTATAATGTACATAGTGTATTTATAATGTATGCAGTGCAAGCCTCATTTAATCAAAAGCAGAGAGAACCAGAGAATAAAGAACCCATAAAAAGAGAACCAGATATAACAGAACGAAAGAAGCGGAGAACCAGAGTAATGAGACACTTGCGGTCAGTAACCCGAGAACTTGCGGTCAGCTCAATCAGGGTGGAGGAAACATGCTCTTAAAGGCTGAACAGTGGAGCAGGTTCCATCCCCTCATCAGAGAACCAAGACATGCCAAGAACTGTGTGGGAACAACTTACCAAAACCCCAACAGCCCCAAAGCAGTGTTCTCCCCCTGTTTAAACAGCCCTGTTCATGATGCCCATTTTCAGCGGCTGTTCCTTTAAATGATAATGAGCTGCTCGTTGTTCACCCCGACCCTGAGGACACACCAGTGAGGAACGAGGATCAGAGAGCCGTTTTTGCTCAGCCCTCTTTCTTCTAAATTCTTGGGTATTTCATTTATCCTCAGTGCTCTTATTTCTCCGTGCTCTTTGTGTCTGTTTTGCTGCGTTTAACCTCGTCTTTGCGCTCTCTCATAAACGTGGGTCCAGCGCTGTGATTGGACAGACTCAGACGAAGGGGCGGGGTGATTCTAAAGTCTCTGCACTTAATGTCAGAAGCTGAGCAGAATCACAACAGCTCATTTTATCCAGTGTTTTCTGACTTAGGCAGCACACAGAGAACTGACTTGGGGGACTTGTTTCACAGTGTGTGGGTTGGTGGGTTCCAGATTTAAACAATAATGCGAATATGCACTGAACAAGTTTTTTTTTTTTTTTACATATTATATGTCCCCTTTACATCATGGGAATGATATTTAAGGAATTTGAACGACATATTTAATGCAAATTAATGGGATACATAGTAAATATCTAATTGCTGTTTATTAAACATTGTACTCCTATGACTTAAGATGTTCCACTGCATTGCGATCTTGTTCCCACACACCCTTACGTGGTTTGCACATCTTAATTTCATATGAAGGGATGTCAGCAGGTACACAGTTCACCCGCAGTTGCTGAAAAGACCATGAGCCTTCAAGAACTCAATAAAGATATTTATTCTGGGAGTCCAGCTCTCTCGGGGCCTGCTGAGCCACGGCGCTGAGCTCTCGGAGAACAGCTGGATGTTTCCCCTCTTTGGCTTTTTCAGGTTTTATGCAAATGACCGAACCCTGATTGGTCACTTCACTAAAGCGCAGACCAAGACAAACGCTCAGAGAAGAAATGGAGCAGGAAACGACTGGATGTTCTGTCTGTAAATAAACACTTTGTAAACAAAGGAGACTTTAAATGTGCTCCTCGGAACCCCTTCCTTCCAGTCCTGGGTTGTTTATTATCACTGAGCCTGCTTCCACCTGGCATTATCATGTGTGTGATATCCAGAGTGAATCTGAGATGTGTGTGGAACTCTATGTGGATTAATGTGGTGAGTATATGACCTGATCCTTGAAAGCATCTCTTCATACCCACTCTCAGAAATAAAGGTACGGTACAGGTGCATTTAAAGGTATAGCAGTGGTGTTAAAGTCCAGTTGTGTTCCTTACATTCTCTTCTCCAGAAGGAGAGGGGGATATCTGTAATCTTTCATTAAAGAACTGTGAAAAACTTAAAAAGCAAGCAATGTCTCAGAGATCAAAGGTGGCATATGAAATCATTAAAATGTAAAAATCTAACTATTAAAGGCAATGTTGGAAACTTTACTTTATACACTTTTTTGTACACAATGTTTCCTTTCCATTTGCTGCCCTGTGATCTCTTTGTGCTGGAAAAAGTTCCAGTGCTTGTACACAGCCCTGGCTCTGTAAATGGGAAACAAACTAAGTTTCTTAAGGGTTTGAACTGCCTCAAGCATCTCTCTCTCTCTCTCTCTCTCTCTCTCTCTCTCTCTTTCTTTCTTTCTTTCTTTCTCTCTCACTCTCTCTCTCTCTCCCTATCTTTCCGAGATGAGCCGAGAAGGACTCTAAATGTTGAAATGTTTGGAAAGAGATGAGGATATTGCTCTATTACATAAAAAAGGGTTATTTGACAGATATTTGACTGATTTTATAGAAGAACCACTTTGGGTTCCACAAAGAACCATGTTTGTTGAAAAGATGTGTGTAGGTGAAGGACCTTATAAAGGTTTAAAATCCCACCCATCGATCTTAAGGTTCTTCAGCCATTTAAACAGCAAGAATGGTTCTTTATGGAACCAAAAATGGTTCTTCTATGGTATTGTTCAAATAACCTTTTGAAGCACCTTTATTTTTTGCTGTTTCAGATGTATTACTTAAATTAAGGTGACCCTGACTGCAAACGAAACAAAGAGCAAAAGTGCTACAAAACTAAACAGCTCAATTTACAAATGAGTTTCTGTGGGAATTCAAACAGTGAATAATAACTTACAGAGGAGTTACCCTTCTTACTAAAACACACCATTCCACCTTAAAAGATGTGGCGCTTCTGAATGAACACAAATGAGACAGGGCAGTTTGTTTTGCTGTGAGAACAGTAGATCTCCAGAATCATTTACATTACATTTGATGTTCCCTAGCTAAAGCATAGTGTACCAGTCTATACCGTGACAGATTTTGAGAGTGCAGTGTGTAAACAGGCTCACTGATCTGTTCCCAAGCGGACCAGGGGATCCAGGACCAGATACTGGATTCAAATATGGGAACTGTTCTAGTGACTTGCTGTAATTAACCATTTTAAAGACATTTTTAAGGTGTCCATTTTACAGAACATGTAGAAACACACGAACCCTCTCAGACCAGTTTTCCAGACCACCAAACTAAACCTGACCACATGGGAGATACTGGACTTAGTGTCCTCTTAAAAACAAAGGTGGCAAAAAAAGAGTTTTTTGGTACCATAGAAACATGGTTCTCAATCTTGGTCTGGTATGCTGTCCTAGCTCCCCTGTTTTAGCACACCAAGCATCCCACAGGACGGGATATAACACATGTCTGAAAGGGTTAACACTATTAAGACTGTAAACAAAGTCCTTGACTGATCAACATCCAAGCATTTCCATAAGCCCAGCCCCACCGTCGACCGACATAGGCGCCGCCCACCCGCCCCATAGCACCTCCCCAGAGGCGGGACTTACTCTGGTAGGAGGTACGGATCCTTTTCTTTGAATCGGAATAAAAGTTAGACAGGCCACGCATGCAAACGTCTGCAAGAGCGCAACCATGCCCAAGCACCAGAGAGAGAGAGAGAGAGAGAGAGAGAGAGAAAGAGAGAGAAGGGGAGTGTGACTGCAATGCAGGACTAATTCAGTGTTCAGTGGTCAGTGAGAGGTTGAGGGAGGAGAAAAAGAAAGGATCAGGAAAAAGAAAGAGTGGTAAAAGGTAACTTCATTCACCATTTAAGATGGATCACAGACACTAAAATGTCATCAATGCATCAATTAAATCAATTAAATTTAAGGTGGATGTTAGGAAGAATGGGACCAGAATGTAACTGATGCAGCATTTAATGTGGATCACACACACTAGAAGGTAATACATGCACCATTTAAGGTGGATCTAAAGAACCTTAATGTAACCGCTGCAGGATTTTTAGGTGGTTCACAGGCATTAGAATTGATCTAATTCAGTTTAATGTGGATCACAAACACTAGAATGAAAATGATGCACCATTTAATGTGGATCACAGACACCAGAAGGTCATTAATTCACCATTTAAGGTGAATCAGAAGCACCTTAATGTAAGCGCTGCAGCTTTTAATGTGGATCACAGGCATTAGAACACATCTAATTCACCATCTAAAGTAGATCACAAACACTAGAATGTAATTAAAGCACAATTTAAGGTGCATTTTATGCAGCAGAATGTAAATGGCTGAACCATTTAAGGTGGATTAGAGGCACCAGAATGTAAATGGCTGAACCATTTAAGGTGGATTAGAGGCACCAGAATGTAAAGGCTGGACAATTTAATATGGATTACAGACACTAGCATATAATTAAACCACTATTTAATGCAGATTTTAGGCAGCAGAATGTAATGGCTGCTTCATTAACGGTGGATAAGTGGCACCAGAATGAAACTGGGGTACCATTTAAGGTGGACTGTATCTAATTCATATTTAAGGTGGACTGTATCTAATTCACATTTAAGGTGGACTGTATCTAATTCACATTTAAGGTGGACTGTATCTAATACACATTTAAGGTGGACTGTATCTAATACACATTTAAGGCGGACTGTATCTAATTCACATTTAAGGTGGACTATATCTAATTCACATTTAAGGCGGACTGTATCTAATACACATTTAAGGTGGACTGTATCTAATTCACATTTAAGGTGGGCTGTATCTAACTCACATTTAAGGTGGACTGTATCTAATTCACATTTAAGGTGGACTGTATCTAACTCACATTTAAGGTGGACTGTATCTAATTCACATTTAAAGTGGACTGTATCTAATACACATTTAAGGTGGAATGTATCTAATACACATTTAAGATGGACTGTATCTAATACACATTTAAGGTGGACTGTATCTAATTCACATTTAAGGTGGAATATGGAAAATAAAAAATATGAACCACAGATGTGTACTATACATATATAATTCTAAAAGTATGACATACATATAATGAAAAAAATAAGAATCGTGGTGAATATGTGATCATTGCCTGGGGTTAAGAGTATGAGAGTATAAGAGTAACAGTTCTAAAATGTAATAGTAAAATATTAAATATAGCAATTCTAAAACACTGATGTAGTAAACAATGAGCATACATGTCTAAAAAGTGATGCTGATATGATACAATAACATCAGTGGAAAACGTATATGCATAAAATCATGTGAAAATATCAGACTGTGAATGTGATAAATGTTATTTCTGGTGAAACATATATAGGACGTATAGGGTCTCTGATGCCAAGCACTGAATAAGCGTGAGTGAGTACGGCCACATTGTGGAGAGTTTTAATATAAACACGAGTGAGTATGTGAAAAGTGATTTAGGAACCAGTTTCACATCTAAAAATATGCAATAAATGCGTTGGAGGTTGATGTGAAGAATGGAACATAAATATCACAGAAAATATAATCATCAATGGGATAAATATCAACAAAGTAATGTATGAGTATGTTTCTAAAGAACAGTGATGAGTAAAAGTTATGAAAGGATTATGAAATGTAAACATTGCAGAATTATTTATCAGTATCAGTCAGGTTTGTGTTTGTAGACAAAGAGTGTGTGTGATGCGTGTATGCGTATGAGAGAGAGAGAGAGAGATAGGGTGGGTAGGGAAAAGAATAATAGGGGAGTGTAAGTAGCAGTCTGTGTGTGTGTGTGGGGGGGGTGTGCGTGTGTGTCAGATTGCGTGCTGAAGAGACAGAGATGTCAAAACGGAGAACATGCAGAGGACGCAGAAGCGTAAATGCAGCCTGTCTCATGCACTCAAAAAGAGAGAGACAGAAAAAAAGAGAGAGTGTGTAAATTGTGTGGGCGTGCGACAGAGAGAGAGAGAGAGAGAGACAGTGCGAGCGAGAGAAGATTGACAGGAGGCAGAAAGAGCAAAACTGAAGTGACAGTGTGAGAGTCACTACATATGTCTGCAACTGATGGACTGTGTGTGTATTGTGTGTGTGTTTGTGTGTGTTAGGGGTCTGGAAACCACACCAATGGTAGTGGTAACATTAAGCGTTGTTTACTCATCATGTATTGGCATGTTGTTGTTGTTTGGGACTGAACACAGCTCCGTCATCAGTTCAGACAGATCAGTAGAGTTTGTTCCTTCCTTGTTGCAGTGTCCGGCTCTTGCTGGACTTTTATGTCGGCCACTGAGCATTTGAACCTCTTCAAAAGACCTTGGTGTAATTTTAAAAGCTGCTGTTGAGAGTTGAATAAAAACAAATGTGATCTCTGCTGCAGCTGGAGATTTTACAGATGGAGAGTTAGTGCTGATCGTCTGCGTTGTGTGGCGTAGAGTGACGACTCTCTCTGGACATTCAGAGCTCTGCAAGGTTTATACATCACGAGTAGTCCCTACTCGGCTCACACGAGTGAAAGTGAAGTAGAGTGGAGTAGGGACCATGCAGTGGAAAAGCACCTTTAGTTATGGCTCTCCAACTCATCCCAAAGTATTGGATGGAGCTCCATCTCTCAGAGAACACAGATCCATGGCTCCAGAGCCGAGTGGTGAGGGGGCTTTATTCAGCTCTTGTGGATTTAGAGGGTCTCATTTCATTTCATGTTTTTCTGTGGAGATTACACACATTGTGTGCACCGCTGAAATGCTTACACTCTCTAATTATGAGGGGTGTCCAAATACCTATAGACGAGTAGTAGTAGTGTAGTGTAGCTGCTGTTTAAATACTATGTATCGTGTCAGGATATGACAGTGTGAGGTTGGGTTTAGGCTTTAGTTTCATGCCCACACACACTTCTGTGGTGTAGGTACATGTGAGTATGGTATGTGTGTGTGTGTGTGTGTGTGTGTGTATACCTGACGTGGACTGGCGTGTCTTGCGTGGCGAGCGTGTAAGACGCTGGAAGGGATCAGCCGAGCCGTAAAGCTCCACAGTGCTCATACACAAGATCACTGTCTTCTGCAGGTAATCCACTACCGCCAGACCATTACAGTTACCTAGAGCCAAACTACACACACACACACACACACACACAGAAACTATAGTCTTAAATGATAAGGTTTCAATGTTCTAAGTTATCTATAGAACCCTGTGGTATCAGCGAGATACTAATGGGAGGTGCCTGGATGGAAGGTCTACTCACAGTCCGTAGGCGGAATTTAAATCCAGGCTGGTGATTTGCTGAGGTGGCTCTCCGTCGACCCACAGCAGCTGCACCACCAGATCAGCCTGGTACCCGGGAGGCATCCGAATCACTCTGTCTTTTACCCTGAGAGGAAAACAGACATCAGACACATTCCGAAAGAATTCCTATCAAATGCTGTATGAATGCTGTATGAAGGCCATATGAATGCTCTATGAAGAACATATGAAGGCTGTATGAAGGCTGTATGAAAGCCGTATGAAAGCCGTATGAAGGCTGTATGAAGGCCGTATGAAAGCTGTATGAAAGCTGTATGAATGCTTTATGAAGGCCGTATGAAGGCCGTATGAAAGCTGTATGAAAGCTGTATGAAAGCTGTATGAATGCTGTATGAAAGCTGTATGAAGGCCATATGAATGCTCTATGAAGAACATATGAAGGCTGTATGAATGCTGTATGAAAGCCGTATGAAAGCCGTATGAAGGCTGTATGAAGGCCGTATGAAAGCTGTATGAATGCTGTATGAAAGCTGTATGAAAGCCATATGAAAGCCGTATGAAGGCTGTATGAAGGCTGTATGAAGGCTGTATGAAAGCCGTATGAAAGCCGTATGAAGGCTGTATGAAGGCCGTATGAAAGCTGTATGAATGCTGTATAAAAGCTGTATGAATGCTGTATGAAAGCTGTATGAAAGCTGTATGAATGCTCTATGAAGAACATATGAAGGCTGTATGAATGCTGTATGAAAGCCGTATGAAAGCCGTATGAAGGCTGTATGAAGGCCGTATGAAAGCTGTATGAATGCTGTATGAAAGCTGTATGAAAGCCGTATGAAAGCCGTATGAAGGCTGTATGAAGGCCGTATGAAAGCTGTATGAATGCTGTATGAAAGCTGTATGAAAGCCGTATGAAAGCCGTATGAAGGCTGTATGAAAGCCGTATGAAAGCCGTATGAAGGCTGTATGAAGGCCGTATGAATGCTGTATGAAAGCTGTATGAATGCTGTATGAAAGCTGTATGAAGGCCATATGAATGCTCTATGAAGAACATATGAAGGCTGTATGAATGCTGTATGAAAGCCGTATGAAAGCCGTATGAAGGCTGTATGAAGGCCGTATGAAAGCTGTATGAATGCTGTATGAAAGCTGTATGAATGCTGTATGAAGGCCGTATGAAAGCCGTATGAAGGCCGTATGAAGGCCATATAAATACTGTATGAATGCTGTATGAAGGCTGTATGAATGCTGTATGAAGGCCGTATGAAGGCCATATAAATACTGTATGAATGCTGTATGAAAGCTGTATGAGACCTGAGGCAGGGGACACTGTCCCTGGCGCTGTCCGGTGTGTTGCTGCGGGGGCTCGGAGGCTGTGGCTGAGGAGAGTGACCACCGGCGTCTGAACCACACAGTGTGTTATCTGTGTCCGACGGAGAAATCACATCCTCCATCTCACACTGCAGACGCACCTCCAGAGACTAGACACACACACACAAACACACACACACTTTTAAGTGAAGCTACAGACACTAGGAGATGTAATACCCCTCATTTCAGAAAAAGAAATGCTGGATGAGAAGGTGTCGAGATATTTTTGTCCACATAAAGTTCTCCACTGACCGTGATGGTGGTGTTGGCGTCGTGTTTGCTGAAGCGATAAAGGATGAGGTGGGCACTGATGCCCACCACGCAGAAGACACGGCTCTGCGGACACCAGCTGACCATCTGCACCGCATAGGGGTCTTCTTCTACCAGCTCAGCCCCACGGACCCCCTCCACCTTCGGCTTCTCAAACACCTTCGACGTCTTCAGCTTGTACAGCATCTGCAGTGTTACTGAAAAAGGGGTGGGGCTTATAAACACTGCACATGTTGAGTGTAATATTGGCTGTGTCCCAATTGCACACTTAATTTGAATTCTAACTAGTGTTTGTGTGCTTAGTGTGTAGTGTAGTGACAAGTGTGAAAGCTGAGTTTACTAGAAATCCACATTGCACACTTAGAACCAGTGGATTTTTAAGTACGGCAATGATGGACACCTCCCATTCTCACATAGTGCACTTCAAAGATTATAAAACTAATACTACTACACTCAGACAGTGCTCTATATGTTAGACAAAGGGACGTGAAGCTTATATCAAATACTAACTATATTCAGCTATTTTAGAACAGAAACAGCTGATTTATGACCTACACTGTGCACTACGTGTGTGGAGAGAGACATTTGAGTTGCAACTGCAGATTGGCATGACGTGCGATGTCCTAGCAACATTTCATCACATCCTGTTAGTAAGAAACAGTGTAGCTGTTACTGTAAATTAAAAATACCTATGGTCTCCACTGACCACAAAGGAGCACTTGCAGTTGTAAAATTCTGTAAAAATCTGTTGCTCTGCATTATTTTTGGTGGCTTTAATGTTCTGGCTGAATGGACAGTGATAGACAGCGGTGGACAATGATGGACAGTGGAGACAAGGCTGATGAAAGACAGATCTTTTCTTGTGAGTTTTAAAGGCCCGGTCTGAGGTGTAAGTGCAGGGTTTGTGGACAGAGGGAAGACACAGTGGACGCTTTAAAGGTGTGAAGCACTTACTGGCCGTGGCGTCCCAAAACTTTATCGATCCGTCAGCGTGTCTGAACAAAGGAGAAGAAAGAGGAAGGACAAAGAGTGAGAGAACGAGTGCAAGTGTGTGTGTGAAGAGAGACAGAGAGAGAGAGAGACAGAGAGAGATTGAGAGAAAGATAGATAGAGAGAGGCAGACAGAAAGACTGAGAGAGACAGAAAGACAGATAGAGAAGGAGAGAGTAAGAGAAAGAAATACAAAGAGAGATAGACAGAGAAAGAGAGAGACAGAGAAAAAGAGATAGACAGTGAGAGACAGACAGAGAGAGACAAGGGAGAGCATGAGAGAGACAGAGCGCTAGAGAGGTAGACAGATAGAGAAAGCAAGGGACAGAGAGAGAGACAGACAGAGATAGAGAGAGAGAATGAGAGAGACAAAGAAAGGGAAAGAATGAAAAGACAGAGAGCAGTGTGTATCACAGTCAATAACTCCCATTGAATTAAAGTTATGAATGTGATCCATTTCTCAATAAAGCAGCACCTCTGAGATTTTATTGACTCCATGAAAAAACACAAGAAATCCATAGACCGTTTGAATTGAGCTGATCCTGGGGGTTGTTGTGTGGGTGTGTGTGTGTGGGTGTGTGCAGTTAGTCTCACACTAGTGAGGACATTTTTGTCCTTGTTAACCCATAGTGGACGCCATCATTGGATTACATGATGTTATTGATCAGTGCTGTCAAAGTAACACAGCACCACTTTAACTCATCCTTGCTCTCCACTGTTGGAAGCCTCTTGTGAACCCTGTGTTCATTCATTCATCCATTCATTTTCTGTAACAGCTTCATCATCAAGAGTGTGATTCTATTTAAAAAAATTATATATCCATGCAAACACCAACCAATCATCATCCCTCACTAAACCCATGGTCTTTGCCCATTTCTCCAGCAGGGGGAGTCAGAACTCATGATGGAACTAAACTGCTGCTGGTTCCCGCTTCTGCACACGCTCTGTAGGGTTTGTGTGGATCAATCTGTATCGGTTATAGTTAAGAAACTACTGGATGTTATGGGAGGATTGTTATGTGGGCGGTTCCTAAATCGGGAACTTGTGTCTGATTGGTTCTGCTAGACGTTATGGGAGGAGTCAGGGGTTGGTCCATAAACCAGAAGCTTGTGTGTGATTGGCTGTAGACGTTACTCTTCTGCAGATTCTCTCCTGATGGCAGGGCTTGTGTGGACTGATCTATCGTAGATTGTCTCCTCAGATTCCCCTGTGCTGTTTCTTGCCATCGGAATCACTCCGAGTAACCACTGTGAGGGGTGTTTGTGAATGAGGGTCTTCCTTACAGTCTTCTAGGGGTTTATCTGTGTCTCTGTCCCCCCCACACCACCCCACCCCCCAAAAAAAACAACAGTGTGATGTGGTTGGTTTGTGACCACATCACAAACACATCTGTCCCTGCTGCTGTACAGCATCTTATTAAGCAGTTGGTCATGAAATTATGTTCTGAAACTGACAATAGCTTAAAACCCCCACTGTTTTACTTTACACCCACCCTGTGATAATGATCTCAGGATACGTCTGAGAGCCGACTGTCCACGTCCCTCCGCTCACAGGCCACTCCTGAGAAACAAAAACAAACAAATTACACACAAATTACACACCTTCCCCGCTGTGGAGACACAAACACAGTCACACAGCGCAATTACATCTCCACCGACAGACCACACACAAACACACACACACACACACACTGACTCTTCTCTGAATAAAAAACTAATTAAACATGTGGCTCTTATGTAAAAGAAACTTAATAATAGATTTTTTAATGCAGGAATTTTCCAACCGTTCCCTGTTCCTTTTTAAACAGACTGTGCTTTTAATGAGCTCCGTTCTGATTGGACAGTCCTGTACCCCTAAATGTGAAATGCCCCTGATTATATTACATTAACAATAACTAATAAAACCTAACTAATAATATCTAATACTAATACTAACTGACAAATACCAACAATAATAATAAGAAGAATAAACTATTATTACATTTATACTAACATAGCAACTCATGTGAACACAGCTAATATTAAGGCTAATGCTAAAACACTCCTCACTTTTAATTCAGGAAACGGCTCATTAATTTTTTTTCTTTTATTGAATCATTTTAAATATTTGAATAATTATAAAAAATGAGTTTCCTTTAATTGCAATATTTTAATAATTTTAAATAATTTATTGTTTTTATCATTTTTTTTCTCATAATTTAACAGCTTTTTACTGTTTTTTTATTGTCACGCCCTGGCCCTGTCCTGTCTGTTTTTCTCAGCTCTGTTATTGTTTTGTTTCTGTCTCCGCCTTAGTCCCGCCTCTGTCCAATTGTCCCCAGGTGTTCCTTGTCTGTGCTGTGTATATATGGTCCCTTTGTTTCAGTGCTGCCTTGTCGGTTCTTGTGTGTGTAGATGTGTGTTTCTGTGTTCACATGTATCTACCCCGGTTCACGGTTGTTTCCTGTCTGTCCTTGTTCAGTTCGGTTTAGTTTAGTCTTGTCTAGTCTGTATTACCCATGTTTATTTTGATTCTGTCTTTTTTTAATAAAATTCCTGGAGTGTACATCCGCCTCCCTTGTCTGTCCTGCCCAGCCGTGACAGCCTTGCTTAAAAGTAATTACAATAATAATATAATGTAATACTAACAGTACCCAAATTCACTAAAACTAGCAATCTAATAAATGCTAACACTCATTTAAGCAATACTAATACTAATCAACACTATCTCAATAATATTGATACTGAAATGAACTAATACTAGCTAATAATATCAGTAAAAGTCTGAATGCGCCGGACATATGTAGGGGTCCAGAACTAAACAGTGGACACGCATAGCCCTCTTCCACCAAAAGAACTCTGGCTCTTGAACTGTTTCCGTTGGGGTTTATTAGAACCTTGGTGCTTTTCCGTGAACCAGCCACGTTTACACCAGTGTTAGTGGAACCGAGGATAAATCACAGGGTACATCGTTAACATAGGGCTTTTGACAGTGGCAGTAAACAGAAGTGAGAAGATGGTGTAGCGTATAGACGACCTGCGAGTTTTTGTGGCATCGTTACAGACTTGTGTTTTTCTCTAAAAAGCAAATATGGATCAACTACACTGTGCGCTCTTTGTGGGTGTCACCATTGCTCCATGCTTCTGTAAGTAGACACACCTACAGATGGTGTCACGGTTTGTGCTGAAAATCCTACTATTCTGTGGTTCACGCAGCAAACAAACTTTTCAGGTTCTGGAACCTGTTTTTGTTGGTGGAAATGTGCAGAACAGTTCGTAAACCGGAATGGAGCTTCTTTACCTTGTGGCTGTAGCCCGTCTTTTTGTGCTTGGCTCCGATGGAGTAGAGCACGGGGATGATGTCCGGGGGACAGTCGGCGAAGTAAGCCGTACAAGTGACCGGGGACTCGTGGATGTCCATGGGGTAAGGGTTCTCGAAGATGGGGAAACTGGACAAAACATAAGACAGTCAGAAAGTTAGCATTAGCTATTAAACTCAGTGGGTATCTAACTATTGTGTTTACACCTTTATCGCATTCAATTTGTTCAATTTGATCCACACACACACACACACACACACACACCTGCATTGTGGGTGTTGAGAGGTGTTACTGCAGGTCAGAGAGATTGTTAAGTGTAGTGTGAACTGTGTTAGTGTGTTTGTGTGTGTGTGTGTGTACTCACGTGCTCTGTGTTAGGTCCACTACAATGAAGTCTTTCTCCAGCAGAACCACCACTGCATATGGCTCCTGGACCTCTGATACATACACACAAACACAAACACACACACACACATACACACACATACACACATACACACACATACACACATACACACACACACACAGAAGCAAAGGGTATTAATTAGGTGTTAATTAAGGCGGATATTGGAACATTTCTGTGTAGATTTAGTGGCATTTTGCCTCCAATAATGAGGTCTTACACCACTCTGGCGGATGCTGGGCATTGAGCATGGGTGAACATGGGCTCATGTGCAGCTGCTCTAGAATGTCCCACTGGGTTGGCAATGCTTTTCTAAGGAGAGTGTAAAGTTGTTCAACTGTGAAGTACCTTAACTCACTCACTGTAGGGGTGTTTACAAATCTCAGTGTCATCACCATGGAGTCTTCTCTTCCCGTTTAAATGGTGATTTAATTTTTTTTATTCTGGGAGAAGAACGAAATAGACAGGAGTTGTGCTTGTATTGCATCATGGGATTGCCTTAATGGCTGAGGAACAGTTAGAAATAGCCTTAAAATTCAGCCATATTAAGGTACATCAGTAGGCAGTGTATTTAAGGTGTCTAAGAATTGGGACAACCTACGTGTCGGGAGCACACACAGTATGATGTAAAATGCTCTTTATGTAGACAACATACTAGGTTTTGGGACAGACCCATAGTGTGTGTGTGTGTGTGTGTGTGTGTGCATATGTGTGTTACCATTGAGATATGTGGTTTCGCAGAGCACAGTGAAATCCACAATGGGGTGGTCCATTTCCAGAACTGTGATGGCTTTTCCATGCATTATGGTCAGTGTGGGCCTCCGTCCGGCTTTATCATACGACAGGCCACCAGAGAAAATCACAAACGATTCACTGAGAGAAAGAGAGAGAAGAGCTGTGTTCGAATTTTTGACTGATTAGCTCTGCCCATACTGAAGTTGTCAGGTTTGTTTTAATGCTTTCTGAATGAGAAAGAGCACGGGCCAGCCAATCAGAACAGAGATCATTTACATATATGCTGTATGTTTTTTTATAAAGCCCGAGCACATTTCCTTCAGGCATAATGATTTATGATTGAGTTTGGGGAAAAAACGACTCAAAAATTTGATGTCTGAGAAAACAACTGGAAAACGCAGGATATTGGTCGTTTAAAGACAAATGTGCCGCTTTAAACAGGAGAATAAACACAGAGACATCAGAACTGCCGCAAAACACAATCAGAAAAGCTATTAAAGCAGAGTAGCGTGAAGATCTGGAGGTCCAGCCAAGAAACAGCAGAAAAGAGGACGAGCAATCAATGGCAAAATGCTCAGATGCCTGGTTACCGAGCTGGAAACAAGAAAACAAAAACAACAGGCTTTCAGACCCCAGCGCGGGGTCTTTATCCACGTCTGAGCAGACAAATCTGCAGGAGGAGACTGAACGGTTAGAAAATAAGGTTCTCGATACATAAGTACACACATAAGCCAAGCATTCTTCACTCATTCACTGTTATCTCCATAGAGACCTGATGAGAGACTTCTCTGTCGCTACTGTAAACTCCACCTCATCATGAAAACATGCCGGGACTTCTTTCATATATATGTCATATATAAAAAATCCCAGTAATTCACCAGCTGCACTGAATTATGGGATGTGCTGTGTCATGTAGCTTTCAGAAAACAGAACCACAGCCTTGAAATCAGCACTTCTAGTGTTAAACGTCAGGTGCTCACTCACCTGTTTCTGCAGGTCTTGTACTCCACTTTAAGGATGGGTTTACACGACTCTTTCCTGCCGTCTCGCTGAGATTTACCTGAAAGTCACAGGATGTGTTATGTCCTGTATTTATCCTTCTATGAATGCCATGTGAGTGAATGTGTGTGTGTCTGTGTTGCCCTGTGAAGGACTGGCGTCCCCTCCAGGGTGTATTCTCCCTGCGCCTTGCGCCCGATGATTCCAGGTAGGCTCTGGACCCCCCGCGACCCTAAATTGGATAAGCGGTTACAGATAATGGATGGATGGATGGATGAATGCCATGTTCATCTGGCTACATAAATACACACAATACACTACATTTCCTGGGGAAGCCTCAGGCTGAGTGGATGATGAGCTTACCTGAGTGGTCGCTATGGTTTTTCAGATGGTAATGGTTGCTGAGTGTTAGCTAGTCTCCTGTACATTTGACATGTTTTCCCTGTACTCTCAGGAAAATGGTATGGAGGAGGTACATTATTGTTACTAAAGGTACAAACAGTGTAATGTACCTTTAAAGGTACAGCAGTATGATACTTAAGGTGCTGTTTTTTTAATTTTACCTGAGCGTTAGCTACTTCAGATTTTCCCCCTGTATTTTACTAGTGTTAGATATGCTAGCTCTTTTCTGTATGTTTTTTCTGCGTGTTAGCCTCTGTGTTTAGGGTGACCAGACGTCCTCTTTTACTTGGACATGTCCTCTTTTTTAGACTTAAAAAAATATCCGGGCGGAATTTCACAAACGTCCGGGATTTTCTTTTTCTAGCGCTTACATAGAACTTCAAGAAGTTTCGTTCACAAACTAGTCCCGCCCTCCCCTACTCTGATTGGTTCGATTGAGTGAGAAGGGGGCGTGGTGAAGTAGCCTAAAATCTTCTGATTGGACGGTCTGACTGTAGAGCTACCGTTATTGGTCGATAAACCTTCTCTGTAAACATTTAATTGGTCAGTCTGCACGTCAGTAGTCCTTGTTTACGTCAGGCAAAGCTCATGTACCCACACTCATCTCGAGCAGCTATGCCGAATGTAAGTTCTCGGACGAATTAAAAAAGAAACTCCCATGTTTTGTGTAGCAAATAAAGGTGTAAAGGACCTAAAGCACACACAGGTTCAGCTAAGAATACAACGGCAGCGAAGGGCGAGAGCTCATCTTTCCTCTTTGATCCATATTTGTGTGAATCATCTCCTATTGGTCGACTCGTAACAAACATTACTCCAAAATAAACCTTCAACTCTTAGAGCTATTTTATATAAAATAAATTTGATTTCTATTCTATAGCAGGTTTGATAAGGTCTTAATATAAAGATATTTGTCTTCAAACATACACACACAAACACGTTATGACCATTGGCTTTGGTCACTGTCCAAATAAACTGTCAGTGATGAGAAGCTCCACATTCATTAAATATTAGAGGATGACTCATGTATGAAGTTGGCCACAGCTCTGTGAGAGAGAAAGAGAGTGTGTGTGTGTGTGTGTGTGAAAGAGAGTCTGTGAATCTCTCCAAATGAATGAGACACCCGAGCAGTGATATTACCAGGCTGACGTCTAATTCATTTTTCCAGCCAATCAAATTCAAATTTAATGAAGACAGGAAATAAAACTACACCAAACGTGATGACACTGCGGAGGGACGCAGGCCCTGCGCTGAGGCGAGCTGTGGCTCTACGATGAATGTGAATGAAAACAGGACGAGATGTTTTAATAACACACTGCGCTTGTGTTATTGATTTTACTCAGCAGCTCAGTTCTTGTTGGGAAAGAGGGGTGGGGTGAAGTGTGACTTTCAGAGACACACTCCAAACGGAGGGTTATGATGCCTTGGAGACGCTGCGCAGCGCTCAAAGCAACCCACAGATGTCAGCATTTTCTCCTTTGAACTCTATGATCACCAGTGTATTATCTTTAATAAGTTTATTGTAGTTTCAGTGGATTATGGCTCTTTACTTCAGAACAATGAGAAAACAGCACAAGCAGTAGCTACTGTCTCTGTAGTTAGCTGTAAATTCCCAGTTCCACCTTAAATAGTGAAGCAATTACACTGCTACTGCAACATTTAAGGTGGAACTGGAAGTTCGAACAAAAATCCACAGGATGAGAACCTGAAATGAGTTCCATATCACAGAAGAGTGAGGAGAAGGGGATGATATACGATTGTGGAACTCTTCTGAAGGAGAATGAGGTCCAGAAGCTCCTCTGATATCACTGCAGACTGGTGCAGAGCTGCTATAGAGCAGCACTAGTCAATTGGGAAAGAAGCGCTGCTCTGTTTAAACTTGTGTTCTGATGATGTATCAGGGTCTTGAAGGGTTGTCCCATTTCATAGGGGGGGATATTAACCACTACACCCTGTAACTCAACTCCTAGGGGTGAGATGACACTCAAAAAGGAGGGGGTTCTCTCTCACCGTGAGGGAAGGTGATCTGGAAGGGTTTGGCTGTGTTCCTCAGGTTCCACATGGTTAGACTCCCATCAGAGTGGCTGCACATGAACTGACGCCCTTCATGATGCCAACTCACCGAGTGAATCGCCTGCAGAGAGAAAAAGAGAGAGAACAAGGAAAAGATGGATCTGATTTGATGCAGAGCTCTCTCTTTTTTCACACTTTCTCTCTATCATCGATTTACTCTTTCTCCTCCTCTCTGCCCTTATTCTCATGACTCAAATCAGATTCATATTCCAGTGATTCGTAACTCGACTCAGATTCAGTTCAGTAAGCCTATCCCAACTCCAACACCTCCAGGAAAATTCTCTCTAACATTTCCCTGCTTCGCTCCCAGAGTAAACATCATTGTCCTCTGATGAAGAGGTGATTCTGACCATTCGAGTGAGTGCCTGCCTTTATCCTTCATCCAGACGGATGATTACTGCCGTTAGAGTGTCCACTACGTGCTGGGATTACAGAGTTCGGACTCTCCCGGCATCGGGGGCCGGAGCTGGAGACCAGCCGGGATTGAAAGTCATATTCCACAACTCAATGGAAGAGCCGGATATCATTCCACACAGAAAGGGCTCGATAAACTGAGGGGAATCCGTATCTAACACTTCAGACAACGCAGAATCATGTCTGGAACCTGAAAAATAAAAACCTTTTCATTTTATTCAGTGGGTCACATTTAACCCCTTCCGCTTCTGGAGACATACACTATTCTTCAAAATGTATGAATTTATTATCGGAGTAATGTCACTTTTCTCTGAAACTTCATTCATTCATTGTCTGTAACCCTTATCCAGTTGGATCTGGACCCTACCCGGAATCATTGGGCGCAAAGCAGGAACACAATCTTTAGGGGGCGCCAGTCCTTCACAAGGCGACACACACTCACACATTCACTCACACACTCACACCTACGGACACTTTTGAGTCGCAAATCCACCTACCAACGTGTGTTTTTGGATTGTGGGAGGAAACCGGAGCACCCGGAGGAAACCCACGCAGACACAGGGAGAACACACCACACTCCTCACAGACAGTCACCCGAAGGAAACCCACGCAAACACAGGGAGAACACACCAACTCCTCACAGACAGTCACCCGGAGGAAACCCACACAGACACAGGGAGAACACACCAACTCCTCACAGACAGTCACCCGGAGGAAACCCACGCAAACACAGGGAGAACACACCAACTCCTCACAGACAGTCACCCGGAGGAAACCCACACAGACACAGGGAGAACACACCAACTCCTCACAGACAGTCACACGGAGGAAACCCACACAGACACAGAGAGAACACACCACACTCCTCACAGACAGTCACCCGGAGGAAACCCACGCAGACACAGGGAGAACACACCAACTCCTCACAGACAGTCACACGGAGGAAACCCACACAGACACAGAGAGAACACACCACACTCCTCACAGACAGTCACCCGGAGGAAACCCACGCAGACACAGGGAGAACACACCACACTCCTCACAGACAGTCACCCGGAGGAAACCCACGCAGACACAGGGAGAACACACCAACTCCTCACAGACAGTCACCCGGAGCAGGACTCAAACCCACAACCCCAGGACCCTGGAGCTGTTTGACAGAGACGCTACCTGCAGCTATTTTGAACTTTATTTTTGTAAAATTTTATTGTCAATTTTATTGTAAATATATTATTCAAATCTTTCCTTCTTTCTTCTATGTCTCTCTTCCTCTCTTCTTCATTTTCTTCCATTTCTCTCTCTGTGTCTGTTCTATCCCTTTCTCTCTCTCTCTTTTGTTCTGACAGTTATTGATTAGTTATTGAGTATTATGATTGGCTGTGCTCGGGGAGTGTGCTGTTGGATGTGTGTTGTAGGGAAACAGCCGGAAAGCTGCAGGGAGATGAACGATTCCTTGTCATTTGATTAAATAAACTTTGTGAGAAAGATCACGCGGCGGCGAGAGACGAGAGAGGAACGTTTTCAAATGCCATTATCTGCTCCACTCGTCTCACACCGCTTTCTTAACACACAGCTCCTCCCTGAATCCCGCACTCCATCTCATCATCTCCACATGCTTTGTTTCATTCATTCGCCATTACGCTCTCTCTCTCTTTCACTCTTTCACTCTCCCTCTCTTTCACTCTTTCACTCTCTCTCTCACCTCATCATAGTAGATTCTGAAGTCGGCTCGTTTGGATCTCAGGTCCCACATCACAATGGTGCCGCTTTCAAAACCAACCAGAAGCTGGACAAACAGGTAAACAACAACAACATCAGCATAGTTAGAGGAATATTTGTGTGTGAGAATGAGAGAGTGAGTGAAAGAGAGAGAGAGAAAGAGAGAGAGAGAGAGAGAGAGAGAGAGAGAGAGAGAGAGAGAGAGAGAGAGAGAGAGAGAGAGAAAATGAGAAAGACAAAGACATCTTCAGGAATTTACTGCTTGGCTTTTCCCTGCATTTAGACATTCTCTACTTTCTCTAAACAGGTCCCTGGAGGGCTTGTCGGGTAGTAGAGGTTCACCTTTGTGTGTGTGTGTGTGTTTATTCAAAGCTCATTAATTCACAAAAGGTGGACACAGCAATTCTGCTGACACTGATTTAGACCTTCACCTCAAATAACTCCTCTCTCTCTCTCTCTCTCTCTCTCTCTCTCTCTCTCTCTCGTACACACAGACACACACTTAAGTTTACATTCACTAGAAGTCCAAAAGTGTGTGGATGACTGCTCATGTACATTTCTGAACTGAGTCTCAGTAACAGCTTCTTCTCTCCTGGGAGAGGTTGCACTGGATATCGGAACATTGCTGTGAGGATCTAATGGCAGACAGGAGATAATGAGTGAAGGGTTGGACCTTAGGTTGGATGAGTTCTGGAAAGTGGACGAGGGGGAGAGAAGTAGTAAGAAAGAGAGAGAGAGAGAGAGTAGAGAAAGGACAAAAATAGAGAGATGAATTGAGAAAAATGGATGAAAAGTAGATAAAACAAGAAGCAAGAAAGAGAGGGATGAAAATAGAGAGAAAGAAAGGAAGACTAATAGAGAATATATATATATATATATATATATAGAGAGAGAGAGAGAGAGAGAGAGGACATGTCAGTGTGTTAGCAATGCTCTGAGGTGAAGGTGAGAATAACTTTATATTATTTACAAGGGATTTTTCCAATGCTTTTGTCAGTTTGCTGCTCATTTAATTCTCCACCTTTCTCCACAGCTCTGTCTTACCTTCCCTTCATCCTTCGGGCTGTCGCTCAGGTGGACCACGGGCCCGGGGTGTGTCTTCGTTGATCTGTGAAGGACAGATTTTATCACATTGGTTAAAGTGAATTAAAAATAAACAATTCTCATTTCATTCAACATAAATATAACTTAAAAATGAAGTAGTGTGAAAACGACAAGTGCAGAATTTATTGGCAGCTGCATTCGTTATGAGCTCTATCAGGAAATGATCAGGAAATCAGTATACTTTTGAGTCGCCAATCCACCTACCAACGTGTGTTTTTGGACTGTGGGAGGAAACCAGAGCACCCGGAGGAAACCCACACAGACACAGGGAGAACACACCAACTCCTCACAGTCACCCGGAGGAAACCCACACAGACACAGGGAGAACACACCAACTCCTCACAGACAGACACCCGGAGGAAACCCATGCAGACACAGGGAGAACACACCACACTCCTCACAGACAGTCACCCGGAGGAAACCCACACAGACACAGGGAGAACACACCAACTCCTCACAGACAGTCACTCGGAGGTAACCCACACAGACACAGGGAGAACACACCAACTCCTCACAGACAGTCACCCGGAGGAAACCCACACAGACACAGGGAGAACACACCAACTCCTCACAGACAGTCACTCGGAGGTAACCCACACAGACACAGGGAGAACACACCAACTCCTCACAGACAGTCACCCGGAGGAAACCCACACAGACACAGGGAGAACACACCAACTCCTCACAGACAGTCACCAGGAGGAAACCCACACAGACACAGGGAGAACACACCAACTCCTCACAGACAGTCACCCGGAGGAAACCCACACAGACACAGGGAGAACACACCAACTCCTCACAGACAATCACCCGGAGGAAACCCACACAGACACAGGGAGAACACACCAACTCCTCACAGACAGTCACCCGGAGGAAACCCACACAGACACCGGGAGAACACACCAACTCCTCACAGACAGTCACCCGGAGGAAACCCACACAGACACAGGGAGAACACACCAACTCCTCACAGACAGTCACCCGGAGGAAACCCACACAGACACAGGGAGAACACACCAACTCCTCACAGACAGTCACCCGGAGGAAACCCACACAGACACAGGGAGAACACACCAACTCCTCACAGACAGTCACCCAGAGGAAACCCACACAGACACAGGGAGAACACACCAACTCCTCACAGACAGTCACCCGGAGGAAACCCACACAGACACAGGGAGAACACACCAACTCCTCACAGACAGTCACCCGGAGGAAACCCACACAGACACAGGGAGAACACACCAACTCCTCACAGACAGTCACCCGGAGCGGGAGCCCCTGGAGCTGTGTGACTGCGACACTAACCTGCTGCACCACCGTGCCGCCGCCTTCTATTGTTACAACATAATTTTTTAACAACAGAGGATCCTAAAAGGTTTTCTAAAAGGTGCTGTACAGAACCACGTACAGCTAAGGAACTCTTTAATCATGCAAAAGTTTCTTCAAGTGTTCAGGGTTCTATACACTGTAAAACCTGACGAGTTACGTGAACTCAAATAGAGTTTAAAAACTCAAACATGTTCGCATTACTGTTACTACTTAAACCAGTGAATTACTACAAGTTAGTATTACACACTTCTAATATTTTATCCCAACAATTATCAAGACCCCAAACACTTATGCCACAGATCTGTACAAGCAACACTTTAATTGGTTTTCAGCAAACAACATGCTGCACTTACAGCAGAAAAAGCAGTAACTTGCACTTAGGACTTTCAATATCAAGACCAGGCAAATATAAACTTACAGCTTTAGACTGCCACACAGTCATGGTGAGGAATGGGGAAAGCCACGCCCATATGCAAATAGATCGTGCCAGTAGCCAATGAAAAAGATGAAAGTGAGTTTTAATAATCATTTCAATTGTGAGCTCAGTGTATGGTGGGTTGGGTTGGGTTCAGAAACTCTCAAAAGAAAGCCACCACCTGACTGGGCCCAGCCAATCAGGAGAGAGCATATCGGACGCGTCACAGGTAAACAGAAGCTCAACAGGAGATATAAAGGTGGACTGAGTGACAATAAGAAAAACGTATTGTAGCACTTGAGTCCACCAACAGAAACGTAAACAGAAGTAGATGAACCAGCACAACAGTTACCGTTTTTAAGATGGAAAGAGAGAATATTGACGCTTTTATTCTCCAGCTTCCAGCTTTGTTTTACTTTAAATGGTGCAGCAGTTTACATCCAGACCTCTGTAACTGCTTTATTATTTAAAGTGGGAAAAAAGTTAAATAGGCTGCCGTTAGTGTTGAGTGATCACACATTTCAGTATCATTTAAGTTGCACTAACTTAATTGTTTCATTAAGAAGTGCAGTTCGGTTTTACAGTGTACAGAACCATTTCCTTTGATAAAGAACCCTTGTAGAACCATCGTTTCTAAGAGTGTGGAGTTAAAACCAAGCGCATTACTTTGTGAAAACACAGACCACCACAGCAGTGTATGATTCACTTTTCAGGCGGTTGGCCTTCAAGCGCGATTCATTAGCTGAAAGTTCTGGAAGATCGCTCCGTTCGCCAAGGTCTTCTTTTCTAAAGCGTCTGTGAAGCGGAGAGTGTGAGGTCAGGAAACACAGGTCACACTTGTGGGGAGTTATTCACAGTCGCAGCAGAAGGTAGGAGTTGAGGATGAAAGAAGAAGATGGAGAGAGCACAAGGGCACTCTCTTTTTCTATCTCTGTCTCTTGCGCTTTCTCTCTCCCTGTTTCTCGCTGTCTCTGTCTGTCTGTCTCTCTCTCTCTCCCTGTCTCTGTTTCTCTCACTCTTTCCTTCTCTTTATCTCTCTCTCCATCTCTGTTTCTCTTACTCTCTTTCCTTCTCTCTCTCTCCATCTCTTTCTCTCACTCTTTTCTTCTCTCTCTCTCTCCATCTGTTTCTCTCACTCTTCTTCTCTCTATCTATCTCCATCTCTTTCTCTCACTCTTCTTCTCTCTATCTCTCTCCATCTCTGTTTCTCTCACTCTTTTCTTCTCTCTCTCCATCTCTGTTTCTCTTACTCTCTTTCCTTCTCTCTCTCTCCATCTCTTTCTCTCACTCTTCTCTCTCTCTCTCTCCACTTCTCTCTATCTCTCTCCATCTCTGTTTCTCTAACTCTTTTCTTCTCTCTCTCCATCTCTGTTTCTCTCACTCTTTTCTTCTCTCTATCTCTCTCTCTCTCCATCTCTCTGTTTCTCTTACTCTTTCCTTCTCTCTCTCCCTCTTTCTCTCTCTCTCTCTCTCTCTCTCTCTCTCTCTCTCTCTCTCTCTCTCTCTCTCTCCCTCTCCGTCTCCAATCCACACTTTGTTAATCCCCTTGTAACCTACTTGTCAATACTCAGGACCCCCAGAGCAGTGAAGGCCAGAGTGAAAGGGCAAAGTATGCAGAGCAACAGGTGGAATTCATTCATTCATTGTCTTTAAGCCTTATCCAGTTCAGGGTCACGGTGGGTCTGGTGCCTTGCCGGAATCACTGGACACAAGGTGGGAACACACCCTGGAGGGGGCGCCAGTCCTTCACAGAGTGACACACACTCACACACACACACATATTCACTCACACCTACGGACACTTTTGAGTCGCCAATCCACCTACCAATGTGTGTTTTTGGACTGTGGGAGGAAACCGGAGCTGACTGCGGCTGACTGTGACACTACCTGCTGCACCACCATGCTGCCCGTCACTATAAAAATGTCAGTAGATATTATGGTGGAAAAAGTGTCAAACTATGACAGTAAAGACCTGTAAATTGAACAGAGTTGGAATACAGTTCCTGTAACAGTGAGATAGTGTTTTATTACATTTCACGTCTCCTTTCTGGAAAAAAAAAATGAGTTTCATGTCATTCCACCTTAAAAGACGCAGAGCTTCTGAACTTAAACGAAGTAAAAGAACAGCAGTCTCTCAGAACTGTCGATGTTGCCTTTAAAATGACACTAGGTATTATTTATTTATTTATTTATTTATTTTTGCTCCAGGGTCTCCCCCCAGTGTAATTAATCCCTACAGCACTGTACTGTAAGAAACATTACATGGTGTTCTTTAAGGGCTGTATAAAAGTTTCTTGTTCACAGTGTGGCTTCGTCTCAATTGCCATCCCTGCATTTGTCACAGGCAAAACTGTGGTTAAAAACTATATTGTGAATATATTACAACTGTGAAATTCTGACAATCAGCTGCCAGTATTTTACTGTAAATTTGACGCATTTTTGTTACAGTTATTGTAGAGGTCCACAGTGCTCCTGTGTGAGAGACAGCAAGTGCAAAAAACAAGGCGCTGGAGGACTGAGGCTGGATGTCAAAGCTACCTGCGAAGTGGGCAGTGAGGCTAACCAGAAGGAACTGAGACACACTCATAGTTTGAGGGGAACCTGGGGGGTGTTTATGGAGAGAAACCCTTCACTGTGGGTGGAGCAGGGATCAAACGCAGAGAGCCACCCACGAAATGTCAGGAAAGGTCAGGATACCGTCGTCTGTGGAGATGGGGTCACACCCTGGAGATTTAAAGCTTCACCATCACACAACCTGCCTCCATCAGGTTACCCACCCATCACCCTCCTACAGGTCCAGCAAGGAGGACACACTGCAGGAGACGTCTCCTACTTACTTTTACAGGGTTAAGGGCTTGTATTAGGGATGCACTGAATTTTTTGGGCCTATACGATAACTGATAATTATCACCTTGGAGTGGATAAACGATCATTTTTTCTTATTTGTAATTAAAGTAAAATAAATTCTTGTTGTCATAGGACAAGCCTTTTCTCGTTTGTACATTTCTGTGCTTTTTAATTTGATCCTTTTGTAGTTTATTTATACTTTTATCAAAGATTTTACTGCTGGTTCCACATGAATGGTTTCTAGGGGGCTGCTAATTAGTGCAGCACCGGGTTTGTTTTAGAGAGCGAAGGGGGGGGGTGTCATAAATGGGCTCTGAGCGAGTGAGCGAGGGAGAGCGAGTTTGAATAAATGTTTGTAATCATTTGTCATCGTGTTTCAGTAATAAATTCAGACGCTGAATGATTCTATATCTATTTTCGTGTGTTTTATATAAAAGGGGCTCTTGCACTGAGGTGGTTGAGAGTATCATTCTGTCGTTTAATCTGCTGTGTGTGTGTGTGTGTGTGTGTGTGTGTGTGTACTGAGCGTCGCTAATATTTTAAATTAGTTTTCACCACAGAGAAATTTAATCCCAGAGACTGTTCTCTGCAGAAACTGTGAAAAACGTCCACACAGGAGACAATTTACATGCGTCGGTGCATATGCGCAAGCACAAAATAGGCGCCAAGTTGTCAGTTGTAATATCGGCTAAAATTTCCAAAATCGGACCACAGCTGACGTTATATTTCCTGACTGTACATTTTACACATACCAGCACATAATGAGTTAATAGTTGTTCACAACTCAGTTATGTTTTTCAACCTCTAGATAGATATTTATTTATTTTTTGTTAAGGCAACAGCTACTAGTGGTTTTGCTTAATTTGTACCTCATCAAAGAAATTTGCTGCTTTGAGGCAATTACCCCAGACCCCACTGGTTAAAGCTTAGCCCCCCCTAATAATTCATCTCCAGTGACAGCCCTGCTCTTGATCAAAATGGCCTCCAGCAGTTGGGTGGCAGACACAGGCCGTCTGTCTCAAAGCCTAGTGAGTTGTCTACATAGAGAGTATTTTTCTTCACAGTGTGTGTGCTCCCGACACGTAGGCTGTCCCAATTCTTAGACACCTTAAATGCGCTGCCCACAAAGGTACCTTAATTTGGCTTAAGTTTTAAAGCGGAATTGAACACTTCTTTAGCCGCAAAGGCAATCCCAGGATGCAAAGCAAGAACAATTTTGCTCTCAAAAATAATTAAAACTGTGATAAAAACAGGAAGATTAGAATCCACTGCCTGCTGAGGCCACTCTAGCCATTCATTCATTATCTGTAAGCGCTTATCCAGTTCAGGGTCGCGGTGGGTCCACAGAGCCTACCTGGAATCATTGGGCGCAAGGCGGGAATACACCCTGGAGGAGGCACCGGTCCTTCACAGGGCAACACACACACATTCACACCTAAAACAGGAAATGGGCACCTGGAGGAAACTCACACGGACACAGGGAGAACACACAAGGAGAACTACTCACAGACAGTCACCTGGAGCTGGACTTGAATCCACAACCTCCAGGTCTCTGGAGCTGTGTGACTGTGACACTACCTGCTGCGCCACTGTGTCACCCCCACTCTAGCCACTGAGGTACAATAAAAAACACAGCTAGAGTGCTGTGGGCGGGAACAAGCTGTGACGCAATCGCTCTCTAACTATCAATAATCAGCCTCGGGAATGTTTTCTGTTTTAAAGGTACGGCCTGAAGACAGGAGTGACCTCTCTCACTGGACAGACCTCCTGTAAGCTGTGAGTAGAAGGTTGCAAACATGAGTCCGGATTTGAAAGGAAAAAAGCAGCGGGAATTACAGCGTGAGAAAATAGCCCTGATGTCCCATTAGAGGGGACAGAGTCCATGCACTGGGGCTAAACCCTGGTGCCATGGCAACAACTGACCATGGCAAAAAGCTCCAGGAATACATCCACAGGCGTTTAAGTCAGTGTGTGTGTGTGTGTGTGTGTGTGTGTGTGTGCGTGAGTCTTCATAAAAAAAGACAAGCAAGACGAGCCACCTCTACATTTAATGTGCACATTCTTTAGCTCCACTGATCACACAGGAGAACTTTGTAGTTTTTCAATTACAGACGGTTGTCCACCTGTTGCTCTGCATACTTCATTAGCCCTTTTCACTCTGCTCATCAATGCTTAGGAACCCCACAGAGCAGGTATGATTTGGTGGTGGATCATTCTCAGCGCTGCAGTGACACTGACGTGGTGGTGGTGGTGTGTTAGTGTGTGTTGTGCTGGTACGAATGGATCAGACACAGCGGTGCTGCTGGAGCTTAAACCCCTCAGTGTCACTTCTACATCCGGCCGACAGCATCCTGTGACCATTCTCACAGAATCCATCCTCTTCTGAAGAGCCGAGTTGTCAGCTTTTTCTCCGCTTTCTGAGTCTTTTCTCAGTAAAAGCTTCTTGACTCTTCCACACTTACAGTTTTGATTGGAAATAATATAAATGGAGGGTGGTCTCTGACTTACGCAGTGTCTTTTCCACTGTCACAATCAAGACTCTCTTTGTCATCTGTTGTCTTTCTTACTACTTTGTGCTGTATATGCTCTCTCTCTCTCTCTCTCTCTCTCTCTCTCTCTCTCTCTCTCTGTCTCTGCTGACTCATCGCTCTGATGCTGCAAGGTGCTGATGCTGCGAGGGATGCGGTTACCAACGACGACAAAGCAGCAGTGATGGAGCTGCAAGAGATCAGTGAGTCAGGACTTGACCTGATTTGACTGGGTTTATGAGCACATACACACACACACACACACACACACACACACACACACACACACAATCACAAAGGGTTTTGTTTTACTACAATTCCAGGACTTATGTCATTACCCAAAAGTATGAAATGAAAGAGGACATTCTGGAGCAGCTACATGAGCCTAAGATCAGTGTGCTCAATGCCAAGCATGGGCTAGAGGGGTATAACTCTCTCTGTCTCTCTCTCTCTCGTCCGCGCCACATTCAGCTGTGTGGTGTGTGATTTGTGTTTGAAAGATAAAGACGCTGGTGAAAATGAATTCTCTCTGACGATGACGCTGCTAAACACCTCAAAGCCAACGGCCGCCTCATTGAGGGCTTTGAAGTCTCCTCTTTTTTCGTTTAAAAAACAAAGACGTTTAATAAATTGACGATCTTAATCTAATTCATACGGCGCTACATTTTCAGACCAAACAAACGAACAAGAAAAAAACAACAACTCAAAAAGTAAAATAGTAAAATAGTAAAGTTAATCAGTAATGATTAAGGATCAAAGAAGAGGACTTTCTTTGAAGAGATAATTAACACAGGAAAGATATTTAAATATTGTGGCATCTGGACACACCCCCATGCATCACTGGGGCATCGAGTGGGCGGGGCCATGCAGAACAGCTGCCCTGCCGCCCCCTACTGCTTATGGACGTTATTGTTGTTGTTTATTGTTGCGGGTGTTGTTGTTGTTTTGTGTGGAGAACTTTAGAAGTAATCTCTCTCTCTCTCTCTCTCTCTCTCTCTCTCTCTCTCTCTCTCTCCTCTCTCCCTCACACACACACACACACACACACAATAAGAGGAATGGAATAAGCGGAATTCCTCTTTATTCTTAGTAATAAAATATTAATGATAACATGTAATAACGTGGAGTAGTGGAACTGTGTTCTCTGGGACAGAGAAGCTTCAGTTATGTTTCTGTGGCTCAGTAGCAGCGCAATACAATGGACACGACAAGCTCATTTTACTGAGCATCAAATATTAAAGAGTCGGGGTGTGGATGTGTGTGTGTGTGTTGGGGGGGTGGGGTAGGTGCTGTGCAGGTGTCTGTGATAATGAGGTGAGTCTGAGCGAGTGGGCGAATCAGAGAAGAGAGAGAGAAGAGAGAACACGTAAATAGTGTGAGCTTTTAATGACGGTTTCTCTCCGCAGCATCCACCGTCTCACTGTCCTTGAGTCCAGAGTCCAGCCCCGCTCTCCACCCTGAACGAAAGAGGGTGAATATCTCTCTCTCTCTCTCTCTCTCTCTCTCTCTCTCTCTCTCTCTCTCTCTCTCTCTCTCACCACATGAAGCCTATTACTGCTCTCTAAAACAGTGAAGGTCAGTGTGATCTCAGGATTTCTCACATCACTCTCTCTCTCTCTCTCTCTCTCTCTCTCTCTCTCTCTCTCTCTCTCTTCATTTCAGTGACATAGAGATCACCTCCCTGACTTCTGGCCATTTACCCCTGATGTTGTGTGTGTATTGTGTGTATATGTGTAGGTTTATATATATATACATTGTGTGTGTGTGTGTGTGTGTGCACATATATGAGAGAGTGTGTGTATATATATATATATTTATGCATTGTTTGTATTTGTATTGTGTTGTGTGGCATGTGTATATGTGTGTGTATACATTGTGTGTGTGTGTGTGTATATGTGTGTGTGTGTATACATTGTGCGTGTGTGTGGTCTGGCTGAAAAACTGAAGTGTTAATTAGAAAATAATGGCATTAATTACTGCGAGATATAAAGCATTGTCGCTGCAACAGACTGTTCTCCTCATGAACGACTGTCAATGAGTGTGTGTAAGTATTTGTTTGTGATCAAATATAAGTCCATTTGTATTACTATTATTATATTGATATTAGTGAAATAAACATATATTGTCACTGTCCAAAATAAAATAACATTTATTCATTGTCTGTAACTGCTCATCCAGTTCAGAGTCATGGGACCTGAGCTTACCCGAGTGCTGAGTACTGGGCTGCCAGTTCTTCACAAGCCAACACGCACTCACACCTTCACTCACACCTATTGCCAATCCACCTACCATCGTGTGTTTTTGGACCCTGGGAGGAAACCAGAGCACCCTGATTTATGGTTTGCACTTAATATTAGATTTATTAAGAGTATTAATAAAGGGCATTTTCTGATTCTGGGAACATTGCTGTGAGCATTTGATTATTGAGGTCAGGTCCTGAGGTTGGGTGATTAGCTCTGGCTCTCCAGGTACAGGATGGAGCTCCATCAGTCCAGAGAACAGTTCAGACTGGGGGCTTTACAACCCTCTAGCTTCAGCTTGGCATTGAGCATGATGAGCATTAGGTCATGTGCAGCCATCCAGAGCATCTGATTTGATTTTTTGACTTGTATATTCTTAAAGAGTAGAAGAAACACCCCTCTGTGTGTTCAGATGTGTGTGTATCCTGTGTGTGTATGTGTGTGCTTTGTGAGGAAGTAAACGGAGAGCAGGAGCCCTCTGCTTATCAGCAGGAAAAGGCTGAGAGCCCTGTGCCTCGTCTGTTTTATCGTCCCTCGCTCCTCTGTGTGATCGCATCATCCTCTGCGATTATGAAACACTCTCCCAGACCCGTTTTATTTCCGTCATGTTTCCACAGCGATCACAGGGCCGTCCTCCTATCTCTGCAGCGGCGGCCGGACGTGAGCGGCGTACCAACACTGGCGTGGTACCACCAGAGCCACCGGCTCTATCTGTTCAGGCACAGCTTCAAAGCTGGGTGGATGCTGGAGACGGTTGCCGTGGCGATGGAGGCTGCTGTTTCATTCAGGAAAAGGGATCATCAGAAAAGCAGAAGGATGTTGCTTGGTGGTTGGTGGCTTTCGCTGAAAGCTCACTGGGTCTAGCATGAAGTTTGCAGCTTAGAGGGTTATGTGCAATCAGACGCTAGTAGGAAGCTAAAGCACCCAATAAGGGCCTAATCTACCTAATCTCTGGCTTTTAACTGACCCCAGATCAGTCGGCCGAGACATGCTCTGAGTCCAAATATTGTTTCTGTAGTTTAAAGCTAGAGCTATGAGGCTAATGTTGCTAAAAAACACTGGAAGTCATTAGTCACCCCAATCATTATCATACCCTGGAAAAAAGACACTATCTATCTGTCTATTTTGCTAATTTATCTATCTATGTAAACATGCTAATGCTAATTGTCTATCTATCTATTTTGTAAACATAAAGTAGTAGTAAAATTCCACAGGATTACCTCATTTACATATTTAGTCTCCAGTTTGAACTACATCACTGTTGTCATAAAGTCCCACTGTGCTGCACTGTTTCACCTTCTGGAGCCTGGAGTGCAGCAGCGCATTGTAAAACATCACTGTGCAGTTTCCTCTGGCGTTTCTTAGCCCAGTAATAGCTACAGGATGCTCTGCAGTGCGTCATTGTTGTGAATTCACTCAGCCCTATCTTTACTACATTCTGAGGACTTTGTGGGCATGTGTTTTACAAAGGTTTATTGGGTGACTATTGACTGGCAGTGTTTGTTAGCAATGTTAGCCTTGTAGCTCCATCTCTAAACTATAGAAGCAAAATTGAAACTCCATACACATCTTGACAGATTGACTGCATCTGTGCACAGTGGAAAATCATATATATCTGATCTGGAGCCCACCAACCCACACACTGTTAAACAAGACCAGAGAAAACATGGGATAAAACGAGCCTTTCTAATTTTGACTTCGTGTGCAGAGACTTTAGAATCACCCCATCCCCTCGTCTGGGTTTGTCCAATCACAGCACTGGACCCGTGTTTATGTGAGAGCGCAAAGACCAGGTTAAATGCAGTAAAATGAGAATGGAGAAGAAACAGAGCTGAGCGAAGTCATCTAAAAACCTGCTCCTCGCTCCTCACTGCTGTGCACTCAGGATTGGGGTGAACAGCGAGTGGCTCGTTATCATTTAAAGGAACAGGTGCTGAAAGCGGGCGTTCTGAACAGGGCTGTTTACACAGGGGGAGATCGCTGCTGTGGGGCTTGTGGGGTTTTGACCAAAGCAGGTCATAGACATTTCATTAACAACCAGAACTGTGTTCCACATGTTGCATGAGTTTAAACATGGGATCTCCTTTTCCATGAAGGATCCAGGAATGAATAGTGTTCTTCTCAGAGTAAGCACAGTGCTCCAGTCTCGACTGAGTGATTGGATCTTGCAGAACACTAATCCCAGCCTCGTGCGAACACAGAACGTGACTCGTTACCATCAGGATGATTTTCCGTGCAGCTCCCTGAGAGTGGAGTGTGGGAAGCGGATGACGGGGAGACGTGGGCGTTCATTTTTCGCTCCGACGCGGAACGCAGGAGATCCTGTTGTTACTTTATGGAGGTAAAGTGCGCAGCGTGCTTCGCTAAAGCTGTTTGATAGCTCCAGCCGCTCCGAAGCGAGCAGAGCGAGAGACTGCTGAGCGGAGAAATGCTCCTTTACCTTTTCTCTTTTCCTTCCTCTCCTTGCAGAGCTGCTCGAAAGAAGATCTGAAGAGCTGGACGTGGTGATAGACACCTCCGTCTTTCTTGGGATTAGGTGGAGAACTAGGGCGCCATGCAGGAACCTTGTGAAGAACCAGATCTGCTGGATGTTTTGAGGATTCACATGGTGGTGGTGTGTACAAGTGGATCAGGCACAACAGTTGCTGTGGGAGTTTTCAAACCCTGTGTCCACTCACTGTTCATTCTGTTACATCCTTTGACCTTGACCTGAGTTGGTCGTCCTCTAGTCCTTCATCAGTGACACTGTGGACTATTCTCAGTCCAGCAGTGACACTGAGGTGTTTAAAACTCCAGCAGCCACTGCTGTGTCTGATCCATTCGTACCAGCACAACACACACTGACACACCACCACCACCACGTCAGTGCCACTGCAGCGCTGAGAACGATCCACCATCATACTTGCTGTTTTCAGCCTGTTTCTCTAATACTGCAGATTGCTGTTTATTTTGGGTTCATTCAAAGGGTCTCTCTCTATAAACACTGGTGGTCGCCCTGGTGATGGTCCTACAGAGGTAGTAACATGCTGGAGACATCTAGTTACCTTCACCACCACTGTAGAAGAATCAATACACATTGTGTTTACTTCTGGATTATGTCTGTTGTTCTTCAGGGTGATTTATTTACAGCGGTAAACACTAGAGGAGATCAAATGCGCAGAGAGGATTGTGGGTAGGGGAGTTGGAGCAGAGAGGATTGTGGGTAGAGGATTGTGTGTATGTGTGTGGGGAGGCGTGATTGAAGTTTGTCATCTCTCCTTTGTCACAGTAACACACACGGGACTGAGGTGTTGCTGTAGACTTGAACATTTTTATGTGTGTGTGTATGTGTGTGTGTGTGTGTGTGTGTGTATGTGTGTGTGTAGGTATGTGATAGCGAGACAGAGAGAATGTGTGTGTGTGTATTGTGTTTTTATGTGTACAACACACACACACACACACACACACACACAGGAGAGAGAAACCTAAACACACACACATTATCTACCACTGCTTTCCACTTTGGAAAGGGTTAAAGGACTATGATTTGAGCTTGTATTTCTCTCTGAGTGAAAACCAACCAAACCAAGCGGAAAACACTCCTCACCGATTCAGACCAGAGCAAACGATCTGCAAATGTGAAAACACATCCAACACGCTGCGTTACTCCTTCAGAGCACAGCCTCCGCAGACAGCATTTATTACCTCTCAGACACAGCAGTGAATTACATCAGCGCCATCGCAGCTAATAGACATTCACTAAACGGGGCTTTTCATCCACACCGAGTTAATGAATTATCTTTATTAGCATCTTATACAGGCGATAAACGCAGGCCGAGCTCTGCATTGATTTCACTCTGCTTTTTATTGGCTTTATTAGCGCCATTGATTCCTTTAAGTCCAGTACTCACAGCTCTATGGCCTTGTTCCACATAATGACGTAACCGGACAGGATGAAGGACTCCACGTTGACGATGTGTGTGTTCCCTCGCTCCGTCCCAACGTAGAGCCACTTACTCTGGAATGGGAGATGGCAGAATGTGATCCTGAAAGGGAAGGAGAGGGTTAGCATTAGCATGTTGAGAGAGAGAGAGAGAGAGAGAGAGAGAGAGAGAGAGAGAGAGAGAGAATGACAGCAAGCGAGAGATAGACAAAGATAGAGAGAATTAGCATTAGCATGTTTAAATAGAGAGAGAGAGAGAGAGAGAGAGAGAGAGAGAGAGAGAGATAAGGTTCGTCGGCCCACAATTAAAACTTCACCTTTAAGAAAGTAGCAGCTCATTAATCACCATTCTCTCTTTCATCGCAAATGGCTTTCAATTTGAGGCAATTAAACCAAACTCATTTCTGATGATTACAAATGAGTAACCAGTTTTTTCAGAGACCTCTTTGCTAATTATTAGCACCACGTTATCTCCATTTAAAGTGCTTCTGAGTGACCTGATTCCAGACGAGTGTACGTTATGGTAGTGGAGCTTCATTAGAATTGCAGAAGTTAAAGCAGCACTAGGTAAGATTAAGTATTTTTGCTCCTGGGCTCCCCCTACAGCTGCAGAGTATAATTAACTTTTAAAGCACTGTCCAGAAATCAAGGAGAAGTGTGAAGTGGAGGTGGTGTACTACTACACTCCTCCACAAAGTACATAGTGCAGCTTCTGCAGTGCTGAGCCTGGAGTAGCAATGACAGAGGCTCTATTCTCTTTTCTTGTATTATCCCATGTTTTCGGACTCAGGCAACACACAGAAAACTGACTGGGGGTCTTGTTTCACAGTGTGTTGGCTGGTGGGCTCCAGATTCACACTTTAATGTCAACATGCAACAAACAAAAGAGTCTTTATAATCTGAGCTTGGGTTTCATATCATTTGTGATGTTGGCACGTCTGGTGTCAGCTGAGCCTCAGTCCCAGTTGTGCACACGGCTGTGTGTGTGTTTGTGTGTGTGTGTCTGTGTATTTTTAGGCCTCGACAATTAATTGGAAAGCCATTGCCTTGAGACAAACAGCAGCTAATGAGACAGCAGTGAGAAGAAGCGCGACAACAGAGAAACTCTCAGTTCCCTCATCAGAGAAGATGGAGCATTAAAGAGCCCATACCCCTGAAAATCTGGAATGTGTGATGTCACAAATACCATGCATCAATAAAAACAGATGCAAAACAGTGTTTCATAGCGGTTGCCACCCTCTTTACTGCACAGTAACACTCTCTAATCTACTGGGAAGGCTTTACACTAGATGTTTGAACATTGCTGTGAAGATTTGATGGTATTCAGCCACATGAACTATAATGAGGTCTGGTGCTGGGTCAAAATCACACCATTCCAACCCATCCCAAGGTTCTTAATGGACCTAAAGTTGGAACAAGCTAAAGTTGGAAGGTGGCTTTTTTACGACACTCTACTTTTGACAAATAGTGTATGCCATTGTTTGAGTAAATCCACCACAGTTTTGTTTTCAAATGTTACCGGTTGTGTCCTAGTTGTGTACAACACACAACACACAACACGAAAGATTATTTACTGTGTAGTCACCTTAAAAGTGTGAGTTCAGCACAAAATATGAACATACTGCACCGATTCTTACTAATAGGACCTGATGAACTGTTGCTATGACAACACACACCACACCAAGCTGCAGCTGCTACACTGTTCACATTTTTCAAAGTTTGAAACTCAAATATCTCTCTCCACATTGCGTAGTGCACAGTGTAGGTCATAAAATAGCAGTTTCTTCACTGTATCTTGGGAAATAAAACCATTTTTATTCTATATAAACTTCATGTCTGAGGGTAGAAGTATTAATATGTAATCTGTGACGTGAAATCTCTAGGAAGTGGGGCACTTTTTAGGACAGAGCCAACATTCCCCTGACATGAGAAGCTCCTTTCTTTCCATTTCCCGTTGGATTGTGGGACAGCGTCCATCATCACCGTTCTCAAACACTGAGTGTGGACTAAGTGTGGACTGTGAAAGTTTTACTCAACTTTCACACTTGTAGCTACACTACACTCTACACAGCCAAACGCTAGTTAGGATTAGTATTAATTGTGCATTAGGGACACAGCTATTATTTCTTGTATATATCTTCTTCATTTTTTTTACCCATAAGCCTATGCACTTTTTTCAGTCTGAAAGCAATGAGAGCCAGAGCCCGAGGCCGGCGCTGGGAAACCATATTGCAGATGATGAGTCCTGTCCAAAGCAATCACTTCAAGACAACAACAATACAGTGGTGACTGTGGGGAACGGAAAGGACATTTCTAGACCACGGGCATGTGAGCGTTTGTGTGTGTGTGTGTGTGTGTGTGTGTGTGTTTGTGGTGACTAAAAGCTTTTCACACACACACATTGTGGGGATTTGTCCCCCACAATTTATTAGATATACAAATACATTTTATATTTTTTGTATGTAAAATATTATTGTAATTCAAAATGAAAATATTCTCATGCACATTTGTCATAATAACTTAAGAATGAAGCAGTGTGAAAGCAGCGAGTGAAGAATTTATTGGGTGCTGCATTCGTTACCAGCTCCATCAGGAAAAAGTGCTGCATGGGATGAATTTGTCCTGTTCTTGGGGATAATACAGTATCCAAAAGTATGTGTGTGTTTGGGTTTAAATGATTCAAAATTAGTGTTAAGATAGTAGTAAAAGTGGAAAAGTTATGTTAAATCTACAGAAAATTAATGGTCTATGTAATGTCCCCACAATTCATAATTACAAGATTGTGTGTGTGTGTGTGTGTGAGTGAGATATTAAAGTAGCCTGGTCTTCAGTCATTTACTTCTTATTAGACACCCATTACACTCAGGTGTTTCAGCCACTTTAAGCTTCACCCATTGACTGATACAACTGAGTAGCTCTGGAGCAGCTTGAGGTCAACATGCCCAATGCCAAATGTCAGCTAGAGGAGTATAACAATCCCCACCCCCAGCCTATAGGGGTGATGGTAGAGCAGTGGCACTGGGTACTGGAGCACCATCCGATACCAGTCCTCACTCGGCTGCCATCAAACCCTCACAGCAATGTTCCAACACCTAGTGTAAAAACTTTCCCAAGAGAGCCAGGGCTGTTACTTCAGCCAAGAGAGGAACACACTCCTGATTAACGACCTTCAGTTCAGAGAAATGCTGGACGACGTGTCCACAAACTTTAGTCCATACAGTGTTTGCCCTCATTAACACACACCATGTGTACACAACACTGAATACTGATCACATAATGATGATAAACAATCAATAACTCTGTCACATGGCCATTGTCCACACCCCGTCTGGGTCGGGCTGATCTGGACGTCGTGATTGGACCGGACTCTCGCTGTGGCATCATCCATCATCCTTATAAACAGGTTCGGTCCAAAATAAAGACCAACAGACTGCAATCCTCTGCTGTCTGAGCTCATTACGTCTCCCTCTATTTCTCCCTGCCCTCCCAGAGACCCCCGGGACCCTGAGGGACCCCGGGGCAGCTGGGAGATTAAATAGGAGACACTGCACAGACTTTGCCTGTCCAGAATACTAATAAAGCATCTGGTTATGCTAATGCCACTGCCCTTCACGTGCCTGTGTTTACTTTGCACCATGTTCAATGCCAAGAGCCCACCAGAGGGGTATATATACACCCCGCCCCCAGCATTGGTTCCAGCATTCAGCGCCAAGCCTTCTCAGAGGAATAGAGGCTTACTGCAGCACAGAGGGACGTTGAGCAGGTGTCCGTATACTTTTGGCCACACAGTGTGTGAGCACAAACAGCCCAACCCCCCACAGACACACACACTTTCTCATGGCCCTGATGACCTGTCTCATTCAGGCTGAATTTGCATAATTGTAATTTAGCTCCAAACAAAGCAATTCTATGTCAGGGTATCTTTGAATTTAGACTGTGTGTGTGTGTGTGTGTGTGTGTGTGTGTGTGTGTGTATGTGTGTGTGCGCGCACTCTGAATGTCACCCCTCGTCACAATGTGAGAATCAGGGCTTTATTTGTTTGCTGCAGCCAGGATGATGAGGTGACGATTGTTATCATCAATTACAGCGGAGAAGAAGGAGCTCATTAGCCCCGCAGTGACCTAGCAACACACACACACACACACACACACACACACACACACACACACAGATGTGTACTAAACAACAGTGCTCAGCTGTTAGTGCACACTCTCCGATTACGTCATGCAAAACCTACTGCTGTTAGAACACACACAGAAAACAGGACGCATGAAAACCACGCAACAGCGCCACTGCTCAGGGTCTGAAAGGATGTGGAGCTGGAGGGAACAGACACAAAGAAGAGACCCAAAGCTAAAGCTGCTGGTGTTTCTCAGAGTGATGGACTGACCGCCCCAGAGCCCTGACTTTGGTGTCACTGAGCTGCAGAAGAGGCTGCAGACGTCTCTGAGACAGAGGGCGACACTGAAGAAGTGTACTCTATTGAGTCATTGAGATTTCTATGTGACACCACGCACACACACACACACACTGCAGTCATTCTCTCAGGGCACTACTGCTTTTTCCTCAGGCCATGCACACAGCTGTCATAGAGCGGTTCACTGTCTCTCTCTCTCTCATACTCAATCTGTCTCTCTCTCTCTCTCTGTACTGCTTTCTGTTTTCTCTTTTCTCCTTCTCTCTCTTTACAATTCTCTGACAGTCATTCTCTATCGTAACATTACCACTCTTCTCTTCTCTTCTCTTCTCTTTACTCGCTTTCTCTCTCACTGTGCTTTTCATCTTCATCTTGCTGTTCTCATTCTCTCTTCTCTCTCTTTCTGACAGTCAGTCTCAATCATGCTGTTTCTTTTGCTCTCTCTCTCTCTCTCTCTCAGTCATATTTGTTGGAAAGGTAATTAAATTGCAGATTTAGACAGGGGCTGAAAAACAGACGTAGCAACATTACGAGGTCCTTCACAATAAAAGAGGGAGAGAGACATAGAGAGAGAGAGAGAGAGAGAGCGAGAAAGAGAGAAAGAGAGAGAGAGAGACTTTACTGAAGGACTGTAAATGTCTGCCATCAAATCTTCACAGCAGTGTTTTTACCTTTAATCTTGTTAGGTTTGGGTTTATTTCGTGGTCTGTCATCTCTACACAGCACTATTTGTGAGTGTGTGTGCTTGTTTTTGTACATTTACCTGACGTATATGACCCAGCCAAAAGATGAAGCAAAAACATCGATGATCTGGTTACAGCAACCGCTGTCGAGGGGTCGCCTTCTGGTGCCTAGGCACTTGGATGGAACTGTTGCACCATTAAGGGTAGACTGGCAGCAGATTGTGATGGCTACACCATTTAAGGTGGAAGGGAAAATTCAGTATATGTTCCTAGGCTTTCAAATGGAATAGTTGCACTATTTAAGGTGGAATGGAGAGTTCATGTGTTTATTCATTGTCTGCTTTTGGACTGTTTTGTTGTTTATCAATTTGTGTTCAGATTTTTGGTTTAATTTGTGGTGCATCATGTATTTGACGTCATCATGTTTATGTGTGTGTGTGTGTGTGTGTGTGTGTGTGTGTGTTCTCTCACCGTTCTCTGTTGAATTTAAGGGAGTGCAGTATGGCTGGACGTCTCTGCCGCAGGTTCCAGAGATGCAGAGTGTCATCTGCACACGCTGTGACCAGAGCTCCCTACACACAAACAAACACACATGCACACACACACACACACACACACACCCAACAGCTGAGTCTTAGACATAAAGAATCTCCAAAAATATTGTTCTAATCAATAATCACGTTGTGCTGAACAGTGTTGAATTAAATCAGAGCGACACCGTCTCACCGCGTCCAGATCAAAGAAAAGATCATCCTTCGCTCAGAACGAATAAAACAGCGGAGATAAAAATGAGGACTCTGTCTCTCTCTCTCTCTCTCTCTCTACTTTCAAATGAACATAGCTCTCTCAGGCTTTATTTATTTACTCTCTCTCTCTCTCTCTGTCTCTCTTTCTGTCTCTCTGTGTCTGTCTCTCTCTCTCTGTACAGCTCGAGGATGCAGGTGACTGACACCTGCGTTCCCATGGCGACGGTGTTTACACAAACATGTTTACCATCACGACGCCTCAGGGACAAAAACAACGTGAGGTAAGAGGAGAGGAAAGACAAGAGAGAGAGAGAGAGAGAGAGAGAGAGAGAGAGAGAGAGAAAGAGGCAGAGAGAGAGAGAGAGAGAGAGAAAGAGGCAGAGAGAGAGAGAGAGAGAGAGAGAGGGAAAGAGGCAGAGAGAGAGGGAGAGAGAGAGACAGAGAGAGAGACGGGGGAGAGATGCATTAGTACATGGAGTATGAGTAATGTGTATGAGGATGTATCCATATGTGCATATATATTCTTTGTGTGTGTGTGTGTGTGAGAGAGAGAGAGAGAGAGAGAGTCTCTGTCCATTTCCATTCGCTTTATCTGTCATCTGTTGTCAGAACAAACAAAAACACTGCAGTGTGTGTGTGTGTGTGTGTGTCACATTGTATGCTCATTTATGAGTCACATGATTCATCTGTGGAGTTATCAGGTTGCATTATGGAGGTAAATCATGACACACACACACACACACACAGATGCGAGTGGCAATAAATTAATAAATGATAAATTATGTGCTTAAACGTCTGTGTGTTTTTGTGTACCAGGTTTTACTCATGTTGTAAGGACCAAGAACCTCTTTACATTCCCACATATTTTGGAATATTCTTTGTTGTGGAGACACATTTTAATGCTAGGGTTGGTCAATGCAAAATGTAAAATAATTTAAAATAGACTATAACATATAATGGAGGTCCCAACAATACATTAAAACAAACATTGTGTGTGTGTGTGTGTGTGTGTGTGTTACCTCATTGATGAGGAACTGAAGCTGCAGTACGGCCGCTCCACTCTCGTGCTGACAGTGACAGTCCACTCCTGGGCGTCCCAGACTGAAGACATCGCAGAGTTAAGGTTTATAGACTTTTTTCTGACACATCTGGACATCCTCACACACACACACACACACACACACACAAAAGCCTTGATAAATATGGGAGAATGCATGTTCTTTTCAAAGCTCCAGAATAAAAGTCCTGAGGCAGGGGTTAAACTCCAGGGCTCCACACCAGGGGGTGCTGTGGGGTCACACTCCCTTTAAGAGCTGTAGGGCAGTGATAAAGCCTCGGGGTCGGAGGGGGCCCAGGACATTTACTCACTGTCCTCTCCACACCACATGAAGGGGTTATTGATCGCGGGTGGGTCTTCTGGCTGCGGGCAAAAGGAGTGATGACAGTTTCTCAGCTCGAGGTAAAACACACCACACTGACCCTCAGTTTATCTGACCGTCTGAAACAAGATGTGTGTGTGTGTGTGTGTGTGTTTGGTGGCACTGCTTTGGGGCTAAGAATGCATGCAGAGCAAGACATAGACAACAGTATGGACAGTGAAAATAGAAACAAGGTGGTGGCTTCTTAAATTATATGCAAGAAAAAGAAAGAGAGCGAGAGAACAAAGAACAGGGGGAGGAGAGAGAGAGAGAGAGAGAGAGAGAGAGAGAGAGAGAGAGAGAGAGAGAGAGAGAGAGAACCCAGAGACACACTGATCAGGTACAGACTCGGCGCCCACAGCCTGGCCGTACAGACCGGCCGCTACAGATAGACCTGGCTCCCCAGAGAGCAGAGACACTGCCGGAGACAGAGCTGTACTTCCTCACAGTGTGTGATAAATGCAAACCATTACAAGAAAGTTATTTCCCCCAAATATGAAAAAAATTCAGCAACTTCGGAGAGACGAGGGAGAGCAGTGCCCTGGCAGAGAGATACACATCTGCCTGTCACACACACACACACACACACACCACACACACACACAGTCTAATGACTATTATTATTATTTTAATGTTCTTTATAATCAATGGTGTTGACAACACTGTATCTGAATATGGTCAACACAATAAAGCTTATTATGAAGCTTTGAAAAAACAAGTGATAAAGGGACAGGGAGAGAGAAAGTTTGAGAGAGAGAGAGAGAGAGAGGTAGAGAGAGAGAGAGAGAGAGAGAGAGAGAGAGAGAGAGTGGGAGAGAGTGGGAGAGAGAGAGAGAGGTAGAGAAAGAGAGAGAGAGGTAGAGGGAGAGAGAGAGGGAGAGAGAGAGAGAGAGAGTGAGAGAGAGAGAGAGAGAGAGAGAGAGAGAGAGAGAGTGGGAGAGAGAGAGAGAGGTAGAGAAAGAGAGAGAGAGGTAGAGGGAGAGAGAGAGGGAGAGAGAGAGAGGTAGAGAAAGAGAGAGAGAGAGTGAGAGAGAGAGAGAGAGAGAGAGAGAGTGGGAGAGAGAGAGAGAGGCAGAGAAAGAGAGAGAGAGGTAGAGGGAGAGAGAGAGAGGGAGAGAGAGAGAGAGAGAGGTAGAGAAAGAGAGAGAGAGAGTGAGAGAGAGAGAGAGAGAGAGAGAAGTTGAAATGCTTCTCTGTGACACATTTATCTGATAGAGTGTGT